>NC_092343.1:79227500-80427500 GCF_046630445.1 Rutidosis leptorrhynchoides
GCGAACCAGGTCTGCATTAGTGTGTCTAACTGATAGTCGTTAGGATGCATTAGTGAGTCTAGACTTCGACCTTAGTTGCATGTCAAAAAGTTTGCTTATCATTTCTGGTATGAAATTACATGCTTATCATTCTTAGTCTAGAAATATCTTACTGCATTGATTGCATGAATAGTGTATAGACAAAAATTCATATCTTAGCGTATCTGCTAATTCATATCTTAGCGTATCTGTTACTGTAAACTTTGCCTGACATATTCCGTAAATTCCTCCGTGATTTATGAAAATTTGGTATTATATATACATATGTAAATTATGTACTGAAGAGTACCAATCTAAATTCTATAATCTATTTCATATCAAAAATCATTCCCTGATTATACTAGATGGATCACATATCTAGTTCAAATTCCTTAAATTCCGACAACTATTCCGATATGGATTTCCACTCGAGCTCTGAAAGCAGTGTAACCGGAATGGATCAACCAATTAGCCATCATCTATTCTGGATGAATTGGGGATGCGTTCGTAGCCTACTTAATCATTGGAGACAAGAAGAATGTGATCCCTTCCATCCACCACATTGCCCTCTTGGCGAAGAACCTGAAGCACTTACCGGTGAACTTGTCCGAAGCACCATTTTCTCTCTCATTTCCATAGTATCTCGTCACGATTATATACTATTTCAAATTCTAGATCTTATTCACCCGCTCGTCCAAACCACCGATCATTCCGGTGTAATAGAAGAAATTAACGAGCTTCGTGCTAGAGTGGTGACTTTAGAGAATATGATGCACAACTTGCAAGCATCACAAGCACCACAAGCACCACTAACAACATCTACATCGCAAGCCTCAATACCACGAACATCAGCAACATCACCGGCATCAGCAGTACCACCATCGTTAACACCAACAGTACAATTACCACCACCAACATCCGCATCCCACACTTCAACATCATAATCTGTACCGAAACATCTCATATGCCATATCTAAAAATCTCTACACTTTGCCTGTCTAAACTTAGCGTATCTGCTAATTCATATCTTAGCGTATCTATTACTGTAAACTTTGCCTATCATATTCCGTAAATTTCTCCGTAATCTACGAAATCTTTTACTCTATATATATAGATATTCTATGTAATTAGAAAACCATCCGATAGCCGGAAATCATCTCATATCGAAAAAAAATCCTTTATTCAATCGCACGAAATGGAACTCGCCACTAGTTCAAGTCCCTCGGATTCCGATATGGAGTTTTACTCGAGCTCCGAGAGCAGTGTGACCGGAATGGATCAACCAATTAGCCATCATCTATTCTGGATGATTTGGGGATGAGTTCGTAGTCTACTTAATCATTGGAGACAAGAAGAAGGCGATCCCTTTCATCCACCACATTGCCCTCTTGGCGATGAACCTGAAGCACTTACTGGCGAACCTGTTGATGTGTGCAGCGGTGTATACGAAATACTATTAAATACGATAAAATTTTACACAAGTTTTAATTATTTATTTACAGATGGGATATGCCTAAACTCTGCTACAACACTATAGGCAGTGTACCTAATCGTAGAGTAGTATAGTTTTTAGTAAGTCCGGTTCGTTCCACAGGGAGACAGCTTATTTTACACTATAAATTAAACAACTATATTTGAACAAAATATATATATTACAATTATTATTATTATTATAAAAGGGGGTTTTACCGTTTAATGACTGGTTTGTCGATTTTATATTTTAAGTCAAGCTTAAAGTAAATGACGATATTTAAATAACGATAAAATAAATAACAATAATTAAAATGACAATAAATAAAAGTACGAGGAAATATGAAATAAAATATATTATGCTTATTTAAACTTCCGTATTCATGATGTTTGACGTTTTGATTTTGATTTATTACCCTAGGTTAATTGTTCTTTGTCCTGGATTATTTGATATGTCCATCTGATTTTGTCCATAATAGTCCATCGGTCATAATTATAAAGTGCGAGGGTCTTCGCCAAATTAACCTTATACCCGAAGTCAAATATTCCAACTAATTGGGGACTTAAACTGTAATAAGGTTTTAATACATTGTTAATGATTACACCAGGTTATCGACTGCGAGTAACCCAAGGTTTTAATACTTTATTAACAATTACACAAATTTCCCTTGAATGTAATCCACCCCTGTTTTAATAAGTCCATTGACTATTAATCCATCCCCGTGTCCGGTCAAATGAACAATTATTCGTATTTATAAATATCCCGCTCACCGTACCCAGCCAAGCGTATGTGGTTATATATAAATACGTCAAATTATAAATCTCTATATTAAATTAACGAGATATCATTTAGTTAATATAAAGCTCATTAATAGCCCATAGTCCAATTTCCACAAGTGTCGGTCTTTTGTTCAAACCCCAATTATGGTCCAAAGCCCAATAACCCCGTCTTAATATTTAGTCCAACATCACGATTACTTCGGCTCAAATAAACATAATAATAACTTAAATATGAGACATTAATTTAAAGAGGAAGAACTTAGCTTACAGTGGTTATTTATCGCGTATTGTTACACGGACAGAACTTCGACTTTATAACCCGTAAATAACCGTTACATTACCTAAACTAATCTAATATAAAACTAAACTAATATATATATATATATATATATATATATATATATATATATATATATATATATATATATATATATATATATCGATAGAGAGATTGATGGATGGTGTGCAAAACTCAGCAGACTTCGTGGCCTTTTATAGGCAGAGTATGCTCCGCGATCGCTATGGAAATAGGCAGAAGTACTCCGCGATCACGAAGGTCAAGTTTCCAGCTCATGCAATTTTGTTTCCTAGCCTTGCCGACATAATATATATATATATATATATATATATATATATATATATATATATATATATAATTTTTATAATTATATATATATATTATATTATATTCTTGTGCATAGTTGACTTGTAATTTTAGCTCCGTTGACTCGTACGTTGATACTCGGTTTATGTCTCGGTTCCGGATTTTCGAACGTCTTTTTGTATGCTTAGATATCTTGTACTTTGCGTTCCACGACTTGTACTCATGTAATTTTTAGACGTTTCTCATCAATAAATTTAACCACTTGGATTGTATCTTGTACATTTGAGCTTTTTGGACGTTTGCGTCTTCAAATCTTCGTTTTCTTCTTTTGTCTTCGCACTTATTTATTTAAATGATTATTACATAAAAATAGAACAATAGTAACTAAAAGCTTTACATATTGGAAGGATATTATGCCCTAATATATGTTCAATTGGAGCACTATCAAATATCCCCACACTTGATCGTTGATTGTCCTCAAGCAATACAGAACTTGAAATAAAATCACACTTCACTCGAATCACTTTTTTATTCTCACACTTTATACATCAGTGATTTTGATACAGCGGTATGAACAATGATAGTAACAATAGAACCATGGTTAAAGGTAGGTGTGCCATCCACAGTTGTCTCGGGTTCAGCTCAACGACACTTGCAATTAAATAGCCGATTTACTTTCAGTTTCTAAAGCAAAGTGCACATTTGAAAGGCGGTTTAAAGTCGCACGTGACTATGAAAATTTAGATCCTGAAGGAAATAAGATCTTTATGAAAACATTTGATCTTTTGAAAATTCAAGCTAGATTTTATCCTAGACAAGTTTTCCGGAATAACCCTTCACCGGTGTTTGCAAAATGTTTTTGTGGGTTTTGTGGGTTTCAGATATTTAAAATTTTAGCTCAAAACTAATGGTTTTGTGTCACCCACTTGCTAATCCTTGTATTAGAAAAGCACACGTCCAGTTTACTTGCTCCGTATATTACCTTTCGCTAAACTACCGTCCGGTTGTAAAGTAAAGCGATGAACAAGTAACTGTTAAGGCAATGTCCCATGACATGCAGATAATTATGGTCAAAAATGAAATGTCCCGTTCATATTGATTATAAAGGTTCCATATTAATTGATTTTGTTTCGAGGTTTTGACCTATATATGAGATGTTTTTCAAAGACTGCATTCGTTTTTAAAACAAACCATAACCTTTATTTTATCGACAAGGTTAAAAGGACACCACCTAGATTATCAGAAATGATAATCTAAAAATATCACACTTACACACTACCAATACATATTGGTTTACAATATTAATATGTTACAACAAAGTAAATCTCGAATGCAGTTTTAAACAATATTATACAAAAATACTGACACCAAATCTTGTCCATATATTAGCATGCAACAGCGGAAGCTCTTAATAATCACCTGAGAATAAACATGCTTTAAACGTCAACAAAAATGTTGGAGAGTTATAGGTTTAACCTATATATCAAATTGTAATAATAGACCACAAGATTTCATCTTTCAATAACATGCAATCTACATAAAAATCATTCGTATGGTTGAACACCTGGTAACCTTAACAAATGCATCTAGAATATACCCATATATAAATATCGAAGTACTAAAGCAGTTCAAATTCTATGACTGGGGCATGTCAATGGCCCATAGATCTATCTTTAGGATTCGCGTCAATTAGTGGCAATTATAATAAACACCAATTCTTAGGTTACCAAGTTCAACAAGGGCGATATCCGTTATAACGATTCAACAAAGAATGTAGTTTCAATACTTGTGTCTATTTTGTAAATCATTTTCAAAACTGCATGTATTCTCATCCCAAAATATTAGATTTTAAAAGTGAGACTATAACTCACTTTCACGGATTTTTACTTCGTCAGGAAGTAAGACTTGGTCACTGGTCGATTCACGAACCTATAACAAATATGTACATATATATCAAAGTATGTTTAAAATATATTTACAATATTTTTAATACGTTTTAATGTTTTAAGTTTATTAAGTCAGCTGTCTTCGTTAGTAACCTATAACTAGTTGTCCACAGTTAGATGTACAGAAATAAAGCAATATATATTATCTCGAATCAATCCACGACCTCGTGTATACAAGCCTCAGGCTAGATCACAACTCAAAGTATATTTAATATTTTAGAATCAACCTCAACCCTGTATAGCTAACTCCAACATTACTGCATATAGAGTGTCTATGGTTGTTCTGAAATATATATATAGATGGGTCGATATGATATGTCAAAATATTGTATTCGTGTCTATGGTATCTCAAGATTACATAATATATTAGAATACATGTATAATACAATATGAGTTAGCTAGGATATGATTAATATAGATTTGTTACCAATTTTCACGTAGATACAACAAGAAAAATTATCCAATCTTGTTTTACGCATAACTTCTTCGTTTTAGATCCGTTTTGAGTGATTCAAGTTGCTATGGTTTCATATTGAACTTAAGTTTATGAATCTAAATAGAAAAATTATAAGTTTATAGTCAGAAATACAGATTACAAGTCATTTTTGTAAAGGTAGTCATTTCAGTCTAAAGAACGACGTCTAGATGACCATTTTGGAAGACATACTTCCACTTTGAGTTTAACCATGATTTTTGGATATAGTTTCATGTTCATAAGAAAAATCATTTTCCCAGAAGAACAACTTTTAAATCAAAGTTTATCATAGTTTTTAATTAACTAACCCAAAACAGCCCGCGGTGTTATTACGACGGCGTATATCCGATTTTACGGTGTTTTTCGTATTTTTAGATTTTAAATCATTAAGTTAGCATATCATATAGATATAGAACATGTATCTAGTTGATTTTAAAAGTCAAGTTAGAAGGATTAACTTTTGTTTGCGAACAAGTTTAGAATTAACTAAACTATGTTCTAGTGATTACAAGTTTAAACCTTCGAATAAGGTAGTTTTATATATACGAATCGAATGATGTTATGAACATCATTACTACCTCAGGTTTTGTGTATAAACCTACTGAAAATGAGAAAAATAGATCTAGCTTTAAAGGATCCTTGAATGGCTTGAAAGTTCTTGAAGCAAAATCATAACACGAAAATAAGTTCAAATAAGATTTCCATTTGAAATAAGATTGTTAAAGTTATAGAAATTGAATCAAAGTTTGAATATGAGTATTACCTTATATTAGAAAGATATATTACTGTAAATAAGAAAGATTTCTTGAGGTTGGATGATCACTCAAAGTGGATTTGCAAGATTGGAAGTAAGCTAGCAAACTTGGAAGTGTTATTGGTGTGTTCTTGAGTAGTTGTTTTATAACTTGGTTTATGTATGGATTTATGAACTAGATTGAGCTAGATATTGTTGAAGATGATGAAGAACACTTAGAACAAATGAAGAACACTTGAGAGAGAGTAATTTGATTCAAGAAAATTGCAAAGTGAATGTGTTTGTGAGCTCTCCATTTCACGTGAATGTGTAGTGTCAATATAGGCTCCATTAGTTTGTAATTTTGTGAGATATTTCATGCTAGATGTTAAATAATGGTTCCCACATGGTTAGGTGACTCACATGGGCTGCTAAGATCTGATCATTGGAGTGTATATACCAATAGTAAATACATTTAGAAGCTAGGTATTGTACGAGTACGAATACGGGTGCATACGAGTAGAATTGTTGATGAAAATGAATGAGGATGTAATTCTAAGCATTTTTGTTAAATAGAAGTACTTTGATAAGTGTCTTGAAGTCTTTCAAAAGTGTATGAATACATATTAAAACACTACATGTATATACATTTTAACTGAGTCGTTAAGACATCGTTAGTCGTTACATGTAGGTGTTGTTTTGAAACCTTTAGGTTAATGATCTTGTTAAATATTGTTAACCCATTGTTTATTATATCAAATGAGATGTTAAATTATTATATTATCATGATAGTATGATGTATTAAAATATCTTAATATGATATATATACAGTTAAATATTGTTACAACGATAATCGTTACATATATATCTCGTTTCAAAATCATTAAGTTAGTAGTCTTGTTTTTACATATGTAGTTCATTGTTAATATACTTAATGACATGTTTACTTATCATTTATCATGATTAAACATAGTGTATCAATATCTTAATATGATTCATATGTATTTAGTAAGACGTTGATATAACGATAATCGTTATATATATCGTTTTCGAGTTTCTTAAATCAATAGTCTCATTTTTTATGTATATAACTCATTGTTAAAATACCTAATGAGATACTTACTTATCATAATATCATGTTAACTATATATATAACCATATATATGTCATCATATAGTTTTTACAGGTTTTAACGTTCGCGAATCACCGGTCAACTTGGGTGGTCAATTATCTATATAAAACCTATTTCAATTAATCAAGTCTTAACAAGTTTGATTGCTTAACATGTTGGAAACACTTAATCATGTAAATATCAAATTCATTAAATATATATAAACATGGAAAAGTTCGGGTCACTACAAAAAACGTGTCGGATGCAGTTACTATCCTTTGTAGGAGCAATAGTAAAGATCACCCTATAATTTTTCGATCTGGCACAAAGTCCTGTCTTCGACCATGCTATGCAACTACCGTTCTTACGGTTGACATCTGATTTGGTTCAGGTGACCTAATGAATTCCAGGTGAATTCCTAGGATTTTACGTTCAATGGTAATGAACGCATTGAAAATAGGTTTTCAGAAAACAAATCGGTTTTAATTTGATCAAAATATTTTCTCGTTCAAGTTCGAATTTAGATATCATTGAATTCCATGAGTTTGTAATTCTCAATCTTTAAGGTCAATCTCAAGAATTGAGTAATATCGGGCTTAAAAGCTGATTTTTAATCTTTAAGGAGATTATCCTTTCTGGGGGTCTGAGTCAGTAGTCTTATCAAGCTAATTTGCATGGCGCTCTCCCCATTTTATGAGACAGATCCTCACATGGTTAGGATAAGTTTGACCACATGGCGAACCTGTTTGATGCTAAGGTCCGTGGATTTCCTTCTGATTTTAGAGATGACTTTTCTAGATTTTTCATCAACCTACAGCTGGTCTGGACGAAAACTTCTTGACATAAATCAAGAAACGCGTGTCTTTTTCGGAAGACTTTACTTCCTTTTAATGATGGAATTGATTCATCGTGTAGATCCATATTTTCTTTCATCTTTTTATTACAATTTTACGGGTAAAACAGTTAATTTAGTCCAAAACAAAAGCACATGCAATAACTTTACAGAAACATGTGATAGATAGTTTTTTAATTGAATAACTTGGTACATTCTCCCCACACTTTTCTTTTATTTATATCTTTATTTGCCTTTTTATTCTCCTCTTTTCCATTTTAAATGAATTCAATTATTTTAGGTTGTTTCTCAATTTATGTCCTTTCCGAGGTAATGATAATTTCGGTATTATCACCTAGTTTTATCGTTCATAAATATGTATAAACATGATTTTGAATTCATTTAGTTGAAATTTTTTTAAATTTTCACAAAATTTGGCAATTAAACCAAGTGTAAACTCGAGAGAATTTATAACCCTTCCTCACACTTGAGATCATGCAATGCCCTCATTTGCATGAAATCAGACTATAATTATATATATTCATGAGGGTGATTAGTGTAGAAAAGTGATTAAAAATACTCAGTTTGTAATTACAAAGCTCGTCGAATGATAGATGGAGCGCCTCATCGTTCATTCCTTTTCTTGTTTTATCACACATGTTTTTCTTCAAAAACGGTTGCTTTTCTGAACTGGTTGCTAATCTTTGAAAATACGTCTTTTACCCTAACTTATCATGCATGTTTATTAATGAGTTATGTACTAACCCGAACCCCAAATTTAATGTTAAGTGGGGTTAGACTTCCCCACACTTAGCTGACGACATGTGAAGTTGGTAGAATAAGTTCCACGAATTAAAATAGTGAGCCAGTTATTTACATCTCGGGTGGTGTATAATATATCAATGGGTTTAAAGTTTAAAATCACCCGATCGTCACTACTTAATTCTTTTTTAAGTGTAGCTTTTAGTAAATGGATATGTCTCTTTTCTGGTTCTTGGTCAAATAGATCGTTATACACCGACATACATATTTCTATGGGGTGGACAATTCATAAAAATTTCTTTCCGTTCATTCTCGGGATCAAAGTTTTCACCTCTATTACCCAATTGGGTGAAGTTCGAGGTGTCATTATCTATTACAACTCGTAGTTCATCTTCGGTAGATGACTCGTCTATTGAGAATATTGGGTTGGAAGGTTATGGAATGGTGAATTTCGGGATCGAAGCAAATTCTTCTTCTTTAACGATCCTTATCGGTCCCACCATTTTGGTCTCGGGGGTAAAATTTTCAACGTTATCGTTTTCCCAAGAGTACCAATTTGTCACCCTTATTTCTTCTTCATCCATAGATGGATCGATGATTATGTCGGTAGAGGCTAATGTGTCGATATGTTGTGAAATTGGTAAAACTGAATAAAAAGTATCATCGGGATAATTGGTGATTTCGGAGCTCTCGAATTCATCAAAATTCGATGATATGAGATTTTCATGCACACGACTCCTCAGATCAATATGTGTGTAGTCTGATAGAGTTTCAGCTTGCCAATTTGCAAACTCTCTCATTTGTTCATTTTGAGCGTCAAATTCTTCGAGTTTGATTTTCATATAATCTAATAACTTTTCAGACACATAATTTTCCTCGTTCTCTGGTTGTTGAGTTTGGATATATTCTTGGGAATAATCCCAATTTGAATAGCATTCCTCATAATCATTCCATTCAGGTTCCATGGGTGCATAATTTTCCATATGAACGTAATAATAACATTCCCATGTTGAGTGATAATCTCCACAGATTTCACAACCAGTTATTGTTTCGTTATTCGTGATCCAAATTTGACCGAATGAATTTTAATCAACTCTCGTTTAAGAGTATTGATTTAATTGATTTTGCATGTCAGAAAGAGTTTCCAACATATTCTCGAAATTTTCCATAATACACTTATTACCAAATTTTAGCTACAATATGGTGCATTTACTAATTATCCTATTAGTTATAAAACTAAAAATTATATAAGTTATCAAATTAATAGAATTTTCTGCTTTTTTCCATGTTTTGAATAGCCAATAGATGCAGCAGGTAAGCAGGACCCTTTAAATCGGAAGCCCACAACTCGCCACTAACAAATCCAACTATTACTACGAACCAGAAAATTGGCGTCTATTAATTTAATCGCTTAAAATAATTTTTTCATCGAAATTTAAAGATTAAAAATTCTATGTCCTAAAACTAGTGCGTGAAAAAAAAAAGAGCGTCAAAAAATAAGAAGTCGAAAAACAAACGAAGAAAAACAAAAAAAAATTCGAAAAATAATAATAAGAAATTAAAGCGTCGTAACTTAAAAGTCTAAAAAATAAAAAATTTCGTCCAAAGGTATTAAAGCTTAAAAGGAATTCTAATCGGAAAATGACAATTACTTAAAAAGTACGAAAATCTATAAACTTAAAACGGCGTCGCAAAATTCTAAAGCGCCTAAATCTTAATCTAAAGAAAAAGCACTTAAGGGATTTTACGGCAAAGTCTAAAAATCTAGAAATATAAAATAACTATGGCAAAAACTAAGCTTAAAACTATAATTATGAACGATACGATAAAAAGATACAAACTCTAAAAGATATAAAATAAAAATGATAAAAATATTATTTTATATAAAAATATTATTTTATATAAAAATATTATTTTATATAAAAATATTATTTTTATATTATTATTATATAAAAATATTAATCTATATAATTAATAATAATAATTAAACTTAATATTACAAATTATATATTCAAACTAGAAATATAAATATGTTAATATTAATTAAGTAAACCCTAAATAAATTAAATAATAATAAACATAATTATAACCTACTCCGTATTAAATGCGTCAAAGGTTCAGGCCTGCCAGCTCATCCCATGCGATCGCATGGGATCTGGTCTTTGGGGTCATGCGGTCGCATGGCCATGTAGGTTCAGTTGGATGCAGGCTCAAATTCGGCAGGTTCAAAACTGGTTTTTTTTTTCAATATAAAAGATAGATGATTTTATAAAAATAAATTTATATTTAAAAATCTAAATAAAAATACTTTTTTAAAGACAATCTCTTAAATATATGTATATATATATATATATATATATATACACACACACACATATACATATATATATATTTTTTATTTTTTTATTTTTTTAACACTTATTACAAAAACAATATATTTTTACAAAATAAGAAATTATATATTTTTACAAAAATATAGTTTACAAAAATATAGCGTTTTGCTTCGACGTTCCCCGGCAGCGGCGCCAAAACTTGATGTGTGCAGTGGTGTATACGAAATACTATTAAATATGATACAAATTTACACTAGTTTTAATTATTTATTTACAGATGGGATATACATAAACTCTGCTACAACACTATAGGCAGTGTACCTAATCGTAGAGTAGTATAGTTTTTAGTAAGTTCGGTTCGTTCCACAGGGAGACGACTTATTTTACACTATATTTTAAACAACTATATTTGTACAAAATATATATATTACAATTATTATTATTATTATAAAAGGGGGTTTTACCGTTTAATGACCGGTTTGTCGATTTTATATTTTAAGTCAAGCGTAAAGTAAATGACGATATTTAAATAATGATAAAATAAATAACAATAATTAAAATGACAATAAATAAAAGTACGAGGAAATATGAAATAAAATATATTATGCTTATTTAAACTTCCGTATTCATGATGTTTGACGTTTTGATTTTGATTTATTACCCTAGGTTAATTGTTCTTTGTCCTGGATTATTTGATATGTCCATCTGATTTTGTCCATAATAGTCCATCGGTCATAATTATAAAGTGCGAGGGTCTTCGCCAAATTAACCTTATACCCGAAGTCAAATATTCCAACTAATTGGGAACTTAAACTATAATAAGGTTTTAATACATTGTTAATGATTACACCAGGTTATCGACTGCGTATAACCCAAGGTTATAATATTTATTAACAATTACACCAATTTCCCTTGAATGTAATCCACCCCTGTTTTAATAAGTCCATTGACTATTAATCCATCCCCGTGTCCTGTTAAATGAACAATTATTCGTATTTATAAATATCCTGCTCACCGTACCCAGTCAAGCGTATGTGGTTATATATAAATACGTCAAATTATAAATATCTATATTAAATTAACGAGATATCATTTAGTTAATATAAAGCCCATTAATAGCCCATAGTCTAATTTCCACAAGTGTCGGTCTTTTGTTCAAACCCCAATTATGGTCCAAAGCCCAATAACCCCGTCTTAATATTTAGTCCAACATCACGATTACTTCGGCTCAAATAAGCATAATAATAACTTAAATATGAGACATTAATTTAAAGAGGAAGAACTTAGCTTACAGTGGTTATTTATCGCGTAGTGTTACACGGACAGAACTTCAACTTTATAACCCGTAAATAACCGTTACATTACCTAAACTAATCTAATATAAAACTAAACTAATATATATATATATATGTATATATATATATATATATGTATATATATATATGTATATATATATATATATGTATATATATATATGTATATATATATGTATATATATATATATATGTATATATATATATATATATGTATATATATATATATATATATATATATATATATATATATATATATATATATATATATATATATATATATATATATATATATATATATATCGATAGAGAGATTGATGGATGGTGTGCAAAACTCGGCACACTTAGTGGCCTTTTATAGGCAGAGTATGCTCCGCGATCGCTATGGAAATAGGCAGAAGTACTCCGCGATCGCGAAGGTCAAGTTTCCAGCTCATGCAATTTTGTTTCCTAGCCTTGCCGACATAACATTTATATATATAATATATATAATTTTTATAATTATATATATATATATATATATATATATATATATATATATATATATATATATATATATATATATATATATATATATATATATATTATATTACATTCTTGTGCATAGTTGACTTGTAATTTTAGCTCCGTTGACTCGTACGTTGATAATCGGTTTATGTCTCGGTTCCGGATTTTCCAACGTCTTTTCGTATGCTTAGATATCTTGTATTTTGCGTTCCACGACTTGTACTCTTGTAATTTTTAGACGTTTATCATCAATATATTGAACCACTTGGATTGTATCTTGTACATTTGATCTTTTTGGACGTTTGCGTCTTTAAATCTTCGTTTTCTTCTTTTGTCTTTGCACTTATTTATTTAAACGATTACTACATAAAAATAGAACAATAGTAACTAAAAGCTTTACATATTGGAAGGATATTGTGCCTAAATATATATTCATTTGGAGCACTATCACCTGTCCGAGAAACCATTTTCTCTCTCATTTCCAGAGTGTCTCATCACGACTACATATTATCTCAAATTCTAGATCTTATTCATCCGCTAGTCCGAACCGCCAATCATCCCGGTGTAATAGAAGAAGTCAACGAGCTTCGCGCTCGGGTAGTGACTTTGGAGGATATGGTGCAAAGGTTGCAAGCACCAGCAGCAGTACCTGCAGCAACAGTACCACCATCAACAACACCAACAGCAACATCCACATCCCACACCTCAACATCACAATCTGTACCTCGAGCATCAACATCACATGCACCATAGATACCAAGGAGTACCAACAACAACAAACGATGAAGTATTGATTCATAACTTCATCGAGGAAATACTCTGCAGAGAATATGTAGTTTCTAAGAGTTTCAGAGATTATCTATTCTGGAACCATAAATCAGATGAGTCAACCGAAATGATAGAAGGAAGAGTAGAAACCCTAATAGGATGGTGCGTGATTTATAAGCTAGACTTGTTTTACCAACAGTATCAACAGTACCGTCAACATCACCAGCACCGTCAGTACCGTCAGCATCAGCAGCGCTTACAACATCACAAGCTCCACCAAATCTATAATCACCGCAAACATCATCACTAATCAACAACGCGTATATTGTATCAACGAGTTATGATGTATTAACTCATTTTCGCTGAAGAATTTATATGTATATCTTATATATATAAATTTTGAAACCATAATATATCTTTTCGTACGAAGCTATTATGTATGAATTAAAAAGGGGTAGATACTACTCGGTTAAATTCATATTATTAATATGTTATGATGTACATCCTTCGTTAACAACTTAATCATCGTTAATTACAATTTCTGTTTCAATTCAATGAATTCCATTTCATAATAAACTAAGTGTATTATTAAATTACATATTTGATTTTACACTTTCGATATACTCGAAACTTTCTAGAGAACATCATTCGTACCTTGCGAAGTTCACAAGAATCCCACGAATACCAACATTATTCACCGAGTAAATATCAATAAAAATGAATGATGAAGCTTTGATTCATAATTTCATTTACGATGAAGTAATAATCCACAAAAATTAGGAAATTTCTAAAGTTTTATACATTATTCATTTCTAATTCCAGCCTAAAATCAAATGAGTTTAATTTAATATTAACTCATTAAATCTACATTACATCTGAAGAAAATTTACATACATATATATTTTCATAAAGACTGTAATAAAATTCATTTGTACAAAAATGTTATTTGTGAAAAAAAATTTAACGGGTAGGTAATACCCGAGAGATATATAAATTCACAATTAATATGTTACATTCTTCGAATCTGATTCCGCAATCATCAACTATACTCCCTACTTTCACAACAATGTACACCCTTTCATAGAAATCAAAACAACGTTTCTCATCCAAATTTGATTACATATTCTGATTTTGACAAATCAAAATTTAAGTCAAAATTTGACAGAAGACATCACTCTTAGATTCCTACATCTTTTAAAGCTATACCTTGACTTCAAAACTGTGCTAGAACATCAATTCTATTCATAGAACCCAAAAAAAAATTAATAAAAAAAAAATTGTATCATTCAAAATCCTAGAACATCATATGTATATTAACGATTACAATCTGTGTTCAAACCCTTCGAAATTCCTGAGGACACTTGAAATAATAAACAATCGAGATGATGATCCAACTACATATTAACCACAATCTTGCACCTAAAAAGCTCTCGAAACCAAAGTCATAGTTTAACACGTATCCGTGTCAGACCCTTTGGCAATTATTAGCAAAAATAACTTTGCGGTTCCTTTTCAAATTAGTCAGTTCTGTCACAGCTCCAGCAAGTCAACTTCGACTTTTCAGTTGAAATAATCTTATTATAACTTCGATATAGACGTTGCCCTTTCGTTAACGGAGAACCTTTTATATCTCACCACATTAGCAATAAACTTACCAACCACTTCACTGATCTTTGACTTTCCAAAAAATCATTATATTTATCGAAACCCCATCATTTACTCATCCGAATCTTGTAACAAGAATTGTCATGCCAATTACTGGGAATCAGCAATCAGTATTTTAAAATCTTGCAGCATGTCTACGCCAACAGTTATATGTGTACATATAACGTCTATCTCCTAGACTTATATACTTCGAATGTGAAGTTTCTGAAAAACACCCCAATCTATGAATTAGTTCTGCAAATTTTTGAAAAAGTTGAATGAAGCAGCAGAAAATGTAGGCAACCGTAATAGCTAAAAGTTTGATGATAAAAAATAGTGTGTTGGCAAAGCTCAGAAAAAGAAAAGGTTTGGAACTGGAAAACAGATTGAGAAAACTATGAAGGAGGATGTGGACAAATCACAACGACTAACTCTGCCTTCAAAGAATCCAAATGATTCAGTGTCTGCTGAAGTCTTTAGCGAATACCTTACTCCTGACTCTAAACCTTTACGGACAAATCTTCATCATCATCCATCGATGTTAGAAATACTAAGATATCATCATATCTCTCATTATAAATATCTTCGATATTTCTGAAGATATCTTCATAACTATTGTTATCCGAAATCATTTATCTCTTCGCGCTATCTGTGTTACATCATAAAAGAAACTATTTTAGTTTCTAAAATTCTGAAACCTTCGAGTTTAAAATATGAATGTTTTTGAAGTAGTGTTGGGAACTGAAGCATGATTTAGTATAATATAATGACACTTGATCAACGTGATTATATTACAGTAAGTCATGATGGGTTTTTAAATGGAACGTGATGATTCACAGATCATAACGTCATCATGTGCCATGTTACACGGCTCTTGTATTCTACTTAAACTCTAAACATATCAAGAAAATATTTTCTTGATGATTCGGTCTTTTCCGAGGTATTCTGGTAATTTGACAAATCAAGATCGTGCCATTACAATTTCCTTCTTAGAACATTAACCATGTTCATTCCGAAATTCATATCTACGAATTCTGGACCATTACATGCGGTGCTTAATGACAAGAAGAGAAAACAAAAGAAGGAAGCTCCGAAATAGAAATTGGAGCATAAATTGCAGCAAATAGGAGAAAACATTAACTGTGGATGTCAATGATTATAGAAAGACAGAAGCAGAGACATCGAAATATAAGGGAAGATACAAAACCTAACAACAAACCAGAAATTACAAACCGTATATATCGATGCATATAGCAATATAAAGACATGGGAGAACTAAGAACACTATAAAACCAAGAGTATAATAGAAGTGAATAAATTCCTCCGGTGGCAGATGAAAAAGAAGAATGATAGATAGGAAAGTTAGGAGTATATCAAGAATCAGAACTGGATGAAGCATATTGAGGAATGCTTTAAAGTATGAGTTGAGGAAGAAAGAATAGAAGGTGTGAGTTGTAAGGAAACGAAGGGGGTAGATTTATAGTAAAATATCCGACAGAGCAATCAAAACAGATGATCGCATTTAAATCGGATCCTAATTTCCTTAATTACCGAAGAATCAAATCTTATTACGAAGATTTTCTCCAAATCTCTTGAACTCTGGAAATCAACCCATCTACGTCAAAAGATATGACGAAACTTACTTTTCTCATTTCATTTTTTTGTTTGTGATAGTACATAATCGAGTTGTTTTATCCAAATTACTCGCTGATGATAAAACTCTAATTTTCAGCTCGTATATGTCATGAAAACATACTTATTGTCAGCCATGACCATTCCAATCAAATTTTGGGACGAAATTTCTTTAACGGGTAGGTACTAGGTACTGTGACAACCCGGAAATTTCTGACTGAATTTAAACTTAATCTTTATATGTTCCGACATGATAAGCAAAGTCTATATTGTTGAAATCTCAAAAACTTTGAACTGTGTTCATGTAATCAATTACCCTTTGACCGTGCCCGATGATTCACGAACAATTATGTGTGACGACCCGAAAATTTCCGACCAAATTTAAACTCAATCTTTATATGTTTCCGACACAATAAGCAAAGTCTGATATGTTAAGTCTCAAAAAGATTTGAACTGTTGTCATACATCTAATTTAACCTTTGACTATTCCCGAAGATTCACGAACCATTATGTGTAAATTAATATATAAATAAATATTTATATGTATATATATATATATATATATTAATTATTATAAATTAAAATATTATATGAGTTAATTAATTATGTAAATAAAATAATATATGATATTAAAATATATATATATATATATATATATATATATATATATATATATATATATATATATATATATATATATATATATATATATATATATATATATATATATAAGGTATATTGAATGTATAGTTATATAGTTTCGAATTTATTTAGTAAACGATAATAGCACTCGTTTGCCAGTCGATCGATATTAAGCAAGTTAAATTCAAACTTATATATTTTTAAAATAAACGATGATCCGAAAATGAGTTTTATAAATTATAGGCTTATTATTAATACATTTAGAAGTTATTTGATAAATTTTAAAACTTTTTATATTTTACTTGGGGTTGGGAGTGAATAATTAATGTAATATTTATTTAATAAGTTAATGATCAAATTTTATACCATAATGATCAAAATAAATAAATATATTTAATTTAAAAAAATGCGATTTTTCTGTGTACTTTTATCCGCTACTAATTATCAACGATGTACGAAATAATAGTCCGTGAAAACTATCGGTGGATTAAAACAAACTGATGGCTGCTTTTCTATTTGAAATTACTATTTGGATACTATGCTTAATTGAATAATTTTATGATCACTGTTTTTCTTTCATGTCACCCGTTATTATTAATTATTATTATTATATTATAATTATATTATTATTTATTAAAATTTGATTAACTTTACATATATATATATATATATATATCTGATTCTGTGATTGAGGGAAGGAAAAAATCAAACACCCATAACTCTTTCTTCTTCCCTATCAATATACCACCCATCACCACTCCATCATTGAACACCCCTCTTGTTCGAAACTCCAACCGAACAACTCACCAACTAAACCGCCACTCTTAACCAAAGAAGTTTCCATATTTTTGTTTATGTTCGACACCCCACAGCCATCAACAACACCCAAACCATGGAGACATGCTATCACTACTATGGTTTGTGCTAACGATTCAGCCCAACGAACACCGTCACCTATCATCATCTGTGACTCCTTTCCCTACTATGTTGTTCGACCCAAAACATTCACCACTTCACCATTCGGTTACCCAACACCACAACTGTTTTCTTGTTCAACGTCAACAACCACCATAACCACCACCTTCACCATCTCGTCTAAACCACCTGTTACTATCCTACTACTTCAATTTATTGATCGCATAGTAGCTTAAGTTGCTGTTTGTATACCTATCACTGTCCTTTCGTCTTGATAGCCATTTCATTAAAAATGAATTGCACCCATAAGCAACTAGTGTGCTTTTGTTTGAGAACAGAATGAGTTTCTTTATTGGTAAGTAAACTAAATTTGCAGTCATGTAAACTCATACACTATATTTCGGTTTGAACCTTGTACAAATTGTCCCACCGTTAATTATGTGATCCACTATAAAAATTATCGATTGCTTTTCTATCTTGAAAAGGATATTAATGGAAGGCCATGATGACATGTGGGGACCTTGGTTCATTAATAATAAACAAGTTTAGTGATAAAAGCAATAATAAAAAGTGAGGGATGATGACTAATACAACACCGAATGATGATACCAACTGAAGGAAATTTGATTACGAAATATTATTTAGCTGCTACGGTTATTGGGCTAAATAGTTGGGCTTCTAATTAGTTAATATTGGGACGAGCTTAGGTTGGAAATCGGACTAGTAAACTAAAATAATGCTATTGGTAATCTGAATACATTTATGTACTCGCTGTTAATCTGTCTGTTTGATGATGATAACGATGATGTGAAGATAAGGGTTCGATATATAGTGATGCTAATACCATTAGTGAGGATGATTTTAATAATGACGTCAATATTTAATGATGATACTAGTGTGAAGGTGTCGATGATCATGAAGATGATGGTGGATATGATACATTATATATAGGTGATAATGAAAATGTGATATATATAAATTATAATGATAGCGAAGAGTATTGATGATGATTAGGATATACACAATTAGGTTAGACGATAATTTGACGATGAATATGATAATAATAATACGTATAGAAGATGATGATAATAGTTATCGACCGGTCTTTCAGTTTAAGAAGATGAAGGAGAAACAGATACGTTAAGTTAATAAGTTTTATGAAATGATATAAAATAGAAAGAAACAGATGGCTCGATGGTTTAGGTGTTTGTGTTTAACCGAGAGGTCTTGGGTTCGAGCCCAGACTGGGCATTATTTTTGGAAAAAGAAGCAGAAGACAGACAATTATATTGGGTTAAATATATATGGGTTAGTATTAAATTCAGAAAAACAAGCTAGCTCAGCTGGTCTAAGGGAATGTCGGGTTAGCGGGACATCGCGAGTTCAAACTCGGACTTGGGCATTTTTAGGACTACTTCTTTGAGGTAGTTATTTATTTAATTACTTATCATTATTATTATTCTTATCATTAATATTATTATAGATATTAAAATAAATGTTAGTAATATTATTATTAGTAAAATCATTATTTTTATACTTATTATTATTAGTAGTATTATTATCATTATCATTATCATTAATATTATTATTATTATTATTATTATTATTATTATTATTATTATTATTATTATTATTATTATTATTATTATTATTATTATTATTATTATTATTATTATTATTGTTGTTGTTGTTGTTATGATTACTACTTTTACATTAACAATATTATTATAACAAATAAATATTTTCTATATAAGTGTATATATATTCCAACTACCCTAATATTACATATAATTATATATATAAAGTTTATTTATATAAATATAACAAATTATTGATTTTAAATATAATATTAAACTATATAAATATTAACTATTTTAAATATGTACAAATTAAATATATAAGATATATAATTTAAGATATATATATGAATTTATTTGATTACAATTATGTGTGTTAATATATACATAAATGATATAGGTTCGTGAATCCGAGGCCAACCTTGCACTTGTTCAGTGTCGTCATATGTATTTTTACTACAAAATACAGTATAGTGAGTTTCATTACTCCTTTTTTATATAAATTTTTGGGACTGAGAATACATGCGCTGATTTTATTAAAGTTTTACGAAATAGACACAAGTGATCAAAAACTACATTCTATGGATGGATTATGAATATTGAATATCACCCCTTTTTAGCTTGGTAACCTAATAATTAGGAAATGGGTATGGCCCCTAATTGACGCGAATCCTAAAGATAGATCTATGGACCTCGACAAGTCCCATCTGGGGTACGGATGATTTAGTACTTCAAGATTATTATTATTATACAGACGAGAGGTTCTGTTTGGGGATATTCTATGCATTAAAGTTAAGTCGGTTATCAAGCGTTCACCATATGAATAATTTTTAATTCGCGGGTTACGCGTGTTATTTTGTACTCGGGTTACGTGTACAATTAAATATATGAAATCTTGTGGTCTATTAAGATGATGGAAATGAATGTTTATGATAAACTAATGAACTCACCAACCTTTTGGTTGACACTTGAAAGCATGTTTATTCTCAGGTTTGAAAGAAATCTTCCGCTGTGCATTTGCTCATTTTAGAGATATTACTTGGAGTCATTAATGGCATATTTCAAAAGATGTTGCATTCAAGTCGTTGAGTTCAACAAGATTACTGTTAAGTCATTGATAGTTTGATATATTACAAAATGGTATGCATGCCTGTCAACTTTCGATGTAATGAAAGTGTCTTTTAAAAACGAACGCAATGTTTGTAAAATGTATCATTTAGAGGTCAAATACCTCGCGATGTAATCATATGTTAATGTATTCATCTTTATGGATTAGGACGGGTCACTTCGTATGGTATCAGAGCGGTGGTCTTAGCGAACCAGGTCTTGCATTAGTGTGTCTAACTGACAGTTGCTTAGATGCATTAGTGAGTCTGGACTTCGACCGTGCCTGCATGTCAAAAGTTTTGCTTATCATTTCTTGTAGAAAATCATCTACTTATCATCCTTAGGAAATTACCTGCTTATCATTCCTAGTCTAGACACATCTTACTGCATTGATTGCATGAATAGTGTATAAACAAAATTCATATCTTAGCGTATCTGATAATTCATATCCTATCGTATCTGTTACTGTAGATTTGCCTGACATATGCCGTAAATTCCTCCGTAATCTACGAAATCTTGTGTGCTATATATATAGATATTAGATATTCTATATAATTAGAATACCATCCGATAGCCGAAAATCATTTCATATTGAAAAATCCTTTATTCGAAAGTACGAAATAGGACTCGTCACTAGTACAAGTTCTTCGGAACCCGACAGCTATTCCGACATTGATGTTCACTTAAGCTCCGAAAGCAGTGTGACCGGAATGGATCAACCAATCAACCATCCCCAAATTCATCTGATAGGTTCGTAGCCTACTTAATCACTGGAGACAAGAAGAAGGTGATCTTTTCCACCCACCAACCTGCACTCTTGGCAAAGAACCTGAAGCACTTACCGGCGAACCCATTCGAAACACCATTTTCACACTCATTTCTGGAGTATCTTGCCACGATTATATTCTATCTAAAATTTTAAACCTTATTCATCCGCTCGTTCCAACCGACAATCATCCCGGAATAATAGAAGAAGTCAACGAATTTCGCGCTCGGGTAGTGACTTTGGAGAATATGATGCAAAATTTACCAGCTTCAGCAACATCACCAGCACCAACATCAATACCAGTACCACCAACAACCCAAGTTCAACATCACACACCTCAACATCTCATTATGTACCTCGAGCATAATCATCAATCTGCGAATCATTCTACATCATTTATCTTTGTTCGACATGGCGATTATGTAATCTCTAATGTTTTAGAGATTATATATTCTTGTTCTAACGGTAAATCAAATGAGTTTAATATCATATTGACTCATTATATCCATGATTACATCTGAAGAAAATATATATGTATATATATTTTTTCATAAAGATTATAATTAAAAATTCTTTTGTACAAACTGTTAATGGTGAAAATATTTTAACGGGTAGGTAATACCCGAGGAATATTTAGATTTCACATTAATAAGTACACTGTACATTCTTTTAAATCTAATTCAACAATCATTTACTATCCTATTTACAACCACTGATATACGTATCCGTTTTTCATTCAATTTCATATTTAGATTTTGATCTATCAGAATTCAACAAGTGGCATAATGAAGAAAACATTGGACAAAAATAAAATTTGTTAGAAACAAACAAATTAACCATGAGAAAATTTTGTTAAGAATCCACGCTAACAAAATCCTAGCTAACTGTTCCTAGCTAACTGTTAATTTCTTATTACATTTTATTATCGTAATTTATTTATCGCAGTTTATTTATAGCAATTTATATTCTCGCAATTTTATTTATCGTCATTTAATTTCTGTTATTTATTTTACGAACTTTATTTATCGTCATTTAAATACTCTTATTTACGCATTTTAAATATCGGGACACGTATACAATGTTTTGACATATCATATCGACGCATCTATATATATTATTTGGAATAACCATAGACACTCTATATGCAGTAATGATCAAGTTAACTATACAGGGTTGAGGTTGATTCCATAATAATATATATACTTTGAGTTGTGATCGAGTCTGAGACATGTATACAATGGGTCACGATACGTATTAATTAATTCGAATATTATATATTAAACTATATATGAATTATTGAATTACTAATTGTAGACTGCTAACTGTGGACTGCCAACATTGGACAATTAAAATGAAATAAAATATCGATTATAACATATGAAACTAAACATTTCTTCAAGTTTGCCACTTGAGTTCATCTTAAACCTCATTTGTATCTTGACGATTCCAATCTGCATTCAAACCTTTCATGATTCTTGAAAACACCTCAATCGAGAGGATGAACCAACTGCACTTCATCTACGGAATAAAAGATTGATGCATATACTTATGCACCTGAAAATACTCGGAACCTGAGTAAACGTTTAACACGTATCGGTGCTAGCTCCTTTGGCGTTGTTATTACCGAAAATAACTTTTCAATTCCTTTTCAAATTAGCCAATTTTGTCACAGATCCAGCAAGTCAACATCGACCTTTCATTCGGATTAGCCATATTATAACTTTGATATATACGTTTGCCTTTCATCATCGTTACCAGAGAACCGTTTATATTCCACCACATTAGCAGTAAACTTACCCGCAACTTCGTTACTCATTGGCTTAAGTTTCTCCAAGGAACCATTATATTTGTTCGTTAAAACCTATCATATACTCATCCGCATCTTATAACGAGAATTGTCATACCAGTTACCGAGAACTAACAATCAGTATTTTGAATTCTCGCAGCATTTCTACATCAACAGTTATATGTATACATATAACATTTATCTTCTAGAATTATGATCTTCCGTTCTGAAATTCTGAAAAGCACCCAGTCTACGAGTCAAAACTCGAAATGTTGAAAAAGCTGAATGAAGCAGCAAAAACTGTAAACGACCTTAACAGTCGAAAGTTTGATGATAAAGAATAGTGGCTGAAAAAGCTCAAAAGATGAGAAAATTTAGTACTGAAAAATGAATTGAGCAAACCATGAAGGAGACCAAGGACAAATACAAGGACCAAACCCTGTATTTAAAGAATCCTGATGATTCTATTTCTGATGAAATCTTTAGCAAATACCATACTCTTTAATCGCTCTAAATCGTTGTGAATGAATTTCTTCATCACACTTTGAATCTAAAATTCTATAATGTTATCGTATCTTTCATTGTAAATATCCTCAATATTTCTGAAGATATCTTCATAAATATTCTTGTCCGATAGTAATTATCTCTCCGCTCTATCTGTGTTACATCTTAAAGAAAACTAATTTAGTTTCTAAACATCTGAAACCTCTGAGTGTAGGGTATGAATGTTTTTGAAGTAGTGTTGGGAACTGAAGCATGAGTTAGTATAATATAATGACACTTGATCAACGTGATTATATTACAGTAAGTCATGATGAGTTTCTAATGAAACATGATGATTCACAGACTATAACGTCACCATTTGCCATGTTACACGACTCTTACATTCTATCTAATCTATAAACATATCAAGAACATATTTTATTGATATTCCTATCTTTCCCTAGAATTATGGTAATATGACAAGTCAGATTGTGCTATTACCGTTTCTTTCTTAGAACGTTAGTCATGTTCATTCAAAACTTCATATCTACGAATTCTGGACCATTATTCGCTTGACTTAAAGTTGAGAAGAGAAAACAAAATTTTGAATTGAGGGATAAAGAATAGAAGGTGTGAACTGTGAAAATAAGGAAATGAAGAGGGTGGATTTATAGTGAAATATCCGACAGAGAAATCAAAACAGATTATTGCATTTAATCAAAGAGGATCCTATTTTCCTTAATTATCGAAGAACCAAATCTTATTAAGAAGATTTTCTCTAAA
This sequence comes from Rutidosis leptorrhynchoides, assembly GCF_046630445.1. NCBI lineage: Eukaryota > Viridiplantae > Streptophyta > Magnoliopsida > Asterales > Asteraceae > Rutidosis > Rutidosis leptorrhynchoides. The sequence continues at coordinate 79,252,488 of NC_092343.1, forward strand.
TCCCTTGAATTTCGGAAATCCACGTCACCGGTTAAGACAAACCTACATTTACTCATTTCACTCTTTTGTGATAGTTTCACTCGTACTCTTCACAAAAATCAAATTTGTTTTATTCATATTACTCATTGATGATAAAACTCTAATTTTCAGCTTGTATGCATCATGAAAACATACTTATTGTCAGCCATGATGATTCCAATCAAATTTCGGGGACGAAATTTCTTTAACGGGTAGGTACACCGTGGTTCGTTAATAATAAACAAGTTTAGTGATAAAAAGTAATAATAAAAAGTGAGGGATGATGACTAATACAACACCGAATGATGATACCAACCGAAGGAAATTTGATTACGAAATATTATTTACCTGCTACAGTTATTGGGCTAAATAGTTGGGCTTCTAATTAGTTAAGATTGGGCCGAGCTTAGGTTGGAAATCAGACTAGTAAACTAAAACAATGCTATTGGTAATCTAAATACATTTATGTACTCACCGTTAATCTATATATTTGATGATGATAACGATGATGTAAAGATAAGGGTTCGATATATAGTGATGCTAATACCGTTAGTTAGGATGATTTTAATAATGACGTCAATATTTAATGATGATACTAGTGTGAAGGTGTCGATGATCATGAAGATGATGGTGGATATGATACATGATATATAGGTGATAATGAAAATGTGATATATATAAATTATAATGATAGCGAAGAGTATTGTTGATGATTAGGATATACACAATTAGGTTAGACGATAATTTGATGATGAATATGATAATAATAATAATACGTATAGAAGATGATGATAATAGTTATCGACCGGTCTTTCAGTTTAAGAAGATGAAGGAGAAACAGATATGTTAAGTTAATAAGTTTTATTAAATGATATAAAATAGAAAGAAACAGATGGTTCGATGGTTTAGGTGTTTGTGTTTAACCGAGAGGTCTTGGGTTCGAGCCCAGGCTGGGGCATTATTTTTGGAAAAAGAAGCAGAAGACAGACAGTTATATTGGGTTAAATATATATGGGTTAGTATTAAATTCAGAAAAACAAGCTAGCTCAGCTGGTCTAAGGGAATGTCGGGTTAGCGGGACGTCGCTGGTTCAAACTCGAACTTGGGCATTTTTAGGACTACTTCTTTGAGGTAGTTATTTATTTAATTACTTATCATTATTATTATTCTTATCATTAATATTATTATAGATATTAAAATAAATGTTAGTAATATTATTATTAGTAAAATCATTATTTTTTTACTTATTATTATTATTAGTATTATTATCATTAATATTATTATTATTTTCATTATTATTATTATTATTATTATTTTCATTATTATTATTATTATTATTATTATTATTATTATTATTATTATTATTATTATTATTATTATTATTATTAATAATAATATTGTTATGATTACTACTTTTACATTAACAATATTATTATAACAAATAAATATTTTCTATATAAGTGTATATATATTCCAACTACCCTAATATTACATATAATTATATATAAAAAGATTATTTATATAAATATAACAAATTATTGATTTTAAATATAATATTAAACTATATAAATATTAACTATATTAAATATGTACAAATTAAATATATAAGATATATAATTTAAGATTTATATATGAATTTATTTGATTACAATTATGTGTGTTAATATATACATAAATGATATACGTTCGTGAATTTGAGGCCAACCTTGCACTTGTTCAGTGTCGTCATATGTATTTTTACTACAAAATACAATATAGTGAGTTTCATTACTCCCTTTTTATATAAATTTTTGGAACTGAGAATACAAGCGCTGATTTTATTAAAGTTTTAAAAAATAGACACAAGTGATCAAAAACTACATTCTATGGCTGGATTATGAATATTAAATATCACCCCTTTTTAGCTTGGTAACCTAATAATTAGGAAACAGGCATGGCCCCTAATTGACGCGAATCCTAAAGATAGATCTATGGACCTCGACAAGTCCCATCCGAGGTACGGATGCTTTAGTACTTCGAGATTATTATTATTATATAGACGAGAGGTTCTGTTTGGGGATATTCTATGTATTAAAGTTAAGTCGGTTATCAAGCGTTCACCATATGAATGATTTTTAATTCGCGGGTTACGCGTGTTATTTTGTACTCGGGTTACGTGTACAATTAAATATATGAAATCTTGTGGTCTATTAAAATGATGGAAATGAATGTTTATGATAAACTAATGAACTCATCAACCTTTTGGTTGACACTTGAAAGCATGTTTATTCTCAGGTTTGAAAGAAATCTTCCGCTGTGCATTTGCTCATTTTAAAGATATTATTTGGAGTCATTCATGACATATTTCAAAAGACGCTGCATTCGAGTCGTTGAGTTCAACAAGATTATTATTAAGTCATTGATAGTTTAATATATTACGAAATGGTATGCATGCCTGTCAACTTTCGATGTAATGAAAGTTTGTCTTTTAAAAACGAATGCAATGTTTGTAAAATGTATCATTTAGAGATCAAATACCTCGCGATGTAATATATATATATATATATGTGTGTGTGTGTGTATGTGTGATAATGCTAAAAACAAACATATATTTCATAGCATTATCCCTCAAGAAAGACAAACTTTTAGTTGCAATTGTTCTATTTACAAGTGATATTCGTTTAAATAATAAAAGGTGAAGACAAAAGACAGATTCAACGAATTAAAAACGCAAATGACCAAAACGCTAAAAAGTACAAGATACAATTTAAGTGGTTCAATTTATTGATGAAGAACGTCCAAAAATGACAAGAGTACAAGCCGCAAAACGCAAAGTACAAGATATTAAATCATACGAAAAGGCGTTCGAAAATCCGGAACCGGGACATGAACCAACTATCAACGCGCGACTCAACGGACTTAAAATTACAAATTAACTATGCATATAAATATAATATAATATATAATTAATTCTATAAAATTATATATATATTATATTTATATATTAAAAACCGTCGGCAAGCTAGGATCCAAATTGTGTGAGCTGGAAATCGAACCTCCGCACTCGCGGAGCTGTGAAGCACAAAAGCTCAGCACTCGCGGAGCTGTTCAGTGAAACGTGGGCCTATAAAAGGCCGCGCATTCTGATCGATTCATGACCCCTTTTCTTTCTTTTCTATATACGTAAATTTATATATATATATATATATATATATATATATATATATATATATATATATATATATATATATATATATATATATATATATATATATATATATATATATAGGATCAAGAGGGAAGTAACCATTCGGGGGGAAGCGGGGGGAAGCAAAAACTTTTTTTTCGTTTTTTGAAAAAAAAAATTTCACGAACATTATAGATGAGATGAAAATATGAACATTTATTAGAGACACTTTGTGATAAATATTTTTATTTTGGCGGGAAAACGCTCGAAGAAGTAATATATAACAATTATCGTGTTTTTCGAGAATATTTTGATGTTTTAGCTATTGGGGTTTAGATATTAGGGTTTAGATATTAGGGTTTATAGGGTTTAGATATTAGGGTTTAGAAATTTAGGGTTTAGGGTTTAGATTTAGGGTTTAGATTTAGGATTTAGATTGAGTTTTTAACACGAACGGTTTAGAGTTTAGGGTTTAGGGTTTAGGGTTTAGGGTTTTGGGTTTAGGGTTCGGTGTTTTGGGTTTATGGAATAAACCCAAAACATCAAACCCTAAACCCTAAACTCTAAATCGGGCTAAATTTTACTTCACAAAACATGAAAAAAAACGTTCATATTCTTTACGAACAATATTATCTTGAATGTTATTTTTGTCGATCGTTTTCCGCCTAAATAATAACATTCATCACGAAGTGTCTCTTCTAAATATTCATATTTTCGTGTGATCTTGATGCCGGGAAAAAAAATTCAAAAAAAACGGAAAATTTTTTTTTGCTTCCCCCCGCTTCCCCCCGATTGGTTACTTCCCCATTGATCCTGCCCCTATATATATATATATATATATATATATATATATATATATATATATATATATATATATATATATATATATATAGTAATAATAAGGTTATAGTGGCGAATGTTGTAAGTTTGTAAGTCAAAATTCTGTCCGTGTAACACTACGCGATTAATACTATTGTAAGTTATGTTCAACCTTTTTAAATTAATGTCTCGTAGCTAAGTTATTATTATGCTTATTTAAGCCAAAGTAATCGTTATGTTGGGCTAAATATTAAGATTGGGTAATTGGGCTTTGTACCATAATTGGGGTTTGGACAAAGGAACGACACTTGTGGAAATTAGACTATGAGCTATTAATGGGTTTTATATTAACTAAACGATACCTCGTTAATTTAATATTAAAGGTTACAATTCGACGTATCTATAAATAACCACATACGATTAATCGGGTACGGTGGGCGGGATATCTATAAATACCAATAATTGTTCATTTTACCGGACACGGGGATGGATTAATAGTCAATGGACTCGTTGAAACAGGGGTGGATTACATTCAAGGGTAATTGGTGTAATTGTTAACAAAGTATTGAAACCTTGGATTACACGCAGTCGATAACCTGGTGTATTCATTAAACAAAGTATTAAGACCTTGTTACAGTTCGAACCCCAATTAGTTGGAATATTTGACTTCAGGTATAAGGATAATTTGACGAGGACTCTCGCACTTTATATTTACGACTGATGGACTATTATGGATAAAACCGTATGGACATATCGAATAATCTAGGACAAAGGACAATTAACCCATGGTAACAAATTAAAATCAACACGTTGAACATCATGATTACAGAAGTTTAAATAAGCATAATTTCTTTATTTTATATCTTATCGCATTTTTATTTATCGCACTTTAAATTATCGCACGTTTAATATCGTTATTTACTTTACGCTTTAAATTAAGTTATTTGTATATTTAATATTTTACATTAGGTTTTAATTGTGACTAAAGTTTTAAAATCGACAAACCGGTCATTAAACGGTAAAACCCCCCTTTTTATAATAATAATATATATATATATATATATATATATATATATATATATATATATATATATATATATATATATATATATATATATATATATATATATATATATATATTCAAATATAGTTTTAAAATATAGCATTAAACTTGGCTAGTTCCCTGTGGACGAACTGGACTTACTAAAAACTACACTACTGTACGATTAGGTACACTGCCTATAGTGTTGTAGCAAGATTTAGGTGTATTCACTCTATAAATATATAAATAACTTGTGTAAAATTGTATCGTATTTAATAGTATTTCGCAATAAAAATATAAGTATTTCTTATACGCTGCTGCACACATCAAGTATTTTTGGCGCCGCTGCCGGGGAAAATTCAACGCCGAAGCGAAACGCTATAAAAAAAAGAAAAAAAAAGATTTTTATTAAGTTTTAATCTATTTTTGTAAAAATATAAGTTTTAAATATTAAAAACAAAAATATAAAAACATAAAATATATATATATATATATATATATATATATATATATATATATATATATATATATATATATATATATATATATATATATATATATATATATATATATATATATATATATATATATCTATTTAGGTGTTTTAATTAAAAAGTTTATTTTTTTTAGAATTATAAAAATCTAATAAGTAATTGTTAAAATATAAGTTTTATTTAAGTTATATTTTATAAAAACTAAAAACATAAAAAAATTAAAAGTAAAAAAAGTAAAAAAAAAATATTAAACGTTAAAACTGCACGAATTTGAGCCTGCTACTCGTTTGAATCTACATCCTCCGTACTCACGGAGTTATTGGGCAGCAGAAATCCGCACTCGCGGAGCCTGCTCTGGCAGCAAACCTAGTACGCATTGATTACAGATTAGGGTTAATAATTTTATTATTATTAATATTTAACCTAATTAGGGTTTTAGTAATTAATATATTTAGTTTAGTTTTAATTTTATTTGTAATATTATGTGTTTTTATTATTATTAATTATATAAATTAATACTTTTATAAAATAATAATATATAAATAATATTTTTATAAAAATTGTATTTTTTTTACATTAGTTTTATTTTTAAATTTTGTATCTTTTTAATCGTTTAATTGTAATTTGTATTTTTATCGTTCGTAATTAGTTTTAAGTTAGTTTTTGCCGTGTTTTATTTTTATTGTTAGACTTCTAAGATTTGCCGTAAAATCCCTTAAGTGTTTTTTCTTTAGATTAAGATTTAGATGCTTTAGAATTTTACGACATCGCTTATCGCTTTAGTTTTAATAGATTTTAGTACTTTTTAAGTTATTGTCGTTTTGGATATAGAATTCCTTTTAAGCTTTAATACATTTAGACGTAAGTTTTAATATTTAGTTTTTAGACTTTTAAGTTTCGACGCTGCATTTTATTATTTTTCGACCTTTTATTTTTCGACGTTTTTCGACGCGCTCTTTTTCTTTCTTATTTCTCGACACTCTAGTTTTTAGGACATAGAATTTTCTTTATTTTCTTTAAAATTCGACGAAAAATTATTTTAAGCGGTTAAATTGATAGACATCCAATATTTTCTGGTTCGTAGTAATAGTTGGATTTGTTAGTGGCGAGTTGTGGGCTTCCGATTTAAAGGGTCCTGGCTACCTGCTGCATCTATTGGCTATTCGAAACGTGAGCAAAATCAGAAAAGTCTATTAATTTGATAACTTATATAATTTTTATCTTTATAACTAATAGGATATTTAGTGAATGGACCGAGCAAAACGTTCACCGCCTTTCATACGTTCACCACCTGTAACCAGATCAAGACATTTAGCCAATATTGTCGCCGTTGATTTTTCTTCAGAATCGTCATCTAGCCGACCAAGTACTCCAATTCAAATTTCCGATAATCCATTTTTTGAACCCGACCTCACAATTGAGAATCCGGAGGATATTCAGGGACAATTCAGAGATCCCGAACTACTAATCATTCCTCCTGAATCACAAATCACTCATCCAGAGATTGTCGAGGAAGAAACCATTAAGTCAGAATCCTCTAGTGATTCAGATTCAACAAATTCAATCATGAAAAATCTGGAACCTCTAAGTATGGAAGACCGAATGAGGGCTAAATGCACTGGCCAAGGTCACACAATTACTCAACCAGACATTAATGCATCAGATTATGAAATAAAAGGACAAATCCTACACATGGTAACTAATCAATGCCAATTTAGTGGTGCGCCGAAGAAAGATCCAAATGAACATCTTCGAACCTTTAATAGGATCTGTACTCTATTCAAAATCAGAGAAGTTGAGGATGAACAGATATATCTCATGTTATTTCCCTTGACTTTAAAGGGAGAAGGCAAAGATTGGTTAGAATCGTTACCTGAAGGGGCGATTGATACATGGGATGTTTTAGTTGAAAAATTTCTTAAACAATTCTTTCCGGCATCTAAAGCCGTAAGACTTCAAGGAGAAATTGTTACGTTCACGCAAAAGCCAAATGAAACTCTATATGAGGCGTGGACAAGATTTGGAAAGTTGTTGAGAGGATGTCCTCAACATGGTTTAGACACTTATCAAATAGTACAAATATTCCATCAAGGATGCGACATTACTACACGAAAAGACATCGATATAGCACCTGGGGGTTCCATTATGAAGAAAACCGCAACTGAAGCTTACAAAATTATTGATAACACTGCTTTCCACTCACATGAGTGGCACCCAGAAAAAGATATCGTTAGATCATCTAAAGCGGCTAGAGCCGATTCTAGCCATGACTTTGATTCCATGTCCGCAAAGATAGATGCTTTCGAGAGACGAATGGAAAAGATGACTAAGGATATTCACTCTATACGAATTAGTTGCGAGCAGTGTGGAGGACCACATTTGACAAAAGATTGTCTCAGTATTCAACAAACAATGGAACAAAGAGAGAATGTTTCATACATGAACCAAAGGCCTGGAAATAATTATCAAAATAATTATCAACCGCCAAGACCAAACTACAATCAAAACCAGAATTATTATCGAAATGTTCCATACAACAACCAACAAGGTCCTAGCAATCAACAAGTATCGAACAATACTTACAATCAACAAAGACCTATTTTTCCAATTAAACCACCACAAACCGATGATAAAAAGCCAAATTTAGAAGATATGATGTCGAAGCTAGTTGAATCTCAAACGCAATTTTTCACATCTCAGAAACAAATGAATGAACAAAATGCTCAAGCATTTAGAAATCAACAAGCTTCTATCCAAAATCTGGAACAATAAGTAAGCAACCTAGCAAGGTTGATAGGTGAAAGAAAACCGAGGAGTCTACCTAGCGATACAAATGCTAACCCCCGGAATGAAATAGCTAAAGTCATTACCACGAGAAGTGGTATTACACTTAAACCACCTGAAATACCTGAAATTTCTGATGACACTATTCCTACTCCACAAGAACCACAGCCTGAGCAAGATAAGGAAACAGAATCGGTAGTTGAAAAGGTTAATGAAGATAACACAGTTAAGGCTAAGCCTTATGTTAAACCATACCAACCACCACTTCCTTACCCAAGTAAAATGAGAAAAGAAAGACTTGAAGCCGAGCAATCTAAATTCTTGGATATGTTTAAACAAATAAATGTTAATCTTCCTTTCATTGATGTGATTTCAGGAATGCCTTCTAATCACAAATAGAAAGAAAATGGTAGAACTTTCGGCTGTTACTATGAATGCTAATTGTTCTGCAGTACTGTTGAATAAGATACCAGAAAAACTCTCAGATCCAGAAAGTTTCACAATTCCCTGTTTTCTGGGTAGTCTTAGTTCAATAGAAGCATTGGCAGACTTAGGTGCTAGTATGAATTTAATGTCATATACATTATACACTAAACTAGACCTTGGAGAATTGAAACCAACACCAATAAGCATACAACTAGCCGATCGATCAGTAAAATATCCTAGAGGGATCACGGAGAACATGCAAGTTAAAGTTGGTACTTTAGTATTTCTAGTAGATTTTGTTATTCTGAACATGGAAGAAGATTCTCGAGTTCCTCTTATATTAGGAAGACCATTTTTAAACACGTCTAAAGCAATAATAGACGTGTTTGGTAAGAAACTGACCCTAAGTATAGAGGACGAGAGTGTTACCTTTTCTGTTGATAGAGCCATGCAACAACCGCAATCTGCAGATGATACATGTTATTATATTCAAACTATAGATTCACATGCAGAATTGTTAGAAGAATTTCCAGAATTACAAGGAACAGGAGAATGTTCTTTAGGAGAAGGAACTGAACCAATTGATGAAGCTGAAATGTTAGCCCCACTCATGGCTAATAAAAACGAACCAACAACAGAAGAACTTCAAATGCTAAAAGAGGAAGACAGATATCAATACAAATCATCGATAGAAGAACCACCGACATTAGAGTTAAAGCCACTTCCAAACTATTTGGAATATGCTTATTTACATGGTGAATCTGAATTACCTGTAATAATATTGTCTTCTCTTACGGAAAATGAAAAATCTCAACTCATTTTTGTGCTAAAAGCTCATAAACCAGCTATTGCATGGAAGATTCATGACATTAAAGGCATAAGTCCTTCGTATTGCACACATAAAATCCTTATGGAAGAAGGTCATAAAACATATGTGCAACTCCAACGAAGACTAAATCCTAATATGCAAGATGTTGTTAAGAAAGAAATTATTAAACTGCTAGATGCAGGTTTAATTTATCCAATTTCTGATAGTCCATGGGTAAGCCCAGTTCAATGCGTACCTAAGAAGGGTGGCATGACTGTCATCACAAATGAAAAAAATGAGCTTATTCCTACTAGGACTGTAACAGGATGGCGTGTCTGTATTGATTATAGAAAACTAAATGACGCCACCAGAAAAGATCACTTTCCCTTACCTTTCATTGATCAAATGTTGGAAAGATTAGCCGGGAATAGTTACTATTGTTTTCTTGACGGTTTTTCCGGATACTTTCAAATTCCAATCGCACCCGAGGACCAAGAGAAAACCACGTTCACGTGCCCTTATGGTACTTTTGCTTACAAACGCATGCCATTTGGACTTTGCAACGCCCCTGCAACCTTTCAAAGGTGCATGATGGCGATTTTTCATGACATGATAGAAGAATTCATGGAAGTTTTCATGGATGAGTTTTCAGCCTTCGGTGATACTTTTGAAACATGTCTAGTTAATCTTGAACGAATGCTTATTAGATGCGAACAATCAAATCTAGTTCTTAATTGGGAGAAATGTCATTTCATGGTTAAAGAAGCCATCGTTCTTGGTCATAAAATTTCAAAAGAAGGAATTGAAGTGGATAGAGCTAAAGTAGATGTAATTGCTAAAGTTCCACATCCCACCAATGTTAGAGGAGTTAGGAGTTTTCTAGGGCATGCCAGTTTTTACTGACATTTCATAAAAGATTTTTCCAAAATTGCCACTCCTATGAATAAACTCCTAGAAAAGGATGCTCCATTCACCTTTTCAGACGAATGCATCAAATCTTTTAATATTCTTAAAGAAAAATTCACTAATGCGGCGATCATGATAACTCCAAATTGGAATCTACCATTTGAACTTATGTGCGATGCAAGTGATTTTGCAATGGGAGCCGTTTTAGGATAAAGTATTGAAAAATGATTTCAACCTATTTATTATGCTAGTAAGACATTACAAGGAGTACAAACGAATTGCACAACTACTGAAAAAGAACTCCTTGCTATTGTCTTTGCTTTTGACAAATTTCGTTCATATCTCGTTCTAGCTAAAACGGTGGTCTATACCGACCATTCTGCTCTTAGATACTTATTTTCAAAACAAGATGCCATACCACGATTAATCCGTTGGATCTTACTCTTACAAGAGTTCGATATTGAAATTCGAGACAAAAAGGGACCAGAAAATCTCGCCGCTGATCATTTTTATCTTCTTGAAAATCCCGAGTTAGAAGTTCTAAATGAATCGGCCATACAAGATAACTTTCCTGATGAATATCTATTGAAGATCGATTATAATGAAATTCCATGATTTGCAGACTATGCAAACTACTTAGTATGTGGATTCCTTGAAAAAGGGTTATCGTACCAAAAATGAAAGAAATTCTTTAGTGATATAAAACTCTATTTCTGGGAAGATCCACATTTGTTTAAAAGTTGTCCCGATGGAATAATACGCCGATGCGTATTCAGAGATGAAGCTAGTCAAATCTTAAAGCATTGTCACACAGGACCAACAGGAGGGCATTATGGGCCTCAACTCACAGCAAGAAAAGTTTATGACGCTGGATTCTATTGGCCTACAATTTTCAAAGACGCACACCTTCTTTGTAAATCCTGTGATGCTTGTCAAAGGGCCAGAAAAATAAGTCAACGTAATAAAATGCCACAAAATTTCATTCAAGTATGTGAAGTATTTGATGTTTGGGGTATTGACTTTATGGGTCCATTTTCAAAATCTCATAATAATCTCTACATTCTCGTTGTCATTGATTATGTATCTAAATGGGCGGAAGCACAAGCTCTCCCAACTAACGATGCACGAGTTGTAGTTAACTTCTTAAAATGTCTTTTTGCTAGGTTCGGAACACCGAAAGCTTTAATAAGTGATCGGGGTACTCATTTTTGTAATAATCAACTTGAGAAAGTTCTCAAAAGATATGGAGTAACTCATAAAATCTCAACCGCTTATCATCCACAAACAAGTGGACAAGTTGAAAATATCAATCGAGCATTAAAATGTATTCTAGAGAAAACCGTAGGATCAAATCCGAAGGAATGGTCCATGAAATTGGAGGATGCACTCTGGGCTTTTAGAACAGCCTACAAAACTCCAATTGGAACCACACCTTTTAAACTCCTTTATGGAAAAGCATGTCACCTTCCAGTAGAAATTTAGCACAAAGCATTTTGGGCTTTGAAGACATGTAATCTTGATTTACATGAAGCCGGAAGTCTACGGTTAAGTCAACTAAACGAATTAGAAGAACTAAGACATGAAGCATATGAAAATTCGTTAATCTATAAGGAAAGAATGAAGAAATGGCATGATAAAAGAATCAGAAGTTCAAAAGAATTTAAGGAAGGAGACAGAGTCCTTCTTTTCAATTCACGATTCAAGCTATTTCCTGGAAAATTGAAATCTAGATGGTCTGGACCATTCATAGTTAAAAGAGTTTTTCCATATGGAACAATAGAGTTGATAAATTCAAATGGGATTGAATTTAAAGTTAATGGTCACAGAGTTAAACATTACATACATGGTCCAATGGAAGTTGACAATGAAGTTAATCACAATTTCAACACCACAGCTAACTAAGTGTTGGGAGAATCAAGTCTTTTTAAGGATAATATATATTTCTGTTAGAGTTAGATATTCTGTTTTCGTGTAGTTCTTGAGAATGGAATCCGAATGGTCTTTCCCTAGCAGACCCTAAAGAACTAGTCTTCTCCCTCCATTCTAAATTTTTATTTTTTTTAGGTTTTACGAGATGAAGAATTCCTGTGATCTGAACCATGCTCTACTACTACACGCTATGATTACTAAACATAATAATAACACTTTCCCGAGTGAACTGGTATCATTCATAAGAGGAAAAATGGACGAAGTAAGGAAAGAACTCAGGAAAGATCATCATAAGATACATTTTGGTAAAGGAAAATCAAAATCAGCAACAAAAAGAAGAGCACGACACCTTGAAAGATGTCATAAATGCGGAAAATGGTCACACGAAGGTAAATGTTCAAACAATCAAACATATTCAAATACTGAATTTGTTACTCTATGCAGAGAAGGACCGTTCATATGTTTAAAATAAAAGTTATTGAAAAATCGAGGTTACGCTTATGTAGCTATGGAAAACTAAATCACACGACTCTCCTATGAGTCGGCTAAAGCAGGTCTCTGAGAAAGAGAATTTCATAGGTAAGTATGTACAGTTTTTATTTTATTTTATTGCTTTTAACCTTTTGATAATAAACGCTGAATCATTCGCTATAAAGTATTAAATTGATATTCAATAAAATTAGGTATGCAAACTGAAATTATTGATATCATACAAAAATTTATTACATCACTGCGAAATTTACCATTTATTCTTAAGGTATAAATTTCTTTAATCAATCAATCCAAAATATTTCAGAAATTCATCAGGAGTAAAACTAGGTAATATAGCCGAAATTACTTTACCCAAAAGAGGGGCGTATATTTTTGATAATATTTTATTGATTAAAGTGGGATAAAAGACCAAAAAGATTTTTAATTTTATTTTAACCATATTTTTAAAATTAATATATAAATATTAAATTATTATTATAAATCTTTTTAAATCAATATATTCAAGTTTTTTATATATTTTAAAAAATTAATATTTTCAATATAAAGTTTGTAAAATTAATGTATAAAAATATTAATAATATTAATATGAATTTTTAATTTTATGCATTTTAAATTTAAGTTTTGTGTGAATTTAAAAACAAAAATTTACTTTATTTCATTAAGTTAAAAATTTAATATTTAAAATTCATCGTGAGTTGAAGACTAGGTCATTGAACCGAAATTGCTTTACCCAAGGGAGGGACGAGAAATTTTATTATCATTATTTTTAATCTTATTGATTTAAAGTATGGCAAAAACATTTAAAAAACCCAAAAATCTTTGCTTTTAAAACAAACGCTTTAAAATGACAAATTTTAAAATTTTGTCGAGGGATGGACTAGGTAAACGTACCAAAACAACCTCGTCCCAAATAAAAAGGAAAACAAAATTTTAAATTTAATTAATTGTTTTATTATTAAAGATTTTATAAAAAAAAAAGAAATCCGCACTCGCGGAGTTTTTGTGGTACCCACATTCGCACTCGCGGAGTTTGAAAATCCTAGACCAGTTTAACTGGTCGAGACAGACCAGTCCCCAACACACCCACACACAAAATTCTGCGAAAAACACACACAGAACACTCTAAAAATCGCGATTTTTCACCGTTAATCATCAAATTTTTTGCTAAAATCATGTTGAGAAGGATCCTACGAAGAAGTTACTCAAGGAGATCGGTAATTTCGACATCTAAACACTCTTTAATTCGGATTTTTAGTGTTCTTGAATAAATTTATACCTAATTTGATTTTGATGATTTCTAGTTTAATTATGCTTAAATTGTTGGTGTATTATGCTTGTATAACCTAGATTGATACTATTTAACATAATTAGAAGCCTTAAACTTCAAATTTTGAGTAATCTAGGATTTGTGTTCTTGAGCAAAATTGGGGCTTTTTGATATAAACAGGTTATGGCCGAATTTTGTTGATGGTTCATGTTTAATTAAGTAGTGTAACATGTTTAGGTTGCTAAATGATCAAAATTTTGATCCTAAACATGATTTTTGAATATTAAAGTGGACTTTTTGAGTCAAAAATGCATGAACTCGATTTAATTAATATGAATGCCATTTGGAACTCGTTTAATTGCTATAATGATTATTTTTGACATGATTTAGAAGATGAATGCTAAGGAACATTGTATACATTTTCATATATGTTTATTTGTAAAAGTGTAGAATTGTTAATATTGTGAAAATGCATATAAAGTTTAATATGGATTAAACATGTCATTATGATTGTTTTGATTTATGATTCTGATAACACTAATGCATATTTGGATGCACAAAAATTGTGTTTAATGTGTTTTGCAGACTGAAAGGGGTGAATCTTCATCCGCATCCCAGGCTCACAATGCTCCTCCTGAGAATGCAGAGGAACAGGAGATTAACGACCAATATAGACAAAATCTACTGCATCAATTCATTTCATATTCAAATATAGAATTGGCAGATTTATACCCTAATTTAAGGTTTGACCGACATTGGATAGATTATCCAAAATATCAGAGGAACTTGCACACCCTTCAGTCTAATGTTGTTGAAGTACCCAGGGTAATAGATTGGGAACCGCTAGAAATAGTGGGATTGACCGATCCAATCAGAGAATTACTTACACAAATGTATGGTAATTCTACTTTTAATGATTTTGAACGTTTGTTCAATATACGTAGGTGTGTATATAGAGAATGGTGTGTGGAATTATTATTTAGTGTTGAAATAAATGATCGGGTAGCTACTTTAACCGATCAGAGTTTTATTAGATTTTTATTAGGAGGTGTGATGCGCCATATGTCTCTACTAGACATGGCTCAGGCTTTTTGTATATATACGCCTGAGGAACTAGCATCTACTAATTGTCAAAGGTTGATAGTTAATGGTAGGAGGGTTGATAAAAATTTTGATATGAATGGAATATGGAGTAGAATGACTAGCCATAACCGATTTCGTAGGGGAAATAACTCTTATACTGATATTGATAGAGCTGAGCTAAGAGTAATCCATAGGTTCTTAGCAAACTCGATTACATAGCGAGGTAGGAATAAAGAGAAGGTAAATGAGAATGATTTATTTTATCTCATGTGTATTTGAGACCCACAGAGCGCTGTGAGTATACCTTATTGTGTGGGTTATTATTTATCAGCTATGGTTAGGAGTATACGGCCTAATAGTATAATAGGAGGTGGTATCTTTGTTACTTTAATTGCTGAGTATCTCGGTATCGATAGAAGTCAGGGGGGATTAATAATTGCAGCACCAGAACCCCGTGATACAATTGGTTTGAAAGTATATCATGGTACTAAGGTTTTAAAGAAACGATATAACGCTGCAGCACCATATGATGGCCATCATCCACAGGTCGAAAGAGATCAGCAGCAAGGTAATGCAGGAGGGGGGAATCAGATGACAGAAATGCAAATTTTTATGGCTCAACATGAGTATGAAATGGCTAGACAACGAGCATTTCAAGATTGGCAGTATCATCAAAACCAAATCATAAGTCATTGTGCACACATAAATACAAACTACATTCATACTCCAATGCCCGTATTTCCTCCCTGGACTATACAGACCCGACCACCGTACCCTACATATGACCCAGCTCAAGCATTCTACAGCACATACGGCTATGAATGGAATCCCTACTGGCACCATCCTCATCAACCCTAATTTTCTTTTATGCCTATTTTTATTTATTTGGTAACTTGTAATTTTATACTTTTAATATTTCTTTTGATACTATAATAGTTTTTATAATTTTCTAACTTTTATTATTAGATTTTTAATAATTTTTTAATGTGGGGTGATATACCCAACATCAAAAATATGTATATATATGTTTGTAGTTTATCACATGTACAAAACAGGATAAAACAGCGCACTTTCAAAGAGTGGCACTAAGTTCAGCAAAAGCTATTAATTTTGACGACAAAACGAAAAACAAGTGTGATGTAACAACAGACGGAATGAACAAATGATGTGCACCATTTATCATTCTACACAAACAACAATATGTCTGGAAACTTTGGTAAAATTTAATCATTTTTCTACGCTAATCACCCTCAATAATTTAAATTGTTACTGATTTCTTGCAAATGAGGGCATTGCAAGATCTTAAGTGTGGGAAGGGGTTAAATTCTTTCGGATTTTTAAAATTTTAATTTAAACACTTGGTTACCATTAAAAATACTAGTAACGCAGCAGTTGTATTAGAATCTAGTGCTCTCTGATAATAAAGAACAGCCCTAGTCTTATATACTGACTACCCAATTCTAGTAAAAATTTTCAAAATTTTCAACTAGATGAACTCAAAATCATGTTTATACATATTTATGAATGATAAAACTAGTTGTTAACACCGAAATTATTGTTACCTCGGAAAGGACATAAATTGAGAAACAACCCAAAATGCTTGAATTCATTTAAAATGGATTAGAGGAAAATAAAAAGCAAAGAAAGGAAAATAAAAGCCTAAGTGTGGGAAAATTTACCAAGTTATTTAAAACATATATCACATATTTGTGTACAAATAATTGAAGATACTTTTGTTTTGGACAATTTTATCAGTTTTACCCGATTTCTTATAATATATTTGAAAGAAATGTGCCACTTGATTTAAAAGGAAGTAAAGTCTTCCTAGAAAAAGACACGCGCTTCTTGATTTAGGTCAGGAAGTTGTCGTCCAGACCAGTTGTAGAGTCTACGAAAAACCTTGAAAAGTTTTCTCGAAAATCAGCTGGAAATCCACGGACCTCAGCATCAAACAGGGTCGCCAAGTTGTCAGACTTATTGATGTACGTAGAGGTGTATACGAAATTGCTATATATTTACTACGAAATAATATTAAATACGATACAATTTTACACAAGTTATTTATTTATTTATAGAATGGATATACCTAAACCTTGCTACAACACTTATAGGCAGTGTACATAATCGTACAGTAGTGTACTTTTTAGTAAGTCCAGTTCGTTCCACAGGGAGCTAGCCAAGTTTAACGAAATATTTAAAACTAAATTTGTATATAAATATATATATAAATATAAGTAGTATTATTATTATAAAAGGGGGATTTTACCGTTTAATGACCGGTTTGTCAATTTTAAAACTTTAGTCGCAGTTAAAACCTAATGTAAAATATTAAAAAATAAAAATAACTTAATTTAAAGCGTAAAGTAATTGACAATAATTAAAGTGCGATAAATAAAAGTGCGATAAATTAAATGACGATAAATAAAATTGCGATAATTAAAAGTACGATAATTAAAAAGTGTAATAAATAAAATGATAGTAAATAAAAGTGCGATGAAATATGAAATAAAGGAATTATGCTTATTTAAACTTCCGTAATCATGATGTTTGACGTGTTGATTTTAGTTTATTACCATGAGTTAATTGTCCATTGTCCTGGATTATTTAATATGTCCATTTGGTTTTTGTCCATAACAGTCCATCAGTCATAAATATAAAGTGCGAGTGTCCCTGTCAAATTATCCTTATATCCGAAGTCAAATATTCCAACTAATTGGGGACTTAAACTATAATTACACCAATTTTCCTTGTATGTAATTCACCCCTGTTTTAATAAGTCCATTAACTATTAATTCATTCCCGTGTCCGGTAAAATGAACGATTATTAGTACTTATAAATATCCCGCCCATCGTGTCCGATCGAGTGTATGTGGTTATTTATAGGTACATCCAATTGTAATTTTTATATTAAATTAACGAACTATCATTCATTTAAACAAATATAAAGATCATTAATAGCCCATAGTCTAATTTCCACAAGTGTCGTTCTTTTGTCCAAACCCCAATTATGGTCCAAAGCCCAATTACCCAATTTTAATATTTAGCCCAACATCACGATTACTTCGATTTAAATAAGCATAATAATAACTTAGCTACGAGACATTAATTTAAAAAGGTTGAACATAACTTACAATGATTAATAATAGTGTAGCATTACACGGACAGAATTTCGACTTACACACTTACAATATTCGCTAACATACCCTTATTATTATTAAATTAAAGTTAAAATTATAATATATATATATATATATATATATATATATATATATATATATATATATTACGTGAGAGATAGAGAGGATAGAAAAAGATGTGTTATTTTCTGCCAAAACACGCGAACTTTATAGGACCTGAGCTGATACTATTCACCATGCGACCGCATGGTTTTTGCACTTCCAGGCCATGTGATCGCATGGCCTTCTTTTACAGCTCACATGCTTTTGTTTTTTATTTGTCGACAGTTTTAATAAATAAATATAATATATATATAATTTTAAGAATTATTTATATATTATATTATATTTATGTGCATAGTTGACTTGTAATTTTTAGTCCGTTGCGTCGCGCGTTGAGAGTTGACTCTGGTACCGGTTCCGGATTTTCGAACGTCCTTTCGTACTATTTAATATCTTGTACTTTGCGTTTTGCGGCTCGTACTCTTGTCATTTTTAGACGTTTCTCATCAATAATTTGAACCACTTGGATTGTATCTTGTACATTTGAGCTTTTTGGTCATTTGCATCTTCAAATCTTCATTTTCGCCTTTTGTCTTCGCACTAATTTATTTAAACGAATATTACTTGAAAATAGAACAATTACAACTGAAAACTTTACATATTGGAAAGATATTGCGCCTGAATATATGTTCATTTGTAGCACTATCAAATATCCCCACACTTGAACGTTGCTTGTCCTCAAGCAATATGGAACTTGAAATAAAATCACACTAGAATCACTTCTTTATTCTCACACTTTATACATCAGTGATTTTGATACGGTGGTATAAATAATGATAGTAACGATGTGGTTTACAGTCCCACATGACTTATAAAAATTTAGATCCTTTAAGAAAATTGGATCTTTATGAAAACATTTGATCTTTTGAAAATTCATTCTAGATTTTATCCTAGATAAGTTTTCAGGAATAACCCTTAACCGGTGTTTGCAAATTGTTTTTGTGGGTTTGGTGGATTTCAGATTTGAAAATTTTAGCTCAAAACTTGCGGTTTTGTGTCACCCACTTGCTAACCTTGTATTGGGAAAGCAACACGTCCAGTATACTTGCTCCGTATATTACCTTTCGGTAAACTACCCTCCGGTTGTAAAGGAAAGCGTTGAACAAGCAACTGTTAAGGTAATGTCCCGTGACATGCTTTTAATTATGGTCTATAACGTGTCGGATGAAATTACTATCCTTTGTAGGAGCAATAGTAAAGATCACCCTATAGTTTTTTGGTCTGGCATAAGGTCCTGTCTTTGACCATGCTATGCAACCACCGTTCTTATGGTTGACACCCGATTTGGTTCAGGTGACCTAATGAATTTCAGGTGAATTCTTAGGATTTTACGTTCAATGGTAATGAACGCATTAAAAATGGGTTTTTCAGAAAAAAATCGGTTTGTAATTTTGATCAAAATATTTTCTCGTTCAAGCTCGGGTTTAGATATCATCGAATTCCATGAGTTTGTAATTCTCAATCTTTAAGGTCAATCTCAAGGATTGAGTAATATCAGTCTTAAAAGCTGATTTTTGATCTTTAAGGAGATTATCCTTTCTGGAGATCCGATTCATTAGTCTTATAAGCTAATTTGCATGGTGCCCCTCCCCCCCCATTGTACGAGACAGATCCTCTCATGGTTAGGATAAGTCTGACCACTTGGCGACCCTGTTTGATGTTGAGGTCCGTGGATTTTCAGCTGATTTTCGAGAAAACTTTCCAAGGTTGACTCTACAACTGGTCTGGACGACAACTTCCTGACCTAAATCAAGAAGCGTGTTTCTTTTTCGGAAGACTTTACTTCCTTTTAATGATAGAATTGATTCATCGTGTAGATCCATCTTTCTTTCAAATTTATTACAATTTACCGGGTAAAACAGTTAATTTTGTCCAAAACAAAAGTATCTTCAATTATTTGTACAAAAATATGTGACATATGTTCTAAATAACTTGGTAAATTTTTCCCACTTGACTTTTATTTTCTTCTATTCCATTTTAAATGAATTCTAATATTTTGGGTTGTTTCTCAATTTATGTCCTTTCCGAGGTAACAATAATTTCGGTTTTAACACTTAGTTTTATCGTTCATAAATTTGTATAAACATGATTTTGAGTTCATTTAATTGAAAATTTTGAAAATTTTTTACTAGAATTGGTAGTCAGTATATAAGACTAGGGTTGTTCTTTATTATCAGAGAGCACTAGATTCTAATACAACTACTGCGTTACTAGTATTTTTAATGGTAACCAAGTGTATAAGTCAAAAATTTTAAAAATCTGAAAGAATTTAACCCCTTCCCACACTTAAGATCTTGCAATGCCCTCATTTGCAAGAAATTAGTAACAATTTAAATTATTGAGGGTGATTAGCGTAGAAAAATGATTAAATTTTACCAAAGTTTCCAAACATATTGGCGTTTGTTTGTTGAATGATAAATGGTGCACATCATTGGTTCATTCTGTCTTGTTGTTACATCACATTTGTTTTTCGTTTTGTCGTCAAAATTAGTAGCTCTTGCTGAACTTAATGCCAGTCTTTGAAAATGCGCTGTTTTACCCTGTTGTGTACAATTGACAATATACATACATACAAATAATAACATGCATGGTAATTTTAAATGGGACTTAACATCCCACTTTCAAATCAAATATGAAATATTAGTACAAAATAATAAAAATATTAAACATTACATTAAAAGTATCATAATATTATATGTTTAAATATAAATAAATAAAAATAATAAAAGATAAAAATCACCAACGGGAACTGTATCAATCTAGATAGGGGTTCCAGTTCATGTCATCGGGCGGGTTCCATGGTTGGTTATAGGTGTACTGATAGGCCTGGTTAGGATCGTAGAGAGTAAATGGTGGTCGCAGATCGAGCTGGTGTGGAGGATAGTAAGTAGGTCGGGTTGGTATGTAGTTATTTGGTACCTGAGGTGATAGTTGGCTCATGATCTGATGCTGATGATAGTGCCATCTATCATGCTGTCGTTGCCTGGAATGCTCGTACACATTCTCGGCTTGCCACTGCTCGTACCGACCATGTCTAGCCTCGTTTGTCATTTCTACCTCATCTATACGCTGGTAGATGTCAGTCATAGCCTCCCTAATGACATCCCTAATGTCATCCGCTTCCTCCATTTCCTCATCTGAACCTCTCTCTACCTGAGGATGACGACCATCATATGGTACTGCCTAATTGCGTCTGCTCTTTAATACTTTAGCATCCTGATAGACCTTCAATCCTAAAGTATCAACCTGTTCCCTACACACTATCAGTGGACCCCCTTGATCCCTATATACATCCAAATACTCTCCAATGAGAGTAACAAAAATACCTCTTCTTATTACTCCCCCGTCCTGTATTCCTGCTACCATTTTGGACAGATAAAAACCGACACATTAGGGGATATTAACAAAGCTTCTAGTGTTTCGAATACACTTAAGGTAAAATAAATCATGTAAGGTCATCTTTTCCTTGTTTTTACCTCTTTGTATAATCGAATTAGCTAAAAATCTATGTATAATAAGAAGCTCTTCTTTGTTAATATCTAAATAGGAGTGTCTTCCTCCCAGCGTAAAAACATTATAGTTTGACATACGCCTCCAGACAGCGTCCGCATCAAAATTCCTATCTACTCGCTCCCCATGATAAATCAAATTTGTACAATCGGGTAGTAGTAATTCACCAGGAGTGTAAATCTGTAAAGCCCTGGCCATGTCCAGCATGGACATCCTGTACATCCTACGGCCAAGTAAAAATCTAAGAAAACTTCTATCATCTAACCTAAATACATCTACATTTAACGCTATAGTACTCATAAGCTCAACACACCATTCCTTATATACAGGCCTACGAATGGTGAATAAACGTTCCCAATCGGGAAAAGAAGAGCTGCCATACCTTTGGATCAGATGCTGTCTAACTGAGTTAACTAGTTGGACCTTTTCCAAAGGCTCCTAATCAATTACCCTCGGTACTTCTACATTTTTCATTACCAGTTTAAATTTGTTACTTTGGTACGTCGAGTAATCTCTCCAGCTTCGATCAAATCTCAAATTAGGATGCAACTGTTCTTCATGAATCGTTGGGTGTTCTATTATCGGATGAATCGGAAAAATTACATAGGCATTAATATATTCTTGTTGCGGATCATAGTATGGTACGTGTTGATCAGGTGGTTGTTGTTGTTGTTCCTGTTGTTGCTCCGGTTCATATTGCATTTCTGGTTCAGGTTCTGGAGCAGGTTGCCTAGATGATGATGATGCACCATCAGTATCGGTAAATCTCTTCTTTGAAAAACTTCTGAACAATTTCATGATTAGAGCGGATTATAGCAAGAAATTTGGTTGATTTTGGTTAAAAATTGATGATTTTAGGGTATTTTTGGAGTGTGTTCGTATGTATGTGTGTGTGTTTATGAAGAAACAGAATAGCTCGCTGGGTATTTGATTCTGACCAGAATTCGGTCCCCATGCGACCGCATGGTTTCCAAGTGCAAAACCCATGCGATCGCATGGGGTGTAGGTTTTTTTTATATATATAAAAACCTTCACTTAATAAAACATAATTTAATAAATTTTTAAAAATTTGTTTCTTTTAAGAATGAAGCCGTTTCGGATCGTTGTTCTAGTCCGTCTCTCAACAAAGTTTTAAAATTTGTTACTTTTTAAGCGTCGTTTTAAAAGCAAATATTTTTGGGTTTTTTTATTATTTTTGGCATACTTTAATTCAATAGGATTAAAAATAATGATAATAAAATTTCTCGTCCCTCCCTTGGATAAAGCAATTTCGGTTCAACGACCTAGTTTTCAACTCACGACGAATTTTGAATATCACATTTTTAACTTAATGAAATAAAGTAAAATTTTGTTTTTAAATTCACACCAAACTTAAATTTAAAATGCATAAAATTTCATATTAACATTTAATATTTTTGTACATTAATTTTACAAACTTATGTTAAAAATATTAATTTTTAAAATATTTAAAAGCTTAAATATAATGATTTAAAAAGTTTACAATATTAATTTAATATTTATATATTAATTTTAAAAACAAGATAAAAATTAAAATTAAAAATCTTTTTGCTCTTTTTATCCCACTTTAATCAATCAAATATTATCAAAGATATACGCCCCTCTTTTCGGTAAAGTAATTTCGGTTCCATAACCTAGTTTTACTCCTGACGAATTTTTGAAATATTTTGGGTTGATTGATTAAAGATATTTATACCTTAAGAATAAACGGTAAATTTCGCAGTGATGTAATAAATTTTTGTATGATATCAATAATTTCGGTTACGCATACCTAATTTTATTGAATACCAATTTAATACTTTATAGTGAACGATTCAGTGTTTATTATCAAAAGGTTAAAAGCAATAAATAAATAAATAAAAAACTGTACATACTTACCTATGAGAAAGAATTCTCAGAGACTTGCTTTAGCCGACTCATAGGAGAGTCGTGTGATTTGGTTCTCCATAGCTACATAAGCGTAACCTCGATTCTTCAATATCTTTTCTTCTAAACATATAAACGGTCCTTCTCTGCATAGAGTAACAAATTCGGTATTTGAATATGTTTGATTGTTTGAACATTTACCTTTGTGTGACCATTTTCCGCATTTATAACATCTTTCAAGGTGTCGTGCTCTTCTTTTTATTGCGGATTTTGATTTCCCTTTACCAAAATGGATCTTATGATGATCTTTCCTGAGTTCTTTTCTTACTCCGTCCATTTTGCCTCTTATGAATGATACTAATTCACTCAGAAGGGTGTCATTATTACGTTTAGTAATCATAGCGTGTAGCATTAGACCATGGTTCAGATCAAAGGAATTCTTCATCTCGTAAAACCTAAAAAACTAAAAATTCAGAATGGAGGGAGAAGACTAGTTCTTTAGGGTCTGCTAGGGAAAGACCATTCGGATTCCATTCTCGGAAACTACACGAAAACAGAATATCTAACTCTAACAGAAATAACTATTATCCTAAAAAGATTTGAACCTTCCCATACTTAGTTAGCTGTGGTATCGAAATTGTGATTAACTTCATCTTCAACTTCCATTGGACTATCTATGTAATGTTTAACTCTGTGACCATTAACCTTAAATTCAATCCCATTTGAATTTATTAATTCTACTGTTCCGTACGGGAAAACTCTTTTGACTATGAATGGTCCAGACCATCTTGATTTCAATTTTTCAGGAAATAGCTTGAATCGTGAATTGAAAAGAAGAACTCTGTCTCCTTCTTTAAATTCTTTTGAACTTCTGATTCTTTTATCATGCCATTTCTTCGTTCTTTCCTTATAGATTAACGAATTTTCGTATGCTTCATGTCTTAATTCTTCTAATTCGTTTAGCTGACTTAACTGTAGATGTTCAGCTTCATGTGAATCAAGATTACATGTCTTTAAAGCCGAAAATGCTTTATGCTCAATTTCTACTGGAAGATGACATGCCTTTCCGTAAACGAGTTTAAAAGGTGTGGTTCCAATTGGAGTTTTATAGGCTGTTCTAAAAGCCCAGAGTGCATCCTCTAATTTCATGGACCATTCCTTTGGATTTGATCCTACGATTTTCTCTAGAATACGTTTTAATGCTCGGTTGGTATTTTCAACTTGTCCACTTGTTTGTGGATGTTACGCGGTTGAGATTTTATGAGTTACTCCATATCTTTTGAGAACTTTCTCAAGTTGATTATTACAAAAATGAGTACCCCGATCACTTATTAAAGCTTTCGGTGTTCCGAACCTAGCAAAAAGACGTTTTAAAAAGTTGACTACAACTCGTGCATCGTTAGTCGGGAGAGCTTGTGCTTCCGCCCATTTAGATACATAATCAATGGCAACGAGAATGTAGAGATTATTATGAGATTTTAGAAATGGACCCATAAAGTCAATACCCCAAACGTCAAATACTTCACATACTTGAATGACATTTTATGGCATTTCATCACGTTGACTTATTTTTTTGGCCCTTTGACAAGCATCACAGGATTTTCAAAGAAGGTGTGCGTCTTTGAAAATTGTAGTCCAATAGAATCCAGCATCGTAAACTTTTCTTGCTGTGAGTTGAGGCCCATAATGCCCTCCTGTTGGTCCTGTGTGACAATGGTTTAAGATTTGACTAGCTTCATCTTCGAATACGCATCGGCGTATTATTCCATCGGGACAATTTTTAAACAAATGTGGATCTTCCCAGAAATAGTGTTTTATATCACTAAAGAATTTCTTTCATTTTTGGTATGACAACCCTTTTTTAAGGAATCCACATACTAAATAGTTTGCATAGTCTGCAAACCATGGAATTTCACTATAATCTATCTTCAATAGATATTCATCAGGAAAGTTATCTTGTATGGCCGATTCATTTAGAACTTCTAATTCGGGATTTTCAAGACGAGAAAGATGATCAGCGGCGAGATTTTTTGCTCCCTTTTTGTCTCGGATTTCAATATCGAACTCTTGTAAGAGTAAGATCCAACGGATTAATCGTGGTTTGGCATCTTGTTTCGAAAATAGGTATCTTAGAGCAGAATGGTCAGTATAGACCACCGTTTTAGGTAGAACGAGATATGAACGAAATTTGTCAAAAGCAAAGACAATAGCAAGGAGTTCTTATTCAGTAGTTGTGTAATTCGTTTGTGCTCCTTGTAACGTCTTACTAGCATAATAAATAGGTTGAAATCGTTTTTCAATCCTTTATCCTAAAACGGCTCCCATTGCAAAATCACTTGCATCGCACATGAGTTCAAATGGTAGATTCCAATTTGGAGTTATCATGGTCGGCGCATTAGTGAGTTTTTCTTTAAGAATATTAAAAGATTTGATGCATTCATCTGAAAAGATGAATGGAGCATCTTTTTCTAGGAGTTTATTCATAGGAGTGGCAATTTTAGAAAAATCTTTTATGAAACGTCGGTAAAAACTGGCATGCCCTAGAAAACTCCTAACTCCTCTAACATTGGTGGGATATGGAAGTTTAGCAATTACATCTACTTTAGCTCTATCCACTTCAATTCCTTCCTTTGAAATTTTATGACCAAGAACGATGCCTTCTTTAACCAGGAAATGGCATTTCTCCCAATTAAGAACTAGATTTGATTGTTCGCATCTAATAAGCATTCGTTCAAGATTAACTAGACATGTTTCAAAAGTATCACCGAAGACTGAAAAGTCATCCATGAAAACTTCCATGCATTCTTCTATCATGTCATGAAAAATCGCCATCATGCACCTTTGAAAGGTTGCAGGGGCGTTGCAAAGTCCAAATGGCATGCATTTATAAGCAAAAGTACCATAATGGCACGTGAATGTGGTTTTCTCTTGATCCTCGGGTGCTATTGGAATTTGAAAGTATCCGGAAAAACCGTCAAGAAAACAATAGTAACTATTTTCGGCTAATCTTTCTAACATTTGATCAATGAAAGGTAAGGGAAAGTGATCTTTTCTGGTGGCGTCATTTAATTTTCTATAATCAATACAAACACGCCATCCTGTTACAGTTCTAGTAGGAATAAGCTCATTTTTTTCATTTGTGATGACAGTCATGCCACCCTTCTTAGGTACACATTGAACTGGGCTTACCTAGGGACAATCAGAGATTGGATAAATTAAACCTGCATCTAGCAGTTTTATAATTTCTTTCTTAACAACATCTTGCATATTATGATTTAGTCTTCGTTGGCGTTGCACATACGTTTTATGACCTTCTTCCATAAGGATTTTATGTGTGCAATACGAAGGACTTATGCCTTTAATATCATGAATCTTCTATGCAATAGCTGGTTTATGAGCTTTTAGCACAGAAATGAGTTGAGATTTTTCATTTTCTGTAAGAGAAGACAATATTATTACAGGTAATTCAGATTCACCATGTAAATAAGCATATTCCAAATGGTTTGGAAGTGGCTTTAACTCTAATGTCGGTGGTTCTTCTATCGATAATTTGTATCGATATCTGCCTTCCTCTTTTAGCATTTGAATTTCTTCTGTTGTTGGTTCATATCCATTAGCCATGAGTGCGGCTAACATTTTGGCTTCATCAATTGGTTCAGTTCCTTCTCCTAAAGAACATTCTCCCGTTCCTTGTAATTCTGGAAATTCTTCTAACAATTCTGCATGTGAATCTATAGTTTGAATATAATAACATGTATCATCTGCAGATTGCGGTTGTTGCATGGCTCTATCCACAGAAAAGGTAACACTCTCGTCCTCTATGCTTAGGGTCAGTTTCTTACCGAACACGTCTATTATTGTTTTAGTCGTGTTTAAGAATGGTCTTCCTAATATGAGAGGAACTCGAGAATCTTCTTCCATGTCCAGAATAACAAAATCTACTGGAAATACTAAAGTAACAACTTTAACTAGCATGTTTTCCATTATCCATCTAGGATATTTTACTGATCGATCGGCTAGTTGTATGCTTATTCTTATTGGTTTCAATTCTCCAAGGTCTAGTTTAGCGTATAGTGAATACGGCATTAGATTTATACTAGCACCTAAATCTGTCAATGGTTCTATTGAACTAAGACTACCCAGAAAACATGGAATTGTAAAACTTCCTGGATCTGATAATTTTTCTAGTATCTTATTCAACAATACTACAGAACAATTAGCATTCATAGTAAGAGCCGAGAGTTCTTCCATTTTCTTTTTATTTGTGATTAGATCTTTCAGAAATTTAGCATATCTTGGCATTCCTGAAATTACATCAATGAAAGGAAGATTTACATTTATTTATTTAAACATATCCAAGAATTTAGATTGCTCGGCTTCAAGTCTTTCTTTTCTCATTTTACTAAGGTAAGGAAGTGGTAGTTGGTATGGTTTAACATAAGGTTTAGCCTTAACTGTGTTATCTTCATTAACCTTTTCAACTACCGGTTCTGTTTCTTTATCTTGCTCAGATTGTGGTTCTCGTGGAGTAGGAATAGCTTCATCAGAAATTATAGGTATTTTAGGTGGTTTAAGTGTAATACCACTTCTTGTGGTAATAGCTTTAGCTGTTTCATTCCGGGGGTTAGCATTTGTATCGCTAGGTAGACTTTTCGGTTTTCTTTCACCTATCAACCTTGCTAGGTTACTTTCTTGGTGTTCCAAATTTTGAATAGAAGCTTGTTGATTTCTAAATGCTTGAGCATTTTGTTCATTGGTTTGTTTCTGAGATGTGAAAAACTGCGTTTGAGATTCAACTAGCTTCAACATCATGTCTTCTAAATTTGGCTTTTTATCATAGGTTTGTGGTGGTTTATTTTGAAAAATAGGTCTTTGCTGATTGTAAGTATTGTTGAATACTTGTTGATTGCTAGGACCTTGTTGATTGTTGTATGGAACATTTCAGTTATAATTTTAATTTTGATTGTAGATTGGTCTTGGCGGTTGATAATTATTCTGATAATTATTTCCAGGCCTTTGGTTAATGTATGAAACATTCTCTCTTTGTTCCATTGTTTTTTCAATACTGAGACAATCTTTTGTTAAATGTGGTCCTCCACACTGCTCACAACTAATTCGTATTGAGTGAATATCTTTAGTTATCTTTTCCATTCGTCTCTCGACAGCATCTATCTTTGCGGAAATGGAATCAAAGTCGTGGCTAGAATCGGCTCTAGCCGCTTTAGATGATCTAACGATATCTTTTTCTTGGTGCCACTCATGTGAGTGGGAAGCAGTGTTATCAATAATTTTGTAAGCTTCAGTTGTGGTTTTCTTCATAATGGAACCACCAGCTGCTATATCGATGTCTTTTCGTGTAGTGATGTCGCATCCTTGGTAGAATATTTGTACTATTTGATAAGTGTCTAAACCATGTTGCGGACATCCTCTCAACAACTTTTCAAATCTTGTCCACGCTTCATATAGAGTTTCATTTGGCTTTTGTGTGAATGTAACTATTTCTCCTTGAAGTCTCACGGCTTTAGATACCGGAAAGAATTGTTTAAGAAAATTTTCAACTAAGACATCCCATGTATCAATCGCCCCTTCAGGTAACGATTTTAACCAATCTTTGGCTTCTCCCTTTAAAGTCCAGGGAAATAACATGAGATAGATCTGTTCATCCTCCACTTCTCTGATTTTAAATAGAGTACAGATTCTATTAAAGGTTCGAGGATGTTCGTTTGGATCTTCCTTCGGCGCACCACTAAATTGGCATTGATTTATTACCATGTGTAGGATTTGTCCTTTGATTTCATAATCTGGCGCATTAATGTCTGGCTGAGTAATTGCGTGACCTTGGCCAGTGCGTTTAGCTCGCATTCGGTCTTCTATACTTAGAGGTTCCAGATTTTCCATGATTGAATTTGTTGAATCTGAATCACTAGAGGATTCTGATTTAATGGTTTGTTCCCTGACAATCTCTGTTTGAATGATTGGTGGTTCCGGAGGAAAGATTAATGGTTCAGGATCTCTGAATTGTCCCTGAATATCCCCCGGATTCTCAATTGTGAGGTCGGGTTCAAAAAATGGATTATTGGAAATTTGAATTGGAGTACTTGGTCGACTTGATGACGATTCTAAAGAAAAATCAACGGCGACAATATTAGCTGGATGTCTTGATCGAGTTACAGGTGGTGAACATATAAAACGTGGTGAACATTTTGCTCGGTGCATTCACTGAATATCCTATTAGTTACTACTATAAAAGATAAAAATTTTATAAGTTATCAAATTAATAGACTTTTCTGATTTTGCCCACGTTTCGAATAGCCAATAGATGCAGCAGGTAGCCACGACCCTTTAAATCGGAAGCCCACAACTCGCCACTAACAAATCCAACTATTACTACGAACCAGAAAATTTTGGATGTCTGTCAATTTAACCACTTAAAACAATTTTTTGTTTTGAAATTTTAGAGAAGAAATAGAAAATTCTATGTCCTAAAAACTAGAGCGGCGAGAAATAAGATAGAAAAAGAGCGCGTCGAAAAACGTCAAAAAATAAAAGGTCGAAAAATAATAAAAAGAACGTAGCACGTCGAAACTTAAAAGTCTAAAAACTAAGAATTAAAAGTTGCGTCTAAAGGTATTAAAGCTTAAAGAAATTCTATATCCAAAACGGCAATAACTTAAAAAGGTACTAAAACTTATAAAATATTAAAACGATAAGCGACGTGGTAAAATTCTAAGGCGCCTAAATCTTAATCTAAAGAAAAAGCATTTAAGTGATTTTACGGTAAAGCCTAAATATCTAAAATTAAAAATAACTACGGCAAAATAAAATACTTAAAACTAATTACGAACGAAAAATATAAATTACGAATTAAACGATTAAAATATACAATTTATAAAAAGATATAAAAAAATAAAATTACTTATTTTTATAAAAATATTATTTTTATATTATTATTTTATAAAAGTAATAAGTTTATATATTTAATAAAGCTAATTAAAACTAAAAATACAAAAATAATAAAACTAAAACTAATTAATTAAATAATTAGCCCTAATTAGGGTTTATAATAATAATAATTAAATTATACTCCATAATTAATGCAGTACCAGGTTCAGACCAGACGTGTCAGACAACCTCATGCGATCGCATGAGGTTTACGTCTCTGGTCCATGCGATCGCATGGTTCTTGGATCCGGGCCAGAAGTCTGGGCTGCAACAGTGTCAAGCCCGTATACTTTTTTACTTTTTTTCTGTTTTTAATTTTCTGTTTTATAATTATATAAAGTATTTATATAAAATAAATAAAAACTTATATTTTTACAAACTAAAATAGAAATAGAAATATTTTATAATTTTATATATTTTAAACAAACTCTTAAAAATATTTTATAATTTCGACTTACACACTTACAACATTCGCTAACATACCCTTATATACTATCAGCATCCCTTCAGTTTTGTTTTTGCTACATCGCTACTTTGTGCATTGCGGATGGTAGTGGAAGTTAGCATGCTCACATCGCTGCATTGCGTTAAGCGCAAGGAATCATCGCGAGTAGTTGTGGTTAACATGCATGCGTCACATTTGGTCGTATCACGCATGATTGCAATGCGCGGGGCTGTGTCGCGCATAGTTATGATGTGTGGGCCGTACTGTGTAGGGTTCCACCCTACGGATCCCCGCTCACCTCATGACTGCATGGCATGCAGAATTATTACATCGCGTCATCACATTACTATGTAGATTCGTTATGCATTTGACTTCATAGTCGGTGCGGGTTATGTGATGAGTTATTTGCGGTGGCATATTTGTAACTTCGATATGACATTAATATGTCACACCGAACTTGGGGGACTTGATGATGGGTGGTACCCATCGGGCCTAGTAATTGGGCTTGATCCATGTGTCGCTATTAAGTCTCCCTCCTAAACCCTAATTCCCTCTTATAAATAGAGGGATCACCAATCAATTATGGTACCCAATCGGGACACATTCTCACTAGGGTTTTTACCTACCACTCTTGGTAGGGTTTTTCCCTTCGCCGCCAATTGGAGCGCCGTCCATCGGCCAGCGGTCAGCCCTTAGCCACCCTCCCGAGATCATCATCTCGGCTAGGGTTATCACGGTAACCGGACTGGAGGTTAGCGCCGCTGAACTAATAAAACCCTCCTCTATTGCACTCAAGCGTGTTTCTATCCTAGGCGGAAATATGCATGATCAATATATATATATATATATATATATATATATATATATATATATATATATATATATATATATATATATATATATATATATATATATATATATATATATATATATATATATATTACGTGAGAGATAGAGAGGATAGATGATAGTGCTCCAAATGAACATATATTTAGTAGCAATATCCTTCCAATATGTAAAGTTTTCAGTTGCAATTGTTCTATTTTCAAGTAATATTCGTTTAATTAAATAAGTGCGAAGACAAAAGGCAAAAACGAAGATTCGAAGACAAAACCGTCCAAAAAACTCAAATGTACAAGATACAATCCAAGTGGTTCAATTTATTGATAAGAAACGTCTAAAAATGACAAGAGTACAAGTTGCGGAAAGAAA
Source organism: Rutidosis leptorrhynchoides (assembly GCF_046630445.1). Taxonomy (NCBI): domain Eukaryota; kingdom Viridiplantae; phylum Streptophyta; class Magnoliopsida; order Asterales; family Asteraceae; genus Rutidosis; species Rutidosis leptorrhynchoides. The sequence continues at coordinate 79,284,954 of NC_092343.1, forward strand.
AGTACAAGATATTAAATTATACGAAAGGACGTTCGAAAATCCGGAACCGGGACCTGAGCCAACTATCAACGCCCGACGCAACGGACTAAAAATTATGAGTCAACTATGCAAAAGAATATAATATAATATTTAAATAATTATATAAATTATTTATATATTATATATATTTAAATAAAATGTCGACAAGCAAATGGCCAAAAATTGGTGAGCTGGCCCAGGGAACTCCGCACTCGCGGAGCTGTGAAGGCTTAAACCTCCACACTCGCGGAGCAGCCAAAATCAGAAATGTCCTATAAATGCAACGAGCTTCTGCCGAGTTTTACACACACAAAAAATAAATAATACTCCCTTTGTAATAATAATATATATAATATATATATATAGTATAGGTTAGTTTTATATTAGTTAGTTTGGGTTATGTTAAGGTTATTTTACGGGTTTTGAAGTCGAAATTCTGTCCGTGTAACACTACGCGATAAATAATCAATGTAAGTTATGTCCTCCTTTTTAAAATTAATGTCTCGTAACTAAGTTATTATTATGCTTATTTAATGCCAAAGTAATTGATAGTGCTCCAAATGAACATATATTTAGTAGCAATATCGTTCCAATATGTAAAGTTTTTAAATGTAATTTCCTTATTTTTAGTTGTAATAGTTAAATAAATAAGTGCGAAGACGAAAGACGCAAATCGCTCGAAAATGAAGATTTAAAGACAAAAACGAAGATTTGAAAGACCAAAAGGTCCAAAAAGCTCAAATGTACAAGATACAATTCAAAAGGTTCAATTTATTGATGAGAAACGTCTAAAAATGACAAGAGTACAAGTTACAAAACGCAAAGTACAAGATATTAAATTATACGAAAGGACGTTCGAAAAGCCGAAACCGGTACCCGAGCCAACTATCAACGCTCGACGCAACGGAGCTGAAAGTACAAGTCAACTATGCACAAGAATATAATATAATATTTAAATAATTCATAATAAGAATAATAATAAATAATAAAAAGTTGTTAATTGAGCATAGTTAAGGGGTCATAAGTGAAAATTTCAAATCAACATTTGCCTATAAAATGGAATTCACGTAGTAATGAAAAAGAACACCTTCACTTCATTTTTCTTTCTTTCCCTCTGTAAGAATATATATATATATTTATATTTATAATATTAAGTTTAATTTAAGTTTAATAATAATTGGGTTATTGTAAGAAATATTTTACGGGTTTTAAAGTCGAAACTCTGCCCGTGTAACGCTACGCGATTAATCACCACTGTAAGCTATGTTCTTCCTTTTTAAATTAATGTATCGTAACTAAGTTATTATTATGCTTATTTGAGCCGAAGTAATCGTGATGTTGGGCTAAAATATTAAGAAGGGGTTATTGAACTTTGGACCATAATTAAGGTTTGGGCAAAAGACCGACACTTGTGGAAATTGAACTATTGACTATTAATAGATGGGGGGTATTGTCTAATTGAGTGACAACTCATTGGAGTCTGTCGAACCTATCTTCAAATTAATTAACCTAATAATTAATAATGATTATGGTTGTCCTATTTAGTGATGTTCATATGGAATCTGTTATAATCATTTAATTAATCAATTGGGTTGGGTAATTGATTATTCATTCTGATCAAGTGGATGAATTAATATTCATAAACTAATTAAAACAGGGGTGGATTACATACAGTGATAACTGGTGTAATTGTTGACAGAAGTGATAACTGCGTCACAGTTTAAATCCTTAATCAGTTGGAATATTTGACTTCGGGTATAAGGGTAATTTGACGAGGATACTCGCACTTTATATTTATGACCGATGGACTATTATGGACAAAAACCAGATAGACGTATCAAATAAACCAGGACAAAGGACAATTAACCCATGGTAATAAATTAAAATCAACACGTCAAACATCATGATTACGGAAGTTTAAATAAGCATAATTCTTTTATTATATTTCTCATCGTATCTTTATTTACTGTCATTTTATTACTCGCAATTTTATTTACTGTCATTTTATTTATTGTCATTATTTTACGCACATAATTATCGTCATTTATCTTTACGCTTAAAATATAGAATCGACAAACCGGTCATTAAACGGTAAAACCCCCCTTTTATAATAATATTACTACTTATATAATTATATATATTTTGTATAAATATAGTTAAAAATATAGTAAGTATCACCAGCTCCCTGTGGAACGAACCGGACTTACTAAAAACTACACTACTCTACGATTAGGTACACTGCCTATAGTGTTGTAGCAAGGTTTAGGTATATCTCATCCGTAAATTAATAAAACTTGTGTCATATTTTGTAGTATTTTGTATTAAAAATAATACTATTTCGTACCCTCACGCTACATCATCAAGTTTTTGGCGCCGCTGCCGTGGAGCGCTAAAACGCTATATTTTTAATTATAATAATATTGAAATAAAATATAATAATATAATAATATTAAAATAGAATATAATAATATAATAATATTGAAATAGAATATAATAATATAATAATATTTTAGAATTTGATACGTAAAGTTTTAAAAAGTCGTATTTATTAAATACTTCAGGGGTATATTATGTAACTTATAATTAATAATTTCTATCATGTCGCTTTCATGTGAATAGTAAATTAAGTAATTTATTTTCATTTACTATTCATGAATAGTAAATGAATTAAAAAAAAGTTTTGAAAAAAAAATTATAATTATAAAAAAATTATTAATTTGTAAAAAAAATCGTTTTTTTAAAAAAAAAAATCGTTTTTTTTAAGAAAAAAAATTTCGTTTTTTTTAAAAAAAAAAAAAAAAATTTGTGTAAAAAAAATCGTTTTTTTAAGAAAAAAAAATTCGTTTAAAAAAAAAAATTGTAAAAAAAAATCGTTTTTTTTTTAAAAAAAAGTTTTAAAAAAAAATTATATAAAAAAAAAAATTTAAAAAAAAAAATTTAAAATCCTTAAAAAACGAAATATAAAAAAAATTAAAAAAAAGTTTTTTTTTATTACCTTTAGATTTTTAGACTCTAGTTACAATTTTTAGTATTAAGTTTAGTTTTGCCATAGTTATTTTTATTTCTAGAATTTTTAGGTTTGCCGTAAAATCCCTTAAGTGCTTATTCCTTAGACTAAGATTTATGTGCTTTAAAATTTTGCGACGCCGTTTTTTCGCGCTACTTTCTTATTTTTATTTTTCGACGCCTATTTTTCGACCTTTTATTTTTCGACCTTTTTCGACGCGCAATCTTTTTCTTTCTTATTTCTCGCTATTCTAGTTTTAGGACATAGATTTTTATTCTACTTCTTATCTAAATTTCTTAAAATTACGAAAATTTATTTTAAGTGGTTAAATTAATAGACATCAAAATTTTCTGGTTCGTAGTAATAGTTGGATTTGTACGTGGACCGGGTTATTGGAGCCAAACAGTACTCAATTATATTGAGACCAAACGAATCCTGCCCCTCTGCTGCATCTTTTGGCTATTCGAAACGTGGGCAAAATCAGAAAAGTCTATTAATTGGACAACTTATATAAGTTTTTCTATTTTTATAACTAATAGGATATTCTGTGAATGCAACGAGCAAAACGTTCACCACCTTTCATACATTCACTACCTGTAACTCGATCAAGACATCTAGCCAATATTATCGCCGTTGATTTTTCTTTAGAATCATCATCTAGACGACCAAGTACTCCAACTCAAATTTCCGAAAATCCAATTTTTAAACCTTAAATATAAAGGCTCTCACAACCAAGAACTCGGAGGATATTCAAGGACAATTCCAAGATCCTGAACCACTAATCATTCCTCCTGAACCACAAACCATTAAATCAGAATCTTCTAGTGATTCGTATTCAACAAATTCAATTATGGAAAATCTGGAACCTCTAAGTATGGAAGACCGAATGAGAGCCACACGCACGGGCCAAGGTCACGCCATTATTAAGCCAGACATTAATGCGCCAGATTATGAAATCAAAGGACAAATCCTACACATGGTAACTAATCAGTGCCAATATAGTGGTGCGCCGAAGGAAGATCCAAACGAACATCTTCGTACGTTTAATAGGATCTGTACACTATTCAAAATCCGAGAAGTTGAGGATGAACAGATCTATCTCATGTTGTTTCCCTGGACTTTAAAGGGAGAAGCCAAAGATTAGTTAGAATCGTTACCTGAAGGGGCAATTGACACATGGGATGTTTTAGTTGAGAAATTTCTTAAAAGATTCTTTCCGGCATCTAAAGCCGTGAGACTTCAAGGAGAAATTGTTACGTTCACACAAAAGTCAAATGAAACTCTATATGAGGCGTGGACAAGATTTGGAAAGTTGTTGAGAGGATGTCCTCAACACAGTTTAGACACTTATCAAATAGTACAAATATTCTACCAAGGTGTCAACGTTGCTACACGAAAAGACATCGACATAACAGCTGGTGGTTCCATTATGAAGAAAACCGCAACTTAAGCTTACAAAATTATTGATAACACAGCCTCCCACTCTCATGAGTGGCACCAAGAGAAAGATATATATCTCTCATCTAAAGCGGCTAGAGCCGATTCTAGCCATAACTTTGATTCCGTTTCCGCAAAAATAGATGCTTTCGAGAGACGAATGGAAAAGATGAATAAAGATATTCACGCAATACGAATCAATTGTGAGCAATGCGGTGGACCACACTTAATGAAAGACTGTCACATTGAACAAATGATGGAACAACGTGAGAATGTTGTCTACATGAACCAAAGGCTGGAAAATAGTTATCAGAATAATTATCAACCGCCAAGGCCAAACTTCAATCGAAATCAAAACATTCTTTACAATCCAAAAGGACCCGACAATAACTCGTATAACCAACAAGGTCCGAATAACCAACCAACTCAAAACAACACTTTCAATCAACAAAGACCTGGCTTGTATAAACCACCACAACAAACCGACGAGAAGAAGTCAAATCTGGAAGAAGTGGTATTTAAGCTAGTTGAATCTTAAACACAATTTATTGAAACTCAAACCCAAATGAATGAGAGGTTTGATCAGTCATTTAGAACTCAACAAGCTTCCATTTTGAATCTAGAAAAACAAGTAGGTACTCTTGTTAGATTGATGAGTGAAAGGGAACAAGGAAAGCTACCGAGTAATAATGAAGTAAATCCTCGGAATGAAAATGTTAACATGATATCAACAAATTCTGAAAAACCAATACCAGAAGATGGGAAAGTTTTAGATGTAAGTAACAATGAAGAAGTTACACCACCACCACCACCCGAGTATGTAAAGCCAGTGGTGGCACCATACAGACCACCCATCCCGTTTCCAAGAAAAGGAGTTGAGTATGAGCAAGTAATAGGTAATAAAGATTGTGATACCTCTGGAAAGAAGAAGAAGAAAAAGAATAAGAAAGTACAAGAAACAAAAGCCGTAGAAGTAAACCCGGTGAAGACAGTTCCACCAAATCCTCCACCTAGGGTAGGTGATCTGGGTGAATTTATTGTTCCTTGTCTACTTAGTGACTGTGTCATGTATGATGCACTAGCAGATTTAGGTTCAAGTGTGAGTGTTATGCCTCTTTCATTATATAAGAGATTAGGTGTAGGTGAGTTAACTCCAACAGATATGAGTGTTCGACTCCTTGATCAAACCATTAAGCACCCAGTTGGAATTGCTGACAACCTACCCATTCAAGTAGGTAATTTAACCTTTCTAGTCGAATTCATTGTCATTGACATAGAAGAGGACTCAAACGTTCCTCTAATTTTAGGTCGACCATTCTTAGCGTCCACCGGGGCGTTATTTGATGTAAGAAAGGGTAGAATGACACTTAGTAATGATGAGAAATCGATCACCTTTATGATTCAAAAGTCTAAATATCCACAAACCAAAACCGTTGAACCGACAAAAATGATTGGTAAGAACCATGTTGTTTTACCAACTCCAACGGTAATGCTTAACAATAATAGAACACCTAAGTGTGGGAAAAATGAAGTAACACCTAATGATGACTTGATAATAAAGAACCCCATAGTTGATACGAAATTAAATGACCTCGTTATTAACAGTTTAATGAAGAAACTTTTTAAACGGGTTATTGATGCTAAAAGTAAGGGGAACTTTAAGTTATATAACCGGTTAGTATCCAATCTGTCGCCTAAAGAAAAGGCGAAGCTAGTTGAATTTGTGGATATTACGGAAAAAGCTGGTCACTGGCTTAAAGCAAAAGTCACAGATATGCAAGTTGATTATGGTCCAAGAGAAATTGACGATGAAGTTAATCACAATTTTGACACCACATCTACCTAAGTGTGAGGAGATTCAAATATTCTAAAAAGAAAATGCTGTTTGGAGTTAGTTGTTCTGTTCTCGTGTAGTTCCGAGAATGGAATCCGATTGATCTTTTCCGCTAGCAGACACTAAAGAACTAGTTTTCTCCCCCCATTCTGATTTTTTTTTTATTTTGTAGGTTTTATATGAAATTAATATGCTTTTTAAATTTAAGTTTTGTGTGAATTTAAAAATAAAATTTACTTTATTTCATTAAGTAAAAAAATGATTTCTAAAATTCGTCGTGAGTTGAAGATTAGGTAGTTGAACCGAAATTACTTTAACCGAGGGCGGGACGAGAAATTTTGTTATCATTATTTTTAATTTAATTGATTTAAAGTATGCCAAAAAAAAAATATTAGATTTTATAAATTTTTGAACGTGGGGTAATATACCCAACTTCAAAATTATGTATGTTTGTATTTTATGTTATATACAAAACAGGGTAAAACAACGCACTTTCAAAGACTGTCATTAAGTTCAGAAAAAGGTACTAATTTTGACGACAAGAAACAAAATATCAAATGTGAAATAACAACAATATGTTTGCAAACTCGGTATTTTTAATCATTTTTCTACACTAATCACCCTCATGAATTTAAATTTTTACTGATTTCTTGCAAATGAGGGCATTGCAAGATCTCAAGTGTGGGGAAGGGTTATAAATTCTTTCGGGTTTACACTTGTTTTAATTGCCAAATTTTGTGAAAATTTGAAAAAAATTTCAACTAAATGAATTCAAAATCATGTTTATACATATTTATGAACGATAAAACTAGGTGTTAATGCCGAAATTATTGTTACCTCGAGGACATAAATTGAGAAACAACCCAAAATGCTTGAATTCATTTAAAATGGGATAGAAGAGAATAAAAAGGCAAAGAAAAGAATAAATAAAAGCTAAGTGTGGGGAGAATGTACCAAGTTATTCAATTAAAAACTATCTATCACATTTTTGTATAAGAATTATTGCAGGTACTTTTGCTTTGGACGATACTAATCAGTTTTACCCGGTTTACTGTAATATATTTTAAAGAAAGATGGATCTACACGATGAATCAATTCCATCATTAAAAGGAAGTAAAGTCTTCCGAAAAAGACACGCGCTTCTTGATTTAGGTCATGAAGTTGTCGTCCAGACCAGCTGTAGGTTGACGAAAAATCTAGAAAAGTCATCTCTAAAATCAGCAGGAAATCCACGGACCTCAGCATCAAACAGGGTCGCCATGTGGTCAGATTTATCCTAACCATGAGAAGGATTTATCTCACATAATGGGGGGGCACCGTGCAAATTAGCTTGATAAGACTAATGAATCAAATCCCCAGAAAGGATAATCTCCTTAAAGATCAAAAATCAGCTTTTAAGACTGATATTACTCAATCCTAGAGATTGACCTTAAAGATTGAGAATTACAAACTCATGGAATTCAATGATATCTAAACTCGAGCTTGAACGAGAAAATATTTTGATCAAAAATAAAACCGATTTGTTTTCTGAAAACCTATTTTCAATGCGTTCATTACCATTGAACGTAAAATCCTGAGAATTCATTGGAATTCATTAGGTCACCTGAACCAAATCGGGTGTCAACCGTAAGAACGGTGGTTGCATAGCATGGTCGGAGACAGGACCTTGTGTCAAACCGACAAATTATAAGGGTGAGCTTTACTATTGCTCCTACAAAGGATAGTAAAAGCATCCGACACGTTTTTGGACCATAATTAAAAGCATGTCACGGGACATTGCCTTAACAGTTTCTTGTTCATATCTTTCCTTTACAACTGGACGGTAGTTTGCCGAAAGGTAATATACGGGATAAGTAAACTGGACGTGTTGCTTTCCTAATACAAGGTTAGCAAGTGGGTAACACAAAACCACAAGTGTTGAGCTAAAATTTTCAAATCTGAAACCCACACAACCCACAAAAATATTTTGCAAACACCGGTGAAGGGTTATTCCGGAAAACTTATCTAGGGTAAAAGCTAGATTAAATTTTCAAAAAGATCAAATGTTTTCATAAAGATCCAATTTCCTTAAGGATCTACATTTTCATAGTCATGTGGGACTGTAAACCACCTTTCAAATGTGCACTTTGCTTTGGAAACCGAAAGTAAATCGGCTATTTGATTGCAAGTGTCATTGACCTAAACCCGAGGCAACTGTGGATGACACACCCACCTTTAACCATCATTACTGTCATTGTTTATACCGCTATATCAAAATCACTGATGTACAAAATGTGATGAATAAAAAAGTGATTCATGTATGTTTTTATTTCAAGTTCTGTATTGCTTGAGGACAAGCAACGCTCAAGTGTGGGGATATTTGATAGTGCTCCAAATGAACATATATTTAGTAGCAATATCGTTCCAATATGTAAAGTTTTTAAATGTAATTTCCTTATTTTTAGTTGTAATAGTTAAATAAATAAGTGCGAAGACGAAAGACGCAAATCGCTCAAAAATGAAGATTTAAAGACAAAAACGAAGATTTGAAAGACCAAAACATCCAAAAAGCTCAAATGTACAAGATACAATTCAAAAGGTTCAATTTATTGATGAGAAACGTCTAAAAATGACAAGAGTACAAGTTACAAAACGCAAAGTACAAGATATTAAATTATACGAAAGGACGTTCGAAAATCCGAAACCGGTACCCGAGCCAACTATCAACGCTCGACGCAACGGAGCTGAAAGTACAAGTCAACTATGCACAAGAATATAATATAATATTTAAATAATTCATAATAAGAATAATAATAAATAATAAAAAGTTGTTAATTGAGCATAGTTAAGGGGTCATAAGTGAAAATTTTAAATCAACATTTGCCTATAAAATGGAATTCACGTAGTAATGAAAAAGAACACCTTCACTTCATTTTTCTTTCTTTCCCTCTGTAAGAATATATATATTTATATTTATAATATTAAGTTTAATTTAAGTTTAATAATAATTGGGTTATTGTAAGAAATATTTTACGGGTTTTAAAGTCGAAACTCTGCCCGTGTAACGCTACGCGATTAATCACCACTGTAAGCTATGTTCTTCCTTTTTAAATTAATGTATCGTAACTAAGTTATTATTATGCTTATTTGAGCCGAAGTAATCGTGATGTTGGGCTAAAATATTAAGAAGGGGTTATTGAACTTTGGACCATAATTAAGGTTTGGGCAAAAGACCGACACTTGTGAAAATTGAACTATTGACTATTAATAGATGGGGGGTATTGTCTAATTGAGTGACAACTCATTGGAGTCTGTCGAACCTATCTTCAAATTAATTAACCTAATAATTGATGTTAAAGCTAAGGGGTATAAAATACTATTAAATTTTAGTAGAAAATACTATTAAATACGTTACAATTTTACACAAGATATTTATTTATTTATAGAATGGATATACTTAAACCTTGCTACAACACTTATAGGCAGTGTACCTAATCGTACAGTAGTGTAGTTTTTAGTAAGTCCGGTTCGTTCCACAGGGAAATCTTTAAACAAAGCTCAACGCTATATTAGTTTACTTTTATAAAAATACAAATATATATATAAGTAATATTATTATTATAAAGGGGGGTTTTTTACCGTTTAATGACCGGTTTGTCGATTTTAAGATTTTAGTCGCAGTTAAAACCTAATGTAAAATATAAAATAAATACAAGACTTAAATTAAAGCGTAAAGTAAATAACGATAATGAAATTGCGAATAATAAAAATGCGATAAAATAAAATTGCGATAATTAAAAAGTACGATAATTAAAAGTGCGATTAAATAACAAATAATAAAAGTGCGATAATTAGAAGTGCAATTAAATATAAAATAAAGGAAATTAAATATGAAATAAAAGAATTATGCTTATTTAAACTTCCGTAATCATGATGTTTGACGTGTTGATTTTAGTTTTATGCCCATGGGTTAATTGTCCTTTGTCCTGGATTATTCAATATGTCCGTCTGGTTTTTGTCCATAACAGTCCATCAGTCATAAATATAAATTGCAAGTGTCCTTGTCAAATTATTATTATACCCGAAGTTAAATATTCCAACTAATTGGGGATTCGAATTGTAACAAGGTTTTAATACTTTGTTTAATGAATACACCAGGTTATCGACTGCGTGTAAACCAAGGTTTTACTACTTTGTTAACAATTACACCAATTACCCTTGAATGTAATTTCAACCCTGTTTTAATTATTCTAGTGGCTATTAATCCATTCCCTTGTCCGGTTAAATGAACGATTATTCGTACATATAAATACCCCGCCCATCGTGTCCGATCGAGTGTATATGGTAATTTATAGGGACGCCCAATTGTAAATCTTTATATTAACATTAACAAACTTTCATTTAGTTAAACAAATATAAAGCCCATTAATAGCCCATAGTCTAATTTCCACAAGTGTCGTTCTTTTGTCCAAACCCCAATTATGGTACAAAGCCCAATTACCCAATTTTAGTAATTAGCCCAACATCATGATTACTTCGTTTTAAATAAGCATAATAATAACTTAGCTACGAGACATTAATATAAAAAGGTTGAACATAACTTACAATGATTAAAAATAGTGTAGCGTTACACGGACAGAATTTCGACTTACACCCTTACAACATTCGCTAACATACCCTTATTATTAGAATTAAAATTAAAATTAAAATATAAATTATATATATATATATAAGTTTTACGTATGAAGAGGAAGAAAAAAAAGATATTGAATTTTGATCAGAATTCGGTTGGCTTTATAGCCAGAGTTGATTTTTGGGGCTCCGCGACTCGCGGCAAAAGCCTCTCCAAACTCCGCGAGTCTCGGAGATAGAAATTACAGCTCAGTCCTTGGAGTTTTCTCTGCCGATGGTTTTTATTATATATATATAATATATATATAATTAATATAATTAATTATATATTATATTATATTTATATGCATAGTTAACTTGTAATTTTTAGTCCGTTGCGTCGAGCGTTAAGAGTTGACTCTGGTCCCGGTTCCGGATTTTCGAACGTCCTTGCGTACAATTTTATATTTTGTACTTTGCGTTTTGAATCTTGTACTTTTGTAATTTCGAGACGTTTCTTATCAATAATTGGAACCTTTTTGATTGTCTTTTGTACTTTTGAGCTTTTTGGTCGTTTGTGTCTTCAATTCGTCGAATCTGTCTTTTGTCTTCATCTTTTATTATTTAAACGAATATCACTTGTAAATAGAACAATTGCAACTAAAAGCTTGTCTTTCTTGAGGAATAATGCTATGAAATATATGTTCGTTTTTAGCATTATCAAATATTCCCACACTTGAGCGTTGCTTGTCCTCAAGCAATATCGTCTTGAAATACTAGAATCACTTCTTTATTCTTCACACTTTGTACATCAGTGATTTCTATATGGCGGTATAAACAATGGTAGTAACGATATGGTTTACAGTCCCACATGACTATAAAAATTTAGATCCATTAAGGAAATTGGATCTTTATGAAAACATTTGATCTTTTGAAATCTAGTTTTTACCCTAGATAAGTTTTCCGGAATAACCCTTTACCGGTGTTTGCAAAATATTTTTGTGGGTTTGGTGGGTTTCAGATTTGAAAATTTTAGCTCAAAACTTGCGGTTTTGTGTCACCCACTTGCTAACCTTGTATTTGGAAAGCAACACGTCCAGTTTACTTGTCCCGTATATTACCTTTCGGCAAACTACCGTCCGGTTGTAAAGGAAAGCGTTGAACAAGCAACTGTTAAGGCAATGTCCCGTGACATGCTTTTGATTATGGTCTATAACGTGTCGGACGCAATTACTATCCTTGGTAGGAGCAATAGTAAAGCTCACCCTTATAATTTGTCGGTTTGGCACAAAGTCCTGTCTTTGACCATGTTATGCAACCACCGTTCTTACGGTTGACACCCGATTTAGTTCAGGTGACCTAATGAATTCCAGGTGAATTCCTAGGATTTTACGTTCAATGGTAATGAACGCATTGAAAATAGGGTTTTCAGAAAACAAATCGGTTTGTAATTTTGATCAAAATATTTTCTCGTTCAAGCTCGAGTTTAGATATCATTGAATTCCATGAGTTTGTAATTCTCAATCTTTAAGGTCAATCTCTAGGATTGAGTAATATCAGTCTTAAAAGCTGATTTTTAATCTTTAAGGAGATTATCCTTTCTGGGGATCTGATTCATTAGTCTTATCCAGCTAATTTGCATGGTGCCCCCCATTGTACGAGATAAATCCTTCTCATGGTTAGGATAAATCTGACCACTTGGCGACCCTGTTTAATGCTGAGGTCCGTGGATTTCCTGCTGATTTTAGTGATGACTTTTCTAGATTTTTCGTCAACCTACAGCTGGTCTGAACGACAACTTCATGACCTAAATCAAGAAGCGCGTTTCTTTTTCGGAAGACTTTACTTCCTTTTAATGATGGAATTGATTCATCGTGTAGATCCATCTCTTCTTTTCTTTCATTGGGTAAAACAGTTTAGTTTAGTCCAAAGCAAAAGTATTTTCAGTTATTTGTTACAGATATATGTGACATATGTTTAAAATAACTTGGTAAATTTTCCCACACTTGGCTTTTATTTTCCTTTTTATCGTCCTCTATTCCATTTTAAATGAATTTTAACATTTTAGTTTGTTTCTCAATTTATGTCCTTTCCGAGGTAACAATAATTTCGGTGTTAAAACCTAGTTTTATCGTTCATAAATATGTATAAACATGATTTTGAATTCATTTAATTGAAAATTTTGAAAAATTTTACTAGAATTGGGTAGTTAGTATATAAGACTAGGGCTGTTCTTTTTTATCAGAGAGCACTAGATTCTAATACAACTACTACTTTACTAGTATTTTTAATGGTAACCAAGTGTTTAATATAAAAATTTTAAAATCCGAAAGAATTTAACCCCTTCCCACACTTAAGATCTTGCAATGCCCTCATTTGCAAGAAATCAGTAACAATTTAAATTATTGAGGGTGATTAGTGTGAAAATGATTAAATTTTACCAAAGTTTCCAAATATATTGGCGTTTGTTTGCTGAATGATAAATGGTGCACATCATTTGTTCATTCCGTCTTGTTGTTATTTCACATATATTTTGCATCTTGTCGTCAAAATTAGTTGCTTTTGCTGAACTTAATGCCAGTCTTTGAAAATGCGTTGTTTTACCCTGTTGTGTACATAAGATAAACTGCAAACATATATACATATTTTTGAAGTTTGGTATATTGCCCCACATTCAAAAATTATTAAAATCTAAGAATAAAAGTTAGATAATTATAAAAATGATTACAATATTAACAAAAATATTAAATGTATCAATAATTACAAATTACAAAATAAAAAAAATAAAAAGTAAACTAAGGATGATATTGGTACCAATAGGGGTTCCAGGCATAACCATAAGTGCTATAGAATGCTTCGGCAGGGTCATACGTAGGATATAGTGGCTGCATCTCTATCGACCAAGGAGGGAAGACGGGTTTCGGTGTAGGAATATAGTTTCTACCTATATGTTGGCAATGCGCTATGATCTGGTTCTGATGAACTTGCCAATCTTCAAATGCTCTCTGTCTAGCATTTTCGTATTCCTGAGAAGCTATAAACCTATGCATTTCTTGCATCTCATTCCCCCCTCCTACATTACCTTGTTCCTGGTTTCTCTCCACCTGTGGATGTCTACCATGGTATCGTACTGCGGCGTTATTTCGCCTCTTCAAAACTTTCGCACCATGGTATACATTTAAACCTATAGTGTCGCGGGGTTCCGGCTCTTCTAGTAATAATCCCCCCCGACTTATATCCACACCGAGATATTCACCAATCAAAGTAATAAAAATACCACCTCCTATTATGCTATGTGGTCGCATCCCCCGAACCATAGCTGATAAATAATAACCCACACAATATGGTATACTTACAGCGCTGTGTGGGTCTCGAATACACATATGGTAAAACAAATCCTGTTCATTTACTTTTTCTTTGTTCTTACCCCTTTGTGTAATCTAATTAGCTAAAAACCTATGTATCACTCTTAATTCGGCTCTATCTATATCCAAATAAGAGTAGTTTCCCCCTTTGAAACGGTGATGGCTTGTCATTTGACTCCACACACCGTGTGTATCAAAATTCTCATCTATCTTTCTACCGTTTAGTATCAATCCTCTACAATCGGCAGACGCTAACTCCTCAGGCGTATATATACGTAAAGCCTGAGCCATGTCCAGTAAAGACATGTGGCGCATCGAACCGCCTAACAAAAATCTAATAAAAGAACGATCGGTTAAACTAGCTACCCGATCATTCAACTCTATACTACATAACAACTCTTCACACCATACTTTATATACAGGTCTGCGTATGGTGAATAAACATATCTAGTCATTAAAAGAAGAATTACCATACCTCTGTACCAGTAATTCCCTAATTGGCCCGGCCAATTCTACAGCTTCTAAGGGTCCCCATTCTATGACCCTCGGTACCTCAACAACCTTGGAATGAAGAGTATGCAAACCCCGTTGATATTTTGGATAATCTATCCAAAGTCTGTCAAATCTCAGGTTCGGGTGCAACTCTTCCAAATGCATATCGGAAAAGGTCATGACTGGATGAGGTACATCCTGCTTGTAGTAGTTATCTACCTCCTGTTGTTCCAAATTCTCGGCAGGAGCATTGCGGGCTTGGGATGAAGATTCACCCCTTTCATTCTGCAAAACACATCAAACACAAATTTTGTGCATCCAAATATGCATTAGTGTCAGCAAAATCATCAATTAAAATAATTACAATGACATTATCAATTTATATCAAACTTAAGCTTATTTTCACATTTTTATCAAATCTACACTTTTTCAAATAAGCATATACGAAAATTGTCGCCAAGTTCATAAGCATTCAACTCAAATAACATGTCAAAATAATCATTACTAGCAAATAAACAAGTCTCAAATGGCATTATCTTTCAAAAATCAAGTTCATGAATTTTGGACTTGAAAAAGTCCACTTTAATTCTCAAAATCATGTTTAGGCTCAAAGTTTGGATCATTTAACTACCTAGACATGTTACACTACTCAATTTAGCAACAATTCATGACAAAAATCGGCCATAACCTGTTTATATCAAAAAGCCCCAAATTGCTCAAGAACACAAACCCTAGATTATTCAAAATTTGAAGTTTAAGGCTTCTAATCATGTTAAACAGCATCAATCTAGGTTATACAAGCATAATACATAAACAATTTAAGTCTAATTACACTAAAAAGCATCAAAATCAAATTGGGGAAAAAAAATAGCTCAAGAACACCAAAATTCGGATTAAATGGTGTTTAGGTGTAGAAATTTACCGTTTTTCTTGAGTAATTCTTAGATAGCATCCTTCTCAACATGATTTTAGCAAAAAATTTGGTGATTAACGGTTAAAAATTGGGATTTTTGGGGTTGTTTTTCGGGTTTTTTCGCAGTGTTTTTGCAGTATTTTTCGAGTTGTTTTTGTGTGGGGAGTGAACTGATCGTTCAGCTATTTTTTTTTTTTCTGGGTTTTGGTCCCTCCGCGAGTCGCGGAGGTTTTGTACTTCAAACTCCGCGAGTCGCGGAGTTTGCTCTTTTTTTTTTTTTTTTTTTAATAATCTTTAACTTATAAAACAATTAAGAAATTAATTTTAAAATTTTGTTTCCCTTGTTATTTAGGACGAGGTCGTTTCGGATCGATGTCCTAGTCCGTCCCTCGACAAAATTTTAAAATTTGTCTTTTTGTAGCGATTGTTTTAAAAGCTAAGATTTTTGGGTTTTTTAAATGTTTTTGGCATACTCTAATTCAATAAGATTAAAAATATTGATAATAAAAGTTCTCGTCCCTCCCTCGGGTAAAGCAATTTCGGTTCAAAGACCTAGTCTTCAACTTACGACGAATTTTTAAAAATCATATTTTTAACTTAATGAGATAAAGTAAATTTTTGTTTTTAAATTCACACAACTTAAATATAAAATTCAAAATTAAAAATTAAAAATTAAAAATTCACACCAAACTTAAAATTTGAAATGCATAAAATTAAAATTTCATATTTTAAAAATTAAAAATTCACACCAAACTTAATTTAAAAATTCATATTATAAATTCATACCAAACTTATATTAATTTTTCAAATATTTACAATTTTAAATATATTGTTTTTACAAAATTTACAATATTAATTTAAGATTTAAATATTAAGATTAAAAACATGGTAAAAATAAAATTAAAAATCTTTTTGTCTTTTTATCCCACTTTAATCAATCAAATATTATCAAAAATATGCGCCCCTCTTTTCGGTAAAGAAATTTCGGTTCCAAGACCTAATTTAACTCATGACGAATTTTTGAAATATTTTGGGTTGATTGATTAAAGATATTTATACCTTAAGAATAAACGTTAAATTTCGCAGTGATGTAATAAATTTTTGAATGATATCAATAATTTCGGTCGCCAAACCTAATTTTATTCAATACCAATTTAATACTTTTTAGCGAACAAATTAGCGTTTATTATCAAAAGGTTAAAAATAAAAATAAAAATAAAAACTGTACAGACATACCTGTGAAATAGATTTCTTAGTTATATGATCTATTCCATTCATAAGATAGTCGGTTTAATTGGTTTTCCATGGCTACATAGGCGTAACCTCGAGCATTCAGTGTCTTTTCTTCTAAACATATGAACGGTCCGTCTCTGCATAAAGTAACAAATTCGGTATTTGAATAGGTTTGATTATTTGAACATTTACCTCCATGTGACCATTTTCCGCATTTGTGACATCGTTCTAGGTGTCGTGCTCTTCTTTTCGCTGCGGATTTTGATTTTCCTTTACCAAATTGTAACTTATTATCTTCGCATCTGGATCCTTTTCTAACTCCGTCCATTCTTTCTCTGATTACTGATACTAATTCACTCGGTAGTATGTCATTATTTCTTTTAGTGATCAAAGCGTGTAGCATTAGACCATGGTTTAGTTCACAGGCAGTCTTCATTTTGTAAAAACCTAAAAAAATAAAAATTCAGAATGGGGGGAGAAGACTAGTTCTTTAGGGTCTGCTAGGGAAAGACCATACGTGTTCCATTTTCGAGAACTACACGAAAACAGACAATCTAACTCTAACAGAAATACATATTATCTTTTAAAGACTTTGATTCTCCCCACACTTAGTTAGCTGTGGTGTCGAAATTGTGATTAACTTCGTTGTCGACTTCCATCGGACCATGTATGTAATGTTTAACTCTGTGACCATTAACTTTAAATTCCATCCCATTTGAATTTATTAATTCTATCGTTCCGTATGGGAAAACTCTTTTGACTATTAATGGTCCAGACCATCTTGATTTCAATTTTCCAGGAAATAGCTTGAATCGTGAATTGAAAAGAAGAACTCTGCCTCCTTCTTTAAATTCTTTTGAACTTCTGATTCTTTTATCATGCCATTTCTTCGTTCTTTCTTTATAGATTAACGAATTTTCGTATGCTTCATGTCTTAATTCTTCTAATTCGTTTAGTTGACTTAATCGTAGACGTCCGGCTTCATGTAAATCAAGATTACATGTCTTCAAAGCCCAAAATGCTTTATGTTCAATTTCTACTGGAAGATGACATGCTTTTCCATAAACAAGTCTAAAAGGTGTGGTTCCAATTGGAGTTTTGTAGGCTGTTCTAAAAGCCCAGAGTGCATCCTCCAATTTAATGGACCATTCCTTCGAATTTGATCCTACGGTTTTCTCTAGAATACGTTTTAAAGCTCGGTTGGTATTTTCAACTTGTCCACTTGTTTGTGGATGATATGCGGTCGAAATTTTATGAGTTACTCCATATCTTTTAAGAACTTTCTCAAGTTGATTATTACAGAAATGAGTACCCCGATCACTTATTAAAGCTTTCGGTGTTCCAAACCTTGCAAAAAGACGTTTTAAAAAGTTGACTACAACTCGTGCATCGTTAGTTGGGAGAGCTTGTGCTTCCGCCCATTTAGATACATAATCAATGGCTACTAGTATATATAGATTATTATGAGATTTTGGAAATGGACCCATAAAGTCAATACCCCAAATGTCAAATACCTCACATACTTGGATGACATTTTGTGGCATTTCATCACGTTGACTTATTTTTCCGGCCCTTTGACATGCATCACAGGATTTGCAAAGAAGGTGTGCGTCTTTGTAAATTGTAGGCCAATAGAATCCAGCTTCATAAACTTTTCTTGCTGTTAAATGAGGCCCATAATGCCCTCCTGTTGGTCCTGTGTGACAATGGTTTAAAATTTTACTAGCTTCATCTCCAAATACACATCGGCGTATTATTCCATCGGGACAACTTTTAAACAGATGTGGATCTTCCCAGAAATAGTGTTTTATATCACTGAAGAATTTCTTTCGTCTTTGGTACGATAATCCTTTTTCAAGGAATCCACAAACTAAGTAGTTTGCATAGTCTGCAAACCATGGGATTTCTTTATAATCTATCTTCAATAGATATTCATCAGGAAAGTTGTCTTGTATGGCCGATTCATTCAGAACTTCTAATTCGGGATTTTCAAGACGAGAAAGATGATCAGCGGCGAGATTTTCTGCTCCTTTTTTATCTCGAATTTCAATATCAAACTCTTGTAAGAGTAAGATCCAACGGATTAATCTTGGTTTAGCATCTTGTTTTGAAAATAGGTATCTAAGAGCAGAATGGTCGGTATAGACCACCGTTTTTGCTAGAACGAGATATGATCGAAATTTGTCAAAAGCAAAGACAATAGCAAGGAGTTCTTTTTCAGTAGTTGTATAGTTCGTTTGTGCTCCTTGTAATGTCTTACTAGCATAATATATAGGTTGAAATCGTTTTTCAATCCTTTGTCCTAAAACGGCTCCCATTGCAAAATCACTTGCATCGCACATTAGCTCAAATGGTAGATTCCAATTTGGTGTTATCATGATCGGCGCATTAGTGAGTTTTTCTTTAAGAATATTAAAAGATTTGATACACTCATCTGAAAAGATGAATGGCGCATCCTTTTCTAGGAGTTTATTCATAGGAGTGGCAATTTTAGAAAAATCTTTTATAAAACGTCGGTAAAAACCGGCATGCCCTAGAAAACTCCTAACTACTCTAACATTTGTGGGATGTGGAAGTTTAGCAATTACATCTACTTTAGCTCTATCCACTTCAATTCCTTCTTTTGAAATTTTATGTCCAAGAACGATGCCTTCTTTAACCATGAAATGGCATTTCTCCCAATTAAGTACTAGATTTGATTTTTCGCATCTAATTAGCATTCGTTCCAGATTAACTAGACATGATTTAAATGTATCACCGAAGACTGAAAAGTCATCCATGAATACTTCCATGCATTCTTCTATCATGTCGTGAAAAATTGCCATCATACACCTTTGAAAGGTTGCAGGGGCGTTGCAAAGTCCAAATGGCATGCGTTTGTAAGCAAAAGTACCATAAGGGCACGTGAATGTGGTTTTATCTTGATCCTCGGGTGCTATTGGAATTTGAAAATATCCGGAAAATCCATCTAGAAAACAATAGTAACTATTTCCGGCTAATCTTTCCAACATTTGATCTATGAAAGGTAAGGGAAAGTGATCTTTTCTGGTGGCGTCATTTAATTTTCTATAATCAATACATACACGCCATCCTGTTACAGTCCTAGTAGGAATAAGCTCATTTTTCTCATTTGTGATGACAGTCATGCCACCCTTCTTAGGTACGCATTGAACTGGGCTTACCCATGGACTATCAGAAATTGGATATATCAAACCTGCATCTAGCAGTTTAATAATCTCTTTCTTAACTACATCTTGCATATTAGGATTTAGTCTTCATTGGCGTTGCACATACGTTTTATGACCTTCTTCCATAAGGATTTTATGTGTGCAATACGAAGGACTTATTCCTTTAATATCATGAATCTTCCATGCAATGGCTGGTTTATGAGCTTTCAACACAGAAATGAGTTGTGATTTCTCATTTTCAGTAAGAGAAGATGATATTATTACAGGTAATTCAGATTCACCATGTAAATAAGCGTATTCCAAATGGTTTGGAAGTGGCTTTAACTCTAATTTCGGAGGTTCTTCTATCGATGATTTATATCGATATCTGTCTTCTTTTAGCATTTGAATTTCTTCTGTTGTTGGTTCATATCCATTAGCTATAAGTGTAGCTAACATTTCAGCTTCATCAATCGGTTCATTACCTTCTCCTAAAGAACATTCTCCTGTTCCTTGTAATTCTGGAAATTCTTCTAATAATTCTGCATGTGCATCTATAGTTTGAATATAATAACATGTATCATCTGCAGATTGTGGTTGTTGCATGGCTCTATCCACTGAAAAGGTAACACTCTCATCCTCTATACTTAGGGTCAGTTTCTTACCGAACACGTCTATCATTGCTTTAGCCGTGTTTAAGAATGGTCTTCCTAATATGAGAGGAACTTGAGAATCTTCTTCCATGTCCAAAACAACAAAATCTACTGGAAATACTAAAGTACCAACTTTAACTAGCATGTTCTCCATTATCCCTCTAGGATATTTTATTGATCTATCGGCTAGTTGTATGCTTATTCTGGTTGGTTTCAATTCTCCAAGGTCTAGTTTAGCGTATAGTGAATACGGCATTAGATTTATACTAGCACCTAAATCTGCCAATGCTTCTATTGAACTAAGACTACCCAGAAAACATGGAATTGTGAAACTTCCTGGATCAGATAGTTTTTCTGGTATCTTATTCAACAGCACTGCTGAACAATTAGCATTCATAGTAACAGCCGAGAGTTCTTCCATTTTCTTTCTATTCGTTATTAGATCTTTCAAGAATTTAGCATATCTTGGCATTCCTGAAATCACATCAATGAAAGGAAGATTTACATTTATCTGTTTAAACATATCCAAGAATTTGGATTGCTCGGCTTCAAGTTTCTCTTTCTTCATTTTACTCGGATAAGGAAGTGGTGGTTGGTATGGTTTAACATAAGGTTTATCCTTAACTGTGTTATCTTCATTAACCTTTTCAACTACCGGTTCTTTTTCCTTATCTTTTTCAGGTTGTGGTTCTTGTGGAGTAGGAATAGTTTCATCAGAAGTTACAGGTATTTCAGGTGGTTTAAGTGTTGTACCACTTCTTGTGGTAATAGCTTTAGCTGTTTCATTCCGGGGGTTAGCGTTTGTATCACTAGGTAGACTTCCCGGTTTTCTTTCACCTATTAACCTTGCTAGGTTACTTACTTCTTGTTCCAGATTTTGAATAGAAGCTTGTTGATTTCTAAATGCTTGAGCATTTTGTTCATTAGTTTGTTTTTGAGATGTGAAAAACTGCGTTTGAGTTTCAACTAGCTTCGTCATCATATCTTCTAAATTCGGCTTTTTATCATCGGTTTGTTGTGGTGGTTTGTTTTGAAAATTCGGTCTTTGCTGATTATAAGTATTATTGGATACTTGTTGATTGCTAGGACCTTGTTGGTTGTTGTATGGAATATTTCGGTTATAATTCTGGTTTTGATTGTAAATTGGTCTTGGCGGTTGATAATTATTCTGATAATTATTTCCAGGCCTTTGGTTTATGTATGAAATATTCTCTCTTTGTTCCATTGTTAATTCAATACTGAGACAATCTTTTGTCAAATGTGGTCCTCCACACTGCTCACAACTAATTCGTATAGCATGAATATCTTTAGTCATCTTTTCCATTCGTCTCTCGAAAGCATCTATCTTTGCGGAAATGGAATCTAAGTCATGGCTAGAATCGGCTCTAGCTGCTTTAGATGATCTAATGATATCTTTTTCTTGGTGCCACTCATGTGAGTGGGAAGCAGTGTTATCAATAATTTTGTAAGCATCAGTTTCGGTTTTCTTCATAATAGAACCACCAGCTTCTATATCTATGTCTTTTCTTGTAGTGATGTCGCATCCTCGGTAGAATATTTGTACTATTTGACAGGTGTCTAAACCATGTTGCGGACATCCTCTTAATAACTTTCCATATCTTGTCCACGCCTCATATAGAGTTTCATTTGGCTTCTGTGTGAACGTAACAATTTCTGCTTGAAGTCTTACGGCTTTAGATGCAGGAAAGAATTGTTTAAGAAATTTGTCAACTAAAACATCCCATGTATCGATCGCCCCTTCAGGTAACGATTCCAACCAATCTTTGGCTTCTCCCTTTAAAGTCCAGGGAAATAACATGAGATATATCTGTTCATCCTCCACTTCTCGTATTTTAAATAGTGTGCAGATCCTATTAAAGGTACGTAGATGTTCATTTGGATCTTCCTTCGGCGCACCACTAAATTGGCATTGATTAGTCACCATGTGTAGAATTTGTCCTTTGATTTCATAATCTGGCGCATTAATGTCTGGATGAGTAATTGCGTGACCTTGGCCAGTGCGTTTAGCTCTCATTCGGTCTTCCATACTTAAAGGTTCCAGATTCTCCATAATTGAATTTGTTGAATCGGTATCAATAGATGATTCTGTTTTAATAGTTCGTTCCTCAACAATCTCTGTTTGAATGATTGGTGGTTCCGGAGAAAAGTTTAATGGTTCAGGATCTACGAACCGTTCCTGAATATTTTCCGGATTCTCAATTGTGAGGTTGGGTTCAAAAAATGGATTATCGGAAATTTGAACTGAAGTACTTGGTCGACTGGATGACGATTCTAAAGAAAAATCAACGGCGGTTATATTTGTTAAACGATGTCTTGATCGAGTTACAGGTGGTGAACGTACAAAAGGTGATGAACGTCTTGCTCGGTGCATTCACTGAATATCCTATTAGTTTTTAAAAGGAAAGAAAAATTATAATAAGTTATCCAATCAATAGACTTTTCTGATTTTGCCCACGTTTCGAATAGCCAAAAGATGCAGCAGAGGGGCAGGATTCGTTTGGTCTCAATATAATTGAGGACTGTTTGGCTCCAATAACCCGGTCCACGTACAAATCCAACTATTACTACGAACCAGAAAATTTTGATGTCTATCAATTTAACCACTTAAAATAAATTTTCGTAATTTTAAGAAATTTAGATAAGAAGTAGAAAAAAAATCTATGTCCTAAAACTAGAATAGCGAGAAATAAGAGAGAAAAAGAGTTCGTCGAAAAAGGTCGAAAAAGAAAAAATGGTTTAAAAAATAAAAGGTGACGGAAAAATAAAAGAAACTTATAAAAACTTAAAAATACTTAACTAATCTAACCTTATTACTACAACTAACTTAAAATTATAATCGCAAATTGAAATTATTAATTGGAATGATAATTGGTACATAGTAAAAGGTGTCTAAAAATATTAAAGCTTACAAGGAAAAACTAAATCCCAAATGGAAATAACTTAAAAAGAAACTAAAACTTAAAAAGGCGTCGCAAAATTCTAAAGCACCTAAATCTTAGTCTAAAGAAAAAGCACTTAAGGAATTCTACGGCAAAGCCTAAAAATCTAGGAGTAAAAATAACTATAGCAAAAACTAAGTTTAAAATTAAATATGAGCTAAAAAAAATACAAATATTACGCTACAACGATTAAAAAGGGACAAAATATAAAAATATACAAAAAGTTGTAAAAAGTACAATTTTTATAAAAATATTATTTTTATATTATTTATTTAATAAAACTACTAATTTTACAATTTAATAAAACTAATTTAACTAAAATATATAAATAAAAAGTAAAAAGTAAAAATAAAACTAAAACTAATAATAATAATAATAATAATAATTAGGTTAAATAATAATAATAATAATTAATAACCCGTAACTAATGCAGTTTTAGGGCTTCTGTTCGCGTGTCAGAGTGGCTCCGCGAGTTGCGGTGATTAATGAGGAAAACCCCGCGAGTCGCGGGGTTTAGAAATTCTGTTGACAGCTTTCAATTTTTACGCGTTTTTCTTTATTTTTTTTTTATTTTATTTTCTGTTTTTAATTTTTATATAAATGAAAGATGTTTAATAAAATTTATATTATTAAAACTAAAATAAAGATAAAGAAACTTATAAAACTTAAATATTTAACAAAATCTTAAAAATGCTTATATTTTTGTTTTTCTTTTTATATTTTTCAATAATTAAAACGTATTTTTACAAAAACGAATTTTAATAAAAGTAGATAAAAATCTTTTTTTTCTTTTTATATTAGCGTTGCGCTTCCGGCTTTTAAGATAGATCCCCGGCAGCGGCGCCAAAAATACTTGATGTTAAAGCTAAGGGGTATAAAATACTATTAAATTTTAGTAGAAAATACTATTAAATACGTTACAATTTTACACAAGATATTTATTTATTTATAGAATGGATATACTTAAACCTTGCTACAACACTTATAGGCAGTGTACCTAATCGTACAGTAGTGTAGTTTTTAGTAAGTCCGGTTCGTTCCACAGGGAAATCTTTAAACAAAGCTCAACGCTATATTAGTTTACTTTTAGAAAAATACAAATATATATATAAGTAATATTATTATTATAAAGGGGGGTTTTTTACCGTTTAATGACCGGTTTGTCGATTTTAAGATTTTAGTCGCAGTTAAAACCTAATGTAAAATATAAAATAAATACAAGACTTAAATTAAAGCGTAAAGTAAATAACGATAATGAAATTGCGAATAATAAAAATGCGATAAAATAAAATTGCGATAATTAAAAAGTACGATAATTAAAAGTGCGATTAAATAACAAATAATAAAAGTGCGATAATTAGAAGTGCAATTAAATATAAAATAAAGGAAATTAAATATGAAATAAAAGAATTATGCTTATTTAAACTTCCGTAATCATGATGTTTGACGTGTTGATTTTAGTTTTATGCCCATGGGTTAATTGTCCTTTGTCCTGGATTATTCAATATGTCCGTCTGGTTTTTGTCCATAACAGTCCATCAGTCATAAATATAAATTGCAAGTGTCCTTGTCAAATTATTATTATACCCGAAGTTAAATATTCCAACTAATTGGGGATTCGAATTGTAACAAGGTTTTAATACTTTGTTTAATGAATACACCAGGTTATCGACTGCGTGTAAACCAAGGTTTTACTACTTTGTTAACAATTACACCAATTACCCTTGAATGTAATTTCACCCCTGTTTTAATTATTCTAGTGGCTATTAATCCATTCCCGTGTCCGGTTAAATGAACGATTATTCGTACATATAAATACCCCGCACATCGTGTCCGATCGAGTGTATATGGTAATTTATAGGGACGCCCAATTGTAAATCTTTATATTAACATTAACAAACTTTCATTTAGTTAAACAAATATAAAGCCCATTAATAGCCCATAGTCTAATTTCCACAAGTGTCGTTCTTTTGTCCAAACCCCAATTATGGTACAAAGCCTAATTACCCAATTTTAGTAATTAGCCCAACATCATGATTACTTCGTTTTAAATAAGCATAATAATAACTTAGCTACGAGACATTAATATAAAAAGGTTGAACATAACTTACAATGATTAAAAATAGCGTAGCATTACACGGACAGAATTTCGACTTACACCCTTACAACATTCGCTAACATACCCTTATTATTAGAATTAAAATTAAAATTAAAATATAAATTATATATATATATAAGTTTTACGTATGAAGAGGAAGAAAAAAAAGATATTGAATTTTGATCAGAATTCGGTTGGCTTTATAGCCAGAGTTGATTTTTGGGGCTCCGCGACTCGCGGCAAAAGCCTCTCCAAACTCCGCGAGTCGCGGAGATAGAAATTACAGCTCAGTCCTTGGAGTTTTCTCTGCCGACGGTTTTTATTATATATATATAATATATATATATAATTAATATAATTAATTATATATTATATTATATTTATATGCATAGTTAACTTGTAATTTTTAGTCCGTTGCGTCGAGCGTTAAGAGTTGACTCTGGTCCCGGTTCCGGATTTTCGAACGTCCTTGCGTACAATTTTATATTTTGTACTTTGCGTTTTGAATCTTGTACTTTTGTAATTTCGAGACGTTTCTTATCAATAATTGGAACCTTTTTGATTGTCTTTTGTACTTTTGAGCTTTTTGGTCGTTTGTGTCTTCAATTCGTCGAATCTGTCTTTTGTCTTCACCTTTTATTATTTAAACGAATATCACTTGTAAATAGAACAATTGCAACTAAAAGCTTGTCTTTCTTGAGGAATAATGCTATGAAATATATGTTCGTTTTTAGCATTATCAATAATTAATAATGATTATGGTTGTTCTATTTAGTGATGTTCATATGGAATCTGTTATAATCATTTAATTAATCAATTGGGTTGGGTAATTGATTATTCATTCTGATCAAGTGGATGAATTAATATTCATAAACTAATTAAAACAGGGGTGGATTACATACAGTGATAACTGGTGTAATTGTTGACAGAAGTGATAACTGCGTCACAGTTTAAATCCTTAATCAGTTGGAATATTTGACTTCGGGTATAAGGGTAATTTGACGAGGATACTCGCACTTTATATTTATGACCGATGGACTATTATGGACAAAAACCAGATAGACGTATCAAATAAACCAGGACAAAGGACAATTAACCCATGGTAATAAATTAAAATCAACACGTCAAACATCATGATTACGGAAGTTTAAATAAGCATAATTCTTTTATTATATTTCTCATCGTATCTTTATTTACTGTCATTTTATTACTCGCAATTTTATTTACTGTCATTTTATTTATTGTCATTATTTTACGCACATAATTATCGTCATTTATCTTT
Organism: Rutidosis leptorrhynchoides; assembly: GCF_046630445.1. Taxonomy (NCBI): domain Eukaryota; kingdom Viridiplantae; phylum Streptophyta; class Magnoliopsida; order Asterales; family Asteraceae; genus Rutidosis; species Rutidosis leptorrhynchoides. The sequence continues at coordinate 79,312,003 of NC_092343.1, forward strand.
ACGCTTAAAATATAGAATCGACAAACCGGTCATTAAACGGTAAAACCCCCCTTTTATAATAATATTACTACTTATATAATTATATATATTTTGTATAAATATAGTTAAAAATATAGTAAGTATCACCAGCTCCCTGTGGAACGAACCGGACTTACTAAAAACTACACTACTCTACGATTAGGTACACTGCCTATAGTGTTGTAGCAAGGTTTAGGTATATCCCATCCGTAAATTAATAAAACTTGTGTCATATTTTGTAGTATTTTGTATTAAAAATAATACTATTTCGTACCCTCACGCTACATCATCAGTAATCGTGATGTTTGACTAAAAATATTAAAATTGGGTAATTGGGCTTTGTACCATAATTGGGGTTTGGACAAAAGAACGACACTTGTGGAAATTAGACTATGGGCTATTAATGGGCTTTATATTTGTTTAATTAAATGATAGTTTGTTAATTTTAATATAAAGATTTACAATTGGACATACCTATAAATAACCATATACACTCAATCGGACACGATGGGCGGGATATTTATATGTACGAATAATCGTTTATTTAACCGGACATGGGAATGGATTAATAGTTAATAGACTTATTAAAACAAGGGTGAAATTATGTACAAGGACACTTGGCATAATTGATAACAAAGTATTAAAACCTTGGGTTACACGCAGTCGATATCCTGGTGTAATTATTAAACAAAGTATTAAGACTTTGTTACAGTTTAAGTCCCCAATTAGTTGAAATATCTGACTTCGGATATAAGGATAATTTGACGAGGACATTAGCACTTTATATTTATGACTGATGGACTGTTGTGGACAAAAACCAGACGGACATATTAAATAATCCAGGACAAAGAACAATTAATCCATGGGAATAAACTAAAATCAACACGTGAAACATCATGATTACGGAAGTTTAAATAAGCATAATTCCTTTATTTTCATATTTAATTGCACTTCTAATTATCACATTTTTATTTATTGTCATTGTATTTAATTTCACTTTTAATTATCGCACTTTTTAATTATCGCAGTTTTATTTCATCGCACTTTTATTTATTGCAATTCTATTATCGTTATTCATTTTACGCTTTAAATTAAGTCTTTTATTTATTTAATATTTTACATTAGGTTTTAACGGCGACTAAAGTTTTAAAAATCGACAAACCGGTCATTAAACGGTAAAAACCCCCTTTTTATAATAATAATATTACTTATATATATTTGTATTTTTATAAGATAAAACTAATATAGCGTTAAGCTTTGTTTAAAAGATTTCCCTGTGGAACGAACCGGACTTACTAAAAACTACACTACTATACGATTAGGTACACTACCTATAAGTGTTGTAGCAAGGTTTTGGTATATCCATTCTATAAATAAATAAATATCTTGTGTAAAATTGTATCATATTTAATAGTATTTTCTAGTAAAATATAAGCTATTTCATATACGCCTCGCATAACATCAAGTATTTTTGGCACCGCTGCCGGGGAAGTTAAACGCCGAAAGCGCAACGCTAAAAATAAGAAGAAAAAAAAGTTTTTATAAAAGTTTTTGTTAAGTTCTTTTATAAAAATATAAGTTTTAAAAATAATAAAAATATAAAAATACAAAAAGAAAAAAAATAATATATTTATATTTTTAAGAGTTTATAATATTTATAAAGTAAATAAGTATTTTTATTTTAGTTTTAAAATTAAATTTTTATTTAAGTTATATTTATATTTTTTATATTTTATAAAACAGAAAAACAGAAAAAGTAAAAAAAAAAAAAAATCTGAACCTGCATAAAAATTGAACCTTTCTCAGCTAAAACTGAACCCTCCGCGACTCGCGGAGCTTTTGAACTGGGACTAACCGCACTCGCGGAGGTCCTTTGACAGGTCAAACATAGTACGCATTAATTACAGTTTAGGGTTTTATTAATAATAATAATTATTATTAACCCTAATTAGGTTTTAAATATTTAATTAATTTGTTTTAAGTTTTAATTAATTTGTTTATTTAGTTTAATTAGTTTTATTAATTTACAAAATTAAAACTTTTATAAAATAAATAATATAAAAATAATATTTTTATAAAAATTATAATTTTATAAACTTTAAGTTTATTTTTATATTTTGTATCTTTTTATTTGTTTTAGCATAATTTGTATTTTTTTTATCGTTCGTACTTAGTTTTAAATATAGTATTTGCCATAGTTATTTTTATTTCTAGATTTTTAGGCTTTGCCGTAAAATCCCTTAAGTGCTTTTTCTTTAGACTAAGATCTAGGTGCTTTAGAATTTTGCGACACCGTTTTTAGTTTTTAGTTCCTTTTTAAGTTATTGCCATTTGGGATATAGTATTTCTTTTAAGCTTTAATATTTTTAGACGCAAATTTTAATTTTTAGTTTTTAGTGCCTTTTTAAGTTTAGACGCGCTACTTTCTTATTTTTATTTTTCGACGTTTTTTTTCGACGCGTAATCTTTTTCTTTCTTATTTCTCGACACGCTAGTTTTTAGGACATAGATTTTCTATTTCTTCTCTAAAATTCCAAACGAAAAATTATTTTAAGCGGTTAAATTGATAGACATCCAAATTTTCTGGTTCGTAGTAATAGTTGGATTTGTTAGTGGCGAGTTGTGGGCTTCCGATTTAAAGGGTCCTGGCTACCTGCTACATCTATTGGCTATTCGAAACGTGGGCAAAATCAGAAAAGTCTATTAATTTGATAACTTATATAATTTTTAGTTTTATAACTAATAGGATAATTAGTAAATGCACCACATTGTAGCTAAAATTTGGTAATAAGCGCATTATGAAAAATCTCGAGAATATTTTGGAAACTCTTTATGACATCCGAAATCAATTTAATCAATACTCTCAAACGGGTGTTGATGACAATTCGTTCGGCCAATCTTGGATCACGAATGACGAAACAATAACTGGTTGTGAAATCTGTGGAGATTATCACTCAATATGGGAATGTTATTATTACGTTCCTATGGAAAATTATGCACCCATAGAACCTGAATGGAATGATTATGAGTAATACAATTCAAATTGGGATTATTCCTAAGAATATATCCAAACTCAACAACCAGAAGACGAGGAAAATTATGTGCCTGAAAATTCTTTAGATTATATGAAAATCAAACTCGGAGAACTTGATGCTCAAAATGAACAAATGAGAGAGTTTGTAAATCGGCAAGCTGAAACTCTATCAGATTACACACCTGTTGATCTGAGGAGTCGTGTGCAAGAAAATCTCATATCATCGAATTTTGATGAATTCGAGAGCTCCGAAATCACCAATTATCCCGATGATACTTTTTGTTCAGCTTTACCAATTTCACAACATATCGACACATTAGCCTCTACCGATGAAATCATCGATCAATCAATGAATGAAGAAGAAGTAAGGGTGACAAATTGGTACTCTTGGGAAAACGATAACGTTGAAAATTTTACCCCCGAGACCAAAGTAGTGGGACCGATAAGTACCGTTAATGAAGAAGAATCTACTTCGATCCCGAAATTCACCATTCCACAACCTTCCAACCCAATATTCTCAATAGACGAGTCATCCATCGAAGATGAACTACGAGCTGTAATAGATATTGACACCTCAAATTTCACCCAATTGGGTAATAAAGGTGAAACCTTTGATCCCGAGAATGAACAGAAGGAAATGTTAGGAATTGTCCACCCTATAGTATGTATGTCGGTGTATAACGATCCATTTGACCAAGAACCAGAAAAGAGACATATCCATTTACTAAAAGCTACACTTAAAAAAGAATTAAGTAGTGACAATCGGGTGATTCTAAACTTTAAACCCATTGATATATTATACACCACCCGAGATGTAAATAACTGGCTCACTATTTTAATTCGTGGAACTTATTCTACCGACTTCAAATGTCGTCAGCTAAGTGTGGGGAAGTCTAACCCCACTTAACGTTAAATTAGGGGTTCGGGTTAGTGCATAACTCGTTAATAAAAATGCATGATGAGTTAGGGTAAAGACGTATTTTCAAATATTAGATAACAGTTCAGAAAAGCAACCGTTTTTGAAGAAAAACATGTGTGATAAAACAAGAAGGAATGAACGATGAGGCGCGCCATCTATCATTCGACGAGCTTTGTAATTACAAACTGGGTATTTTCAATCACTTTTCTACACTAATCACCCTCATGAATTTATAATTAGAGTCTGATTTCATGCAAATGAGGGCATTGCATGATCTCAAGTGTGGGGAAGGGTTATAAATTCTCTCGGGTTTATACTTGGCTTATTTTCTAAATATTGTGAAAATTTTAAAAATTTTCAACTAAATGAATTCAAAATCATGTTTATACATATTTATGAACGATAAAACTAGGTGTTAATACCGAAATTATTGTTACCCTAAAAAGAGGACATAAATTGAGAAACAACTAAAACGCTTGAATTTATTTACTAAGATATAAAAAGACGCATGAAAAAAGCCAAGTGTGGGGAGAATGTACCAAGTTATTCAATTAAAAACTATCTATCACATGTTTCTGTAAAGTTATTGCAGGTGCTTTTGTTTTGGACTAAATTAACTGTTTTACCCGATTTATTGTAATACTTTTGAAAGAATAGATGGATCTACACGATGAATCAATTCCATCATTAAAAGGAAGTAAAGTCTTCCGGAAAAGACACGCGCTTCTTGATTTAGGTCAAGAAGTTGTCGTCCAGACCAGCTGTATGTTGACGAAAAATCTAGAAAAGTCATCTCTAAAATCAGCAGGAAATCCACGGACCTCAGCATCAAACAGGGTCGCCATGTGGTCAGAATTATCCTAACCATGAGAGGATCTGTCTTGTAAAATGGGGAGGGCGCCGTGCAAATTAGCTTGATAAGACTAATGAATCAGACCCCCAGAAAGGATAATCTCCTTAAAGATTAAAAATCAGCTTTTAAGCCTGATATTACTCAATCCTTGAGATTGACCTTAAAGATTGAGAATTACAAACTCATAGAATTCGATGATATCTAAACTCGAGCTTGAACGAGAAAATATTTTGATCAAAATTAAAACCGATTTGTTTTCTGAAAACCCATTTTCAATGCGTTCATTACCATTGAACGTAAAATCCTAGGAATTCACCTGGAATTCATTAGGTCATCTGAACAAAATCGGGTGTCAACCGTAAGAACGGTGGTTGCATAGCATGGTCGAAGACAGGACCTTGTGCCAGACCAAAAAATCATAGGATGATCTTTACTATTGCTCCTACAAAGGATAGTAATAGCATCCGACACGTTTTTTGACCATAATCAAATGCATGTCATTAGACATTGCCTTAACAGTTGCTTGTTCATCGCTTTCCTTTACAACCGGACAGTAGTTTGCCGAAAGGTAATATACGGGACAAGTAAACTGGACGTGTTGCTTTCCTAAATACAAGGTTAGCAAGTGGGTAACACAAAACCGCAAGTGTTGAGCTAAAATTTTCAAATCTGAAACCCACAAAACCCACAAAAATATTTTACAAACACCGGTGAAGGGTTATTCCGGAAAACTTATCTAGGTTAAAAGCTAGATTGAATTTTCAAAAGATCAAATGTTTTCATAAATATCCAATTTCCTTAAAGGATATAAATTTTTAATAGTCATGTGGGACTGTAAACCACACCGTTACTATCATTGTTTATACCGCCGTATCAAAATCACTGATGTATAAAGTATGAAGAATAAAGAAGTGATTCGTGTGATTTAATTTCAAGTTTTGTATTGCTTGAGGATAAGAAATGTTCAAGTGTGGGGATATTTGATAGTGTTCCAAATGAACATATATTTAGTAGCAATATCCTTCCAATATGTAAAGTTTTCAGTTGCAATTGTTCTATTTTCAAGTAATATTCGTTTAATTAAATAAGTGCGAAGACAAAAGGCGAAAACGAAGATTCGAAGACAAAACCGTCTAAAAGCTCAAATGTACAAGATACAATCAAAGTGGTTCAATTTATTGATAAGAAACGTCTAAAAATGACAAGAGTACAAGTTGTGGAACGCAAAGTACAAGATATTAAATTATACGAAAGGACGTTCGAAAATCCGGAACCGGGACCTGAGCCAACTATCAACGCCTGACGCAACGGACTAAAAATTATGAGTCAACTATGCACAAGAATATAATATAATATTTAAATAATTATATAAATTATTTATATATTATATATATTTAAATAAAACGTCGACAAGCAAATGGCCAAAAATTGGTGAGCTGGCCCAGGGAACTCCGCACTCGCGGAGCTGTGAAGGCTTAAACCTCCGCACTCGCGGAGCAGCCAAAATCATAAATGTCCTATAAATGCAACGAGCTTCTGCCGAGTTTTACACAAAAAAAAAAAAAATAATACTCCCTTTGTAATAATAATATATATATAATATATATATATATATATATATATATATATATATATATATATAGTATAGGTTAGTTTTATATTAGTTAGTTTGGGTTATGTTAAGGTTATTTTACGTGTTTTGAAGTCGAAATTCTGTCCGTGTAACACTACGCGATAAATAATCAATGTAAGTTATGTCCTCCTTTTTAAAATGAATGTCTCGTAACTAAGTTATTATTATGCTTATTTAATGCCGAAGTAATCGTGATGTTTGAATAAAAATATTAAAATTGGGTAATTGGGCTTTGTACCATAATTGGGGTTTGGACAAAAGAATGACACTTGTGGAAATTAGACTATGGGCTATTAATGGGCTTTATATTTGTTTAACTAAATGATAGTTTGTTAATTTTAATATAAAGATTTACAATTGGACATACCTATAAATAACCATATACACTCAATCGGACACGATGGGCGGGATATTTATATGTACGAATAATCGCTCATTTAACCGGACACGGGAATGGATTAATAGTTAATAGACTTATTAAAACAAGGGTGAAATTATGTACAAGGACACTTGGCATAATTGATAACAAAGTATTAAAACCTTGGGTTACACGCCGTCGATATCCTGGTGTAATTATTAAACAAAGTATTAAGACTTTGTTACAGTTTAAGTCCCCAATTAGTTGAAATATCTGACTTCGGATATAAGGATAATTTGATGAGGACATTAGCACTTTATATTTATGACTGATGGACTGTTGTGGACAAAAACCAGACGGACATATTAAATAATCCAGGACAAAGAACAATTAATCCATGGGAATAAACTAAAATCAACACGTCAAACATCATGATTACGGAAGTTTAAATAAGCATAATTCCTTTATTTTCATATTTAATTGCACTTCTAATTATCACATTTTTATTTATTGTCATTGTATTTAATTTCACTTTTAATTATCGCACTTTTTAATTATCGCAGTTTTATTTCATCGCACTTTTATTTATTGCAATTCCATTATCGTTATTCATTTTACGCTTTAAATTAAGTCTTTTATTTATTTAATATTTTACATTAGGTTTTAACTGCGACTAAAGTTTTAAAAATCGACAAACCGGTCATTAAACGGTAAAAACCCCCTTTTTATAATAATAATATTACTTATATATATTTGTATTTTTATAAGATAAAACTAATATAGCGTTAAGCTTTGTTTAAAAGATTTCCCTGTGAAACGAACCGGACTTACTAAAAACTACACTACTGTACGATTTGGTACACTGCCTATAAGTGTTGTAGCAAGGTTTAGGTATATCCATTCTATAAATAAATAAATATCTTGTGTAAAATTGTATCATATTTAATAGTATTTCCTAGTAAAATATAAGCTATTTCATATACGCCTCGCATAACATCAAGTATTTTTGGCGCCGCTGCCGGGGAAGTTAAACGCCGAAAGCGCAACGCTAAAAATAAGGAAAAAAAAAGTTTTTATAAAAGTTTTTGTTAAGTTCTTTTTATAAAAATATAAGTTTTAAAAATAATAAAAATATAAAAATACAAAAAGAAAAAAAAATAATATATTTATATTTTTAAGAGTTTATAATATTTATAAAGTAAATAAGTATTTTTATTTTAGTTTTAAAATTAAATTTTTATTTAAGTTATATTTATATTTTTTATATTTTATAAAACAGAAAAACAGAAAAAGTAAAAAAAATAAAAAATAAAAAAATCTGAACCTGCATAAAAATCGAACCTTTCTCAGCTGAAACTGAACCCTCCGCGACTCGCGGAGCTTTTGAACTGGGACTAACCGCACTCGCGGAGGTCCTCTGACAGGTCAAACATAGTACGCATTAATTACAGTTTAGGGTTTTATTAATAATAATTATTATTATTAACCCTAATTAGGTTTTAAATATTTAATTAATTTGTTTTAATTTTTAATTAATTTGTTTATTTAGTTTAATTAGTTTTATTAATTTACAAAATTAATACTTTTATAAAATAAATAATATAAAAATAATATTTTTATAAAAATTATGATTTTATAAACTTTAAGTTTATTTTTATATTTTGTATCTTTTTATTTGTTTTAGCATAATTTGTATTTTTTTTTATCGTTGGTACTTAGTTTTAAATATAGTATTTGCCATAGTTATTTTTATTTCTAGATTTTTAGGCTTTGCCGTAAAATCCCTTAAGTGCTTTTTCTTTAGACTAAGATCTAGGTGCTTTAGAATTTTGCGACACCGTTTTTAGTTTTTAGTTCCTTTTTAAGTTATTTCCATTTGGGATATAGTATTTCTTTTAAGCTTTAATATTTTTAGACGCAACTTTTAATTTTTTGTTTTTAGTGCCTTTTTAAGTTTAGACGCGCTACTTTCTTATTTTTATTTTTCGACGTTTTTTTTTCGACGCGTAATCTTTTTCTTTCTTATTTCTCGACACGCTAGTTTTTAGGACATAGATTTTCTATTTCTTCTCTAAAATTCCAAACGAAAAATTATTTTAAGCGGTTAAATTGATAGACAACCAAATTTTCTGGTTCGTAGTAATAGTTGAATTTGTTAGTGGCGAGTTGTGGGCTTCCGATTTAAAGGGTCCTGGCTACCTGCTGCATCTATTGGCTATTCGAAACGTGGGCAAAATCAGAAAAGTCTATTAATTTGATAACTTATATAATTTTTAGTTTTATAACTAATAGGATAATTAGTAAATGCACCACATTGTAGCTAAAATTTGGTAATAAGCGCATTATGGAAAATCTCGAGAATATTTTGGAAACTCTTTATGACATCCGAAATCAATTTAATCAATACTCTCAAACGGGTGTTGATGACAATTCGTTCGGTCAATCTTGGATCACGAATGATGAAACAATAACTGGTAGTGAAATCTGTGGAGATTATCACTCAACATGGGAATGTTATTATTACGTTCCTATGGAAAATTATGCACCCATAGAACCTGAATGGAATGATTATGAGGAATACAATTCAAATTGGGATTATTTCCAAGAATATATCCAAACTCAACAACCAGAAGACGAGGAAAATTATGTGCCTGAAAATTCTTTAGATTATATGAAAATCAAACTCGAAGAACTTGATGCTCAAAATGAACAAACGAGAGAGTTTGTAAATCGGCAAGCTGAAACTCTATCAGATTACACACCTGTTGATCTGAGGAGTCATGTGCAAGAAAATCTCATATCATCGAATTTTGATGAATTCGAGAGCTCCGAAATCACCAATTATCCCGATGATACTTTTTATTCAGCTTTACCAATTTCACAACATATCAACACATTAACCTCTACCGACGAAATCATCGATCAATCAATGAATGAAGAAGAAGTAAGGGTGACAAATTGGTACTCTTGGGAAAACGATAACGTTGAAAATTTTACCCCCGAGACCAAAGTAGTGGGACCGATAAGTACCGTTAATGAAGAAGAATCTACTTCGATCCCGAAATTCACCATTCCACAACCTTCCAACCCAATATTCTCAATAGACAAGTCATCCATCGAAGATGAACTACGAGCTGTAATAGATATTGACACCCCGAATTTCACCCAATTGGGTAATAAAGGTGAAACCTTTGATCCCGAGAATGAACGGAAGGAAATGTTAGGAATTGTCCACCCTATAGTATGTATGTCGGTGTATAACGATCCATTTAACCAAGAACCAGAAAAGAGACATATCCATTTACTAAAAGCTACACTTAAAAAAGAATTAAGTAGTGACAATCGGGTGATTCTAAACTTTAAACCCATTGATATATTATACACCACCCGAGATGTAAATAACTGGCTCACTATTTTAATTCGTGGAACTTATTCTACCGACTTCAAATGTCGTCAGCTAAGTGTGGGGAAGTCTAACCCCACTTAACGTTAAATTAGGGGTTCGGGTTAGTGCATAACTCGTTAATAAAAATGCATGATGAGTTAGGGTAAAGACGTATTTTCAAATATTAGATAACAGTTCAGAAAAGCAACCGTTTTTGAAGAAAAACATGTGTGATAAAACAAGAAGGAATGAACGATGAGGCGCGCCATCTATCATTCGACGAGCTTTGTAATTACAAACTGGGTATTTTCAATCACTTTTCTACACTAATCACCCTCGTGAATTTATAATTAGAGTCTAATTTCATGCAAATGAGGGCATTGCATGATCTCAAGTGTGGGGAAGGGTTATAAATTCTCTCGGGTTTATACTTGGCTTATTTTCTAAATATTGTGAAAATTTTAAAATTTTTCAACTAAATGAATTCAAAATCATGTTTATACATATTTATGAACGAATATTACTTGAAAATAGAACAATTGCAACTGAAAACTTTACATATTGGAAAGATATTGTGCCTGAATATATGTTCATTTGTAGCACTATCACTTATCCTAACCATGAGAGGATCTGTCTCGTACAATGGGGGGCACCGTGCAAATTAGCTTATAAGACTAATGAATCAGATCCCCAGAAAGGATAATCTCCTTAAAGATCAAAAATCAGCTTTTAAGACTGATATTACTCAATCCTTGAGATTGACCTTAAAGATTGAGAATTCAAACTCATGGAATTCAATGATATCTAAACTCCAACTTAAACGAGAAAATATTTTGATCAAATTACAAACCGATTTGTTTTCTGAAAACCCATTTTTAATGCGTTCATTACCATTGAATGTAAAATCATAGGAATTCACCTGGAATTCATTAGGTCACCTGAACCAAATCAGGTATCAACCGTAAGAACGGTGGTTGCATAGAATGGTCAAAGACAGGACCTTGTGCCAGACTGAAAAACTATAAGGTGATCTTTACTATTGCTCCTACCAAGGATAGTAATTGCATTCGACACGACATAGACCATAATCAAAAGCATGTCACGGGACATTGCCTCAACAGTTGCTTGTTCAACGCTTTCCCTTACAACCGGACGGTAGTTTACCGAAAGGTAATATACGGAGCAAGTATACTGGACGTGTTGCTTTTCCAATACAAGGTTAGCAAGTGGGTGACACAAAACCGCAAGTTTTGAGCTAAAATTTTCAAATCTGAAACCCACCAAACCCACAAAAACATTTTGCAAACACCGGTGAAGGGTTATTCCGGAAAATTTATCTAGGGTAAAAGCTAGATTGAATTTTCAAAAAGATCAAATGTTTTCATAAAGATCCAAATTCCTTAAAGGATCTAAATTTTCATAGTTATGTGGGACAGTAAATCACAATGTTACTACCATTGTTCATACCGCCGTATAGAAATCACTGATGTACAAAGTGTGAAGAATAAAGAGGTGATTCTAGTATTTTTATTTCAAGACTATATTGCTTGAGGACAAGCAACGCTCAAGTGTGGGAATATTTGATAATGCTAAAAACGAACATATATTTCATAGCATTATCCCTCAAGAAAGACAAGCTTTTAGTTGCAATTGTTCTATTCACAAGTGATATTCGTTTAAGTAATAAAAGGTGAAGACAAAAGATAGATTCGACGAATTAAAGACGCAAATGACCAAAACGCTAAAAAGTACAAGATACAATTTAAGTGGTTCAATTTATTGATGAAGAACGTCTAAAAATGACAAGAGTACAAGCCGCAAAACGCAAAGTACAAGATATTAAATCATACGAAAAGGCGTTCGAAAATTCGGAACCGGGACATGAACCAACTATCAACGCGCGACGCAACGGACCTAAAATTACAAATTAACTATGCATATAAATATAATATAATATATAATTAATTCTATAAAATTATATATATATTATATTTATATATTAAAAACCGTCAGCAAGCTAGGATCCAAATTGTGTGAGCTGGAAATCGAACCTTCGCACTCGCGGAGCTGTGAAGCACAAAAGCTCAGCACTCGCAGAGCTGTACAGTGAAACGTGGGCCTATAAAAGGCCGTACATTCTGATCGATTCATGACCCCTTTTCTTTCTTTTCTATATACGTAAATATATATATATATATATATATATATATATATATATATATATATATATATATATATTTTTTATAATTTTAATATTAATTTAAGTTTAATAATAATAAGGTTATAGTGGCGAATGTTGTAAGTTTGTAAGTCGAAATTCGGTCCGTGTAACACTACGCGATTAATACTCATTGTAAGTTATGTTCAACCTTTTTAAATTAATGTCTCGTAGCTAAGTTATTATTATGCTTATTTAAGCCGAAGTAATCGTGATGTTGGGCTAAATATTAAGATTGGGTAATTGGGCTTTGTACCATAATTAGGGTTTGGACAAAAGAATGACACTTGTGGAAATTAGACTATGGGCTATTAATGGGTTTTATATTAACTAAACGATACCTCGTTAATTTAATATTAAAGGTTACAATTCGACGTACCTATAAATAACCACATACGCTTAATCGGGTACGGTGGGCGGGATATTTATAAATACCAATAATTGTTCATTTTACCGGACACGGAGATGGATTAATAGTCAATGGACTCGTTGAAACAGGGGTGGATTACATTCAAGGGTAATTGGTGTAATTGTTAACAAAGTATTGAAACCTTGGATTACACGCAGTCGATAACCTGGTGTATTCATTAAACAAAGTATTAAGACCTTGTTACAGTTCGAATCCCCAATTAGTTGGAATATTTGACTTCGGTTATAAGGATAATTTGACGAGGACTCTCGCACTTTATATTTATGACTGATGGACTATTATGGACAAAACCGTATGGACATATCGAATAATCCAGGAGAAAAGACAATTAACCCATGGTAATAAATTAAAATCAACACGTTGAACATCATGATTAAGGAAGTTTAAATAAGCATAATTCCTTTATTTTATATCTTATATCATTTTTATTTATCGTCATTTTATTTATCGCACTTTTATTATCGTTATTTACTTTACGCTTTAAATTAAGTTATTTGTATATTTAATATTTTACATTAGGTTTTAATTGTGACTAAAGTTTTAAAATCGACAAACCGGTCATTAAACGGTAAAACCCCCTTTTTATAATAATAATAATAATAATATTATTACTTATATATATATATATATATATATATATATATATATATATATATATATATATATATATATATATATATATTCAAATATAGTTTTAAAATATAGCGTTAAACTTGGCTAGTTCCCTGTGGACGAACCGAACTTACTAAAAACTACACTACTGTACGATTAGGTACACGACCTATAGTGTTGTAGCAAGGTTTAGGTATATCCACTCTATAAATAAATAAATAACTTGTGTAAAATTGTATCGTATTTAATAGTATTTCGCAATAAAAATATAACTATTTCGTATACGCTGATGCACACATCAGTGTGTATATTAAATTGTGATATATTAATAAAACATTAAACGGTTTGGTTGCTATGAAAATAAGTTATGAAATCTATTATATGACATGTAAACGTTAACAAGGTATTAAACGTATCACAGTATACTTATTCATTTTGGATAAAACATCTATGTAATAAAACGTGTTATGTGAAATATGAATATATATATATATATATATATATATATATATATATATATATATATATATATATATATAACGTATTACGAGTTGTTTCGAAAAGTTATCACTTTTTAAAATATGTCAAGATGTATATTATTTAAGTTATTATCATTATCTTTTATTGTTATAAACTTTAGGAATTACGTAACTATTAGAGTATCACGTCTTCTTTTAAAACGAATATAACTTTATAAATATCTAGAACCACTTTTGACAAATTGTTACCAAGCCATTTTAATAAGGATAAATATTTTAACGTTATCTTAAAAGTTAGAATCTATCTAGAAACCTTTTGACAAGTTGTAAATGATAACGGTTCGTGATTTAATTAAATATAAATATATAAATAACTTGCAACGTATAATTAAAAACGTGTTTATATATATTTCAAATTATTTATTAAACGATATTAGTATTCGATTATTGAATCGATTGATATTTAGATATGTTAATTAAAATAAATGTTGGCGCATAAATGAATTATATTAAATAAAGTTTTAGAGCGTGAACTTTAGGTGATATTATAATATCTATTGTTTAAACGATTTTAATTTATATATATTAAACTTTGAAATATAGTTAGTTTTTGAAAAACTAAATATTATATTAGTAAATAAATATTTCTAAAATATATAAGTTTATATTTCTAAATAAAAATATATTTATATTTTACGAAGTAATGAAATATAATATTAACTTGGTCATAAGACGTTTTGGATTTAAAATAACATTATTAAACATACTTTGATAAATAACGAGATTTTAATTTATAGAAGCAAATGACCACAACACTCAAATGTAAAGATTATACTTTGGGTAATATAATCTATCGATGATTGGGTCGAATTATTAATAAAGGTACACTTCGTGTAACGTATAGTGCAAGTTTTCTAAGCGTACGAAAATGCGTTCGAGAAACCGGAACCGAGACATAAGTCGAGCGACAACGTACGAGTCATTGGAACTAAATTTACAAGTCATCTATGCACGTAAATATAATATAATATATAATTAATTATATTAATTAAATTTATTATATATAATTATATTATAAACTGTCGGCAGCCCACGAGGGAATTAAGCATATGCTGGAATTGGTGAGGTCGTGATCGTGAACTAAATGCCCACAGAACCTTCGCAATCGCGGAGTTCTGGGTCCAGAAAATGGGTATAAAGCCCGAACGCGTTTCAGTCTCAATGCATTCATTCTTCCTCCTGTCTCTCGTATCATCTCTATATATATACATAAATTATAATTATAATTATTATTATTATTATTAAGATTAATATTATTAATCATACTATTATTATTAGTAGTATTAGTATAATTATTATTAATATTATACATCAAATACTAAGACGAGGTTCTGCTTACATGTTTCCAAAACGAGTTTTTGAGAGGGTTAGAGCTAAGAAAATTATTGGGTTATAACTACGGAGGTTATGGGTATGGTTCGGGGGTATGCTCGTGAGGTCAAACTAGTGTTTATCATCTCCGTTACGTCTACGTACTTTCCTGCAATATTGAATCACAATATTGATACGTGAGAACTCATAACTTAACTTTTATATATTAGTAATGTATCCCTGACTAGTGCTCGAGTATATATGATTATGCATGCTTGTATGTTTAATTTTGTCATTAAATAGTTTATGATAAATCATGAATTTGTTACATATGAGACTGAGATAAGGTATATGATATGCATGTCGTTGGAAAGATGGCGAAAAATTAATAACTTTTCATTTAGAAAGCGTATGATTTCGATGAACGGATTAAAATATCATCAATTGAATTATCTATAATTTTAAGTATTATTGTTAAAATGATTATTATTATTGTTATCGTTATCGTTATCGTTATCGTTATCGTCGTTTTTATCGTCATTATTATTATTATCTAATAATCAATATTATTATTATTATTATTATTATTATTATTATTATTATTATTATTATTATTATTAAAATAATTAATATTTTTATCAAAACTATCATTTTATTATTTTTATCGTTATTATTATTAAAAGTATCATTAATATTAAAACTATCATTTTTATTAAAATTATGATTTTAAAAGAAATATCATTGTTATTATTAAATACAATTATTATTATCATTTTAGTATTATTATATTTAAAAATTATCATTTTGAATAGAATTATTATTTTTATAAAATATTATTATTATTATTACAGTTAATATTAAAAAGTATTGTTATTATTAAAAGTATCATGGTTGTTAGAAAACATCATTATAAATCTTAAAACTTATATTTTCATTTAAATTATCATTTTTATTATTATTAGTATTATTAATAACAACAATATTATTAACATTGTTATTATCATTAACATGATTATAATATTTTTATCATCATTAGTAATATTATTATTATGGCATTAGTATTATTATAAAAGATCATTATTAATTA
This sequence comes from Rutidosis leptorrhynchoides, assembly GCF_046630445.1. Taxonomy (NCBI): domain Eukaryota; kingdom Viridiplantae; phylum Streptophyta; class Magnoliopsida; order Asterales; family Asteraceae; genus Rutidosis; species Rutidosis leptorrhynchoides. The sequence goes on from NC_092343.1 coordinate 79,328,400, forward strand.
TCAAAATTATTATTATCATTAGTAAATATAAATATTGTTATTATTATAATTAATATTATTATTATCAAAAAATAATACAACTTTTACTTATTATTATTATTAATATTATTTTATCAAATAAATATGTGATACAAAGATATTTTTATCACACGTAATATAATTACATTTATAATACATACCACTATATTTTTATGATATTATAAGTGAGCTTTATAAATTTTATTAATTAAGATATATAGAAGTATATTTTTATCATATATAAATTTTAATATAAAATCTTTATTAATAAATGACTTGTATTATTTACTCTAATAAAATCTGATAATTAAATATTATATATATAAAACGACTATATTTAAGTTATATAATAAACATGTATAGATTTTGTAAATCATTTTGGGTCAAATTGACTTTTGTTGACTTTTGCATAATGATCTCGAGCATTAGGATTGTGATACACTACGACTTGACCTAAATTGTTAGACAGATATTGACCAACATATAAATATATATACTTAATATAGGTTCGTGAATCCGAGGCCAACCTTGCACTTGTTCAATGACGTCATATGTATTTTTACTACGAAATACAGTATTGTGAGTTCCATTTGCTCCCTTTTTAAATGCTTTTGCAATATATATTTTTAGGACTGAAAATACATGCGCTGCTTTTATAACTGTTTTACGAAATAGACACAAGTACTTGAAACTACATTCTATGGTTGAATGATAGAAATCGAATATGCCTCTTTTAGTCTGGTAATCTAAGAATTAGGGAACAGACACCTAATTGACGCGAATCCTAAAGATAGATCTATCGGGCCCAACTAGCCCCATCTAAAGTACCGGATGCTTTAGTACTTCGAATTTATCATGTCCGAAGGATGTCCCGGAATGATGGGGATATTCTATATGCATCTAGTTAAGGTCGATTACCAGGTGTTCACCATATGAATGATTTTTATCTCTATGTATGGGATGTATATTTATGAGAAATAGAAATAAAAATCTTGTGGTCTATTAAAATGATGGAAATGAATATTGATGATAAACTAATGAATTCACCAACCTTTTGGTTGACACTTTAAAGCATGTTTATTCTCAGGATTGAAAGAAATCTTCCGCTGTGCATTTGCTCATTTTAAAGATATTACTTGGAGCCATTCATGGCATATTTCAAAAGACGTTGCATTCAAGTCGTTGAGTTCAATAAAGATTATGATTAAGTAAATGACAGATTAGGTCATTTATTGTTGGATATTATGAAATGGTATGCATGCCTGTCAATTTTCGATGTAATGAAAGTTTGTCTTTTAAAACGAATGCAATGTTTGTAAAATGTATCATATAGAGGTCAAATACCTCGCAATGTAATCATATGTTATTGTATTCGTCCTTATGGATTAGGACGGGTCGTCTCATCTAAATCTCATTGTATCACCGGAACACCTACGAAATTATCAATAAAACTCTATGTGTTTGGCCGTAGACTAAACCAATCGTTAGATTAAGCAAATAGACTTAACTATGTTACATTTCTTTGCTCTTTACGTTACTTGCACTTTATTTTATCATTCTCTTTGCATGCTCTTGTGATTTATTTGTTTTTTGCTCGGTGGGTGATAACTAGGGTTATCAGTTTCTTGTCGGGCTCACTAGAATTTCTAAAAAGGGGTATCAGAGCTTGCGTTTTGAGCGTTACTGGAATAATGACAGATAATAACACGATTAAGATAGATAAGTTTGATGGTTCAGATTTTGGCTTTTGAAAGATGCAGATCGAAGGCTTGTTATATAAGAATGTTTAGATCATCTGATCACTAGTATTAAATCTGAAATAAAGCAGGAGGATTGGGATTTGTTGTATAGAAAAGCACTTGGTGTAGTCCGACTTTCTCTGGCCAAGAATGTCGCCTACAACATCGTGGGTGAAACTACAACTAAAGGAGTGTTGATTGCACTGTCTAACATGTATGAAAAGTCATCGACTTTAAATAAAATCTTCTTGATCAGGTAGCAACGCGAGGATGAAGGAAGAGTCTTTTGGAGCAGATCACGTGAACGAGATAACCTTGATTATTATGCATAAGGAAGGGTCTTAGTTACTTAAGCATAAGTATTTGAGTGATTAAGTGACATAGATAACCTTGATTTTTAAACATTAGAACTATCTTAGGTAATAATATTAAGTAATTGTCTTGTGAATTGGTTAGTTGATAACCGCTAACGAAAGTTAATTGGGACCTACTAATCAAGAAATTATGAGACTCAACATGCAATCGTAGTATCATCTACCATCAACAATAGACATATTGCTATTAACAACGATACAAGTGAATATTCTTCCCACTGATTGTTACGTGTTTGTTAATAACAGAAAAACACATTTTAGGCGTTAAAATGATTAATGAAGTAGGCTTGTTTTTGAGTCTATATTACTAAACGTATTTAACAATACTTGTAACATGTTATCCTTAATATAAGAAATGTTATATTGAAAATGGTGATCATATATCCAACAAGAATTTTGATAAATTCACTCAATTTATGTATTGCTTGTTTGTACAATACAATCTATCAATGCACAGAATAAGTGGATTTATCAAAATATTTGTTGGATATATCACTAACCGTTTCTGGATTGATATGGGATTAAGGAAGATTGATCGGAAAGATTGAAATGAATATTTGAAAGGACTAGAAATTGTGGTCATAATGATGTTGTACACAAAACACGTAGGTCCTTTTATTGCTTTTGAAAGCCCCCACCAAAAATACTCCTTGCATTACGCATGAAAAGCTTGATTTGACTATTAAACTTAATATTTCAATGTACTCGTTGTATTGTATTGTATTTTAATACTAAAAATTACTACCAATATACTACTCCGTAGTTAAGTTCACTACCAATATAGTTTAGAGTGACTAAAAAATAGTTAAAAACAGTTGTTTTTTTTTTTTTTTAAAAGCCAACGTATGATATATAAAAATGAAAGATGGAAACTGTACAAGTATGAATGTATGGGCTGCACTATAATTCGATGCAGGCACCCACGACATTCAAACAATCCACACAATACTATGTTACAACAGAAAGAAAATGAAGCTCCTATACATCAAACAACAAGCCCCACAAGAAACTATAAACAAGTGTGTGCTACTGACCAAGCTACTCGACTATAAACAGTTGTTTTTGAGTTGTACTACTAAACTTAATATTTCATGTACTCGTATTTTAATAATAGAAAAATTACTACCAATATAGTTAAGTTCACTACCAATATATTTCAGCAGTTATGTCGTATACATGTAAACAAAAGTCATGTTTGATTTGCACTTAAATACTTAATTGCCTTAATATATAATTAAAATTAATATGAAAAGTTATTAAGACATGTCTTAAATAAAAAAATTCAAAAGAATTGTGAATACCTATCTAAGTCCTCAATTTTTAAAAACCTGTTATTTTAACTACTCACATATAAAGTTAATTTAATAAATATAATTATTCAGATGATAATTTAACTCAAAAAAACACGCAATACTTATTTATTCGTCACATAATTTTTATCATAAATCATATGTATATTTGTAGTGGCGGTACTTAGTATAACCCAAAGGGGGTACTCGTCCCACCTGTATTTAACGGAGAAAATAATTTTACACTAAAAAAAAAGTACTAAAAAATAAGGGTTTTGTTTAGTGTTTATCCCTCCTGATAATGAAAAATTTGTTTATATTTTACACTTGCCCGTCTGTATTCGGGTTCAAGTTTCGTCCCTGTATATTTGGACAAAAGGACTTAATCAGGAAAAACACAAAGATGCCAAAGTTTCTTTCATATCAACAAATGATACAAAGATTTTTGTTGTGTTTATCGCTAATTGCCTAAATTCATTGGGGTCAGCTTTTTTCATCGATTCTAAGCAAGCAATTGGGCCTAGTTAAATAGATACCATATAAATGAAGTTTTTAAATTTGGCCCATTAAAAAGTTCATTGGTTGTTCAACTTCGACCATGTTCGATTTTGATTTAACGAGCTTAATTGCATTAAACTTAATATAGAGCATTATTTTGGAGGTGTTTATTTTGTTTACTTATAAAATAAGATGTGTATTAGTAAATAAAATTCAAATACGGATATGTTGTGATTTACGCGCTTTCAAGACCCGAGAAGTTAATAGAACAATTAAGCAATAAATAAAGACACAAGGTTTTACGTGATTCGGTGTGAGACCTAGTCAACGGGCGGAAGCAGAGATAGATTTTACTAGCAAATATGGCAACCCGAGGTTATAATGTATCACTCAATCTAGGCTTCGAAAATACTAACAAAGTATTTGGACCACTCACTAGATTATTACACTTCTCTCGTAACTCTCTCGTATAGAATTTTGATTAACAATTCTATACTCTCTCTATCTTCTACAATACTTCTCACAAGAGTGTTATAAACTCTTTCGAGTATGTGTAATTGGGATACTCTAAAATGAAATTCATACACTTCCTTTTTTATAGTTGAACTTGTATGTTAGGAAGAAGACTTCAAATTGCATACTCCTTCCATTTATCATTTGTTTAAAACAAGTTGTAAACAAGTTGTAAGTTCTAGTGCATCCCTCTTTCTTTGACTTATAATACCAATGTATACAATTTGAATTTGACATCTCAAATACAACTCATAAAATAGTTTGCATTCTAGAGTTTACTAGATAATAGTTGTCATGCATGTATGTAGCCTTCATTCTAGTGTGAAACCAAGTTGGAATTGAGTCAGCAAAATCATTGTGGGCTTGACCAAATCACCATCCAACAAATCTCCACCTTGACGAACATTTCACGCCTTTGTTATCCTCTCTCAGTCTCCGCTTTCTTCCAGCCCTGAGGGCTCATCACTTTTGAATACCGCGCATGTCAACCAAGTCCAAACAATGTTTGAACTTGATTGTAGTAACTACCTTCGTCAACATATCTGCTGGATTATCTGATGTACTAATCTTTCTCACAATTATAACCCCTTCAGATATTACTTCGCGAATAAAGTGATATCGTATGTCTATGTGCTTGGTTCTTTCATGATACATTTGATTTTTAGTCAAATGTATCACCAAGATCACTAACCAAACCCCTCAGCCACTTTGCTTCTTTCACACCCTCTGTCATAGCCAAGTATTCTGCTTCAGTTGTGGACAAAGCAACAGTCGATTGTAATGTTGCTTTCTAACTAATAGCACATCTTTTGAGAGTAAAAACATACCCAGTCCGAGACCTTCTCCTATCCAAATCACCAGCATAGTCTGAATCAACGTATCCGGTAACATTAGTATTATCACCGCTATCAAATAATAAGCCAATATCGGTTATCCCTTTGAGGTACCGAAGAATCCATTGCACCGCTTGCCAATGAGCTTTCCCTGGACGATCCATATATCTACTCACCAAGCTTACCGCATGTGCAATATCTAGTCTAGTACATACCATAGCATATATGATGCTACCCACAGCACTAGCATATGGAACATGTGACATATGCTCCACCTCCTCCTCAGTTTCTGGTGACAACGCCGACGAAAGTTTGAAATGTGCAGCAAGTGTAGTACTAACCAGTTTGGAGTTATCCATATTAAAATACCGAAGAACCTTCTCAATGCATTTCTTTTGTGACAAATATAATTTTCCTTCACGTCTATTTCTAATAATCTTCATTCCCAATATCTTCTTAGTTGCACCCAAATCTTTCATCTCAAACTCACTTTTGAGTTGAGATTTTAACTGATCGATCTCTGACATGTTTTTCGAAGCAATCAACATATCATCCACATATAATAGCAAATAAACATACGAGCCATCAGAAGCTTCTTGTGATATACACAACTATCATAATTACTCTGTGAGTAACATTTACTAGTCATGAAAACGTCAAACCGCATATACCATTGTCGAGGTGATTGCTTCAAGCCGTATAATGACTTTTTCAACAAATCCTTCTGGCTGGCGCATAAAGATCTGTTCCTCTAACTCACATGTAAGAATGTAGTCTTGACATCTAATTGTTGCAGCTCCATATTAAGTAAAGCAACCATGGCAAGTAACACGTAGATAGAGGTATGTTTTACGACCGGTGAGAAAACTTAATTAAAGTCAACTCCCTCTCTCTGAGTAAAGCCTTTTGCTACAAGGAATGCTTTGAACCTTTCATCTTCTACACCCGGAATTCCGTCCTTTTTGAAGATCATTTGCATCCAACAATCTTCTGACCTTTTGGCGGTGGTTCCTCTAACTCACCATGTAAGAATGTAGTCTTGACATCTAATTGTTGCAGCTCCATATTAAGTAAAGCAACCATGGCAAGTAACACGTAGATAGAGGTATGTTTTACGACCGGTGAGAAAACTTCATTAAAGTCAACTCCCTCTCTCTGAGTAAAGCCTTTTGCTACAAGGAGTGCTTTGAACCTTTCATCTTCTACAACCGGAATTCCATCCTTTTTGAAGATCATTTGCGTCCAACAATCTTCTGACCTTTTGGCGGTTTCACCATCTCCCACGTATGATTCTTATAAAGAGACTTCATCTCTTCATTCATAGCTACAGACTACTTTGAAGATTTTGGGCAACCAATAGCTTCACGATATGTAGCAGGTTCTTGGACCTCTATATCTTCTGCCATGCTCAGGGCATAAGCTACCAAATCTGCAAGCCCAAACTATTTTGGTGGTTTTATTGCTCGTCGTTCTCTATCTCTTGCTAGATTATAATTTCGTAGATCATGTTGTTCATCTAACTGATCTTTTGGTGTCATATGATCAACACCAAAGTCATGCACGTCTTCTACAACGGGCTCGACAGGAGTATCTTGTACTACTCCTTGTGGAACATCTATTTCTTGCACCACCTGCTCCTCAACATCACGATCTTTTCCAGCAACTACTTGTTCCTCCTCTGTCTTTTTGAACATAGCAGACTCGTCAAATGTCTCATCCCTGCTAATAAGAAATCGGGATGATTTACCACCAGGGCACCACAATCTATAACCCTTCACCCCATCTGCATACCCTAGAAATATGCACCTCTTTACCCTCGGCTCAAGCTTACCATCTTTCACATGAGCATAAGCAGGAAAACCAAATATTTTCAAATCATTGTAACTTACTGGGGAGCCTGACCATTTTTTCAGAGGATTTTTGTAACGACCCGCCAAAATCGCTACTGACGGCGTCGTTAACTTAGGTCCCGTTACGTGGTCATAGTCCCTAAATGAGATGCGTTTGACCAAAATTATGTCGCATTCATTTGAAACGTGTAAGACTTGCAAAGTTTTAAGTAAACCAAATGGTTCGACAACATGTATAAGTTTACAAAAGTTATAAAGTATAAATGAAATAACTTGCGACATAATATAAGTTGAAAATCACGATTGCTATAAATAGCGTAAGTATGTATGCTTTAAGTTTGAATCCAAATGTGCTATCACTAGCGTATGCATGTATGCTTGACCCCAAGCAAGTAATCAAAGTATGCGGAAGCATGTATCAAGTAGCCAAGTATGAACTTGAGAAACATATAGAAAACTGTCAACAAAAAACGTTGGTGAAATCATAGGTGTATTTGTAAACTTGTTTTTGAACCACAAGATTTCGTATAAAGTTGATTATCTAAATCGTTTTCATTCCAAAACTTGTTGTTTGTATCACGAGCACCCAATTATCAAGGCTTAACTGAATGGTACCTCTGAATCATAGTGTTAGAACCTACACTAAACCCGAAAATATATTTCATCCACTAACGGTAGCGAACCGTTCAAATGAGGGTTCATCAAACCCGTATGGCCATACAACATAAGTTCTCGCTTACACCCTGCAAGTGTAACTAATGATAATTGAATTGAGGCTTTTTGTTCTAACTCGTACGTGGAATGTTTGTTTTCGTACTTGTGTTCAAAGTATAAAAGTATAAAATGTATAAGAGTATGAAATGTATATGATTATGAAATGTATATGCTTCTCAGCCCACAATTTAAAAGAATAAAAGTTGTTGAAAAGGTGAGACTATGATCTCACCGTAGTTTCACTCCAAAGTGTTTGAAATTAAACGTTGTGCAAATGAAAGTTGCTTAGCCTTGACCTAAACAAATAAGTTGTATCAATACCAGGTAAGACACAAGGTCGGTCGAAATGTGTTCAATTAGTCCTATGGCTCGTTACGGCTCGATTATATAGCATGTGAGTCCAATTGTCAAGTTTCATGCAAGATATAAATATAAAAGCATGTTAGAACGGTTGCATAAGTATTTGGTTAAGTTTGACTAAAAGTCAAAATTGGTCAAAGTCAAAGTCAAAGTCAACGGGGTCAGGTTGGGTATCCGACTATTGCACATATAAACGTAGTCAAAGTCAAAGTCAACGGTTGCATAAGCATGTTGGCAAAATTTCATGTTAAACGGAGTTGCGAGTAAGCGGGAACGAAACTTGAAAAAAAAAAAAAAAAAAAAAATGGGACAGAAATATTCTCGCTATAGCGAGATTTTGTGCACACCAGGGCTCGCTATAGCGAGGCCCCTGGTTTCAGGTGCTGTTGCTGAATTTTCAAGTGCACGAACCAAGCTTCTTTCAAACACAACTAATGAACCGTAAACATTCAAAACACGTATCTTATATCGTTGGAAAGGTAATTTAACGAGGAATACAAATAAACACATTTCATCAACCAAAAACATCATTTACAATAACCGAAATCTCGTCGAATGAATCATTGGATGTTCATTATCAAAAGTTCAAAGTTCATAAACGCATAAGGTGATTCGGGAATCCAATTTACACATACGATATGCCGTTTCGAAGGTAATTACGCATACAATGCAACTAAACACTTACTAACAATGTTTCATAGCATTCAAAGCATCAAAAGTTCATTTTAAAGTTCATCAAACCCTAACCAAAAATCATGAATTCAACAATTTTGTAAATGGAGTTTTTCTAAATCAACCTACATACCAAAACGAAGCTAATGATGCTAGTAACACATTTAATACATGAGCTTTAACATTTAAACAATATTTACTCAACCAAAATCAAGGATTAAACTAACCCATTTCAAGTGTTCATGTTAGTTACTCAAAACATCAAGAACAAGCAAACAAATTACATATTCATGTTATAAACGAGCCATAGACACTAACTAACATTATTTCAAGTCTATAAAACGAATTAGAGAAATCTAGAGTTTTTAGAAACTTTACCCCAAGTAGTGAAATTTGTGATGCCCCGTACAAAACCATCGTGTACGAATCATCAACAACAGGATCATTACAAGGTTAAGTACTATATGTGATTTCAAAAAGAGTTTGCATTCAAAAATAAAGTGATGTCTAAACCAACATCGAATGTTTTACAATCCAAAAGCATGCTTCACTAAGTAGAAGCAAATAATAAGTGTATGTGACCATGATGGTCGTTACAAGTCATAGTTCAAAAGTACTAAAGTTTGAATGCAAGGTAAAGTAGTTCATGCGATGACAACTCTAAGCAGCGGGTGTCTACAGCACGAGTAGTACATAGCGGAAGCTAACCTCAAGCACCTGAGAAAAACATGCTTAAAAACATCAACACAAAGGTTGGTGAGCTATAGTTTAAGTATAACAGTAAGTAAGGTAGGCCACGAGATTTCAGTGCTACAAAGAGCGTTTCAAAACAGTATGATAAAGTATATGTTAACCGTGGGCACTTGGTAACTAACTTAACGTTTATACCCCCTGAAAGTACACTTGGAAAGTGCGTATGTCTACGAAGTATTAAACACTCATTAAATGCTAGCGCTACTAGCCCGAGTGGGGATGTCAAACCCTATGGATCCATATCTAAGATTCGCGTTCACGGTTCAAAAACCAATGATTAAACGTTATCGAGCTAAAGGGAATGTTTATGCCGTTGTATAACCCACACATATATAAGTTTAAGTACTCGTGCCTAGTATGTAAAACATAAAATCCGCATGTATTCTCAGTTCCCAAAATAAGTTAAAAAAAGGGAATGCTATAACTCACAATGATAATGTAGTCGTAAAGTCGAGTCGGGAAAAGTGTGCAAGTAATCGGTCCGAAAGTCCTCAACCTAAGTCAAATAGTACTAAGTCAGTAAATCGTCCGAATAAGTTTAAAAGTATGTAAATAAGGTCTTAAGGGTCATCATCATTCATCATCAAACAAAAGGCGTAAAGTAAGTTTCGTTTACGAAAGTAGTTTAAAACAAAGGCTGATTTTGGTCAGTCACCACGGCCTCTACCCTTACTGAAATAAGGTGAGACCAGTGGCCGTGGCTCCGTATATGAGTCCTTTAAGTGTGGTAAAATTTACAGAAGCAGACTCGTCTTTGTTTGACCATGGCGATGGTCTAAGTGCGAGTAGGTCAGAAATTTCTGCACAACGTTAAAGGACATAGTGACGATCGGAGGGCCATAAATCCTAAACCGTAACTCGGATTAAGACGAGTCCTATATGAAAAGTTATCTACTCAAAAAGATATATCTGAAAATCAAGGTTACAGTAGCCCAGGTTTACTGGTCTGTTACAGAAAGGGCAGAACAGTAGGCTGTAAACAGAAACAGAAAGATAAATGGGTTCCGGTGGGTTTGATGCTTGATGCTTATCACGGTTCTCATCCTTGATGCGTATAGCTTCAAGTGTACAACTCGTTGATGTGTTTACATCATATTTACCATGGTTTGACCATGATAACCCAAGTATAAGTCTAAGACATGAAGCACAACTCACTTAAGTGTTGCAAGTGTTTTGATGAACCAAAGTTACATCAAAGTCTTAGATTTAACACATACATGAAATGTAAAAGTAAAAACAAGTTACAAACTTGAAAGTAAACTAACTAATCAAGATCTTAAGATGTAGAACATAGTTCTTAGTTAGATCTTGAAGATCCAAGACTCAAAAGTCTAGATCTAACACAAGTGTACCAAGTTATAATTAAAAAGTTTCATTTATATGTTCTTGAACTTTAAAGTTAACTTTAAGTTCAAGATTAATGAGATCAAGGTTAACTAGTAACACTTGACCAATAAATACCAACAAACATGAATTTAAAGTGCATAATATGAAGAAATAAACTAAGTAAACAAGTAATAGGTTCATGATTTGTTCATACTTTAAAGATTCAAACCAAAGTTTGATCTTTAAGAAAGTAAACTTGAAGTTTACTTTATGAATCACAAGTATGATTTTAATCAACACATGAACTTGCAATCTTTAAAGAAAGTATATGTAGAACATAGCTAGTAAGTTTATGTTCTTGTTGTTCTTGTAAAACAAGATAAAAGAAGAATCAAACTAGAAAGTTTATTCTTGTAACATGTAAGTAAGTAACAACAATTAACAAAGACAAGTAGTTAAACAATAATCAAGAACAAGTAATAAATAACAAATGATGATGATGGGTGATTTATGGTTTCGGTTTTTACAAAGAAGGGAAGAGAGAAAAAGTCTTCAAGTTACTTACAAAAGCTAGAGAGAAAAGAGAGAAGAATGAAATGCAAGTTTGAGAGTGTTTGAAATTGTGAGAGAATGAGAAAGAGAAGTAATATAAAAGTGAACAAAAAAACTCTCCTAACCCCTAATGAGGCCGACAGTTTGCAAGCTCACAAGGGGGAGGGTTTAGTTCTTTGGTTACTAGTGTGTTAAAGCTTCAAAAGTTGGATAAAGAATGGTTATGCATGGGGATTATGAGTGAACAAGATTCCAATTGATCAAAACAACTAGTTACATGTTCTAAGTAATACTTACAAGGAAGAGTGGGCTAACTAAGTGCACTAATAATGTAGGGTGGGCTTATAAGCCCAAAGTCATAAGTCCTTAACACTAATAAAGCCCAAGTTCACTTAATTAACAAATAAACCCAATCAAATCCCAAGTAATTAACTAATAGCCATAGTTAATTAAAATGATTAATAAACCTTAATCATGAATGCAAATAATATCTAAAAATATTATTCGTGAAGTTTCGTGTGTCACAAAGACGTTTCGGGCACTTAAAAGTCAAGTACGGGCAATCATGGCAACATGTAAATGTAATCACATACATTCGTTTAATCATAAGTATTAATAATAATAATTATTAATAAATAAAAGTTGGAAAATCCAGGGTCGTTACATTACCCACCTGTTAAAGAAAATTTCGTCCCGAAATTTTAAGCTGAAGTTGATGGAGGAGTCGGGAAAAGGTGAGGATACTTCCGCATCATTTGATCCTCTCGCTCCCAAGTAAACTCAGGTCCTCGTTTGGCATTCCATCGTACTCGGATGATCGGAATCTTGTTGCGTTTCAAAGTTTTGATCTCACGATCCATAATTTCAACAGGTTCCTCCACAAAGTGGAGTTCGTCATCAATTGTAAGTTCTTCCAATGGTATGATAAGTTCGGGTGCAGCAAGACACTTTTTCAGGTTTGACACGTGGAAGGTAGGATGAACTGAGCTCAATTGTGCTGGTAGATCCAAACGGTATGCAACGGGTCTAACACGTTCTAAGATTTCGAAAGGACCAATGTATCGTGGGTTTAACTTTCCACGTTTTCCAAAACGGATCACACCTTTCCAAGGTGCAACCTTTAACATTACACGGTCGCCCATGTTGAATTCAAAGTCCTTACGTTTAAGATTGGCATAACTCTTCTGACGATCGCGGGCAGTCTTAAGTCTAGCTTGAATCTGAACAATCTTCTCCGTGGTTTCGTGGACTACCTCGGGTCTGGTGATTTGCTTTTCGCCTACTTCGGCCCAACAAATAGGAGATCGGCACTTGCGGCCATACAATGCTTCAAATGGTGCAGCATTAATGCTCGAGTGATAACTGTTGTTGTACGAGAATTCGGCTAGTGGCAAATGCCTTTCCCAGGCCTTTTCGAAATCGATGACACATGCACGCAACATGTCCTCCAAGGTCTGAATTGTTCGTTCACTTTGCCCGTCAGTCTGAGGGTGATAAGCAGTACTCATGTCAAGACGAGTTCCCATGGCTTCTTGCAAGGAACGCCAAAATCTAGAGGCAAAACGGGGATCGCGATCTGAGATGATCGATAAAGGTACACCATGTCGTGATACAACCTCCTTAATGTATAATTGAGCAAGTCTTTCCATCGTATCAGTTTCCTTCATCGCTAGGAAGTGTGCAGATTTGGTAAGGCGGTCAACAATAACCCAAATGGTATCGTATCCGCCCACCGTCTTCGGCAGCTTAGTAATGAAATCCATTGTTATTAGTTCCCTCTTCCATTGTGGGATTTCTGGTTGTTGAAGTAAACCAGAAGGTCTCTGATGTTCGACTTTAACTTTCGAACAAGTCAAACACTTCCCAACATAAGTTGCAACGTCTTTCTTAAGATTCGGCCACCAATACTATTCTTTAAGATCGTGGTACATTTTGCCCGCTCCAGGATGAATCGAATATCTCAATTTGTGGGCTTCATCAAGTATAAGGTTCTGTAGATCTCCATAACAAGGTACCCAAATTCTTCCGGCATAACATCGGAGTCCAGACTCCCTAACCTCGAATCGAGAGACAAGTATGTTCAAATGTTCATGAGATATATTCTCCTCCTTGAGAGCCTCATCTTGGGCTACTCTGATCTGGTTGTTGAGGTTCGAATGGATGGTGATGTTCAGAGCCCTAACACGAAGAGGTGCCGTCCTCTCCTTTCGGCTTAAAGCGTCAGCTACAACATTGGCCTTGCCAGGGTGATAACGGAGTTCACAATCGTAGTCGTTGAGCATCTCGATCCATCAACGCTGTCTCATATTCAGTTGCTTCTGATCGAAGATGTGCTGGAGACTCTTGTGATCGGTGAAAATAGTACTCTTAGTTCCACACAAATAGTGTCTTCACAATTTGAGTGCAAAGACAACAGCTCCAAGTTCAAGATCATGAGTAGTGTAGTTCCGCTCGTAAATCTTCAATTGGCGGGAGGCGTAAGCGATAACATTCGATCGTTGCATCAGTACACAACCAAAACCACTCTTCGATGCATCACAATAAACAATAAAGTCATCATTGCCCTCAGGAAGTGATAGGATAGGTGCGGTGGTTAATTTCTTCTTCAAAGTTTGGAATGCTGATTCGTGTGCGGGTTCCCAAATGAACTTCTTGCCCTTGTGAGTTAGCGCGGTCAAAGGACGCGCAATCAGAGAAAATCCTTCGATGAATCTTCGATAATAACCGGCGAGACCTAGGAATTGGCGAATGTGAGTCGGAGTAGTGGGGGTCTCCCACTTGCTGATGGCTTCAATCTTGGCGGGATCAACTTTGATACCCTGGTCGCTCACAACATGACCCAGAAATTGAACTTCCTTCAACCAAAATTCGCACTTGGAGAATTTGGGGTAAAGTTGCTCTTGTCTTAAGAGTTCAAGCACTAATCGGAAGTGTTGCTCATGTTCTTATTCGCTCTTAGAGTAGATGAGGATATAATCTATGAAGACGATAACAAACTTATCCAAGTACGGCTTGCAGACACGATTCATAAGGTCCATGAACACGGCAGGTGCATTTGTCAACCCGAATGGCATCACAAGAAACTCATAATGACCATAACGAGTTCTGAATGCAGTTTTCATCACGTCACTTTCCTTCACCCTTAGCTGGTGATATCCGGATCGCAAATCGATCTTTGAGTAAACGCTCGATCCTTGTAGTTGATCAAAAAGATCGTCAATTCGTGGAAGAGGATACCGATTCTTGATTGTCAATTTGTTGAGTTCAAGGTAGTCGATACACATACGGAAGGATCCATCCTTCTTCTTCACAAACAACACAGGTACGCCCCAAGGCGAGAAATTTGGTTGGATAAATCCACGGTCTAACAGCTCTTGTAGTTGACTCTGTAATTCTTGCATCTCGGAAGGTGCGAGTCTATAAGGTGCATGAGCTACAGGTGCATCTCCTGGCACTAAATCAATCTGAAACTCTACTGCTCTCTGCGGCGGCAATCCAGGAAATTCCTCTGGGAAGACATCGGAAAATTCGTTCACAATTCGAACGTCGTTCACGCTCTTCACCTCAGTTTCTAACGCTTTCACATGTGCTAGGACAGCAAAACGTCCCTTCTTCATAATCTTTTGCGCTTTCACGCAACTAATGAGGTTCAACTTCGAGGTACATCTCTCTCCATAGATAACTAGTGGTTCGCCATCTCCTTGTGGTATGCGAAGTGCTTTATCTCCACAGATAATATCGGCCTTTATCTTGCTCAACCAATCCATACCGACGATCACGTCAAAACTTCCCAGTTTGATTGGTATCAAATCAATTTCGAAATTTGAACCAGCTATGTTGATAATAGCTCCTCGACTAATGTGGTCAACTTTTTCAAGTTTACCGTTGGCGACCTCGACAAGCATACTTTCTTTTAACGGGACTAATGACCAATTAATCTTGTCGCAAAAATGTCTACATACATAACTTGAAATGTCCCGTTCTTATTGATTAAAAACGATCCATATTAATTGATTTCGTTGCGAGGTTTTGACCTCTATATGAGACGTTTTTCAAAGACTGCATTCATTTTTAAAACAAACCATAACCTTTATTTCATAAATAAAGGTTTAAAAAGCTTTACGTAGATTATCAAATAATGATAATCTAAAATATCCTGTTTACACACGACCATTACATAATGGTTTACAATACAAATATGTTACATCGAAATCAGTTTCTTGAATGCAGTTTTTACACAATATCATACAAACATGGACTCCAAATCTTGTCCTTATTTTAGTATGCAACAGCGAAAGCTCTTAATATTCACCTGAGAATAAACATGCTTTAAACGTCAACAAAAATGTTGGTGAGTTATAGGTTTAACCTATATATATCAAATCGTAACAATAGACCACAAGATTTCATATTTCAATACACATCCCATACATAGAGATAAAAATCATTCATATGGTGAACACCTGGTAACCGACATTAACAAGATGCATATATAAGAATATCCCCATCATTCCGGGACACCCTTCGGATATGATATAAATTTCGAAGTACTAAAGCATCCGGTACTTTGGATGGGGTTTGTTAGGCCCAATAGATCTATCTTTAGGATTCGCGTCAATTAGGGTGTCTGTTCCCTAATTCTTAGATTACCAGACTTAATAAAAAGGGGAATATTCGATTTCGATAATTCAACCATAGAATGTAGTTTCACGTACTTGTGTCTATTTTGTAAATCATTTATAAAACCTGCATGTATTCTCATCCCAAAAATATTAGATTTTAAAAGTGGGACTATAACTCACTTTCACAGATTTTTACTTCGTCGGGAAGTAAGACTTGGCCACTGGTTGATTCACGAACCTATAACAATATATACATATATATCAAAGTATGTTCAAAATATATTTACCACACTTTTAATATATTTTGATGTTTTAAGTTTATTAAGTCAGCTGTCCTCGTTAGTAACCTACAACTAGTTGTCCACAGTTAGATATACAGAAATAAATCGATAAATATTATCTTGAATCAATCCACGACTCAGTGTATACGTATCTCAGTATTGATCACAACTCAAACTACACATATTTTGGAATCAACCTCAACCCTGTATAGCTAACTCCAACATTCACATATAGAGTGTCTATGGTTGTTCCGAAATATATATAGATGTGTCGACATGATAGGTCGAAACATTGTATACGTGTCTATGGTATCTCAAGATTACATAATATACAATACAAGTTGATTAAGTTATGGTTGGAATATATTTGTTACCAATTTTCACGTAGCTAAAATGAGAAAAATTATCCAATCTTGTTTTACCCATAACTTCTTCATTTTAAATCCGTTTTGAGTGAATCAAATTGCTATGGTTACATATTGAACTCTATTTTATAAATATAAACAGAAAAAGTATAGGTTTATAGTCAGAAAAATAAGTTACAAGTCGTTTTTGTAAAGGTAGTCATTTCAGTCGAAAGAACGACGTCTAGATGACCATTTTAGAAAACATACTTCCACTTTGAGTTTAACCATAATTTTTGGATATAGTTTCATGTTCATAATAAAAATCATTTTCTCAGAATAACAACTTTTAAATCAAAGTTTATCATAGTTTTTAATTAACTAACCCAAAACAGCCCGCGGTGTTACTACGACGGCGTAAATTCGGTTTTACGGTGTTTTTCGTGTTTCCAGGTTTTAAATCATTAAGTTAGCATATAATATAGATATAGAACATGTGTTTAGTTAATTTTAAAAGTCAAGTTAGAAGGATTAACTTTTGTTTGCGAACAAGTTTAGAATTAACTAAACTATGTTCTAGTGATTACGAGTTTAAACCTTCGAATAAGATAGTTATATATATATATGAATCGAATGATGTTATGAACATCATTACTACCTCAAGTTTATTAGGTAAACCTACTGGAAGTGAAAAGAAATGATCTAGCTTCAAAGGATCTTGGATGGCTTGAAAGTTCTTGAAGTAGGATCATGACACAAAAACAAGTTCAAGTAAGATTTTTACTCGAATTAAGATAGTTTATAGTTATAGAAATTGAATCAAAGTTTGAATATGAATATTACCTTGAATAAGAAAGATAACCTACTATATATAACAAAGGTTTCTTGATCTTAGATGATTACTTGGAATGGATTAGAAAGCTTGGAAGTAAATTAGTAAACTTGAAGGGATTTTTGAAGTGTTCTTGAAGTGTTCTTCCTATGATGATTATAGCTTGATTCTTGAAGTGATTTTTGATGAAGATGATGATTAACTACTGGAAAAATACGTTCATAATAGTGTGTGTGTGTGTGTGTTGAGAGAGAATTAGAAAGAGAATTGGAAGTGAAATGGAGTGAATGATGAGTGGTAATTGGCGAGTGGAGAGTGGGGTTAAAAGGAGTTCTAGTTAGTTGACTAGCTCATGGTAGAAGTTAAAATTGATTAGTCATACATGACATAATCAAGAGTGGAATCCCATGCTATTTCCTATTGGTATATACCCATAGTAAGTACATTTTGAAGCTGTGTATAATACGGGTAAGAATACGACTAGAATTCTTGATGAAAGAAAAGAATGGGAAAGTAACTGTAACCATTTTTGTTAAGTATGAGTGTTTTGATATATGTCTTGAAGTCTTCCAAAAGTATTTTAATACAACTAAATACACTACATGTATATACATTTTAACTGAGTCGTTAAGTCATCGTTAGTCGTTACATGTAAGTGTTGTTTTGAAACCTTTAAGTTAACGATCTCAATTAATGTTGTTAACCCATTGTTTATTATATCTAATGAGATGTTAAATTATTATATTATCATGATATTATGATATATTAATATATCTTAATATGATATATATACATTTAAATGTCGTTACAACGATAATCGTTACATATATGTCTCGTTTCGAAATCCTTAAGTCAGTAGTCTTGTTTATATGTATATAACTTATTGTTAATATACTTATGGAGATACTTACTTATCATAATCTCATGTTAACCATATGTATATCCATATATATATCGTCATGTCGTTTTTACAAGTTTTAACGTTCGTGAATCGCCGGTAAACTTGGGTGGTCAATTGTCTATATGAAACATATCTCAATTAATCAAGTCTTAAAAAATTTGATTGCTTAACATGTTGGAAACATTTAATCATGTAAATATCAATCTCAATTAATATATATAAATATGGAAAATTTCGGGTCACTACATAACTTCTATCCGCACCAGTATCAAACAAGACAGAAGCTAAAAGATTGTTGATTTTGAATATACCTGTCACCAAGTAGGGGTTTTCTCGGGCGTCCCTTGCATTAACATTAAAAGCTCTACCACGAGGTGGTCCGCCGTCTTTTTGCTTGTTTGGGCACGCATTTCTGAAATGGTCTGTCTGTCCGCATTCATAACACTTCCTTGGCCCTGTGGGGTTCGGCTTCCCATTCAAAGTGGTGACCTTGCAGTCTTTTCCAACATGCCCAGACTGTTGGCACTTCTCGCAGACAACATTGCAATACCCAGTGTGGTGTTTGTAACACCTCTTGCATTGAGGTAGGGTTCCCTTGTAGTTCGGGTTGGAGTTGGTGTTGTTGTTGGGGTTGGGGTTTCCACCGTTGTTGTTTCCTCTGAAACCCTCATGTCGTTTTGCCGAGTTCTGTTCATAGTTTCTTCCCCTGTTGTTGTTGTTGTGGTTATCCCATTTGCATTTCTCACTAGTACCCGCTTCAGACTTAGTTTTCTCCGGTTCATCGATGGTTATCTGATTCATTAAAGTATGCGCCATGCGCATCGCTTCGGGAACATTTGGGGGTTTGGATGAGGTGACGTTTCCCTTAATGCTCTTAGGGAGTCCCCAAAAGTATCTCTCCATTCGCTTGAATTCTGGGGTGACCATTGTCGGGCACATCAGGGCTAGTTCCAAAAATCTCCTGTTGTAACCATCAAGGTCGTTCCCAACGGCCTTTAACTGCATGAATTCCATCTCCATCTTTTGTATTTCGATTCTCTGACAATACTCATCAATCATGGCACACTTAAATGCTTCCCATGGCGTAGCATACGCCTCATCAATTTCTTGTGCCTGTGCCATTGTGTTCCACCACGTGAGCGCGCCGTCAGATAGCGTGCAAGAAGCAAATTTGGTTTTGCTGTCCTCCGAACAGTTGCTAACTCGGAATACTGATTCAAGTTTCTCGAACCATCTGGTGAGACCAACCGGTCCCTCGGTTCCACTGAAGTTATGTGGTTTGCAGCTTTGGAATTCCTTGTAAGTACACCCATTTCGAACGGGTGGGATAACCGGTGGTGGTGGCGGTGGAGCTTGGAGGTTTCTTTCTGCTAGGGCTGCGGCTACACGTTCTTGGATCATCTCTTCAATTTGAGCAGCAGTAGGTGTGGATCGACCGTTAGCCATGATGTTCTAAACAAAAATTTTGACTCAAGTCAAAATCCAGTATGCAAGTAGTAATAATACAGTATATAGTAACCAACATGGAATCAAAACATCACATGCTATTAAATAATGCATCTAGGTATAAATACCACAGAATCATCGTACAGTAATGTAAATAGAACATCGTGCAAGAATTAAATAACGTAAAGTTCCATTCATTAATAATAATAAGTTTCATACATCTGAATAAGTTCGTACAATACATGAGTAATACAATAAACTACAACTAGATTACATCACGAAATCTAAATACAAAAGTTCTACGGTGAAGGTGGGTGAAGGATGTCCATAACCTGAGACATATGTTCCTCAAGCTCGGCTACCCGAGCTCGGAGGTGCTGGTGGTGCAGACAGCACGAAACGGGGTGCAGATGTCCACCTCCCTTGTCAATTCCTCGACTGTGGGAGATGGTGGGGCAGGAGGTGCTGGTGGTGCCGGTGGCGCGAGTGGTGCAGGTGGTGCCGGTGGTGCGGGTGGTGCAGACATCACGAAATGGGGTGCAGATGTCCCGGCTCCAGAAATAGTCAGCACGTAACGAGGTGCCTTACGTATGAGTGGTTCGGCAGGGTACGGCACAAGCCGCTTACGGGAAGTAACCCTACGACGCCGACCAAAAGCGTCAGTGAAAGCACGACCTCCATTCACCCCTGGAATGACGGTGCCATCAGGACGGTACTGCTTCTTCGGCGGGGTGGAGGGTGCCTGTATAGGTACGTCATCAAGGTTCTCTTCGTCGGAGTCACTGGAGTCATCTGTAGAGGAGTCATCGGATGAAGGATCATCAGAATCATGTGGTGGTGACACGGGTGGCTGAACTGGTCGTCCATGAGCGGCCATCATCTGTCTGTATCTGAATAGCGGAATCGGCACTAAACATCCATCTGGAGCGCGTCGGCACGGCATGCGCATATGGTTACGGAATGGCCCTTCCCCGAACTCCGCGGGGATCACAACACCACCGATGCGGGGCTGTGACTCCGAGGATCCGGGAGCAGACGGAGCTGGAATCTCCGTAGGGTCTGCGTGTTCGTTAATAGTAGCCACTGGTGCAGGCGGCTGGCTGCTAGTCCCGGAAGATGAAGCGCCGGGGTCACTCGTGCGTATCGGGATTGGTGGATCGGCAACGGTGGTAGGTGGAGTAGCTGAAGAGTCTAAACTGCCCAAAACGCTAGCAGGTGGTACATCCGACATCTGAACAAGGAAAATAAATTTTCCATGTCAGTAAGTCATAAAGCAAGCACATATTAGGCCAACAGTTTAAATCATGTATAACAATAAGTAGCATGGCAATAACAGCAAATCGTACGAAGGTAGCATGCAATCGAAAGCAAGTAATAGCATGCAGTAGTGAAATCATGTAGTAGCATACGACATATAGCAGTAACAGTAAGCAGCATCATGCAGTAAGTTCAGCGGAAACACGTAAACTAGCAAGTTGTAGATTAGTCCTATTAGTGAATCCTACTCGGGTCGGTCTTAGACTCACTAATGCAACCTAATTCCCTACAACCAACGCTCTGATACCAAATGTGATGCCCCGTACAAAACCATCGTGTACGAATCATCAACAACAGGATCATTACAAGGTTAAGTACTATATGCGATTTCAAAAAGAGTTTGCATTCATAAATAAAGTGATGTCTAAACCAACATCGAATGTTTTACAATCCAAAAGCATGCTTCACTAAGTAGAAGCAAATAATAAGTGTATGTGACCACAATGGTCGTTACAAGTCATAGTTCAAAAGTACTAAAGTTTGAATGCAAGGTAAAGTAGTTCATGCGATGACAACTCTAAGCAGCGGGTGTCTACAGCACGACTAGTACACAGCGGAAGCTAACCTCAAGCACCTGAGAAAAACATGCTTAAAAATGTCAACATAAAGGTTGGTGAGCTATAGTTTAAGTATAACAGTAAGTAAGGTAGGCCACGAGATTTCAGTGCTACAAAGAGCGTTTCAAAACAGTATGATAAAGTTTATATTAACCGTGGGCACTTGGTAACTAACTTAACGTTTATACCCCCTGAAAGTACACTTGGAAAGTGCGTATGTCTACGAAGTATTAAACACTCGTTAAATGCTAGCGCTACTAGCCCGAGTGGGGATGTCAAACCCTATTGATACATATCTAAGATTCGCGTTCACGATTCAAAAACCAATGATTAAACGTTACCGAGCTAAAGGGAATGTTTATGCCGTTGTATAACCCACGCATATATAAGTTTAAGTACTCGTGCCTAGTATGTAAAACATAAAATCCGCATGTATTCTCAGTTCCCAAAATAAGTTAAAGTAAAAAGGGAATGCTATAACTCACAATGATAATGTAGTCGTAAAGTCGAGTCGGGAAAAGTGTGCAAGTAATCGGTCCGAAAGTCCTCAATCTAAGTCAAATAGTACTAAGTCAGTAAATCGTCCGAATAGGTTTAAAAGTATGTAAATAAGGTCTTAAGGGTCATCATCATTCATCGTCAAATAAAAGGCGTAAATTAAGTTTCGTTTACGAAAGTAGTTTAAAACAAAGGCTGACTTTGGTCAGTCACCACGGCCTCTACCATTACTGAAATAAGGTGAGACCAGTGGCCATGGCTCCGTATATGAGTCCTTTAAGTGTGGTAAAATTTACAGAAGCAAACTAATCTTCGTTTGACCGTGGCGACTGTCTAAGTGCGAGTAGGTCAGAAATTTCTGCACAACGTTAAAGGACATAGTGACGATCTGAGGGCCATAAATCCTAAACCGTAACTCGGATTAAGATGAGTCCTATATGAAAAGTTATCTACTCGAAAATATATATCTGAAAATTAAGGTTACAGTAGCCCAGGTTTAATGGTCTGTTACCGAAACAGCAGAACAGTAGGCTGTAAACAGAAACAGAAAGATAAATGGGTTCCGGTGGGTTTGATGCTTGATGCTTATCACGGTTCTCATCCTTGATGCTTATAGCATCAAGTGTACAACTCGTTGATGTGTTTACATCATATTTACCATGGTTTGACCATCATAATCCAAGTGTAAGTCTAAGACATGAAGCACAACTCACTTAAGTGTTGCAAGTGTTTTGATGAACCAAAGTTACATCAAAGTCTTAGATTTAACACATACATGAAATGTAAAAGTAAAAACAAGTTACAAACTTGAAAGTAAACTAACTAATCAAGATCTTAAGATGTAGAACATAGTTCTTAGTTAGATCTTGAAGATCCAAGACTCAAAAGTATAGATCTAACACAAGTGTACCAAGTTATAATTAAAAAGTTTCATTTATATGTTCTTGAACTTTAAAGTTAACTTTAAGTTCAAGATTAATGAGATCAAGGTTAACTAGTAACACTTGACCAATAAATACCAACAAACATGAATTTAAAGTGTATAATATGAAGAAATAAACTAAGTAAATAAGTAATAGGTTCATGGTTTGTTCATACTTTAAAGATTCAAAACAAAGTTTGATCTTTAAGAAAGTAAACTTGAAGTTTACTTTATGAATCACAAGTATGATTTTAATCAACACATAAACTTGCAATCTTTAAAGAAAGTATATATAGAACATAGCTAGTAAGTTTATGTTCTTGTTGTTCTTGTAAAACAAGATAAAAGAAAAATCAAACTAGAAAATTTATTCTTGTAACATGTAAGTAAGTAACAACAATTAACAAAGACAAGTAGTTAAATAATAATCAAGAACAAGTAATAAATAACAAATGATGATGATGGATGATTTATGGTTTCGGTTTTTACAAAGAAGGGAAGAGAGAAAAAGTCTTCAAGTTACTTACAAAAGCTAGAGAGAAAAGAGAGAAGAATGAAATGCAAGTTTGAGAGTGTTTGAAATTGTGAGAGAATGAGAAAGAGAAGTAATACAAAAGTGAACAAAAAAACTCTCCTAACCCCTAATGAGGCCGACGGTTTGCAGGCTCACAAGGGGGAGGGTTTAGTTCTTTGGTTACTAGTGTGTTAAAGCTTCAAAAGTTGGATAAAGAATGGTTATGCATGGGGATTATGAGTGAACTAGATTCCAATTGATCAAAATAACTAGTTACATGTTCTAAGTAATACTTACAAGGAAGAGTGGGCTAACTAAGTCCACTAATAATGTAGGGTGGGCTTATAAGCCCAAAATCATAAGTCCTTAACACTAATAAAGCCCAAGTTCACTTAATTAATAAATAAACCGAATCAAAGCCCAAGTAATTAACTAATAGCCATAGTTAATCAAAATGATTAATAAACTGAAACGACCCGACCCAATCCATAGGGACGAATACAATAACATATGAGTACATCGCGAGACATTTGACCTCTATATGATACGTTTTATAAACATTGCATTCTTTTGAAAAGATATACCATAAATGAATATTTAAAATTCAATGTTTTCGACATCTGATGATTTCTACATATAGACAATCACCGTAAATAACAGTTTACAAGAATACTTCATTTGACAATGCAGTCAAAATAAATACACGGTGATGATTTTGTGAATGCAATGCTTCCTCGAATAACACATGTATGACTCCATGCACATGGTTTCTCTAACATATATTCAAACAGCGGAAGACTTCTAGGAACCTGAGAATAAACATGCTTTAAACGTCAACATAAAGTTGGTGAGATATAGGTTTAATGCTAGCAGCGTTATAAATATAGACCACAAGATTTCATATACATAAACGTTTTAATAAAAATATTCTAAGTGGTTGAGCACTTGATAACCATACTTAACATTTAATCAACGTCGCATATTCCCTTTATTATGAAATCTCACTACACTGTACCAAGTGTAGTCACCGAAACGAAGTACTGTGCAACCGTTGAATACTGGTCGTCCAGTCCGGTTGGGGTTGTCAGGCCCGATAGATCTATCAACAGGATTCGCGTTTACAATACCACATGTAAATAGTAGTTACCAAGCTACAGGGAAGTATGCCAGTGGTACAACTCAACGTAGAAAATATTTTTTTTTCACTTGTGTCCATAACGTAAATTATAAAATGCATGTATTCTCATCCCGAAATATTTAGAGTTTAAAAGTGGGACTATATACTCACTTTTGCCTTGATGGTATTTAACTCGACTTGATCTCCGATAGATATCACGAACCTAACCATATATATATAATATATCAACATATTTTCTTTTCAAGTAATCGTTACATATATATATATATATATATATATATATATATATATATATATATATATATATATATATATATATATATATATATATATATATATATATATATATATATATATATATATATATACTTATAATACTTTTAATATTTTCTTAGTCTGTAGTTAGCAGTCCGATGTTAGTGGTCCACAATTAGTTGCTCAATAAAATAAATAAAGACCCCATCGTATTCGTATTGATCAGAATTAATCTCGACCCATGGTACCATGTTGTCAAATGACATGTTGCGTACATAAAGTACCGTGTTGTCAAATGACGTGTTGCGTACAATCATGAGGTCTTATGATTAATCTTCTCGTGTTGTTTACGGGTGGTCCTGAAATATATAAAATCAAATCATAAGTAATTATATATAAAATATCATATTAATTAGAAAAGATATGATTAATTTACTTTATCTCCAAATATTTTCGTAGCTAAACTAGCTTCGGATACCCAATCTTGTTTTAGTCGTAGTTTCTTCATTACAACTCCGTTTTTGTTGGTTCAACTTGCCACTTCCTTGGATCGAGTCAAATTTAAAGAATATGAACTAAAAATACCTTAGTTTGTATTCGAAATCACAGGTTATAGGTCAAACTTTGGTAAAACTTATGAAAGTGATCATTTTCCATCATAAAAACAACATTTAATGATCATTTTTCTAAAAATACTTACATTTTGAGTTAAAACATGAAATTTTTATGTGTTAACATATTCATAAGAAAAATCATTTTTCCAGAACATGAACTTTCAATTCAAAGTTCAAGATGGTTTTTAATTATCCAACCCAAAACAGCCCCCGGTTGCACTCCGACGATGTAGATTCAGTTTTTAAGGTGTTCTTTGTAAAACCAAGTTATATCTTGTTAAGTTAGCATATCACTATGATATATTACAGGTCTTGAAGTGTTTTAAAAGTTAAGTTAGAAGGATCTATTTAGTTTTCAAACAAGTTTGAAATCATTCAAACTATGTTCTTGTTGTTAAAATTTTACAACATAAAATAAGATAGCTATATAATTATGAATCGAACAAGATTATGAACAAGGTTACTACCTCAAGTTACTTGGAAAAAGTTACTGTAAGAGATAAGAAAAAATCTTGAAATCAAAGAGTGGTGGAGTTAGATCAAAAGGTTAGAAGTATACTTCTTCAAATGGGTGGTTATTTTGATATGTTCTTGAAAGAGTTTTCTTATGGTGTTTAAGGCTTGTAATTGAAGCTAAATGATGGGGAAAATGCTTGGAGATGATCAAGTATGAAGTTAGGAGTATTTTGAGAGAGAAATGAGGGTGTAGGTATGAGAAAATGGAGTGAAGAAATGGTGTTCATTCATAAAAACGTTTTTAGTTTATAAAGAAAGAAAAGGATTCCTAATTTTGTTTTCTTACTAATAATTCATGCTACTTGACAAATCCTAGTTACCTCATATCTAGGGCAGTAATAATGTTGATTAGGATGTTGATTTGATGTGTATATACTAATAGTAAATACATATAGAAGCTGGGTATGATACGGGTACATATACCCTAGATATACGTATAGAAATCTTGAGGAAACGGAATGAGAATTCAAATATAGCTATCTTTTGTGAATATACTTATATTTTTTTATGTATTTAAGTCCTTAAAAAGTGATTAAATACATTATATATACGATACATGTATAAGCATTATAGGTTATAAGTATATATATCAAAGAATGTTACGTATAGTTATCGTTTTGAAAACTTAAGTTAGTAGTTTCAAAATATACTTATAATTCATTGTCATTAGTACACAATGAGATGTTAAACCATCCTTAGATCATATTAAATATATATAAATACATATATATACACAAACGTATAATTATCGTATGTTATATAGTTCGTGATATCATCGGTCAAATTGGACGGTCAAACGTTGTGTAAAACTCTTTTCAAAAACACAAGTCTCAACAATTTGGATTGCTTATCATGTTGGTAAGGTTTAATTTATGTAAATATTAATCTCATAAGTATAAAACGAATGGAAAAATCCGGGTCGTTACAGTACCTACCCGTTAAATAAATTTCGTCCCGAAATTTGAATGGGATGGTCATGGCTGACAATAAGTATGTTTTCATGACGTATACGAGTTGGAAATTAGAGTTTTATTATCATCAAGTAATATTGATAAAGTAATTTGATTTTTGTGAAGAGTACGAGTGAGGCTATCACCATAGGGTGAAATGAGTAGGTATAGATTCGTCATATCTTTTGACGTAGATAGGATTGATTTCCAAGTTCAAGAGATTTGGAGTAAAATCTTCATAATGAGATTTGATTCTTCGATAATCAAGGAAATTAGAATCCGCTTTAAATGTGATCATCTATTTTGATTGCTCTGTCGGATCTTTTACTATAAATCCACCTCCCTTCATTTCCTTACAACTCATACCTTCTATTCTTCCTCCCTCAATTCATACTTTAAAACATTTACCAGTATGCTTCATCCAGTACTGATCCTGGATATACTCTTAACTTCCATCTCTGTCATTCTTCTTTTTCATCTACCTCAGGAGGATTTTATTTATTTCTACTATTACCTTGGGGTTATAGTATTGTTAATTCTCCCGTGCCTTTACGTTGCAATACGTATTGATATACACAGTTTGTAATTTATTTGTTGTTGTCGAGCTTTATATTTTCTTTTATATTCAACAGTTCCATACTTCTGTTTCCTCTTCCCGACTTCGAGTCAAGCGAATAATGGTCCGGAATTCGTAGGTATGGATTTTGAAATAAACATAGTTAATGTTCTAAGAAGGAAATAGTAATTGCACGATCTTGATTTGGTAAGTTACCAGAATGTCCGAAAAGATAGAATTATCAAGGAGATATGTTCTTAATATGTTTGGAGATTGGGTAGAATGTAAGAGTTGTGTAACATGACACATGATGACGTTATGATCTGTGAATCATTATGTTCCATTTAGAAACTCAGCATGAATTACTGTAATATAATCACGTTGATCAAGTGTCATTATATTATACTAATTCATGCTTCAGTTTCCAACACTACTTCAAAACATTCATATTTTAAACTCAAATTTTTAGAATTAAGAAACTAACACAGTTTCTTTTATGTTGCAGATATTACGGAGAGATAAATGATCTCAGATAAGAATAGTTGTGAAAATATCGCCAGAAATATGGAGGATATTTATAATAGAACATACGAGAATATCTTAGAATTTTTAATATCAATGGATGATGAAGAAGATTTGTCTGTGAAGGTTTAGAATGAGAAATAAGATGTTTGCTAACGATTTCAGCAGGCACAGAATCATTTGGATTCTTTGAAGGCAAACTTATTCTTTGTGATTTGTCCACGGCTTTCCTTCATAGTTTCGCATAATCCGCTTTTCGGTACTAAATTTTCTATCGAGCGTTCCTAACACTCCTTTCTTTATCATCAAACTTTTGGCCATTAAGATCATCTACAACATGCTGCTTTGTTAGCATTTTCAAAGTTAACTGATCTGGGTCATCGTTTATCAAACCGAGGTAGTTTCAGGAGAATTTTGTTTTTTAGAATGATTAATGGCTGATGGTAATATTGTGGAATATAAAAGGTTCCCTAGTAATAATAAAGAGTACGCATATATATCTCGGTTATAATAAAGTTGTTTTGGATGAAAAGTCGGAGTTGACTTGCTGGAGCTGTGACAAAATTAGCTACTTTGGAAAGGGATTGCAAAACGATCTTCGGTAATAACAATGTCAAAGGAACTAGAACAGATACGTGTCAAACGTTTACTCAGTTTCCGAGGGTTTTTCAGGTGCATAACTATATGCATCAATCTTTTCTTCCGTAGATGAAGTGCGGTTGGTTTATCCTCTCGATTGAGGTGTTTTTAAGAATCATGATAGATTTGAACGCTGATTGTAATCGTCGAGATACAATGAGGTTTAAGATGAAATCAAGTGGCAATCTTGAAGAAATGTTTAGTTTCATATGTTATAATCAATATTTTAATTCATTTTAATTGTCCAATGTCATTAGTCCACAGTCGATAGTCCACAGTAACAGTCCAATAATTCATATATAGTTTAATATATAATATACGAATTAATTAATACGTGTCGTGACCCGTATACGTCTCAGACTCGATCACAACTCAAACTATATATATTATTGTAGAATTAACCTCAACCCTGTATAGAGAACTCGATCATTACTGCATATAGAGTGTCTATGGTGATTCCAAATAATATATATAGATGCGTCGATATGAAATGTCAAAACATTGTATACGTGTCCCGATATTTAAAGTGCGTACAATAATTACAGAAATTAAATGGCGATAAATAAAAGTGCGATAATTAAATTGCGATAAATAAACTGCGATAAATAAAATGTAATCAGTTAGCTAGGAACAGTTAGCTGGAACAGTTAGCGTGGATTCTTAACAAAAATTTTCATAGTTAATTTGTTTGTTTCTAACAGATTTTATTTTGTCATATGTTTTCTTCATATGCCACTTGTTGGATTCTGGGAAGTCAAAATCCAAATATGAAATTGAATGAAAATGGTTATTCTGCGGTGAATGGATACGTATATCGGTGGTTGTAAGTAGGATAGTAAATGACTGTTGAATCAGATTCGACGAATGTACAATGTAACTTATTAAGATGAAATCTAATTATTCCTCGGGTATTACCTACCCGTTAAAAAAAAAATTTCACCATTAATATTTTGTACAAAAGAACTTTTAATTACAATCTTTATGAAAACATATATACATATATATTTTCTTCAGATGAAATCATGAATTTAATGAGTTAATATGATATTAATCTCATTTGCTTTTCGGTTTGAGCTAGAATAAGAAATCTCTAAAACTTTTTGAAACCACATATTCTTCGCAGAATATCAATGAAGTTATGGATCAATACTTCATCGTTCATTATTGTTGGTACTCCTTGGTATCTATGGTGCGTATGATGTTGATGTTTTTGGGACAGATTAGGATGTCGAGAAGTGTGATGCAGATGTTGTTTGTTAGTGGTGATGATGGTATTATTGATGTTATTGATGGTGGTGCTGATTATGCTGCTGGTGCTGCTGCTGGTGTTTGCAACCTTCGCACCATGTTCTCCAAAGCCGTCACGCGGGCGCGAAGTTCGTTAACTTCTGCTAGTACACCGGGATGATTGGCGGTTGGAGCGAGCGAATGAACAAGATTTGTAATATGGGATAGTATATAATCGTGACGAGATACTCTAGAAATGAGAGAGAAAATGGTGTTTCGAATAGGTTCGTCGGTAAGTACTTCAGGTTCATCGCCAAGAGGGCAATTTGGTGGATGGAATGGATCACCTTCTTCTTGTGTCCAGTGATTTAGTATATTACGAACCCATCCCCAATTCATCCAGAATAGATGATGGGAAATTGGTTGATCCATTCCGGTGACGCTGCTTTCGGAGCCCGAATGGAAATCCATATCGACATAACTGTCGGAATCTGAAGAATTCGAACTAGATGCGGAATCCATCTTGTATAATGGGGAAAATGAATTTTTGGTATGGAATAGATTATAGGAGTTAGATTTGGTACTCTTCAATACTTAATTTACATATGTATATATAATACCAAAATCCCGTAAATTACGAAGAATCTTTGAAAAGATATCAGTCAAAGTTCGCAATAACAGATATGCTAAGATAAG
Organism: Rutidosis leptorrhynchoides; assembly: GCF_046630445.1. Lineage (NCBI taxonomy): Eukaryota > Viridiplantae > Streptophyta > Magnoliopsida > Asterales > Asteraceae > Rutidosis > Rutidosis leptorrhynchoides. Next base: position 79,359,238 of record NC_092343.1, read on the forward strand.
AATTCGTCTATACACTATCAATGCAGTAAATGCAGTAAAACGTGTCTAGACTTATGAATGATAAGAAGGTAATTTCCTAAGGATGATAAGCAGATGATTTACGACTAGAAATGATAAGCAAAACTTTTGACATGTAGACACGGTCGAAGTCCAGACTCATTAATGCATCCTAACAACTACTAGTTAGACACACTAATGCAAGACCTGGTTCGCTACGACCACCGCTCTGACACCACATGAAACGACCCGACCCAATCCATAGGGACGAATAAAATAACATATGAGTACATCGCGAGGCATTTGACCTCTATATGATACGTTTTATAAACATTGCATTCTTTTGAAAAGATATACCATAAATGAATATTTAAAATTCAATGTTTTCGACATCTGATGATTTCTACATATAGACAATCACCGTAAATAACAGTTTACAAGAATACTTCATTTGACAATGCAGTCAAAATAAATACACGGTGATGATTTTGTGAATGCAATGCTTCCTCGAATAACACATGTATGACTCCATGCACATGGTTTCTCTAACATATATTCAAACAGCGGAAGACTTCTAGGAACCTGAGAATAAACATGCTTTAAACGTCAACATAAAGTTGGTGAGATATAGGTTTAATGCTAGCAGCGTTATAAATATAGACCACACGATTTCATATACATAAACGTTTTAATAAAAATATTCTAAGTGGTTGAGCACTTGATAACCATACTTAACATTTAATCAACGTCGCATATTCCCTTTATTATGAAATCTCACTACACTGTACCAAGTGTAGTCACCGAAACGAAGTACTGTGCAACCGTTGAATACTGGTCGTCCAGTCCGGTTGGGGTTGTCAGGCCCGATAGATCTATCAACAGGATTCGCGTTTACAATACCACATGTAAATAGTAGTTACCAAGCTACAGGGAAGTATGCCAGTGGTACAACTCAACGTAGAATATATTTTTTTTCACTTGTGTCCATAACGTAAATCATAAAATGCATGTATTCTCATCCCGAAATATTTAGAGTTTAAAAGTGGGACTATATACTCACTTTTGCCTTGATGGTATTTAACTCGACTTGATCTCCGATAGATATCACGAACCTAACCATATATATATATAATATATCAACATATTTTCTTTTTAAGTAATCGTTACATATATATATATATATATATATATATATATATATATATATATATATATATATATATATATATATATATACTTATAATACTTTTAATATTTTCTTAGTCCGTAGTTAGCAGTCCGATGTTAGTAGTCCACAATTAGTTGCTCAATAAAATAAATAAAGACCCCATCGTATTCGTATTGATCAGAATTAATCTCGACCCATGGTACCATGTTGTCAAATGACGTGTTGCGTACATAAAGTACCGTGTTGTCAAATGACGTGTTGCGTACAATCATGAGGTCTTATGATTAATCTTCTCGTGTTGTTTACGGGTGGTCCTGAAATATATAAAATCAAATCATAAGTAATTATATATAAAATATCATATTAATTAGAAAAGATATGATTAATTTACTTTATCTCCAAATATTTTCGTAGCTAAACTAGCTTCGGATACCCAATCTTGTTTTAGTCGTAGTTTCTTCATTACAACTCCGTTTTTGTTGGTTCAACTTGCCACTTCCTTGGATCGAGTCAAATTTTAAGAATATGAACTGAAAATACCTTAGTTTGTATTCGAAATCACAGGTTATAGGTCAAACTTTGGTAAAACTTATGAAAGTGATCATTTTCCATCATAAAAATAACATTTAATGATCATTTTTCTAAAAATACTTACACTTTGAGTTAAACCATGAAATTTTTATGTGTTAACATATTCATAAGAAATATCATTTTTCCAGAACATGAACTTTCAATTTAAAGTTCAAGATGGTTTTTAATTATCCAACCCAAAACAGCCCCCGGTTACACTCCGACGATGTAGATTCAGTTTTTAAGGTGTTCTTTGTAAAACCAAGTTATATCTTGTTAAGTTAGCATATCATTATGATATATTACAGGTCTTTAAGTGTTTTAAAAGTTAAGTTAGAAGGATCTATTTTGTAACAGACTGAAACCCGGGCTAGTTGTAAGTGGACTATTTTTGCCCTTAGGGTTTGTGCTTAGTCTTAAGTGATTTTTATTTTAATTATTTTATTAGTGTTTTATTATAATTGTGTTGTGACCAGTTTGTGACAAGGGTCCCAGAACAGGTTTGTTTATTTTATTTGGACCTCGTTTGGGTTACCTAATCTTGTGCGAAAGATATCAGATAACTGGTAAATACCCGTGTGTTGCTCAGTGTGGGAATTAAACCCAACTAAGAGACTAGTGTACTGTATTTCCTTCCCATTTCTAGAAAATTCATTCTTCACTCCCGTACCTAACTTCCACCTCTCCAAACCCTAATTCCTAAATTGTGTTCTAGAGCTCAAATTGTTCATACCATCTTGTTTCTTACAGATTACTGAGTCTATCAAGGTAAGTAACATGTGTTTTTGTGTTCAATTCGTTGTTAAATTCTTGGTTTTGTGTGAGTTTTGTAAAAAACTTGAATTTGTGTCAAAACAAGTGATTTAAGTGTTGTTATGGTCAACTTGTTGTAAATTTTGAGTCTATAACAAGTAGTGAACAAGTTGTGGTCGATTTTGGTGTTTAAAACGAGCTCTAGATCGAGATTTGAGGATTTCATCGTGAAGTCCGTAGCCTTTGTTCAGTTTCTGAGGAAGATGAACACAATCGGCCGACTGTCGGACGACAGTCGACCGACTGAGGGTGAACCGACCGACTGGCGAGTGAACCGACCGACTGAGATTCACCTTCGGCCGATTGATGTATTACCCAATGAATCGACCGACTGGACAGGTCAGTCGACCGATTGTGTCGACAGTCGACCGACTGTAAGTGTCAGTCGACCGACTGTGTGTACAGGGCAGAATGTTTTACCAAAGTGCCTTTTTCTAGCCGTTATGCTGCCCGTTTATATTTTGGTGTTCAGGATGTAAATTTTGAAAGTGCATAAGTGTTAAGCATGAAAATTTTAGCGGGCGCATTTTTTATGAATTTGCTATAATTCGCTGTTAGTGTGTCTAATCTTGATGGGAACACAATTCTAACTTGGTTTTTGCTGTTCTCAGGAGATAAGGACAAGGAAGAAGCTCAGAAATAATAACTGAGCAGTTGCTGGTAATTGGTGAGTGGGTCTATCTACGGATAGAGTTTAAGTAGCATATCATGCTACTGTGGTTGACTCTTTTACCATGCATAGTGTAGGAATTGCCATGATAGAATAATATCATTTGCCTGATGTTGTATGTGAATTATGTGTACACTGTGTGAATGGCACCAGTCGGACCTAGGGAGACTGGGGACTCGAGACCGTGCCTAGGAGAGGTTAGAGTCCGTATGAGGTCAACCGTGCCTAGGGGAGGTTGGGTCCATAGGCTACTGATTGTAGAGTATAGTGTGAATGATGCATCCCCTGCATCTGGATAACTATACTATGAATTGAGTAGCAGGGACTATCGGTAGACTCAGGCCCGATCAGCTAGGAGTCGTGTGTAGTGACCCGAACTTTTCCATGTTTATATATATTAATTGAGATTGATGTTTACATGATTAAATGTTTCCAACATGTTAAGCAATCAAACTTGTTAAGACTTGATTAATTGAAATAGGTTTCATATAGACAATTGACCACCCAAGTTGACCGGTGATTCACGAACGTTAAAACTTGTAAAAAAACTATATGATGACATATATATGGTTATATATATAGTTAACATGATATTATGATAAGTAAACATATCATTAATTATATTAACAATGAACTACATATGTAAAAACAAGACTACTAACTTAATGATTTTGAAACGAGACATATATGTAACGTTTATCGTTGTAACGACATTTAATGTATATATATCATATTAAGAGATATTCGTACATCATAATATCATGATAATATAATAATTTAAAATCTCTTTTGATATTATAAACATTGGGTTAACAACATTTAACAAGATCGTTAACCTAAAGGTTTCAAAACAACACTTACATGTAACGACTAACGATGACTTAACGACTCAGTTAAAATGTATATACATGTAGTGTTTTAATATGTATTTATACACTTTTGAAAGACTTCAATACACTTATCAAAATACTTCTACTTAACAAAAATGCTTACAATTACATCCTCGTTCAGTTTCATCAACAATTCTACTCGTATGCACCCGTATTCGTACTCGTACAATACACAGCTTTTAGATGTATGTACTATTGGTATATACACTCCAATGATCAGCTCTTAGCAGCCCATGTGAGTCACCTAACACATGTGGGAACCATCATTTGGCAACTAGCATGAAATATCTCATAAGATTACAAAAATATGAGTAATCATTCATGACTTATTTACATGAAAACAAAATTACATATCCTTTATATCCAATCCATACACCAACGACCAAAAACACCTACAAACACTTTCATTCTTCAATTTTCTTCATCTAATTGAACTCTCTCAAGTTCTATCTTCAAGTTCTAAGTGTTCTTCATAAATTCCAAAAGTTCTAGTTTCATAAAATCAAGAATACTTTCAAGTTTGCTAGCTCACTTCCAATCTTGTAAGGTGATCATCCAACCTCAAGAAATCTTTGTTTCTTACAGTAGGTTATCATTCTAATACAAGGTAATAATCATATTCAAACTTTGGTTCAATTTCTATAACTATAACAATCTTATTTCAAGTGATGATCTTACTTGAACTTGTTTTCGTGTCATGATTTTGCTTCAAGAACTTTGAGCCATCCAAGGATCCATTGAAGCTAGATCCATTTTTCTCTTTTTCAGTAGGTTCATCCAAGGAACTTAAGGTAGTAATGATGTTCATAACATCATTCGATTCATACATATAAAGCTATCTTATTCGAAGGTTTAAACTTGTAATCACTAGAACATAGTTTAGTTAATTCTAAACTTGTTCGCAAACAAAAGTTAATCCTTCTAACTTGACTTTTAAAATCAACTAAACACATGTTCTATATCTATATGATATGCTAACTTAATGATTTAAAACCTGGAAACACGAAAAACACCGTAAAACCGGATTTACGCCGTCGTAGTAACACCGCGGGCTGTTTTGGGTTAGTTAATTAAAAACTATGATAAACTTTGATTTAAAAGTTGTTATTCTGAGAAAATGATTTTTATTATGAACATGAAACTATATCCAAAAATTATGGTTAAACTCAAAGTGGAAGTATGTTTTCTAAAATGGTCATCTAGACGTCGTTCTTTCGACTGAAATGACTACCTTTACAAAAACGACTTGTAACTTATTTTTCCGACTAGAAACCTATACTTTTTTTGTTTAGATTCATAAAATAGAGTTCAATATGAAACCATAGCAATTTGATTCACTCAAAACGGATTTAAAATGAAGAAGTTATGGGTAAAACAAGATTGGATAATTTTTCTCATTTTAGCTACGTGAAAATTGGTAACAAATCTATTCCAACCATAACTTAATCAACTTGTATTATATATTATGTAATCTTGAGATACCATAGACACGTATACAATGTTTCGACCTATCATGTCGACACATCTATATATATTTCGGAACAACCATAGACACTCTATATGTGAATGTTGGAGTTAGCTATACAGGGTTGAGGTTGATTCCAAAATATATATAGTTTGAGTTGTGATCAATACTGAGATACGTATACACTGGGTCGTGGATTGATTCAAGATAATATTTATCGATTTATTTCTGTACATCTAACTGTGGACAACTAGTTGTAGGTTACTAACGAGGACAGCTGACTTAATAAACTTAAAACATCAAAATATATTAAAAGTGTTGTAAATATATTTTGAACATACTTTGATATATATGTATATATTGTTATAGGTTCGTGAATCAACCAGTGGCCAAGTCTTACTTCCCGACGAAGTAAAAATCTGTGAATGTGAGTTATAGTCCCACTTTTAAAATCTAATATTTTTGGGATGAGAATACATGCAGGTTTTATAAATGATTTACAAAATAGACACAAGTACGTGAAACTACATTCTATGGTTGAATTATCGAAATCGAATATGCCCCTTTTTATTAAGTCTGGTAATCTAAGAATTAGGGAACAGACACCCTAATTGACGCGAATCCTAAAGATAGATCTATTGGGCCTAACAAACCCCATCCAAAGTACCGGATGCTTTAGTACTTCGAAATTTATATCATATCCGAAGGGTGTCCCGGAATGATGGGGATATTCTTATATATGCATCTTGTTATTGTCGGTTACCAGGTGTTCACCATATGAATGATTTTTATCTCTATGTATGGGATGTGTATTGAAATATGAAATCTTGTGGTCTATTATTATGATTTGATATATATAGGCTAAACCTATAACTCACCAACATTTTTGTTGACGTTTTAAGCATGTTTATTCTCAGGTGATTATTAAGAGCTTCCGCTGTCGCATACTTAAATAAGGATGAGATTTGGAGTCCATGCTTGTATGATATTGTGTAAAAACTGCATTCAAGAAACTTATTTTGTTGTAACATATTTGTATTGTAAACCATTATGTAATGGTCGTGTGTAGACATGATATTTTAGATTATCATTATTTGATAATCTACGTAAAGCTTTTTAAACCTTTATTGATGAAATAAAGGTTATGGTTTGTTTTAAAATGAATGCAGTCTTTGAAAAACGTCTCATATAGAGGTCAAAACCTCGCAACGAAATCAATTAATATGGAACGTTTTTAATCAATAAGAACGGGACATTTCAGTTGGTATCCGAGCGTTGGTCTTAGAGAACCAGAAAATTTGCATTAGTGTGTCTTATCGAGTTTGTTAGGATGCATTAGTGAGTCTGGACTTCGACCGTGTTTTCTTTAAAAATGATTGCTTAACATTTTTGTTGGAAACTATATATTTTTAACATATGAATATTATGTGATATATTAATCTCTTAACGTGTTTGATATTATGTGATAGATGTCTACCTCTAGAACAAGTCCCATTGACTCACCTAATAATAATGAAGAGTCAAATGTAAATTGGAATGATTTGTGGACTGATTCACAAGTTCCCGAAGAGGAACCGGAAGAAGAGTCGGAACCGGAAGAAGAATCGGAACCGGAAGAAGAATCGGAACCGGATGAAGAAATAGAACCGGTGGGGGAAATAATAAAACGGTTAAGTAAAAGCAAATCCTCAACCAACCGACCAAAGTTAATTATGGTCAATGGTGTTTCCGCCAAGGAAGCAAAATATTGGGAGGATTACCAATTCTCCGATGAATCGGATTCCGACGAGAATTCCGATGATGTTATAGAAATTACCCCAACTGAATTTAAAAAGGCAAAAGAAAATAATAAGGGAAAGGGCATAAAAATAGAGAAATCTAATTCCAACCCCGATGAACTTTATATGTATCGTCAACCCCCGAAGTCCTTAAGTTGTAACAATGACCCGGGAACCTCTAAACCACCAGGTTTTTCTAAACCAATGTGGACAACGACGGCTCGTATTAGGGGAACATCATATATCCCTAGAAACTTGGCAAAACGAACCAAAACCGAAGAAGAAGAAACGAGCGAGTCGGAATAAGATAGTTGTATTCGTGTGGTGTAATATATGGAATATAGTGTTCTTATGCTTTATGATATATGTAAAAATTGCTTGTATTAATAAGTATTTTTTTTATGAATCTAACTCTTGTCTATTTTACAGTTTAAAAACACAAAATGGATAGACAACCCAATATTTTAAGAGACCTACCCGGAGACATGATTGATGAAATCTTGTCTAGAGTCGGCCAGAATTCTTCGGCACAACTATTTAAGGCGAGATCAGTTTGTAAGACATTCGAAGAACGTTCCAAGAATGTCTTGGTTTATAAGAGACTTTCGTTTGAAAGATGGGGGATATCACATTGGGAAACCCATAAGTTACGATGTGTTTACTTTGACGCATATATTGCGGGGAACCCAAATGCTATTTTACGCAACGGGTTAAGAAATTATTTTGACTCAATATATCCGAATATTGGACTTCGTGATTTAGAAAAAGCGGCTAACATGCAACATAAAGAAGCATGTTATGCTTACGGATTAGTAATGTTCGCTTCTCACCAAAGTGAGAACAAGAACATCGGGCTACAACTATTAAACAAAACGTTTCCACAAGTGACGGAGTCGGTAATTGGGGTAAGAAATGAGGTTTTTAGATTATTACGGGACTGTTGGACATTACGTAACCCTCGTCCCTTTGATGACGTTACAACACGCTGTCTTATCAACGGCCATAACGGTTATGTTGCACAAGACCAAGGATGGGAAGTAGTCCTAGTAAAACCAGAATGCATGACTTGTTTCTGGACGTATGAATTACGTGTCTTTATTGCCTTTGCTGAACGACTTGTGTACTAGCTAGAATTGTCTTCACAACTATCTTGTATCAAAGTTATTGTGTGCTATATTTCATGCTTTATGTAAAATAAGCGGTATTGTAAGTTTGTAAAATATTGTATAAAAGTTTGAACGCGAAATATTATTATAATCAGTTTTTCATATAGAATTGTAGTAGTTGAATTGTATATTAGCTACTAAGTATGAACTTAACGGGTAGGTACTACCCGAATTTAAACTTATAAAACGCTAATATGAAGAAAAAGCTTTTATAAATGAGTTCATATTATGCTACGAAATACTATTAACTACTCTTAATATTCTGTATGATTAACTTGTTCCATTTAACTATTTTGAAGGAAATGGCACCGACTACTCGACACACCGTGAATATGAATGAAGAGGAATTCCGTACTTTTCTAGCTTCAAACATAGCCGCAGTACAGGCTGCGCTACATACCAACAATAACCTTGGATCTAGCAGTACAGGAAATCGTGTAGGATGCACCTACAAAGAATTCACTGCCTGCAAACCTTTAGAATTTGATGGAACCGAAGGACCGATCGGATTGAAACGGTGGACCGAGAAGGTTGAATCGGTGTTTGCCATAAGTAAGTGTACTGAAGAGGACAAAGTGAAGTACGCTACGCATACCTTCACAGGTTCTGCGTTAACATGGTGGAATACTTATCTAGAGCAAGTGGGACAAGATGATGCGTACGCACTACCGTGGTCAGCATTCAAGCACTTGATGAACGAGAAGTACCGTCCCAGAACCGAGGTCAATAAGCTCAAGACAGAACTTAGAGGGTTACGAACCCAAGGATTTGATATTACCACGTACGAAAGACGATTCACAGAATTGTGCCTATTGTGTCCGGGAGCATTCGAAGATGAGGAAGAGAAGATCGACGCGTTTGTGAAAGGATTACCGGAAAGAATCCAAGAAGATATAAGTTCACACGAGCCCGCCTCCATACAACAGGCAAGTAGAATGGCTCACAAACTAGTGAACCAGATTGAAGAAAGAATTAAAGAACAGACTGCTGAAGAGGCCAATGTGAAGCAAGTTAAAAGAAAGTGGGAGGAAAACGGTGATAAGAATCACCAATACAACAACAACAGCAATTACAACAATAATCGCAACAATTATCCCAACAATCGCAACATCAATCGCAACTACAACAAACGGCCCAACAACAACAACAACAACAACAACAACAGCAACTACAACAATCATCCCAACAACAATAATAACCGCAACAACAACAACAATCAGAAGCAGCTATGCCAAAGGTGTGAAAAGAATCACTCGGGGTTCTGCACCAAATTTTGCAACAAGTGTAAAAGAAATGGTCATAGCGCGGCGAAGTGTGAGGTCTACGGACCAGGGGTTAATAGAACGAAAGGAACAAATGGTGTCGGAACGAGTAATGGCGGAGCAAGTAGTGTCGGAGCAAGTTATGCCAATGTAGTTTGTTATAAATGTGGAAAACCAGGCCACATTATTAGAAATTGCCCGAACCAGGAGAACACGAATGGACAAGGCCGTGGAAGAGTTTTCAATATTAATGCGGTAGAGGCACAGGAAGACCCGGAGCTTGTTACGGGTACGTTTCTTATTGACAATAAATCTGCTTACGTTTTATTTGATTCGGGTGCGGATAGAAGCTATATGAGTAGAGATTTTTGTGCTAAATTAAGTTGTCCATTGACGCCTTTGGATAGTAAATTTTTACTCGAATTAGCAAATGGTAAATTAATTTCAGCAGATAATATATGTCGGAATCGAGAAATTAAACTGGTTAGCGAAACATTTAAGATTGATTTGATACCAGTAGAGTTAGGGAGTTTTGATGTGATAATCGGTATGGACTGGTTGAAAGAAGTGAAAGCGGAGATCGTTTGTTACAAAAATGCAATTCGCATTATACGAGAAAAAGGAAAACCCTTAATGGTGTACGGAGAAAAGGGCAACACGAAGCTACATCTTATTAGTAATTTGAAGGCACAAAAACTAATAAGAAAAGGTTGCTATGCTGTTCTAGCACACGTCGAGAAAGTACAAACTGAAGAAAAGAGCATCAATGATGTTCCCATTGCAAAAGAATTTCCCGATGTATTTCCGAAAGAATTACCGGGATTACCCCCACATCGATCCGTTGAATTTCAAATAGATCTTGTACCAGGAGCTGCACCAATAGCTCGTGCTCCTTACAGACTCGCACCCAGCGAGATGAAAGAACTGCAAAGCCAATTACAAGAACTTTTAGAGCGTGGTTTCATTCGACCAAGCACGTCACCGTGGGGAGCTCCTGTTTTGTTTGTCAAGAAGAAAGATGGTACATTCAGGTTGTGTATCGACTACCGAGAGTTGAACAAACTTACCATCAAGAACCGCTACCCACTACCGAGAATCGACGACTTATTTGATCAACTACAAGGCTCGTCTGTTTATTCAAAGATTGACTTACGTTCCGGGTATCATCAAATGCGGGTGAAAGAAGATGATATTCCAAAGACTGCTTTCAGAACACGTTACGGTCATTACGAGTTTATGGTCATGCCGTTTGGTTTAACTAATGCACCAGCTGTGTTCATGGACCTTATGAACCGAGTGTGTAGACCATACCTTGACAAGTTTGTCATTGTTTTCATTGATGACATACTTATTTACTCAAAGAATGACCAAGAACACGGTGAACATTTGAGAAAGGTGTTAGAAGTATTGAGGAAGGAAGAATTGTACGCTAAGTTTTCAAAGTGTGCATTTTGGTTGGAAGAAGTTCAATTCCTCGGTCACATAGTGAACAAAGAAGGTATTAAGGTGGATCCGGCAAAGATAGAAACTGTTGAAAAGTGGGAAACCCCGAAAACTCCGAAACACATACGCCAGTTTTTAGGACTAGCTGGTTACTACAGAAGGTTCATCCAAGACTTTTCCAGAATAGCAAAACCCTTGACTGCATTAACGCATAAAGGGAAGAAATTTGAATGGAATGATGAACAAGAGAAAGCGTTTCAGTTATTGAAGAAAAAGCTAACTACGGCACCTATATTGTCATTGCCTGAAGGGAATGATGATTTTGTGATTTATTGTGACGCATCAAAGCAAGGTCTCGGTTGTGTATTAATGCAACGAACGAAGGTGATTGCTTATGCGTCTAGACAATTGAAGATTCACGAACAAAATTATACGACGCATGATTTGGAATTAGGCGCGGTTGTTTTTGCATTAAAGACTTGGAGGCACTACTTATATGGGGTCAAAAGTATTATATATACCGACCACAAAAGTCTTCAACACATATTTAATCAGAAACAACTGAATATGAGGCAGCGTAGGTGGATTGAATTATTGAATGATTACGATTTTGAGATTCGTTACCACCCGGGGAAGGCAAATGTGGTAGCCGATGCCTTGAGCAGGAAGGATAGAGAACCCATTCGAGTAAAATCTATGAATATAATGATTCATAATAACATTACTACTCAAATAAAGGAGGCGCAACAAGGAGTTTTAAAAGAGGGAAATTTAAAGGATGAAATACCCAAAGGATCGGAGAAGCATCTTAATATTCGGGAAGACGGAACCCGGTATAGGGCTGAAAGGATTTGGGTACCAAAATTTGGAGATATGAGAGAAATGGTACTTAGAGAAGCTCATAAAACCAGATACTCAATACATCCTGGAACGGGGAAGATGTACAAGGATCTCAAGAAACATTTTTGGTGGCCGGGTATGAAAGCCGATGTTGCTAAATACGTAGGAGAATGTTTGACGTGTTCTAAGGTCAAAGCTGAGCATCAGAAACCATCAGGTCTACTTCAACAACCCGAAATCCCGGAATGGAAATGGGAAAACATTACCATGGATTTCATCACTAAATTGCCAAGGACTGCAAGTGGTTTTGATACTATTTGGGTAATAGTTGATCGTCTCACCAAATCAGCACACTTCCTACCAATAAGAGAAGATGACAAGATGGAGAAGTTAGCACGACTGTATTTGAAGGAAGTCGTCTCCAGACATGGAATACCAATCTCTATTATCTCTGATAGGGATGGCAGATTTATTTCAAGATTCTGGCAGACATTACAGCAAGCATTAGGAACTCGTCTAGACATGAGTACTGCCTATCATCCACAAACTGATGGGCAGAGCGAAAGGACGATACAAACGCTTGAAGACATGCTACGAGCATGTGTTATTGATTTCGGAAACAGTTGGGATCGACATCTACCGTTAGCAGAATTTTCCTACAACAACAGCTACCATTCAAGCATTGAGATGGCGCCGTTTGAAGCACTTTATGGTAGAAAGTGCAGGTCTCCGATTTGTTGGAGTGAGGTGGGGGATAGACAGATTACGGGTCCGGAGATTATACAAGAAACTACCGAGAAGATCATCCAAATTCAACAACGGTTGAAAACCGCCCAAAGTCGACAAAAGAGCTACGCTGACATTAAAAGAAAAGATATAGAATTTGAAATTGGAGAGATGGTCATGCTTAAAGTTTCACCTTGGAAAGGTGTTGTTCGATTTGGTAAACGAGGGAAATTAAATCCAAGGTATATTGGACCATTCAAGATTATTGATCGTGTCGGACCAGTAGCTTACCGACTTGAGTTACCTCAACAACTCGCGGCTGTACATAACACTTTCCACGTCTCGAATTTGAAGAAATGTTTTGCTAAAGAAGATCTCACTATTCCGTTAGATGAAATCCAAATCAACGAAAAACTCCAATTCATCGAAGAACCCGTCGAAATAATGGATCGTGAGGTTAAAAGACTTAAGCAAAACAAGATACCAATTGTTAAGGTTCGATGGAATGCTCGTAGAGGACCCGAGTTCACCTGGGAGCGTGAAGATCAGATGAAGAAGAAATACCCGCATCTATTTCCAGAAGATTCGTCAACACCTTCAACAGCTTAAAATTTCGGGACGAAATTTATTTAACGGGTAGGTACTGTAGTGACCCGAACTTTTCCATGTTTATATATATTAATTGAGATTGATGTTTACATGATTAAATGTTTCCAACATGTTAAGCAATCAAACTTGTTAAGACTTGATTAATTGAAATAGGTTTCATATAGACAATTGACCACCCAAGTTGACCGGTGATTCACGAACGTTAAAACTTGTAAAAAAACTATATGATGACATATATATGGTTATATATATAGTTAACATGATATTATGATAAGTAAACATATCATTAATTATATTAACAATGAACTACATATGTAAAAACAAGACTACTAACTTAATGATTTTGAAACGAGACATATATGTAACGTTTATCGTTGTAACGACATTTAATGTATATATATCATATTAAGAGATATTCGTACATCATAATATCATGATAATATAATAATTTAAAATCTCTTTTGATATTATAAACATTGGGTTAACAACATTTAACAAGATCGTTAACCTAAAGGTTTCAAAACAACACTTACATGTAACGACTAACGATGACTTAACGACTCAGTTAAAATGTATATACATGTAGTGTTTTAATATGTATTTATACACTTTTGAAAGACTTCAATACACTTATCAAAATACTTCTACTTAACAAAAATGCTTACAATTACATCCTCGTTCAGTTTCATCAACAATTCTACTCGTATGCACCCGTATTCGTACTCGTACAATACACAGCTTTTAGATGTATGTACTATTGGTATATACACTCCAATGATCAGCTCTTAGCAGCCCATGTGAGTCACCTAACACATGTGGGAACCATCATTTGGCAACTAGCATGAAATATCTCATAAGATTACAAAAATATGAGTAATCATTCATGACTTATTTACATGAAAACAAAATTACATATCCTTTATATCCAATCCATACACCAACGACCAAAAACACCTACAAACACTTTCATTCTTCAATTTTCTTCATCTAATTGAACTCTCTCAAGTTCTATCTTCAAGTTCTAAGTGTTCTTCATAAATTCCAAAAGTTCTAGTTTCATAAAATCAAGAATACTTTCAAGTTTGCTAGCTCACTTCCAATCTTGTAAGGTGATCATCCAACCTCAAGAAATCTTTGTTTCTTACAGTAGGTTATCATTCTAATACAAGGTAATAATCATATTCAAACTTTGGTTCAATTTCTATAACTATAACAATCTTATTTCAAGTGATGATCTTACTTGAACTTGTTTTCGTGTCATGATTTTGCTTCAAGAACTTTGAGCCATCCAAGGATCCATTGAAGCTAGATCCATTTTTCTCTTTTTCAGTAGGTTCATCCAAGGAACTTAAGGTAGTAATGATGTTCATAACATCATTCGATTCATACATATAAAGCTATCTTATTCGAAGGTTTAAACTTGTAATCACTAGAACATAGTTTAGTTAATTCTAAACTTGTTCGCAAACAAAAGTTAATCCTTCTAACTTGACTTTTAAAATCAACTAAACACATGTTCTATATCTATATGATATGCTAACTTAATGATTTAAAACCTGGAAACACGAAAAACACCGTAAAACCGGATTTACGCCGTCGTAGTAACACCGCGGGCTGTTTTGGGTTAGTTAATTAAAAACTATGATAAACTTTGATTTAAAAGTTGTTATTCTGAGAAAATGATTTTTATTATGAACATGAAACTATATCCAAAAATTATGGTTAAACTCAAAGTGGAAGTATGTTTTCTAAAATGGTCATCTAGACGTCGTTCTTTCGACTGAAATGACTACCTTTACAAAAACGACTTGTAACTTATTTTTCCGACTAGAAACCTATACTTTTTTTGTTTAGATTCATAAAATAGAGTTCAATATGAAACCATAGCAATTTGATTCACTCAAAACGGATTTAAAATGAAGAAGTTATGGGTAAAACAAGATTGGATAATTTTTCTCATTTTAGCTACGTGAAAATTGGTAACAAATCTATTCCAACCATAACTTAATCAACTTGTATTATATATTATGTAATCTTGAGATACCATAGACACGTATACAATGTTTCGACCTATCATGTCGACACATCTATATATATTTCGGAACAACCATAGACACTCTATATGTGAATGTTGGAGTTAGCTATACAGGGTTGAGGTTGATTCCAAAATATATATAGTTTGAGTTGTGATCAATACTGAGATACGTATACACTGGGTCGTGGATTGATTCAAGATAATATTTATCGATTTATTTCTGTACATCTAACTGTGGACAACTAGTTGTAGGTTACTAACGAGGACAGCTGACTTAATAAACTTAAAACATCAAAATATATTAAAAGTGTTGTAAATATATTTTGAACATACTTTGATATATATGTATATATTGTTATAGGTTCGTGAATCAACCAGTGGCCAAGTCTTACTTCCCGACGAAGTAAAAATCTGTGAATGTGAGTTATAGTCCCACTTTTAAAATCTAATATTTTTGGGATGAGAATACATGCAGGTTTTATAAATGATTTACAAAATAGACACAAGTACGTGAAACTACATTCTATGGTTGAATTATCGAAATCGAATATGCCCCTTTTTATTAAGTCTGGTAATCTAAGAATTAGGGAACAGACACCCTAATTGACGCGAATCCTAAAGATAGATCTATTGGGCCTAACAAACCCCATCCAAAGTACCGGATGCTTTAGTACTTCGAAATTTATATCATATCCGAAGGGTGTCCCGGAATGATGGGGATATTCTTATATATGCATCTTGTTATTGTCGGTTACCAGGTGTTCACCATATGAATGATTTTTATCTCTATGTATGGGATGTGTATTGAAATATGAAATCTTGTGGTCTATTATTATGATTTGATATATATAGGCTAAACCTATAACTCACCAACATTTTTGTTGACGTTTTAAGCATGTTTATTCTCAGGTGATTATTAAGAGCTTCCGCTGTCGCATACTTAAATAAGGATGAGATTTGGAGTCCATGCTTGTATGATATTGTGTAAAAACTGCATTCAAGAAACTTATTTTGTTGTAACATATTTGTATTGTAAACCATTATGTAATGGTCGTGTGTAGACATGATATTTTAGATTATCATTATTTGATAATCTACGTAAAGCTTTTTAAACCTTTATTGATGAAATAAAGGTTATGGTTTGTTTTAAAATGAATGCAGTCTTTGAAAAACGTCTCATATAGAGGTCAAAACCTCGCAACGAAATCAATTAATATGGAACGTTTTTAATCAATAAGAACGGGACATTTCATCGTGTGCTCGTACAAGCCGCCGATCCTCGTATTGTCTTATTGTATGCTAGTTGATAGTTAGCATGTGTTGTTGTTAGTATATAGCTTGTGTGTGACTTAAGCTATATCTGTTAGATAGATTCCATTCACTTAGCGGTGCTCTAATCCCCCACATATTCTCCCCTTGCAGGTTTAGGTACTGCTAGTCGGGAAGGGTGCTATTGCAGAAGACATGTTTGACAACCCAACTCTGATGTGGACTTTTGTATAAATAATGTTTTGTAATAACGTAACACCGTTGTGTAAACTTAAACGTAATGACGTGACTTATATTGTGTTTGTTAATAAAGTCTTCCGCTGTGTATTTGAAAAAAAAAAAAAAATGGCCGGTGTTACATATTTAGTTTGCAAACAAGTTTGAAATCATTCAAACTATGTTCTTGTTGTTAAAATTTTACAACATAAAATAAGATAGCTATATAATTATGAATCGAACAAGATTATGAACAAGGTTACTACCTCAAGTTACTTGGACAAAGTTACTGTAAGAGATAAGAAAAAATCTTAGAATCAAAGAGTGGTGGAGTTAGATCAAAAGGTTAGAAGTATACTTCTTCAAATGGGTGGTTATTTTGATATGTTCTTGAAAGAGTTTTCTTATGGTGTTTAAGGCTTGTAATTGAAGCTAAATGATGGGGAAAATGCTTGGAGATGATCAAGTATGAAGTTAGGAGTATTTTGAGAGAGAAATGAGGGTGTAGGTATGAGAAAATGGAGCGAAGAAATGGTGTTCATTCATAAAAACGTTTTTAGTTTATAAAGAAAGAAAAGGATTCCTAATTTTGTTTTCTTACTAATAATTCATGCTACTTGACAAATCCTAGTTACCTCATATCTAGGGCAGTAATAATGTTGATTAGGATGTTGATTTGATGTGTATATACCAATAGTAAATACATATAGAAGTTGGGTATGATACGGGTACATATACCCTAGATATACGTATAGAAATCTTGAGGAAACGGAATGAGAATTCAAATATAGCTATCTTTTGTGAATATACTTATATTTTTTTATGTATTTAAGTCCTTAAAAAGTGATTAAATACATTATATATACGATACATGTATAAGCATTATAGGTTATAAGTATATATATCAAAGAATGTTACGTATAGTTATCGTTTTGAAAACTTAAGTTAGTAGTTTCAAAATATACTTATAACTCATTGTCATTAGTACACAATGAGATGTTAAACCATCCTTAGATCATGTTAAATATATATAAATACATATATATACACAAACGTATAATTATCGTATGTTATATAGTTCGTGATATCATCGGTCAACTTGGATGGTCAAACGTTGTGTAAAACTCTTTTCAAAAACACAAGTCTCAACAATTTGGATTGCTTATCATGTTGGTAAGGTTTAATTTATGTAAATATTAATCTCATAAGTATAAAACGATTGGAAAAATCTGGGTCGTTACATAAACCTTAATCATGAATGCAAATAATATCTAAAAATATTATTCGTGAAGTTTCGTGTGTCACAAAGACGTTTCGGGCACTTAAAAGTCAAGTACGGGCAATCATGGCAACATGTAAATGTAATCACATACATTCGTTTAATCACAAGCATTAATAATAATAATTATTAATAAATAAAAGTTGGAAAATCCAGGGTCGTTACAAAATTGGTACTAAGTTGAAGAGGATGATGCAAGGATCACAAAAGTACAATTTGTTTTGATGTTTGATTGCTAGATTGGATTTAGATGATGAATTAGTGAATTGGGTGTTTGAGAGTAAAAATGGAAGTATCAAAAATGGAGGTGGGAGGTGAAATGAAATGAGTGGAGGAGGGGGGACTTGACTAGTTGACATAGTCACTAGTTTGGTCCCTTTAGCGACTTTGGTCCCTGGAGTTTGAAAGCGGGTGCGGAAATTAATCAAACGAATTATTTAAATACGCTAGAGTAACGAGAGATGTTATAATTAAATAACGAAAATATTGGAAGCACTTATTAACGGGGGATACGAATTTTGATAATGAAAGATATTATCAAAAAAAAAAAGACGGGCGTTAAAATAATTTAACGAAAAAATGCGGGATGTTACAAGTTTGACAATCAATTGCCGTTGATGGAGACCGATTTATCAAATAACAAGTTGTGTTGACAACTTCAGCCCAAAATACATTTGATAATTTTGTATTTAAGCGCATACACCGCGCTCGCTCAAGGAGCGTTTTATTCATCCGTTCTACAAGGCCATTCTATTGTGGTGTATACCGCACTATGTGGTGTCTCACAATGCATTCGTTCTTGCAGAACTCGTTGAATGCGCCTTTGCAGAATTCCAGTCCATTGTCAGTTCTCAAGCGCTTGACGAACTTTTCAATCTGCTTCTCTATCATCGTCTTCCATTGCGTGAAATTGACAAAGACTTCATCCTTGCGTTTAAGAATATAAACCCACACTCTTCTCGAATAGTCATCAATAAAGGTTAACATGTATCTCGCACCACCTTTTGAGGGAACGGGAGATGGACCCCAAAGATCTGAATGGATATAATTCAAAGTACCTTTTGTCACGTGAATGGTTGTGCCAAACTTTATTCGGCTCTGTTTTCAGAAATACACAATGCTCGCAGAATTCTAATCTTCTGATATTCTGACCGCACAACAAACCTCGTTTACTAAGCTCCATCATTCCTCTCTCGCTCATGTGCCCAAGGCGCATGTGCCATAACTTGGTGGTATCTACATCTTTAGCTGATGAAGAAACTCCAGCTACACCAGTAACCGTGCTACCCTTTAACAGGTAAAGGCCATTACACATTTTACCTTTCATCATGACAAGCGCACCTTTTGAGACTTTTCATACTCCAACTCGAGCTCGATAATCGCAGCCGATGGAGTCCAACGTACTGTAACGACCCGACCAAAACCGTTATTGACGGCGTCGTTAACTTAGGTCCCGTTGCGTGGTCGTAGTCCCTATATGAGACTCGTTTGACCAAAATTATGTCGCGTTCATTTGAAAGGTACAAAGTTTAGTTTAACAAACGGATCGACAATAAGTTTAAGTTTACAAAGTTATAAAGTATGAATGAAATAACTTGCGACATAATTAGTTTGAAACCACAGTTGCTATAAATAGAGTAAGTAAGTAGACAAAAGTTTGAATCCAAAAATGCTATCCCTAGCGTATGCATGCATGGTAGACTCCAATCAAGTAATCAAAGAGTGCGGAAGCGTGTAACAAATAGCCATGTGAAAACTTGAGAAAACATAGAAGAATCTGTCAACGCAAAAACGTTGGTGAAATCATAGGTTTGAGTAAGTGAGTAAAAGTAAAGTAAGTCGAACCACAAGATTTTCAAAGTTGAAATAATAGTAGTACATTCTAAAAGTTAATATTCACGAGCACCCAATTATCAAAGCTTAACGTTCCGTCCGTTGAATACCCCATCAATTAGTGCTAGAACAACACTGTTCCCGAAAATATATTTCATCCGTAGACGGTAGCGAACCGTCAAGGATGAGGGTTGTCAACCCATATGGCCATATAACATAAGTTCTCGCTTACACCATTTGATGTAACTAATGATAATCGGATTGAGGATTTTCGTTCTAAACTCGTATGTAGAATGTTTGTTTTCCCGTTCTTGTGTTCACTTAGTTCAAAAGAATCGTTTATGTTTTCTCATCCCAAAAGTAAGTTTAAAAGAGTAAAAGTGGGACTATGATCTCACCTCGAGTGCATGAGTATAAAGGTACTTCAACAAGTAAACGTGTGCATGAAAGTTGCTTAGCCTTGACCTAAACAAGTAAGTTATATCAATTAACAGGTTACGACACAAGGTCGGGTGAAATGTGTTCAATTAGTCCTATGGCTCGTTACGACTCGATTAAGTATAGCATGTGAATCACGTTGTCAAGTTTCATACAAGAAACAAGTATAAAAGCATGTTAGAATGATTGTATAAAAGTTTGGTTAAGTTTGACTAAAAGTCAAACTTGGTCAAAGTCAACGAAAAAGTCAACGCGTTCGGGTCGGGTCCCGAACAATTTTTCTATGCTAAATATTCATATACAACTATATTAAAACAAGTTTCATGTGAATCGGAGGTCGGTAGCTAGTCAAACATTTCACGTGAAATGGGACAAAGAGGTCAGAATCTGACCAGGTCTATCTGCGCCCCGCGCGGGGTGAGGTGCGCGCCGCGCCATTTCCTGTACAGGCAATTCTGGTCAGTTTTCAAGTAAGCACGACCCAAAACTCAAATAATCCTAACTCACAAACCGCAAACCTCCTAAACATGTATCTCACGTCGTTGGAAAGGTATTTTAACAAGGAATACAACTAAACACTTTTCATAGATCATAACCGACAATTTCCAAATCGAAAACATCATCAAAGTTCATCATTTTCAACCAAAAATCAAAGAAACGCATTTTATGATTTGGGAACTTTTAACATACATATGATATGCCGTTTTGAAGGTAATAACGCATACATTGCAACTAGACGCATATTCCAAGTTTCAATAAACATTTACTACGTCAAAAATCACTAGCCACGTTATCGTTTCAAAATCAATTTCGACACAAATGAGACTTATGATTCACTAATCAAACGCTAGCATACATCACACCATTTCGAAGCTATTTACGCATACAATTTAACTAGTTAACTAGCATACATTCAAACAAGTGTCTCAACTAGCATTCAACCGCATCAAGTTCCTACCAAAACGATAATCGATTCACCAAAAACACATTTCATGTTATTGAGCTAGTTTATCATCATCCAACATATCAAAACGAAGCTAATGAAGTAACTAACACTTTTAACACATACAGCTTTATCTTATAACATCATTTGAGCAACCAAAACTCAAGATTAAGCTAGACCCATTTGGGTGTTCATGTCATATTTTCAAAACACGAAGAACGAGCATACAAATTACATACACGACATCCCTACGAGCCATAGACACTAATTAACCACTTGACAAGTCTAAAAACGAATTTAACAAGTTAGGGTTTCATGAGAAATTCTTACCCCATGCCATGAGACTAGTATCAAATCGAAGAGGATGAAACGAGGATTCCAAAAGTACAATTTGTTTTGATGTTTGATTCCTTGCTTGAATTTGGATGATGATTGAAGATGATGAAGAATTTAGGATGGGAGTTTTTGGTTGAGAGAAAAGAAGAAAGAAAAAGAAATTAAATGTGGAGGATGGTGGAGAAGTAGTTGACTTAGTCAACTACTAGTGAGTAGTTTGGCCATTTGGTAAAAATGGTCCCTCAATTTTAAGCCGGGTGCGTAATTTAACCAAACGAGATATTTTAAAACGCTAGAGTAAACGAGTGGTGTTAAAATTGAATAACGGAAATATTACGAACGTTATTCAACGGAAACTACGAATTTAAATAACGAAAGATATTATAAAAAAAAAAGAAGACGGTGTTAAAATTAAATTTTTAACGGAAAAACACGGGATGTTACATTATCCACACCTCAAAAGAAATTTCGTCCCGAAATTTAGTTGGAAGTAGTAGTTGTTGAATCTTCATCGAGGTCTTGTGTTGCCGATTCTACGAGTGAGGGAAGGTACGTCCTTGGGTATTTCAACGAACCTGAAGGTCGGGGTCGTATGTTGTTTTAAGGTTTGGTTCCATGATTTTATGGTTTCCGGTCCTCCTAGGAAGTGAGGTTTATCGTCGATAGTGAGTTCATCAAAGAAGATAACAAGTTCTCGTTTCGCAAAACACGTCTTTGAGTTGATACATCGAATGTAGGATAACGGAGACCCAAAATGAGTCGGAAAAGTCTAAACGGCTAGCGACGGGTCCAAAACGCCCCAAGAATTTAAAGGATCGAAATATAGCGGATTTAGCTTCCTACGTTTCCCGAAACGGATTGCACCTTTCCAAGGTGCGACTCTTAACGTGACGCGGTTTCCCACGTGGAATTTGAAATGTTTACGTCTAAATCGGCGTAGCTCATTTGGCGACAACGAGTCGTGTTGGGTCTTTCTTGGATATGGATAAGTTTTCTCGGTCGCTCATGCATAATCCCGGTCCCGGTGAATTGGTCATCGTTTACTTGGTTCGACAAAAGGAGAATGACGTTTCCGGTCATATAAGGTTTCGAAGGCGTGGCGTCAATACTCGAATGAAAATTTTGTAGTAAGAG
This sequence comes from Rutidosis leptorrhynchoides, assembly GCF_046630445.1. Lineage (NCBI taxonomy): Eukaryota > Viridiplantae > Streptophyta > Magnoliopsida > Asterales > Asteraceae > Rutidosis > Rutidosis leptorrhynchoides. Next base: position 79,382,118 of record NC_092343.1, read on the forward strand.
AGTTTGATTAAAGGCAAAGACGTTTCTCAAGAAAATTTGAAGTTGGTAATACAAATTCGTATTATGGTTTCCAAGGTTTAAATCGCATGTTTGTTCGGTCCGTCGGGTTGTGGATGGTACGCGGTACTCATGTCTAAACGCAGTCCCGAGGCTTTTTGTAAGGTACTCCAAAATCTAGAAGTGAAACGAGGATCTCGATCCGAAACGGGGTACATTTCCCTAAGGCATATTGAACAAGTTTGCTAGGAATTGAAAACGTTAGCTAGGACAAATTTCTCAAGAAAATTCGCGTCGCGGAAGATTTATCGGTTTCCAAAAACGTTCGTCGGGGCAAGTTCTTATCGGGTTTTGAAAACGATTGTTAGGACTATCCACCCTCGCGGCGAATACTTGTATGACGTGAAGAGTCGCTCTCCATTGAGAATTTAGAATAAGGACCTCCTGAACCGGAAGTACGAGTGTGGTGAGAGAGAAGTTTCCGCCTCAGTGCGAGCATAACGAGTAAATTGTAATTAGTCAATAAGACTGTGCGAGGACGAGCTAGTATACACGTGTAACATACGGTTGAAGCCGAGAGGAATCGGTAATTCATTCGGAAGCATAAATATAATTTGACAATAATTGAAGGTGTGTCCCCGGTATGGTTGTTATAAATATTCTCGGAGTTTTCGGATGTCCAAACCTGAAAAGATGAAGTCATGTACATGGCACATGGTGGTGTTTAGGTTGATCGAGTCTAACCACCATCACGCGTCACTAGAACTTTGGTATGTCTTACCGTAATATAACTACGTTGATCGAGTGTAGTTATATTACGCTAACTCATACCTCCATTCCCACATCACTCCATAGATTCAAGTTCGTGTCATCGCGAAAATCTAAAATAAACAAAATGTAACGACGTCTCAAACGTGACTCGTATTAAATCGAAAGAATTGGTGCAACTCTGAAGATGCGTTCCCCGAGGGAAGTGTATAGTTGATTGTTCACGTCAATGTGGTTCGAGTCAGACAATATTGTATTTAGGTATGAAAAGAGTAACGAGTCATGATAACAAGTAATACGCAACCGTAGCGATAAATGGTGATGACGATACTCATCTAGAGTAGTGACAGTGACTTTACAATATTCATGGATAGTAAGATGAGACGGGGGGAATAACAACTAAGGAGTCAGATTTCCCGAACTAAAGTGGCAGGATACGAGTTCGTATAATGAAGGTTGGGTACCATTAAAAAGTTTTCCTAAGAATGATTCAAGTATAATGCACAAGTAGTCAAGTAAGTGCTATCTATAGCAAATGTATGTCAGAATGCAATGATTAACTATCCGGTTGTAGTCTAGACTTACTAATGCGTCCTAACGACTCTGTTAGACACACTAATGCATCCTAGTTCTCTACAACCAACGCTCTGATACCACTTGTAACGACCCGACCAAAACCGTTATTGACGGCGTCGTTAACTTAGGTCCCGTTGCGTGGTCGTAGTCCCTATATGAGACTCGTTTGACCAAAATTATGTCGCGTTCATTTGAAAGGTACAAAGTTTAGTTTAACAAACGGATCGACAATAAGTTTAAGTTTACAAAGTTATAAAGTATGAATGAAATAACTTGCGACATAATTAGTTTGAAACCACAGTTGCTATAAATAGCGTAAGTAAGTAGACAAAAGTTTGAATCCAAAAATGCTATCCCTAGCGTATGCATGCATGGTAGACTCCAATCAAGTAATCAAAGAGTGCGGAAGCGTGTAACAAATAGCCATGTGAAAACCTGAGAAAACATAGAAGAATCTGTCAACGCAAAAACGTTGGTGAAATCATAGGTTTGAGTAAGTGAGTAAAAGTAAAGTAAGTCGAACCACAAGATTTGCAAAGTTGAAATAATAGTAGTACATTCTAAAAGTTAATATTCACGAGCACCCAATTATCAAAGCTTAACGTTCCGTCCGTTGAATACCCCATCAATTAGTGCTAGAACAACACTGTTCCCGAAAATATATTTCATCCGTAGACGGTAGCGAACCGTCAAGGATGAGGGTTGTCAACCCATATGGCCATATAACATAAGTTCTCGCTTACACCATCTGATGTAACTAATGATAATCGGATTGAGGATTTTCGTTCTAAACTCGTATGTAGAATGTTTGTTTTCCCGTTCTTGTGTTCACTTAGTTCAAAAGAATCGTTTATGTTTTCTCATCCCAAAAGTAAGTTTAAAAGAGTAAAAGTGGGACTATGATCTCACCTCGAGTGCACGAGTATAAAGGTACTTCAACAAGTAAACGTGTGCATGAAAGTTGCTTAGCCTTGACCTAAACAAGTAAGTTATATCAATTAACCGGTTACGACACAAGGTCGGGTGAAATGTGTTCAATTAGTCCTATGGCTCGTTACGACTCGATTAAGTATAGCATGTGAATCATGTTGTCAAGTTTCATACAAGAAACAAGTATAAAAGCATGTTAGAATGATTGTATAAAAGTTTGGTTAAGTTTGACTAAAAGTCAAACTTGGTCAAAGTCAACGAAAAAGTCAACGCGTTCGGGTCGGGTCCCGAACTATTTTTCTATGCTAAATATTCATATACAAGTATATTAAAACAAGTTTCATGTGAATCGGAGGTCGGTAGCTAGTCAAACATTTCACGTGAAATGGGACAAAGAGGTCAGAATCTGACCAGGTCTATCTGCGCGCCGCGCGGGGTGAGGTGCGCGCCGCGCCATTTCCTGTACAGGCAATTCTGGTCAGTTTTCAAGTAAGCACGACCCAAAACTCAAATAATCCTAACTCACAAACCGCAAACCTCCTAAACATGTATCTCACGTCGTTGGAAAGGTATTTTAACAAGGAATACAACTAAACACTTTTCATAGATCATAACCGACAATTTCCAAATCGAAAACATCATCAAAGTTCATCATTTTCAACCAAAAATCAAAGAAACGCATTTTATGATTCGGGAACTTTTAACATACATATGATATGCCGTTTTGAAGGTAATAACGCATACATTGCAACTAGACGCATATTCCAAGTTTCAATAAACATTTACTACGTCAAAAATCACTAGCCACGTTATCGTTTCAAAATCAATTTCGACACAAATGAGACTTATGATTCACTAATCAAACGCTAGCATACATCACACCATTTCGAAGCTATTTACGCATACAATTTAACTAGTTAACTAGCATACATTCAAACAAGTGTCTCAACTAGCATTCAACCGCATCAAGTTCCTACCAAAACGATAATCGATTCACCAAAAACACATTTCATGTTATTGAGCTAGTTTATCATCATCCAACATATCAAAACGAAGCTAATGAAGTAACTAACACTTTTAACACATACAGCTTTATCTTATAACATCATTTGAGCAACCAAAACTCAAGATTAAGCTAGACCCATTTGGGTGTTCATGTCATATTTTCAAAACACGAAGAACGAGCATACAAATTACATACACGACATCCCTACGAGCCATAGACACTAATTAACCACTTGACAAGTCTAAAAACGAATTTAACAAGTTAGGGTTTCATGAGAAATTCTTACCCCATGCCATGAGACTAGTATCAAATCGAAGAGGATGAAACGAGGATTCCAAAAGTACAATTTGTTTTGATGTTTGATTCCTTGCTTGAATTTGGATGATGATTGAAGATGATGAAGAATTTAGGATGGGAGTTTTTGGTTGAGAGAAAAGAAGAAAGAAAAAGAAATTAAATGTGGAGGATGGTGGAGAAGTAGTTGACTTAGTCAACTACTAGTGAGTAGTTTGGCCATTTGGTAAAAATGGTCCCTCAATTTTAAGCCGGGTGCGTAATTTAACCAAACGAGATATTTTAAAACGCTAGAGTAAACGAGTGGTGTTAAAATTGAATAGCGGAAATATTACGAACGTTATTCAACGGAAACTACGAATTTAAATAACGAAAGATATTATAAAAAAAAAAAGAAGACGGTGTTAAAATTAAATTTTTAACGGAAAAACACGGGATGTTACATGCACCCAAGGAAATAAGATTCTTCTTCAATTCTGGAACATGCCTGACATCTGTCAAAGTCCTCACAGTGCCATCATACATCTTGATTTGGACCGTTCCCATGCCAACAACCTTACAAGCTACATCATTTCCCATAAGGACTTTACCACCATTTATTTCTTACTAGGTGGTAAACCAATCCCTAATAGGACACATATGATAGGAACATCCCGGGTCAAGAATCTACTTGTCAACTGAATGACCATCGGTAACACTAAGAACATTTGCGCCATCAGAATCATTTTCTGCAACCGCGGCAACTTTATTGGCTCCCTTTGCATTCCAAGTCTCTCTTTTTTCCTTTTAGGTATGGACAGTCTCTACGCATGTGACCTTCCATGTGACAATTGTAGCACTTGATCTTTCTAGATTTTGCTTTTGATCTAGAACGACCTTTATTGTTACTACTTGATGCTCTATCGTTAAGTCTTCCTCTTACCACCAAACCATCTCCACTTTCTTCCACATAATCCGCCCAGGATTTCTTCCTTAACTCACTAGAGTTCAAGGTAGATTTGACATCCTCCATGAAAATAGTTTTTCTACTATATAATAGAGTTGTAACCAAATGCTCATACGATTTTGGCAAGGAACGTAAGAAAATTAACGATTGATCTTCATCATCAATTTTCACACCAATATTATTCAAGTCCAAAATTATTTTATTGAACTCATCGATGTGCTAATTTAGTGAACCTTCTTTCATCCGAAGAATATACAACCGTTGTTTCATATACAACCGGTTCTTGAGACTCTTAGTCATATATAGAGATTCTAGCTGTTTCCAAATTCCAGCCGGTGTGGTTTCTGCCGCAACTTCTCATAGCACACAATCGGAAAGATTCGGAATAATCATACCGTGTGCCTTCTCCAGAAGTTCATCCTTCTCTTCCTCTGTCAACTTTTCAGGTAGATGTTCTCTCCCTTTCAAATCTAACAAATAACCTTGTTGGCTCAGTAGAGCCCGCATCTTTATTCGCTAAAGATCAAAATCGTTCTGGCCATTAAATTTCTCTACACCAGACCTGATTATCGTCATCTGAATATTTAATCACAGCTGCACTCTGATACCAGTTTGTTCTGATTTACGTGCTTTCAAGACCCGAGAAATTAATAGAAAAATTAAGCAATAAATAAAGACACAAAGTTTTATGTGGTTCGGTGTGAGGCCTAGTCCACGGGAGGAAGTAGAGATGGATTTTACTAGCAATTATGGCAACCCGAGGTTACAATGTATCACTTAATCTAGGCTCCGAAAATACTAACAAAGTATTTGAACCACTCACTAGATTATTACACTTCTATCGTAACTCACTCGTATAGAATTTTGATTAACAATTCTATACTTTCTCTATTTGCTACAATACTTCTCACAAGAGTGTTATAGACTCTTTCAAGTATGTGTAATTGGGATACTCTAAAATAAAATTCATGCACTTCCTTTTATAGTTGAACTTGTATGTTAGGAAGAAGACTTCAAATTGCATACTCCTTCCACTTATCATTTGTTTAAAACAAGTAGTAAACAAGTTGTTAATAACTTGTAAGTTCTAGTGCATCCCTCTTTCTTTGACTTGTAATACCAATATGTATACAATTTGAATTTGAAATCTCAAATACAAGTCATAACATAGTTGGCATTTTAGAGTTTACTAGATAATAGTTGTCATGCATGTATGGAGTGTAACAACCCAACCCGTTAACCAACCAATAACGCGAAATAAAAAAAAATTTCTTTGTGCAGCTAATGGCGCGGTGCGCCATGACCCCGCGCAGCGCGCAAAAGGGCCTGGACAGGCTGCTGTCCCAAGAAATCCCAAATGTTAAAATGTTTGACCACTTCCCGACACATTTAGACTAAACGGTTTTCACAACATATTATAATAGTTAAAACTAACACGTTCCATCAATAAAAAGGGTTTTACGACACCGGGCTCACATATGCCCAAATTACCCTTTAAGTACCAATTTCAAGTTTTCGACCACACGACTTTTAACACAAAATAAAGCCGACCATGGCGATTGGGGATACGCTACCCAATCCTAATCAATCCAAAAGTAAGCCTTCTAAAGCAACTACGCGATTCCACTAGTCCCATGCTTACCCGAGCCACCGCATCCATATAAATCTATAAAAAGGTAAACAACGAGAGGGTAAGCTAACGCTTAGTGAGTGAAAATATACTACATACATATATATGCATAAAATGGACACGCCCCACAAAACCAAATACCGCATACCGGAGCATCCAAGCATAAAGGCAAGCTAGTCTAAGCATACCGTAAGATCACTAAGCAACGAGCTAAAGATACATCAACAAAATATAAGTTCACCAACAACGATGTGAACAATGCCAATAAGCTACACCCGGAGGGTTAGCTACATCACGACAATACAACATTATATGTATATAATATATATATATATATATATATATATATATATATATATATATATATATATATATATATATATATATATATATATATATATATATATATATGTATATGTATGTATATATATTATATATATATCTATATATATCTCGAATAACATAATTTGCTTACGCTTACAACACAATAACCATGGTTAACCAATCGTACAAGGGAATGGCGCTCGCGAAAACGCCATCGGTGTTCATAACATCCGTTAGGGTACTTAACACCTCGTATCACTAACCCCTAGGGTGGCACCTTAACACCTCGGTACTTCACCCCGAGTGGCATCTTAACACCTCGATGCTTCACTCATTATTTTACGGAGTGGTGTCTTAACACCTCGACACTACACCCCTAGGTGGCATCTTAACACCTCGATGCTTTACCCCGAGTGGCATCTTAACACCTCGATGCTTCACTCATCACGTGAAACGTGGTGTCTTAGCACCTCGACACTACACATTTCACGCTACAACAAATAGATACATTATATACCTACACATATAATTATTCCACTCACTATATTAACTCTTCGTCATTGGGGTTATATAAGTCCACATCACATGCCCATGTGATAACGTACACACAAAGTGTGCACCTCGCCAAAGTGGTCAACCAAAATGCACAACCGTGCCAATTGGACCTATACACAAGTCCAACAATTCCACCTATACGAGAAGCGAGCTCTATAAGCGAGAACCCCTTCACCCGACCCACACTCATCCTACACATACATATGCATATAGGATATTAACACTCACCTTGTCGCCTTGAAGAATGCTACTGAATAATCCGCAATCGCCGATGGAATGTACCTAATCCATTTATCACATAACAAGTAACACAATAAGGGTGGATATACAAATCAACCCAAATTGACAACTAGTGCAATTTCGACCCAAAAGCACTTCCAAGCACAAACCGCGCCCAAACTAACCAATAATCACTAACACAAGTGAGAATGGTCCTAATATGCCAATCAAACCCAATCATAGGTGTTAAACACCTATCTTGCCCAAAATGACACTTAAACCCTAATTTGACCCATAAGAAGTCAATATCACGCCATTAGCAAGTTTTGACACCAAAACATATTTAACTCGGTTCTATGCTTCAACTTAATCCATTTTAAGTTTATAAACCTTATTAAATCGGCAATTGAGTCATAATCATCAACAAACCCTAATTTTGACTCTAGTCAAAATTAGTCAATCATAAGAACCCTAATGGTTTTCAAAACACCAATAATCACTAATACTAGTGATTATACACCATTTACAAGTCTTAAACATGGTTAAATCATTAACCAACCCAAAACCCTCCAAATATCAAAATAGAAAGTTTCCATAAACCCTCTTCATCAACCAAATGGGTTTTACAACTAACAATCTCAAACCCTAACTTGAATATCAAATCTAACAAATGAAATTCGGAGTTAGGACTTACCAATACTACCAAAACGTAGCCAGGAGCGAGATGAACAACTTTAAAACCCAAGCTTTGGCTAGAATTAGACTGCTTCTTCTCCAAATCAAGCTCTCTCACTCTAGAGCTCTTCCTCTCTCTCTAAATATGGATGAGAGTGTTTGTGTGAGTGAGAAATGAGCTCCAATGGAGTTCTAGATCCGTTTTGGTGACCCTAAACCGACCCCAATTGAAAAGACCAAAGTACCCCTCATTTAAACCTTTTAAAAAAGCTAAAAATTGCTTCTGACGCGATCGGAGCACAGCGCCATAAGGTGGAGCTCCGCTCCAACCTTCAGGTCAGTTTTCAGAAACTTGTTTTGGCCATAACTTTTTGACCTTAGCTCCATTTTCAATGAATCAAATATCGTTGGAAACGTAATAAGATTTTCTTTCCAATGGTAAGGCTTTGAAACATCAACTCAAACTTTATTTGGGGTTGAAAAGATATGTACACACCTTGTCACTTCAGACAACGTCCAGTTTCCTTCGACGTTCGAGCAAACAACACGTATATGCTGCGTACACTTCATACACGTATCGTACACCATAAATACATTATGTACAATAAATATTTGGGTCTTACAACTCTCCCCCACTTAAACTCGATCACGTCCTCATGATCTTCTCCACTTAACCAATCCGGACCTACTCAACGGTCGTCAATCATAAGTCCCAATCCGAACTTTCCTAGACAATTCTTCCCAATGAATCACCTTTAACAACTAAATCGTCACCCGCGATTTATCAAATCCACCAACCGAGCACTAAAACCTTGCTCAATCCCTCACATCGGGAAAAACTCGACCAATCTCGAACCGAGATATCAATTCCTTAGCGTACCTTTACCAAGGACCACGCTAAAAGCGACCAAGTCTCAACCTAAAGTCAACATTCTGAACGTTGAAGATCGAACCACATGAATCCTTACGGATTACACTTACCACTAAACATCCTTTGTAGTTCGCAATACAACCAATACGCCACTATCCTAACATCATATGAGCGAAACACGGCTATCGCAATCACTAATCACACAACATGGTCCTCACGATCCTACCATCGGTGTATAAAACGACTGATAGATCACACCACACGGTCCTTACGAACCCACCATCGGTGTATAAAATAACCGATAGATCACTCAACACCGGATGAAGTCAGCGGACCTCGTCAACGGTCATGCTTCACCGATATAACACTACACCCATGATGAAGTCAGCGGACCCCGAAGGCAATGCTTCACCAATCAATGATCTCATGATGAAGTCAGCGGACCCCGAAGGTCATGCTCCACCAATCAACGATCCCATGATGAAGTCAGTGGACCCTGAAGGTCATGCTTCATCAATCACCAATACCATGATGAAGTCAGCGGACCCCGAAGGTCATGCTTCATCAATCAACGCCCTTTTGGCCTCGAACGACGAGTAGCGTAACATCGCGCTCTGCTACGCCATAGTGAATCCTAACGGATACCACTAACCATTCACACAATCGAGCAAGAACCACCTATATCAAACATAGGCACAAAACAGTAATTCTCTAAAAGAGGATCCGATACGCACATCCCTTAACCGAGGGATTTCACCTTGCTCGCCATACCCGTCCATTATCTCTCAACGAGATTTACCACATTACCACCTTGGTGATAATTCAAATCCAAAATCATAGGTACAATTTAACCGAAATTGTACTCTACCACAAATCGACCAAATCTAGGTCCCGACACAAATTTCGGATCTACCAAAAGCATTGTCCGAAATTTCACACTAAAACCTCCGCGTGCGGGAGTGTAACTCCCCCACTTGGAACTACGTTCCATAACCGCATCTCGTACACCCGCACAATGCTACCAAAGGTAGACTTTACCAATAATTGGGATCACACGGCCCATCACCATGTCTTGCTTGAACTTTGAGCATACTAAGGATCCTAACCTATCCTTAAACACTTCGAACGAAAAGTGTACCACAAATTACACGAACTATACACTCGCAATCATCCAATTGCTTTAGTTTGTCGAATTTCACCCGATCACTCTTGTACCTAAGGGTTTCACTTCGGTACCCTAAGTACAATGTAACCGCAACACAATCAGAGTCGAACACCACGCTAGTAGGTATAAAAAGGCACCTAATGTCGCGTCACGTAGACTCCTTTACCAACATACATCGAGATCAACACTCGATTTCAAGAGTTTCAATCCACCTGACGAACCTCATGGTTCATCAACTTCAACACGAAAGCGAACACGCGCTTAACGACCGAACACCAAAACCCAGTTCCATGGTTTGGTAGAAACATTTCCCAAATACTAAGGAATGCTTGGTTGCACCAAGTCTTACGCCCTTCGCCCGACAATCAAACGTCATCATAGGGTACTTCCATTCGGAACGTCACCCATATCAATAACATGCACAACACCGTTGAGACTTTAAGGGTCTCACTCAAACGAGCTTAACGACCCGATACTAACCAAAATGCTTAAGCACCCAAGGATTCGTACCATAGGATCAAGGCACAACACACCACTTATACACTCTACTGAGAGCAAACCGGAACCATAAACGTAAACCGCCCGCTTGCTATGAATTATCTCCAACGGAGAATAAAGTTTAGCTAAGACTTACGCACATACCGCATGTTATTACAAACGAACAACATATAATGTTGTACTAAAAGTACCTGATGTAGCGCTGTTGGGCTTCCGTGCTCCACTACCCATCATGTAATCGCGCTCTAACCTCCTAACCCGATCGTCATGCGATTCGGAACACTCTGACTTCTGGTATCCCTCCATCCGGCAAATGAAACACCTGATTAAGCCTAAAGGCACCACCGTACAATCTTGTGCCAAATGACCCCGTTCCCCACACTTAAAGCACGTGAACTTGTAACCCTTCTTACTCTTCTTCTTCACATTCCCAACGCCTTCAGGCGTACTTCGTGCCCTCTTGCCATGAGCACCATGTAATCCTAACCTTGCAAGTACATCTTCATCATCGCTACCTCGAGGTTTAGGAAACCTCTTTTCAAACTCTTCCTTTACAACTTTAGTCACTTGGTCTCGGACCACTTCCGTCATTTGTCCTTCGACCAACTCCTTGGTTACCTCTCTAACTTTGCCAGTGAAAACCGAGACATATTGTTCAAACACAGCCTCAATCCTTAACGTTAACTCATCCTTCCCTTCGTGAATAGGCTCACTCGTTCCGCATCCATCTTCCGTTTTCATTCTAAGGAATGCAAACGATTAGATCACGAACGTATAAACCACAAGCACAACACCGTCCCATCTTGCTAACACTCATCGTACATCACTTGTTAGACATGATTTGCACCCGTAATAAGGTTTGCAAGTCCTTATTATGCATACACGCCGTATCAACTTGTTAGTACAATGACCCCCTCGCTGTAGCGACCCGACCAAATCAAGTTTGACGGCGCCATCTACGTAGGTCCCATTACATGGTCATAAGTCTTTAAGACAAAGTTTGACCGAAAATATGTCGCATTCATTTCATAAGTGTGGATGTTTCAAAGTTTACAAAAGTAGTTTCCATAACTAGTACATAACGATGTTTAAAGTACAAATGAAACACGTGCGACACAGTTTAAAGTAGTCAAAAGATGCTCCACATATGCAAGTATACTCGACATCCAAAGCAAGTATCAAAAAGAATGTGCGGAAGCATGTTTCACCTAATGATCAAGGACCTGAGAAAAACATAGGGAATCTGTCAACGAAAACGTTGGTGAAATCATAGGTTTAAATAAGTAAGTGAGTAAATGTAAGTCGAACCACAAGATTTGCACATTGATAAAATAGTAATACATTCTAAAAGTTAATATTCACGAGCACCCAATTATCAAGGCTTAACATTCCGTCCGTTGAACCCCATTAATAGTGCTAGAACAACACTGTTTCTTGAAAATATATTTCATCCGTAGACGGTAGCGAACCGTCCGAGATGAGGGTTTGTCACACCCATATGGCCATACAACATAAGTTTACGCCTACACTTACACACTGCAAGAGTAACTAATGATAATCGAATTGAGGATTTTGTTCTAAACTCGTATGTAGAATGTTTGTTTTCCTCTACTTGTGTTCACTTAGTTAAAAAGAAATGTTTATGTTTTCTCATCCCAAATGTAAGTTCAAAAGAGTAAAAGTGGGACTATGATCTCACCTTGAGCGCAAGAGCAAATAAGTACTTCGACAAGTAACGTGCGCAAAGAACAATGCTAGTCTTGACCTAAACAAATAGGTCGTATTAATAACGGTAAACACGATAGGTCAAATATATCCAATTAGTCCTATGGCTCAATACGACTCGATTATGTAGCATGTGAATCAAATTGTCAAGTTTCATGCAAGATACAAGTATAGGATCATGTTAGAAAGATTGCATAATCATTTGGTTAAGTTTGACAAAAAGTCAAACTTTGGTCGGTCAAAGTCAACGAAAAAGTCAACGCGTTCGGGTCGGGTCCCGAACTATTTTTCTGTGCTAATTATTCATATATAAGTATGTTAGAACAAGTCTCATGTGAATCGGAGGTCCATAGCGTGCCAAACATTTTTCGTATAATTGACAAGTAGGTCAGAAGCTGGACACAGCTTAGGTCGCGCCGCAACCCAGGTTTGCCGCGCCACGGCATTGGTCGTGTGCTGGTACCTGGTCAGTCTCAATTGTTCAAGTCCCAAATCAAAACTCTTTCAAGCATAAATTACAAACCGCTAACACTTAGAACTCGCACCTTATATCGTTCAGAAAGCTAATTTGACAAGGAACCCAACTACACACATTTCACCAACCGAAAACCTTATTTGCAATAACCGACTTTTCAAATCAAATGATCAATCAATGCACACATTTAATGCTTCAAATTTTACAAGTGCACATTTATGATTCGGGCATTTAATGCATACATAAAACACGCCGTTTTGTAGATAATCAAGCATACAATACAACTAACTACTTACTAACAATAATTCATGTCATTCAATGCATCAAATATTCATTTCAAGCTTATCAAACCCTAACTCAAGTTCACCAAATTCACTAATCAAGTTTATGGAGCTTTCTCAAGCAACCTACACATTAAATTGAAGCTAGTGATACTAGGAACACATTTAATACATGCATTTATAACATTTAACAACATTTAAGCAACCAAATCATCAATCAAACACACCAAACTTTCAAGTTCATGCTAGTTATCAAAAATAACAAGATCGAACATATAAATCATATATTCATGTTAGACTTGAGCCATAGACACTAATTAACAACTTTATAAGTTAAAAACATCAAGAACACAAAATCTAGTGATTTTAGAAAGTTACCCAAATGAGATGTAGTTGGTATGGAATCGAAGAGGAAGTTGCAAGGAGTTCAAATATGTAATTTGTTTTGATTGAAGCTTTCTTGAACGAATTTAGATGATGATTCCTTTGTTTGGAGAATTGAAAGAAAAATGGAAAGTATGAAGAGAAAAGGAAAAATGAAAATGAAAAAGATGAATGGATGGGAGTGGTTTGACCACTTTGACCTAGTCAAAAGTTTGGTCACATGGCAAGATTGGTCCCTCAAGTTCAAATCGGGTGCGTGAATTACCTAAACGAGATAATTTAAAACGCGTATTAACGGGAGGTGTTATAAACATATAACGGACTTTAAATAATTAAACGGAAAAGTAAACGGAAAAAAGCGGGATGTTACATTACCTACTCCTTAAAAGAAATTTCGTCCTGAAATTTAAGTAGGCGTAGTAGTCGTTGTTTCTTCCTCGAAATCTTGCGTTTCCGGAACCGGGAATAGATGAGGGTATTTCCTTTGCATTTGATCTTGCCTTTCCCAAGTAAACTCGGGTCCTTTTTTGGTGTTCCAACGGACTTTAACAATCGGAATTCGGCTTTGTTTCAATGTCTTGATGGAGGTGTCCACAATTTCAATCGGTTCCTCCACAAAATGAAGTTTGTCATCAATAGTAAGTTCCTCGAGAGGGATAACTATATCGGGTTTGGCAAGACACTTTTTCAAGTTAGATACATGGAAGGTAGGATGAATGGAGCTCAATTGAGGTGGAAGATCTAAACGATAAGCAACGGTTCCAATACGCTCCAAGATTTCGAAAGGACCAATATACCTTGGATTTAGCTTCCCGCGTTTCCCAAAATGGATTACACCTTTCCAAGGTGCGACTTTTAACATTACTCAGTCACCGACTTAAAATTCGAGGTCATTGCATCGTTTGTCGGTATAGCTCTTTTGACGACTTCGGGCCGTCCTAAGCCTATCTCGGATTTGAACGATTTTCTCGGTGGTTTAGCGAATGAGTTCAGGTCCGGTGATTTGCACGTCACCTACCTTGGCCCAACAAAGAAGAGAGCGACACTTTCAGCCATATAACGCTTCAAAAGGTGCGACTTTTATACTCGTGTGATAACTATTGTTGTAGGAGAATTCGGCGAGAGGTAAGTGCTTGTCCCAAGCTTTCCCAAAATCGACAACATAAGCTAGTAACATATCATCCAAGGTTTGTATTGTACGTTCACTTTTCCCATCGGTTTGTGGATGATAGGCGGTGCTCATGTCTAAACGCGTTCCCAACGCTTCTTGCAAGGTACGCCAAAATCTAGAAACAAAACGACCATCTCGGTCGGAGATAATCGATAAAGGTACACCGTGTCGGGCTACGATCTCTTTAATGTAAATTTGTGCAAGTTTCTCCATTTTGTCCGTTTCTTTCATGGCAAGGAAGTGTGCGGATTTGGTGAGACGGTCAACAATAACCCAAATAGTATCATAACTGCCCGTCGTTTTTGGTACTTTGGTGATAAAATCCATCGTTATCCTTTCTCACTTCCATTGTGGGATCTCGGGTTGCTGAAGTAGTCCGGATGGTCTTTGGTGTTCGGCTTTGACTTTGGAACATGTCAAACACTTGGAAACATAAGTAGCTACGTCCCTTTTGATGTTCGGCCACCAATATTGTTGTTTAAGGTCGTGGTACATCTTATTGGCACCGGGGTGAATCGAGTATCGTGACTTATGGGCTTCATCTAAAATAAGACTTCGTAGGTCCCCATATCTAGGCGCCCAAATCCTTCCGGTGAAATATCGAAGTCCGGTCTCCCTAACTTCGAATCGAGAGACGAGAATATTCAAGAGCTCATGTGAAACATTTTCATCCTTGAGAGCCTCATCTTGGGCTACCCGAATTTGGCTATTAAGGTTGGTGTGGATGGTGATGTTTAAAGCTCGGACACGAAGAGGCACCAATCTTTCTTTTCGACTTAAGGCATTGGCTACTACGTTTGCCTTCCCGGGATGGTAACGAAGCTCGCAATCGTAATCGTTTAAGGTTTCAATCCACCTTCGTTGTCTCATGTTTAGTTGCTTTTGATCAAAGATGTGTTGGAGGCTTTTGTGATCGGTGAAGATAGTACTCTTGGTTCCATAAAGATAGTGTTTCCACATTTTAAGTGCGAAGACAACAGCTCTGAGTTCGAGATCATGTGTCGTGTAGTTTCGTTCATGAATTTTGAGTTGTCGAGAAGCATAAGAAATGACTTTCGTTCGTTGCATCAACACACACCCAAAACCATGTTTCGAGGCGTCGCAATACACAACAAAATCATCGTTGCCTTCGGTAAGTGACAAGATAGGAGCGGTGGTTAGCTTTGTTTTCAAGATTTGAAATGCGGATTCTTGTTCGGTCGCCCAAACGAATTTCTTTTCCTTGTGAGTTAACGCGGTTAGAGGACGAGCAACCAAAGAGAAATCCTTGATGAATCTACGATAGTATCCGGCGAGACCCAAGAATTGACATATGTGAGTAGGAGTAGTAGGAGTCTCCCATTTACTAATGGCTTCGATTTTTGATGGATCGACTTTAATACCTTGATCACTTACAACATGACCAAGAAATTGAACTTCCTTCAACCAAAATTCACACTTGTAGAATTTGGCATAGAGTCGTTCTTGTCTTAAAAGTTCAAGCACAAGTCGAAGGTGTTCCTCGTGTTCTCCTTCACTTTTAGAATAAACCAAAATATCATCGATGAACACGATAACGAATTTGTCAAGATACGGTTTGCACACGCGGTTCATAAGATCCATGAACACCGCCGGTGCGTTAGTGAGACCAAATGGCATGACAAGGAATTCATAACTACCATAACGAGTTTGGAAAGTGGTTTTGGAGACATCTTCCCCCTTAACCCTTAATTGATGATAACCCGAGTGGAGATCGATTTTTGAATATACACAAGACCCTTGTAGTTGATCAAAGAGGTCATCGATGCGAGGAAGAGGATATCGGTTTTTAACCGTCAATTTGTTTAGTTCACGATAATCAATGCACATTCGTAGGGATCCGTCTTTCTTTTTAACAAACAAAATCGGAGCGCCCCAAGGTGAATGGCTAGGTTGGATAAAACCACGATCAAGTAGTTCTTGGATTTGACTTTGCAATTCTTGCATTTCGGATGGAGCGAGTCTATATGGTGCATGTGCTACGGGTGCAGCTCTCGGAATAAGATCGATTTGGAATTCAACCGGTCGATGAGGTGGAAGACCCGGCAATTCGTCGGGAAATACATCGGAAAAGTCACTAACAATTGGCACATCATCGATATGCTTCTCATCGGACTCGACTTTCTTAACGTGAGCAAGGATCGCAAAACAACCCTTACGAAGCAATTTTCTAACTTTAATGCACGAAACGAGGTTGAGTCCGGTGCAACTCTTATCGCCATAAACAATCAAAGGTTCACCATTCTCGATAGGAATTCGGATTGCGTTAAGATCACAAAGAATGTGAGATTTCGTCTTGGCTAGCCAATTCATACCGATTATTACATCGAAGCTTCCTAGTTCCATGGGTATCAAGTCAATTTCAAACTCATTACCCAAAATGTTTAACGTACACCCCCGGTAATATGTGTCGGCACTCAATAGTTTCCCGTTGGCCACTTTAATGGTATAAGTGGTATCTAGTGGAAGTGGTAGAGTGCTAAAAGAATGAGTTAAAGTCTTGGTTACAAAACTCTTATCGGCACCCGAATCGAATAAAAAAGTAACATAAGTGTTGTTGAGAAGAAACGTACCCGTGACTAGTTCATTGTCATCCCGGGCTTCCTCGGTGTTAATGTTGAAGGCTCAGCCGCGTGTGTTGGGGTTGGCCTTCTTCTTCGGGCATTCGTTCCTATAATGGCCCGTTTGGCCACATTCATAACAAGTGACCGTTTTTGGAGGATTGGGCCCCTTTCGAGCGACGGGGGCAACACTTGTGCAATTGTTGGCCTTATGACCAACTCCTTGGCACCGGTGGCAAATTAGCTTGCCACATTCACCCGAGTGGTGCTTGTGACATTTGTTGCAAAAAGGTTGAGTTCCGGCATAACCTTTCTTGCCGTCGTTGGTGAAAGGCTTTTTGGTGAAGGTGTTGTTGTTGTAGTTGCTTGATGGAGTAGCTTCCCATTTCCTTTTGTTGCCACCCGATTTGTCCTCGGCCTTAGGAGCCGGCACTGCGATTTCATCAACCGTTTCAATCAATTAGTGGGCCATGTTCAAAGCGGCTTGGTGATTAGCGGGTTTGGAGGACATCACACCTTGTTTGATGCTCTTTGGAAGACCATCCATATAGAGTTCAACCCTTTGAGATTCGGCGTTCACGAGGTTGGGACACATCAAGGATAGCTCGGCGAATCGTTGATTGTAGGCCTTGAGATCATTCCCAACCGCCTTCAAAGTTCTTAGTTCTTGTTCGAGCTTTCGAGTTTCTTCGCGAGGGAAATATTCAACAATCATCTTTTCCCTTAAATCGGCCCAAGAGAGGGCATGAGCTTCATCGGTACCCACCGATTGTACATAGGTGTTCCACCATGTTAGAGCGACGCCGGCGAGAGTGTGGGTGGAGTACTTGACCTTATCTTGGTCCCGATAACCGTTTATGCTAAAGAGGGCCTCCGTTTGTTCGAACCATCGAGTGAGTGTAACCAGTCCCCCGGTTCCATCATAAGTGTGAGGTTTGCACCCCATAAAAGCTTTGTAGGAGCACCCTTCGCTTGAGTTACCGGCCCCTTGATTGTTGTTGTTGTTATTGTTATTGTTGTTATTGTTATTGTTGTTGTTGGAGGAGTGACCGGCCATGGCCGCCTCTACGGCGGTGGCCACCATTCGTTGTAGTGCTTGTTCGGGAGTTTCACGGCGTGGCACACGGCGAGGAGGCATTGTTCCTTCAAAACAAAAGAATACCGTTGGTTAGTATTCTAAATAATACTAACCGTGATATGGAATAAAGATAGAGAGAAAATTTTCCTTGACTCGCCTTAAATTCTTTATGTCATAATGTCGGAACGTTCATATGAGTCACCGTAATATAATCCCGGAAATTATATTACCCTAATTCATATGTGCATTTGACATTACTTCATATAGTCAAGGTGGCGTGTCAATCAAATTAGTCAACGTGAGATTAAGGTAGAATAAGAATAGATATGAGTAGGAGAGTTCGAGTATAAATGCACAAGTAGTCATGTAATTCTTACGTCAAGTCTATATGCCGGTTGTAGTCTAGACTCACCAATGTACCCTATGACTCGGGGTCGACACCAATGAACTCTAAATCCCTACAACCAATGCTCTGATACCATCTGTAGCGACCCGACCAAATCAAGTTTGACGGCGCCGTCTACGTAGGTCCCATTACATGGTCATAAGTCTTTAAGACAAAGTTTGACCGAAAATATGTCGCATTCATTTCATAAGTGTGGATGTTTCAAAGTTTACAAAAGTAGTTTCCATAACTAGTACATAACGATGTTTAAAGTACAAATGAAACACGTGCGACACAGTTTAAAGTAGTCAAAAGACGCTCCACATATGCAAGTATACTCGACATCCAAAGCAAGTATCAAAAAGAATGTGCGGAAGCATGTATCACCTAATGATTAAGGACCTGAGAAAAACATAGGGAATCTGTCAACGAAAACGTTGGTGAAATCATAGGTTTAAATAAGTAAGTGAGTAAATGTAAGTCGAACCACAAGATTTGCACATTGATAAAATAGTAATATATTCTAAAAGTTAATATTCACGAGCACCCAATTATCAAGGCTTAACATTCCGTCCGTTGAACCCCATTAATAGTGCTAGAACAACACTGTTTCTCGAAAATATATTTCATTCGTAGACGGTAGCGAACCGTCCGAGATGAGGGTTTGTCAAACACATATGGCCATACAACATAAGTTCACGCCTACACTTACACACTGCAAGAGTAACTAATGATAATCGAATTGAGGATTTTGTTCTAAACTCGTATGTAGAATGTTTGTTTTCCTCTACTTGTGTTCACTTAGTTAAAAAGAAATGTTTATGTTTTCTCATCCCAAATGTAAGTTTAAAAGAGTAAAAGTGGGACTATGATCTCACCTTGAGCGCAAGAGCAAATAAGTACTTCAACAAGTAACGTGCGCAAAGAACAATGCTAGTCTTGACCTAAACAAATAGGTCGTATCAATAACGGTAAACACGATAGGTCAAAGATATCCAATTAGTCCTATGGCTCAATACGACTCGATTATGTAGTATGTGAATCAAATTGTCAAGTTTCATGCAAGATACAAGTATAGGATCATGTTAAAAAGATTGCATAATCATTTGGTTAAGTTTGACACAAAGTCAAACTTTGGTCGGTCAAAGTCAACGAAAAAGTCAACGCGTTCGGGTCGGGTCCCGAACTATTTTTCTGTGCTAATTATTCATATATAAGTATGTTAGAACAAGTCTCATGTGAATCGGAGGTCCATAGCATGCCAAACATTTTCCGTATAATTGACAAGTAGGTCGGAAGCTGGACACGGCTTAGGTCGCGCCGCGACCCAGGATTGCCGCGCCGCGGCATTGGTCGTGTGCTGGTACCTGGTCAGTCTCAATTGTTCAAGTCCCAAATCAAAACTCTTTCAAGCATAAATTACAAACCGCTAACACTTAGAACTCGCACCTTATATCGTTAGAAAGCTAATTTGACAAGGAACCCAACTAAACACATTTCACCAACCGAAAACCTTATTTGAAATAACCGACTTTTCAAATCAAATGATCAATCAATTCACACATTTAATGCTTCAAATTTTACAAGTGCACATTTATGATTCGGGCATTTAATGCATACATAAAACACGCCGTTTTGTAGATAATCAAGCATACAATACAACTAACTACTTACTAACAATAATTCATGTCATTCAATGCATCAAATATTCATTTCAAGCTTATCAAACCCTAACTCAAATTAACCAAATTCACTTATTAAGTTTATGGAGCTTTCTCAAGCAACCTACACATCAAATTGAAGCTAGTGATACTAGGAACACATTTAATACATGCATTTATAACATTTAACAACATTTAAGCAACCAAATCATCAATCAAACACACCAAACTTTCAAGTTCATGCTAGTTATCAAAAATAACAAGATCGAATATATAAATCATATATTCATGTTAGACTTGAGCCATAGACACTAATTAACAACTTTATAAGTTAAAAACATCAAGAACACAAAATCTAGTGATTTTATAAAGTTACCCAAATGAGATGTAATCGGTATGGAATCGAAGAGGAAGTTACAAGGAGTTCAAATATGTAATTTGTTTTGATTGAAGCTTTCTTGAACGAATTTAGATGATGATTCCTTTGTTTGGAGAATTGAAAGAAAAATGGAAAGTATGAAGAGAAAAGGAAAAATGAAAATGAAAAAGATAAATGGATGGGAGTGGTTTGACCACTTTGACCTAGTCAAAAGTTTGGTCACATGGCAAGATTGGTCCCTCAAGTTCAAATCAGGTGCGTGAATTACCTAAACGAGATAATTTAAAACGCGTATTAACGAGAGGTGTTATAAACATATAACGGACTTTAAATAATTAAACGGAAAAGTAAACGGAAAAAGGCGGGATGTTACAGATGACATAAACAAACACAAACAAATTCTACGCGACAACATCACACGCGAGAATTATTATCACAACACAATGACATATTAATAATATCCGCATTATTAATATAAACGTTAGTCCACCTACAAACAAGGCACTAACTATAACCCATTCCGACCCGTAATTCCTACAAGTCCCGTAACAAACTAAGCACACACACAAGTCTAAGTCTAGGCACCTATCTCAAGTCACCTAAATCCCTTAGACCATGCTCTGATACCACTTGTAACAACCCAACCCGTTAACCAACCAATAACGCGAAATAAAAAAAAAATTCTTTATGCAGCAAATGGCACGGCGCGCCATTACCCCGCGCGGCGCGCAAAAGGGCCTGGACACGCTGCTGTCCCAAGAAGTCCCAAATGCGAAAATGTTTGACCACTTCCCGACACATTTAGACTAAACGGTTTTCACAACATATTATAATAGTTAAAACTAACATGTTCCATCAATAAAAAGGGTTTTACGACACTGGGCCCACATATGCCCAAATTACCCTTTAAGTATCAATTTCAAGTTTTCGACCACACGACTTTTAACACAAAATAAAGCCGAGCATGGCGATTGGGGATACGCTACCCAATCCTAATCAATCCAAAAGCAAACCTTCTAAAGCAACTAAGCGAGTCCACTAGTCCCACGCTTACCCGAGCCACCGCATCCATGCAAATCTATAAAAAGATAAACAACGAGAGGGTAAGCTAACGCTTAGTGAGTGAGAATATACTACATACATATATATGCATAAAATGGACACGCCCCACAAAACCAAATACCGCATACCGGAGCATCCAAGCATAAAGGCAAGCTAGTCTAAGCATACCGTAAGATCACTAAGCAACGAGCTAAAGATACATCAACAAAATATAAGTTCACCAACAACGATGTGAACAATGCCAATAAGCTACACCCGGAGGGTTAGCTACATCACGACAATACAACATTATATGTATAATATATATATATATATATATATATATATATATATATATATATATATATATATATATATATATATATATATATATATATATATATATATATATATATATATATCGAATAACATAATTTGCTTACGCTTACAACACAATAACCATGGTTAACCAATCGTACAAGGGAATGGCGCTCGCGAAAACGCCATCGGTGTTCATAACATCCGTTAGGGTACTTAACACCACGTATCACTAACCCCTAGGGTGGCACCTTATGTGACGACCCCGTCAAAACACTTAACGGATCCGTCAGTTGGTCCCACAGCTTGATAGGACTTAAATGAATTAAATAAACAAAGTTGCATTCTTTTATCTCAAAAGTTTCCCAAAAAGGAAACAAACCAAA
This sequence comes from Rutidosis leptorrhynchoides, assembly GCF_046630445.1. Lineage (NCBI taxonomy): Eukaryota > Viridiplantae > Streptophyta > Magnoliopsida > Asterales > Asteraceae > Rutidosis > Rutidosis leptorrhynchoides. The sequence goes on from NC_092343.1 coordinate 79,404,435, forward strand.
ATATGTAGTTTTAAACAACCAACCATAGTAATAAACCAAAAGTTGACACAAAACTTTGCCAACAAACCCACAAGTTTAAATTATCCAAAAATAGAATGCAAGCTTAAGTTTCATAAAATGTTTCATAAAATCTGCCCAAATGCATGCAGACTCTTCTAAACACAGCGGAAGCATCACAAAACTCAAGTACCTGTGAAAACATGCAAGTAAAATGTCAACACAAAGGTTGAGTGAATTATAGGTTTAAATAAATAAATAAACTTTAGACCACAAGATTTAAAAATGTTAGAAAACATTAAACATTATTCCATTATCAATGAGCCACCTGGTAACCACTTAACCCTTTATTTACCCTTGCCAAACACAATAAAAATATACGCTTGGACAGCGTATCTACAACAAATTACGAAGTACTAAACATTCCGATTATAAATTGCTAGCGCGACTAGCTCGAAATGGGGTTGTCAAACCCGATAGATCTATCCGTAGGATTCGCGTTCACCGATAGAAACCAATGATTACAGTTACCAGACTAGGGAATATTTTTGTCCAACTCACAATGAATAATTAAATTTAACTGTTACTTGTGTCTAAACGTAAATGAAAATGCATGTAATCACATTCCAAAAATATACTTTGAAAAGTATGTAAAAACGGGACTATAACTCACCTTAAAAGCAACTGAAGAAACCACACAAACAAGCGAACAGCAAATAGAATGAAGTGATCAGGAATGATCACAACGCCGACCTATAAATAAAGTAGGTCGATATAAATAACTAACTTAGGTCAAGTCTTAGTATGATAGCTATTGTACATGTTGCAAGTAGACATAGAACAATACTCGGCAAGCATCGGTTTGACTGGAACAGCGTACGGACACATACTTTCTATTTTTAGAAAGTTTCTATTTTTAGCAGGTTTCCATTTTTGGAAAGTTTCTATTTTTGGAAGTTTCTATTTTTAGAAAGTTTCTATTTTTGGAAAGTTTCTATTTTTGGAAAGTTTCCAAATTTAGAAAGTTATATTTTTAGAAAGTTTTTAAGTTAGGAAATTTTCCTTATTTAGAAAGTCAACAAAAGTCAACTGAAAGTCAAAGTCAACCGAAAGTCAACTCAAAAGTTAAACTTGGTCAAACATAGTTAACGTTAATTTGAAAAGTGTAAGTTATAATAATAACATAAGTTATAATGTTTATTAAAGTTAAAAGTGTATAATTATGTCATAACATAAGTTTAATTAAATAAAATGAATTATTAAAGTTAATATAAGTTGAAATGATATAATTAATATAACATAAGTAGTTAATTAATTAATTAAATATTAGTCATAATATAAATATTATTAATTAATAATAAATTTTAAATCATATCATAAGTATTATTAATTAATAATGAATTATTAATCATATCATAAGTTTCTAAATATAATTATTAAATCATAAGTATTTAATAATTAAATCATAATTAAATAATAATTAAGTCTTATAATAATTAAATAATTATTTAATCTTTATTATAAGTCTTATAATAATATTCTTATAAAATAAATTTAATAATTATCATAAGTATTTTCCATTAATAACAAAAGTGTTATAAATCATAAGTTAAATTAAAAGGTTAATTAAATCATAAATAATAATTAAATGATATAATAAATATTTATATCATGAGTCTTAAATAATAATAATTACTTCTTTTACCACAAGAAATTAATTAATAATGAGTTTCATTATTTTTATCATAAGTTTTAGAATTAAACATAAGTTTTAATTCAAAAGTTCATCGGGTTGTATCTTGAGTCCCGGGTGTCGATTTCTGGCGAGCCTTATATGCATCTCCGCCTATTCAAATCACCCGACACAATGATGCACTCAAGAACTCACCAAGAACAGTCCACAAGTCGTGGTAATCAGCCATGACACCACTTGGACCTTCAATTTACTCAAAACCGTGTTTTAGTCGTAACGGGTGAACCGTGGCTCGGATTTAGGTGACCCGAACATGAAAGTTCATTCCACCATCAGTCTTAACACACTAACACACCCTAAAGACATCAAGGATGGTCACAAAGTCGGACCAAACCTGTTTCATGTCAATCCACATTTCAATTTTAACAAAATAGTAATTTGATCATAACTAGGGCTCCGGAAATCGAAACGACATGAATCCGGAGTCTAAAATTAATGTCTTGATGAGAGGAATCATTTACATACTTTATTTTAACATTTATCTCAGTCACAAACCCAGAATACACGAAATAGCTGCTGTCCAGAATTTAACAAACCGAAAACATGTGATTATGAGTACATCTATGCATACAAACACTATTACAATAATCCACAAACATCATACTACTAAATAATCATCAAAATACAGTAAATAAATGAAAAATTGAAAATTATAGGGTTAGGGTTTATACCCTAATCGAGAAACGATCTATGTAATCGCGTAGAGAAGAACGAGAGGAACGCGTTGGTGCTAAATAATCCTTGATCCAAGCTATATGTTGAAGCAAGATGATGATGATGATGATGATGATGATGATGATGATGGGTGTGGTGGGTTACGGCCAAGAGAAGAGGGGAGGGAGGAGAGCACTTTGCTAAAATTAGGTTTTAGGAAAAAAATAATATGAAGTGAAAAGTAATTAACAAAAAAAGAAAGCAAGGGGCATACCCCATGGATTCGGCCGAAAAAGGGAGTGGGGTGGGCCCCACTTGGTCCATCTCACTTAAATGTATAATCCTTGTGGCCCAAAAGCCCGAACGAGTCCCGAAACGCGAAAACGCACTTACGCGATTAAAAATCCGGAAAGATAACAAACGCGCGACGAAAAATAAATATAAATACACTATATAATAATATGATCTTAAAATATCATATTTAAAATATTTAGGATTTAAATGTCCCAAAAACTCGACCGTTGGTTTGAAAACCAAAAAGATTCGCCGGATGGAAATCCGCGAGACGTAGAAACGTATAAATTAAAATATGAATACAAATATTCACATAACACATAATAATTAATATATATATATTATTAAAAAATAAATAATATAGGTCATAGAAATGACGTGGCACACTAACAGTTAACGGTCGTTAAATAATTAACTGAAAAGATAACGGAAAAAGTAGGGTCGTGACAGTACCTTCCCGTTACGAAAATTTCGTCCCGAAATTTAAGCAGGCACAGGGGTTGACTCGGCATCTGAGAACAAATGCGGGTACTTCTACTTCATCTGGTCTTCATGCTCCCAAGTGAACTCGGGACCGCGTCTAGCATTCCATCTGACCCGAACAATAGGAATTCTGCTCTGTTTAAGAGTCTTAACCTCTCGGTCCATGATTTCAACAGGCTCCTCAATAAAATGCAATTGCTTATCAACTTGAAGTTCCTCCAAAGGAATAGTCTGATCAAATTCAGCCAAGCACTTCTTTAAATTCGAAATATGGAAAACATCGTGAACAGCACTGAGTTCTTGTGGCAATTTTAAACGATAAGCCACCGGTCCAACTCTTTCAATGATCTCAAACGGTCCCACGAAACGAGGACTTAACTTCCCCCTTTTACCAAAACGGATTACGCCCTTCCAAGGCGAAACCTTTAACATAACACGATCACTAACTTGAAATTCAACATCTTTCCTTCCCTTATCGGCATAACTCTTTTGCCGACTTCTAGCAGTTCTCAACCTTTCTTTAATTTGTACAATCTTCTCAGTAGTCTCGTGAATAATCTCTGGACCTGTAAGTTGAGCATCCCCAACCTCATTCCAACAAATAGGAGACCTACATTTCCTACCGTACAAAGCTTCAAACGGTGCGGCTTTAATACTTGCGTGGTAACTGTTGTTAAAAGAAAACTCAGCTAGCGACAAATATTTATCCCACCCATTTCCAAAATCAATGACGCACGCTCGCAACATATCTTCTAATGTCTGAATGGTCCTTTCACTTTGACCATCCGTTTGAGGATGATAAGCGGTGCTCATATCCAACCTAGTACCCAAGGCTTCCTGTAAAGATCGCCAAAACCTCGACACAAATCGACTGTCTCGGTCGGAAATAATGGACACGGGAACACCATGCCTAGAAACAATCTCTTTCAAATACAAACGGGTGAGTTTCTCCATCGAATCTGTTTCCCTAATCGGCAAAAAGTGAGCAGACTTAGTGAGTTGATCTACAATCACCCAAATCGCATCATAGCCACCCGAAACTCTTGGTAACTTAGTAATAAAATCCATAGTGATAACTTCCCACTTCCACTCGGGAATTTCTGGTTGCACCAAAAGTCCAGACGGTTTTTGATGTTCAGCTTTGACCTTAGCACAGGTCAAACACTTAGCCACATACGTAGCCACATCACCTTTCAAATTATGCCACCAATACAGCTCCTTAAGATCCTGATACATCTTTCCTGAACTAGGATGAATAGAGTATCTAGACTTATGAGCCTCATCCAAAACAAGTTGTCGAAGACCTCCAAATTTCGGAACCCAAAGACGTCCCGCAAAATACCTAGTACCATCAGCTCGAATTTCAAACTTCTTAGCTACCTTTTCTACATTCTCCTTCACGAAATTCTCCTCCTTTAAGGCTTCTTGTTGTGCCTCAAGAATCTGCCTTGCGAGGTTTGATCTAATTGTCATATTCAAGGCCCTAACCCTGCGAGGTTCAGTCCTTTCTTTACGACTCAATGCATCAGCCACAACATTGGCCTTACCCGGGTGATACAAAAGGTCGCAATTATAATCATTCAACGTCTCAATCCATCTTCGTTGTCTCATGTTCAACTGTTTCTGATCGAGAATACGTTGAAGACTCTTGTGATCGGTGTACACAGTACTCTTAACACCATAAAGATAGTGTCTCAAAATTTTAAGCGCAAAAACAACAGCCCCCAACTCTAAATCATGAGTTGTATAGTTCTGTTCGTGAATCTTCAACTGTCGTGACGCATACGCAATAACCTTCTTTCGTTGCATCAAAACGCAACCATAGCCTTGTCGTGATGCATCACAATAAACAAGAAAATCATCATTTCCCTCCGGTAGTGACAAAATCGGAGCGGTAGTCAACTTCTTCTTCAAAATCTGAAAAGCATCCTCCTGTTCATCCTTCCACTCATACTTCTTACCCTTATGCGTTAAAGCAGTCAGAGGTTTCGCAATACGAGAGAAATCCTGAATGAACCTTCTGAAATGTCCCGTTCTTATTGATTAAAAACGTTCCATATTAATTGATTTCGTTGCGAGGTTTTGACCTCTATATGAGACGTTTTTCAAAGACTGCATTCATTTTTAAAACAAACCATAACCTTTATTTCATAAATAAAGGTTTAAAAAGCTTTACGTAGATTATCAAATAATGATAATCTAAAATATCCTGTTTACACACGACCATTACATAATGGTTTACAATACAAATATGTTACATCGAAATCAGTTTCTTGAATGCAGTTTTTACACAATATCATACAAACATGGACTCCAAATCTTGTCCTTATTTTAGTATGCAACAGCAGAAGCTCTTAATATTCACCTGAGAATAAACATGCTTTAAATGTCAACAAAAATGTTGGTGAGTTATAGGTTTAACCTATATATATCAATTCGTAACAATAGACCACAAGATTTCATATTTCAATACACATCCCATACATAGAGATAAAAATCATTCATATGGTGAACACCTGGTAACCGACATTAACAAGATGCATATATAAGAATATCCCCATCATTCCGGGACACCCTTCGGATATGATATAAATTTTGAAGTACTAAAGCATCCGGTACTTTGGATGGGGTTTGTTAGGCCCAATAGATCTATCTTTAGGATTCGCGTCAATTAGGGTGTCTGTTCCCTAATTCTTCGTCGGGAAGTAAGACTTGGCCACTGGTTGATTCACAAACCTATAACAATATATACATATATATCAAAGTATGTTCAAAATATATTTACAACACTTTTAATATATTTTGATGTTTTAAGTTTATTAAGTCAGCTGTCCTCGTTAGTAACCTACAACTAGTTGTCCACAGTTAGATGTACAGAAATAAATCGATAAATATTATCTTGAATCAATCCACGACCCAGTGTATACGTATCTCAGTATTGATCACAACTCAAACTATATATATTTTGGAATCAACATCAACCCTGTATAGCTAACTCCAACATTCACATATATAGTGTCTATGGTTGTTCCGAAATATATATAGATGTGTCGACATGATAGGTCGAAATATTGTATACGTGTCTATGGTATCTCAAGATTACATAATATACAATACAAGTTGATTAAGTTATGGTTGGAATAGATTTGTTACCAATTTTCACGTAGCTAAAATGAGAAAAATTATCCAATCTTGTTTTACCCATAACTTCTTCATTTTAAATCCGTTTTGAGTGAATCAAATTGCTATGGTTTCATATTGAACTCTATTTTATGAATCTAAACAGAAAAAGTATAGGTTTATAGTCGGAAAAATAAGTTACAAGTCATTTTTGTAAAGGTAGTCATTTCAGTCGAAAGAACGACGTCTAGATGACCATTTTAGAAAACATACTTCCACTTTGAGTTTAACCATAATTTTTGGATATAGTTTCATGTTCATAATAAAAATCATTTTCTCAGAATAACAACTTTTAAATCAAAGTTTATCATAGTTTTTAATTAACTAACCCAAAACAGCCCGCGGTGTTACTACGACGGCGTAAATCCGGTTTTACGATGTTTTTCGTGTTTCCAGGTTTTAAATCATTAAGTTAGCATATAATATAGATATAGAACATGTGTTTAGTTGATTTTAAAAGTCAAGTTAGAAGGATTAACTTTTGTTTGCGAACAAGTTTAGAATTAACTAAACTATGTTCTAGTGATTACAAGTTTAAAACTTCGAATAAGATAGCTTTATATGTATGAATCGAATGATGTTATGAACATCATTACTACCTTAAGTTCCTTGGATAAACCTACTGGAAAAGAGAAAAATGGATCTAGCTTCAATGGATCCTTGGATGGCTCGAAGTTCTTGAAGCAGAATCATGACACGAAAACAAGTTCAAGTAAGATCATCACTTGAAATAAGATTGTTATAGTTATAGAAATTGAACCAAAGTTTGAATATGATTATTACCTTGTATTAGAATGATAACCTACTGTAAGAAACAAAGATTTCTTGAGGTTGGATGATCACCTTACAAGATTGGAAGTGAGCTAGCAAACTTGAAAGTATTCTTGATTTTATGAAACTAGAACTTTTGGAATTTATGAAGAACACTTAGAACTTGAAGATAGAACTTGAGAGAGATCAATTAGATGAAGAAAATTTAAGAATGAAAGTGTTTGTAGGTGTTTTTCGTCGTTGGTGTATGGATTAGATATAAAGGATATGTAATTTTATTTTCATGTAAATAAGTCATGAATGATTACTCATATTTTTGTAATTTTATGAGATATTTCATGCTAGTTGCCAAATGATGGTTCCCACATGTGTTAGGTGACTCACATGGGCTGCTAAGAGCTGATCATTGGAGTGTATATACCAATAGTACATACATCTAAAAGCTGTGTATTGTACGAGTACGAATACGGGTGCATACGAGTAGAATTGTTGATGAAACTGAACGAGGATGTAATTGTAAGCATTTTTGTTAAGTAGAAGTATTTTGATAAGTGTATTGAAGTCTTTCAAAAGTGTATAAATATATATTAAAACACTACATGTATATACATTTTAACTGAGTCGTTAAGTCATCGTTAGTCGTTACATGTAAGTGTTGTTTTGAAACCTTTAGGTTAACAATCTTGTTAAATGTTGTTAACCCAATGTTTATAATATCAAAAGAGATTTTAAATTATTATATTATCATGATATTATGATGTACGAATATCTCTTAATATGATATATATACATTAAATGTCGTTACAACGATAATCGTTACATATATGTCTCGTTTCAAAATCATTAAGTTAGTAGTCTTGTTTTTACATATGTAGTTCATTGTTAATATACTTAATGATATGTTTACTTATCATAATATCATGTTAACTATATATATAACCATATATATGTCATCATATAGTTTTTACAAGTTTTAACGTTCGTGAATCACCGGTCAACTTGGGTGGTCAATTGTCTATATGAAACTTATTTCAATTAATCAAGTCTTAACAAGTTTGATTGCTTAACATGTTGGAAACATTTAATCATGTAAATATCAATCTCAATTAATATATATAAACATGGAAAAGTTCGGGTCACTACAGTACCTACCGTTAAATAAATTTCGTCCCGAAATTTTAAGCTGTTGAAGGTGTTGACGAATCTTCTGGAAATAGATGCGGGTATTTCTTCTTCATCTGATCTTCACGCTCCCAGGTGAACTCGAGTCCTCTACGAGCATTCCATCGAACCTTAACAATTGGTATCTTGTTTTGCTTAAGTCTTTTAACCTCACGATCCATTATTTCGACGGGTTCTTCGATGAATTGAAGTTTTTCGTTGATTTGGATTTCATTTAACGGAATAGTGAGATCTTCTTTAGCAAAACATTTCTTCAAATTCGAGACGTGGAAAGTGTTATGTACAGCCACGAGTTGTTGAGGTAACTCAAGTCGGTAAGCTACTGGTCCGACACGATCAATAATCTTGAATGGTCCAATATACCTTGGATTTAATTTTCCTCGTTTACCAAATCGAACAACGCCTTTCCAAGGTGCAACTTTAAGCATGACCATCTCTCCAATTTCAAATTCTATATCTTTTCTTTTAATGTCAGCGTAGCTCTTTTGTCGACTTTGGGCAGTTTTCAACCGTTGTTGAATTTGGATGATCTTCTCGGTAGTTTCTTGTATAATCTCCGGACCCGTAATTTGTCTATCCCCCACTTCACTCCAACAAATCGGAGACCTGCACTTTCTACCATAAAGTGCTTCAAACGGCGCCATCTCAATGCTTGAATGGTAGCTGTTGTTGTAGGAAAATTCTGCTAACGGTAGATGTCGATCCCAACTGTTTCCGAAATCAATAACACATGCTCGTAGCATGTCTTCAAGCGTTTGTATCGTCCTTTCGTTCTGCCCATCAGTTTGTGGATGATAGGCAGTACTCATGTCTAGACGAGTTCCTAATGCTTGCTGTAGTGTCTGCAAGAATCTTGAAATAAATGTGCCATCCCTATCAGAGATAATAGAGATTGGTATTCCATGTCTGGAGACGACTTCCTTCAAATACAATCGTGCTAACTTCTCCATCTTGTCATCTTCTCTTATTGGCAGGAAGTGTGCTGATTTGGTGAGACGATCAACTATTACCCAAATAGTATCAAAACCACTTGCAGTCCTTGGAAATTTAGTGATGAAATCCATGGTAATGTTTTCCCATTTCCATTCCGGGATTTCGGGTTGTTGAAGTAGACCTGATGGTTTCTGATGCTCAGCTTTGACCTTAGAACACGTCAAACATTCTCCTACATATTTAGCAACATCGGCTTTCATACCCGGCCACCAAAAAATGTTTCTTGAGATCCTTGTACATCTTCCCCGTTCCAGGATGTATTGAGTATCTGGTTTTATGAGCTTCTCTAAGTACCATTTCTCTCATATCTCCAAATTTTGGTACCCAAATACTTTTAGCCCTATACCGGGTTCTGTCTTCCCGAATATTAAGATGCTGCTCCGATCCTTTGGGTATTTCATCCTTTAAATTTCCCTCTTTTAAAACTCCTTGTTGCGCCTCCTTTATTTGAGTAGTAAGGTTATTATGAATCATTATATTCATAGATTTTACTCGAATGGGTTCTCTGTCCTTCCTGCTCAAGGCATCGGCTACCACATTTGCCTTCCCCGGGTGGTAACGAATCTCAAAGTCGTAATCATTCAACAATTCAATCCACCTACGCTGCCTTATATTCAGTTGTTTCTGATTAAATATGTGTTGAAGACTTTTGTGGTCGGTATATATAATAATTTTGACCCCATATAAGTAGTGCCTCCAAGTCTTTAATGCAAAAAGAACCGCGCCTAATTCCAAATCATGCGTCGTATAATTTTGTTCGTGAATCTTCAATTGTCTAGACGCATAAGCAATCACCTTCGTTCATTGCATTAATACACAACCGAGACCTTGCTTTGATGCGTCACAATAAATCACAAAATCATCATTCCCTTTAGGCAATGACAATATAGGTGCCGTAGTTAGCTTTTTCTTCAATAACTGAAACGCTTTCTCTTGTTCATCATTCCATTCAAATTTCTTCCCTTTATGCGTTAATGCAGTCAAGGGTTTTGCTATTCTGGAAAAGTCTTGGATGAACCTTCTGTAGTAACCAGCTAGTCCTAAAAACTGGCGTATGTGTTTCGGAGTTTTCGGGGTTTCCCACTTTTCAACAGTTTCTATCTTTGCCGGATTCACCTTAATACCTTTTTTGTTCACTATGTGACCGAGGAATTGAACTTCTTCCAACCAAAATGCACACTTTGAAAATTTAGCGTACAATTTTTCCTTCCTCAATACTTCTAACACCTTTCTCAAATGTTCACCGTGTTCTTGGTCATTCTTTGAGTAAATAAGTATGTCATCAATGAAAACAATGACAAACTTGTCAAGGTATGGTCCACACACTCGGTTCATAAGGTCCATGAACACAGCTGGTGCATTAGTTAAACCAAATGGCATGACCATAAACTCATAATGGCCGTAACGTGTTCTGAAAGCAGTCTTTGGAATATCATCTTCTTTCACCCGCATTTGATGATACCCGGAACGTAAGTCAATCTTTGAATAAACAGACGAGCCTTGTAGTTGATCAAATAAGTCGTCGATTCTCGGTAGTGGGTAGCGGTTCTTGATGGTAAGTTTGTTCAAATCTCAGTAGTTGATACACAACCTGAATGTACCATCTTTCTTCTTGACAAACAAAACAGGAGCTCCCCACGGTGATGTGCTTGGTCGAATGAAACCACGCTCTAAAAGTTCTTGTAATTGGCTTTGCAGTTCTTTCATCTCGCTGGGTGCGAGTCTGTAAAGAGCACGAGCTATTGGTGCAGCTCCTGGTACAAGATCTATTTGAAATTCAACGGATCGATGTGGGGGTAATCCCGGTAATTCTTTCGGAAATACATCGGGAAATTCTTTTGCCACGGGAACATCATTGATGCTCTTTTCTTCAGTTTGTACTTTCTCGACGTGTGCTAGAATAGCATAGCAACCTTTTCTTATTAGTTTTGTGCCTTCAGGTTACTAATAAGGTTTAACTTTGCGTTGCTCTTTTCTCCGTACACCATTAAGGGTTTTCCTTTTTCTCGTATAATGCGAATTGCATTTTTGTAACAAACGATCTCTGCTTTCACTTCTCTCAACCAGTCCATACCGATTATCACATCAAAACTCCCTAACTCTACTGGTATCAATTCAATCTTAAATGTTTCGCTAACCAGTTTAATTTCTCGATTCCGACATATATTATCTGCTGAAATTAATTTACCATTTACTAATTCGAGTAAAAATTTACTATCCAAAGGCGTCAATGGACAACTTAATTTAGCACAAAAATCTCTACTCATATAGCTTCTATCCGCACCCGAATCAAATAAAACGTCAGCAGATTTATTGTCAATAAGAAACGTACCCGTAACAAGCTCCGGGTCTTCCTGTGCCTCTGCCGCATTAATATTGAAAACTCTTCCGCGGCCTTGTCCATTCGTGTTCTCCTGGTTCGGGCAATTTCTAATAATGTGGCCCAGTTTTCCACATTTATAACAAACTACATTGGCATAACTTGCTCCGACACTACTTGCTCCGCCATTACTCGTTCCGACACCATTTGTTCCTTTCGTTCTATTAACCCCTGGTCCGTAAACCTCACACTTCGCCGCGCTATGACCATTTCTTTTACACTTGTTGCAAAATTTGGTGCAGAACCCAGAGTGATACTTTTCACACCTTTGGCATAGCTGCTTCTGATTGTTGTTGTTGTTGTTGTTGTTGTTGCGGTTATTATTGTTGTTGGGATGATTATTGTAGTTGCTGTTGTTATTGTTGTTGTTGTTGTTGTTGGACCGTTTGTTGTAGTTGCGATTGATGTTGCGATTGTTGGGATAATTGTTGCGATTATTGTTGTAATTGCTGTTGTTATTGTATTGGTGATTCTTATCACCGTTTTCCTCCCACTTTCTTTTGACTTGCTTCACATTGGCCTCTTCAGCAGTCTGTTCTTTAATTCTTTCTTCAATCTGGTTCACTAGTTTGTGAGCCATTCTACATGCCTGTTGTATGGAGGCGGGCTCGTGTGAACTTATATCTTCTTGGATTCTTTCCGGTAATCCTTTCACAAACGCGTCGATCTTCTCTTCCTCATCTTCGAATGCTCCCGAACACAATAGGCACAATTCTGTGAATCGTCTTTCGTACGTGGTAATATCAAATCCTTGGGTTCGTAACCCTATAAGTTCTGTCTTGAGCTTATTGACCTCAGTTCTGGGAAAGTACTTCTCATTCATTAAGTGCTTGAATGCTGACCACGGTAGTGCGTAAGCATCATCTTGTCCCACTTGCTCTAGATAGGTATTCCACCATGTTAACGCAGAACCTGTGAAGGTATGCGTAGCGTACTTCACTTTGTCCTCTTCAGTACACTTACTTATGGCAAACACCGATTCGACCTTCTCGGTCCACCGTTTCAATCCGATCGGTCCTTCGGTTCCATCAAATTCCAAAGGTTTGCAGGCAGTGAATTCTTTGTAGGTGCATCCTATACGATTTCCTGTACTGCTAGATCCAAGGTTATTGTTGGTATGTAGCGCAGCCTGTACTGCGGCTATGTTTGAAGCTAGAAAAGTACGGAATTCCTCTTCATTCATATTCACGGTGTGTCGAGTAGTCGGTGCCATTTCCTTCAAAATAGTTAAATGGAACAAGTTAATCATACAGAATATTAAGAGTAGTTAATAGTATTTCGTAGCATAATATGAACTCATTTATAAAAGCTTTTTCTTCATATTAGCGTTTTATAAGTTTAAATTCGGGTAGTACCTACCCGTTAAGTTCATACTTAGTAGCTAATATACAATTCAACTACTACAATTCTATATGAAAAACTGATTATAATAATATTTCGCGTTCAAACTTTTACACAATATTTTACAAACTTACAATACCGCTTATTTTACATATAGCATGAAATATAGCACACAATAAATTTGATACAAGATGGTTGTGAAGATAATTCTAGCTAGTACACAAGTCGTTCAGCAAAGGCAATAAAGACACGTAATTCATACGTCCAGAAACAAGTCATGCATTCTGGTTTTACTAGGATTACTTCCCATCCTTGGTCTTGTGGAACATAACCGTTATGGCCGTTGATAAGACAGCGTATTGTAATGTCGTCAAAGGGACGAGGGTTACGTAATGTCCAACAGTCCCGTAACAATCTAAAAACCTCATTTCTTACCCCAATTACCGACTCCGTCACTTGTGGGAACGTTTTGTTTAATAGTTGTAGCCCGATGTTCTTGTTCTCACTTTTGTGAGAAGCGAACATTACTAATCCGTAAGCATAACATGCTTCTTTATGTTGCATGTTAGCCGCTTTTTCTAAATCACGAAGTCCAATATTCGGATATATTGAGTCAAAATAATTTCTTAACCCGTTGCGTAAAATAGCATTTGGGTTCCCTGCAATATATGTGTCAAAGTAAACACATCGTAACTTATGGGTTTCCCATTGTGATATCCCCCATCTTTCAAACGAAAGTCTCTTATAAACCAAGATATTCTTGGAACGTTCTTCGAATGTCTTACAAACTGATCTCGCCTTAAATAGTTGTGCCGAGGAATTCTGACCTACTCTAGACAAGATTTCATCAATCATGTCTACGGGTAGGTCTCTTAAAATATTGGGTTGTCTATCCATTTTGTGTTTTTAAACTGTAAAATTGGCAAGAGTTAGATTCATAAAAAAAAATACTTATTAATACAAGCAATTTTTACATATATCATAAAGCATAAGCACACTATATTACATATATTACACCACACGAATACAACTATCTTATTCCAACTCGCTCGTTTCTTCTTCTTCGGTTTTGGTTCGTTTTGCCAAGTTTCTAGGGATATATGATGTTCCCCTAATACGAGCCGTCGTTGTCCACATTGGTTTAGAAAAACCTGGTGGTTTAGAGGTTCCCGGGTCATTGTTACAACTTAAGGACTTCGGGGGTCGACGATACATATAAAGTTCATCGGGGTTGGAATTAGATTTCTCTATTTTTATGCCCTTTCCCTTATTATTTTCTTTTGCCTTTTTAAATTCAGTTGGGGTAATTTCTATAACATCATCGGAATTCTCGTCAGAATCCAATTCATCGGAGAATTGGTAATCCTCCCAATATTTTGCTTCCTTGGCGGAAACACCATTGACCATAATTAACCTTGGTCGGTTGGTTGAGGATTCTCTTTTACTTAACCGTTTTATTATTTCCCCCACCGGTTCTATTTCTTCTTCCGGTTTCGATTCTTCTTCCGGTTCCGATTCTTCTTCCGGTTCCGACTCTTCTTCCGGTTCCTCTTCGGGAACTTGTGAATCTGTCCACGAATCATTCCAATTTACATTTGACTCTTCATTATTATTAGGTGAGTCAATGGGACTTGTTCTAGAGGTAGACATCTATCACATAATATCAAACGCGTTAAGAGATTAATATATCACATAATATTCACATGTTAAAAATATATAGTTTCCAACAAAATTTGTTAAGCAATCATTTTTCAAGTAAACATGGTCGAAGTCCAGACTCACTAATGCATCCTAACCAACTCGATAAGACACACTAATGCAAAATTCTGGTTCTCTAAGACCAACGCTCTGATACCAACTAAAATGTCCCGTTCTTATTGATTAAAAACGTTCCATATTAATTGATTTCGTTGCGAGGTTTTGACCTCTATATGAGACGTTTTTTAAAGACTGCATTCATTTTTAAAACAAACCATAACCTTTATTTCATAAATAAAGGTTTAAAAAGCTTTACGTAGATTATCAAATAATGATAATCTAAAATATCCTGTTTACACACGACCATTACATAATGGTTTACAATACAAATATGTTACATCGAAATCAGTTTCTTGAATGCAGTTTTCACACAATATCATACAAACATGGACTCCAAATCTTGTCCTTATTTTAGTATGCAACAGCGGAAGCTCTTAATATTCACCTGAGAATAAACATGCTTTAAAAGTCAACAAAAATGTTGGTGAGTTATAGGTTTAACCTATATATATCAATTCGTAACAATAGACCACAAGATTTCATATTTCAATACACATCCCATACATAGAGATAAAAATCATTCATATGGTGAACACCTGGTAACCGACATTAACAAGATGCATATATAAGAATATCCCCATCATTCCGGGACACCCTTCGGATATGATATAAATTTCGAAGTACTAAAGCATCCGGTACTTTGGATGGGGTTTGTTAGGCCCAATAGATCTATCTTTAGGATTCGCGTCAATTAGGGTGTCTGTTCCCTAATTCTTAGATTACCAGACTTAATAAAAAGGGGCATATTCGATTTCGATAATTCAACCATAGAATGTAGTTTCACGTACTTGTGTCTATTTTGTAAATCATTTATAAAACCTGCATGTATTCTCATCCCAAAAATATTAGATTTTAAAAGTGGGACTATAACTCACTTTCACATATTTTTACTTCGTCGGGAAGTAAGACTTGGCCACTGGTTGATTCACGAACCTATAACAATATATACATATATATCAAAGTATGTTCAAAATATATTTACAACACTTTTAATATATTTTGATGTTTTAAGTTTATTAAGTCAGCTGTCCTCGTTAGTAACCTACAACTAGTTGTCCACAGTTAGATGTACAGAAATAAATCGATAAATATTATCTTGAATCAATCCACGACCCAGTGTATACGTATCTCAGTATTGATCACAACTCAAACAATATATATTTTGGAATCAACATCAACCCTGTATAGCTAACTCCAACATTCACATATAGAGTGTCTATGGTTGTTCCGAAATATATATAGATGTGTCGACATGATAGGTCGAAACATTGTATACGTGTCTATGGTATCTCAAGATTACATAATATACAATACAAGTTGATTAAGTTATGGTTGGAATAGATTTGTTACCAATTTTCACGTAGCTAAAATGAGAAAAATTATCCAATCTTGTTTTACCCATAACTTCTTCATTTTAAATCCGTTTTGAGTGAATCAAATTGCTATGGTTTCATATTGAACTCTATTTTATGAATCTAAACAGAAAAAGTATAGGTTTATAGTCGGAAAAATATGTTACAAGTCATTTTTGTAAAGGTAGTCATTTTAGTCGAAAGAACGACGTCTAGATGACCATTTTAGAAAACATACTTCCACTTTGAGTTTAACCATAATTTTTGGATATAGTTTCATGTTCATAATAAAAATCATTTTCTCAGAATAACAACTTTTAAATCAAAGTTTATCATAGTTTTTAATTAACTAACCCAAAACAGCCCGCGGTGTTACTACGACGGCGTAAATCCGGTTTTACGATGTTTTTCGTGTTTCCAGGTTTTAAATCATTAAGTTAGCATATCATATAGATATAGAACATGTGTTTAGTTGATTTTAAAAGTCAATTTAGAAGGATTAACTTTTGTTTGCGAACAAGTTTAGAATTAACTAAACTATGGTCTAGTGATTACAAGTTTAAAACTTCGAATAAGATAGCTTTATATGTATGAATCGAATGATGTTATGAACATCATTACTACCTTAAGTTCCTTGGATAAACCTACTAGAAAAGAGAAAAATGGATCTAGCTTCAATGGATCCTTGGATGGCTCGAAGTTCTTGAAGCAGAATCATGACACGAAAACAAGTTCAAGTAAGATCATCACTTGAAATAAGATTGTTATAGTTATAAAAATTGAACTAAAGTTTGAATATGATTATTACCTTATATTAGAATGATAACCTACTGTAAGAAACAAAGATTTCTTGAGGTTGGATGATCACCTTACAAGATTGGAAGTGAGCTAGCAAACTTGAAAGTATTCTTGATTTTATGAAACTAGAACTTTTGGAATTTATGAAGAACACTTAGAACTTGAAGATAGAACTTGAGAGAGATCAATTAGATGAAGAAAATTGAAGAATGAAAGTGTTTGTAGGTATTTTTGGTCGTTGGTGTATGGATTAGATATAAAGGATATGTAATTTTGTTTTCATGTAAATAAGTCATGAATGATTACTCATATTTTTGTAATTTTATGAGATATTTCATGCTAGTTGCCAAATGATGGTTCCCACATGTGTTAGGTGACTCACATGGGCTGCTAAGAGCTGATCATTGGAGTGTATATACCAATATTACATACATCTAAAAGCTGTATATTGTACGAGTATGAATACGGGTGCATACGAGTAGAATTGTTGATGAAACTGAACGAGGATGTAATTGTAAGCATTTTTGTTAAATAGAAGTATTTTGATAAGTGTATTGAAGTCTTTCAAAAGTGTATAAATACATATTAAAACACTACATGTATATACATTTTAACTGAGTCGTTAAGTCATCGTTAGTCGTTACATGTAAGTGTTGTTTTGAAACCTTTAGGTTAACGATCTTGTTAAATGTTGTTAACCCAATGTTTATAATATCAAAAGAGATTTTAAATTATTATATTATCATGATATTATGATGTACGAATATCTCTTAATATGATATATATACATTAAATGTCGTTACAACGATAATCGTTACATATATGTCTCGTTTCAAAATCATTAAGTTAGTAGTCTTGTTTTTACATATGTAGTTCATTGTTAATATACTTAATGATATGTTTACTTATCATAATATCATGTTAACTATATATATAACCATATATATGTCATCATATAGTTTTTATGTGACGCCCCGTACAAAATCATCGTGTACGGTACATCAACAACAGGATCATTACAAGGTCAAACACTATATGCTGTTTGAAAACCAGTTTTGCATTCATGAACAGATAACGTTTTACAAAAGATGAATAGGAAACATTAACATGAGTACATGATACTAAGGTCATTACAAAGCTATTCTTTTGAAAATAACATAAGTTGGGAATGCAAAGTAAAAGTTTCATGCTTGAGACATCTCTAAGTAATGCAGCGGAAGTCTAACACAGCAAGTCTGTAACAGCAAGTCTATACACCAAGACTAGAACAGCAAGGCTAACAGCAGAAGCAACAACGTCTAAACACCTGAGAAATACATGCTTAAAAAGTCAACACGAATATTGGTGAGCTATAGTTTGTTTGTATTCAGTAATGTAATGTAGGCCACGAGATTTCAGTGCTTCAAACAAGCGTTTCAAATCAGTAATTCAAATCAGTATGATAAAGTATATGTATAACCGTGGGCACTCGGTAACTAACTTAACGTTTATACCCCCTGAAAGTACACTTGGCAAGTGCGTATGTCTACGAAGTATTAAACACTCGTTAAATGCTAGCGCGACTAGCCCGAGTGGGGATGTCAAACCCTATGGATCCATATCTAAGATTCGCGTTCATGGTTCAAAAACTAATGATTAAACGTTACCGAGCTAAAGGGAATGTTTATGCCGTTGTATAACCCACACATATATAAGTTTAAGTACTCGTGCCTAGTATGTAAAACATAAAATCCGCATGTATTCTCAGGTCCCAAAATAAGTTAAAGTAAAAAGGGAATGCTATAACTCACAGTGATAAAAGCGGTAAAGTCGGTAATGAAAGTACGCAAGTAGTAAGTCGGTCCGAAAGGTCGTCAACCTTAATCAAGGGTTACTAGGTCAGTAGGTTGTTTTTATAAATTCTAATAGTGCATAAAATAAGTTTAAGTGTCATCATCATCATCATTCATCATCATAAAAGCTAAGTAAGTTCGACAAGAATAGAGATCGAAACAATAGGCTGACTTCGGTCAGCTGCTGCGACCTCTACGTAAATCGAAAAGATGCATAGTCAGTGGATATGGCTCCGTATGTGAGTCCCCTAACCTCTGACCAATTTTCAGAATCTAACTCATCTTCGTTTGATCGTGGCGACGGTTTAAGTGCGAGTAGGTCAGAAATTTCAGCACAACGTTAATAGGGTGTAGTGACTCTCGGAGGGCCATATATCCTAAACCGTAACTCGGATTAAGACGAGGCCTAAACGGAAAATCATCTAATCGAACCGAACTAACTGAAAATCAACTTTCCAGTAGCCCAAGTGGTCTGATCAGATACGAAAATCAGTGGACAAGTGCTCCGGTGAGGTTCTTGGTGCTTGATGCTCATCACGGTTCTCATCCTTGATGCTTGTAGCTTCAAGTGTATAACTCGTTGATGGTTTAGCATCACTTTTGACCAAGATTCTACCATCAATACACAATATGTTAAGACCAAGTGATAACACAACTCATTTAAGAGTCTTAGATGGATGATGAACCAAGGTTACATCATATCCTTAGTCTTAACACAATTACAAGTCCTATTTACAAATAAGTTACAAACTTTACATCAATCAAACAAGTATGAACATGATCCAAGTCAAAAGAGGCGATGAAACCCTAAGCTAGAGAGCTTGGATCCCTTTCACACAATTTATAAGGTCACAAAGCTAGAAAGCTTGAACCTTTAGTGTTCTTGAAGATCTTGAAGCATAAAGCTTGGATCTTTAAGATATATGAAGATAACAAACAAAAGTTTGAATCTTTATAACAAAATAACAAGATTAAAGTAAAAGAAAGATAAATCTACAAAGTTGGTGAAGATTCAAAGCTAGAAAGCTTGAATCTTCCATGTTCTTGAAAGATTCATGCTTGAATCAACAAGATATAAGCAAGATCAAAGCTAAAAGGAACTTTAATCTCCATAATATGATGATGATGATGGCCACGAAAATGAAAGGAAAAGAAGAAGAAAAAGAAGACTTACAAGCAATACTAGAAAGGGAAGAAAGAAAGAACAAGTGTGTGTGAAAACCAAATGAGCAAGTGATTTGAATGAGAGGTAAATGGCTAGTATTTATAAGCAAGGAATTCGACAAGGATTGATGACATGGACAAGGGCTAGTATTTATAAGCAAGGAATTTGACAAGGATTGATGACATGGACAAGGGCTAGTATTTATAATCAAGGAATTTGACAAGGATTGATGACATGGACAAGGGCTAGTATTTATAAGCAAGGAATTTGACAAGGATTGATGACATGGAGAAGGGCTAATTAATTGGGTCACTAGCTAGAGTAGGGTGGGCTTGAGCCCAACAAGGTAGAAAGTCCAACAAGACTAACTATTGTGCATAATTAAATTACTACGCGTAATTAAGCATCCAAAAACCCAGGTAATTATTATTATAAAATAATAATTAATATTTCGCAGTCATAATATTCCGATTATGACAAAAGTTAAACGTGCGCGCAAGTTCGCGGTTTATTCGAAACGTCAAATAACACTAACGGTTATAAAGGCTTCCAATGATCATGTTATGTATCCTACGTACTCTAAGGCACGTTTTAACATATAAATGGAAGTAAACCACGTAAATCAAGTTTTCAGAGTATAAAGTAACATAGTACGCACAAATACGCAGTTTCGCAAAAACACAAGGCACAAAAGCAAGTCGAAAAAGCCGGGTCGTTACATTACCCACCTGTTAATGGAAATTTCGTCCCGAAATTTGAGGAGTGACAAAAAAAATGGTACCGTATTTAAATAAGAAGTAGCGTATCAAAGTTCCGAAAGATTCGTGGGCTAAAAAGTGAGCTATTTACCTTGAAAGGTACTCTGGCGTATAAAAGTAAGAATAGGTATATGCTATTAATTAAGTCTCTTAGGAGATCGACAAATTGATTTCGTTTCTGGTTAACATGAGTGTGTTATCTGAATATATCTGATGTTTTAGCAGAGGGGTACAAAATAATTTATATTTTAGCAGGAAATACTATTAAATACGATGTTTTATCCTTTCAGTTACATGTTAGGGTTAACATTAACTAGAACAATATATAGTTGCAACCAACGAAGAAAGGAATGTGTAGAGTAACCATATCCGTATTACAGATGTTTTAAGCAGTCCCTTCCAAGAGGATAACAAGATTCATAGATTCCTAAAGTATGTTACTTTACATTTCCGAAAGAGAATCGCATGAAAGGTGTGATCTTTGAACCAGGGTGAACTCTTCGAGCGGTTTGTTCTGAATTTATCCTTATACTTAAGGAGATGCGCGGACAAGAAGATACGTGGACCCTTGGTCGTAAAGAACGATTTACTCTAAGTGAAAAGAATCTCAAAACGATTCCTTGTACCTCAACCTACTAATTCATAGAGATGATTTTTACGAGGATGTTACGATTAGCCGTGAAATATTGAGAATAGAAACCCACCTAGTGCCCTTCATACAATGGGGTGACCATTGAGTGTACCTCAGAAAACTGATTTATCGGCCCGCGATTTTGCCATGTTTAACCTTAAAAGGAACATTTTTCGAGTACAAAGACTTCCTAACAAATTTTTTTTTATAAATCTGCCACCCAAAGTGGCTCAAGCGTTTTTAACAAGGATTTTAATAGTAAGCTTCATCCCTAACGGAGGGAGAGAAGAAGTGTGATCCCTACATGGTGTAGTCTAATATGGAAACCTTTAATAAAATCAATCGAGGAAGTTTTGAAAAACCTTTAAACGTTTAATGCGACAACATAAATGGAACGAAGTTCTTGGTAAATTTAGAAGTATGTATAACAAGTACTATTTGCACAAAATTATTTGACTTAAAACAACTCAATAACGGAGCGATTTTTAATCATCTTGAAGGTATAACTTAGTATGTACTAACCCAAAATAAGTAAGGGTAAATTTATACATATATGATTTTATAAATCGCGTAAGTGATAGAAAAGTTTTTAGTACTTTCATTTGTCCATAAATCTCGTGAGGACCGCACAAATAAGCAACGTGTAAATCAACGTGTAAAAATTTTGATAAACATAGTTTTTCGTATTTCAGAGGTTACGAGTTGAAAAAGGTCGAGTGAAAAATCTTTGAATCATCGGTTGACATGTTACTAGGTAATGAAAACTAATGAATTAAATGTAGTTTTGATGATTATCCGAACTTAAGTCTTTGGCCCAAAAATGTTTACGTCCGAAGCCGTTGCTAAAAAGTGAGGTATGAAGGATAGAGCATGAGGATGAGAAGTTAATCGCTTCTTGACTTTGCAGAATGCCACACAGGTTATGGCTAATATTAAAGTCGGAATACTAATGATGTTAATATCGCTAGATGAGAATTTCCTTGGAATAGGTCAGGACTTTGAGTTATGTAAGATAGAGCATCGCTCCGACAGATGTGAAGAATAAGATCCCTGGGGTAACGCAGTAATTTTGAATGGTTTAAGTGTTTGTGGATGCCCGAAGGCTCTGCATGACGTGGTAGTAAGTACCTTCATCACATACACACACATGAATCTCTTAGTTTTGACAGTTGTCTGTCTTCATGATGACTTGGATAAGAATAAGCAACGAAAAATTTTATATTGACAAGCAACGAAAATTTTATAGAATTCATTTAAGGTGACGATGTAAGAAAAGAAATTAAGTTCTTAGCCAACTAGGGTTATGTACAACACGTACCATTCAAGGTAAAATATCCTTTGAATAAAAGATTTGATTTGTAAAAGTGAAAGTAAAATTTCATATGTATTTGTCAAAAAGAAGTAATTATTTACTTTATTTTATATAACGTATACGATTTCAAAAATTTGTACGAATGGCAAATAAAATAAATTTATTTTTATTAAGTTTTGAGAGGATCGCACAGTAAAATAGTGTAAGTAAAATTTTGGCAAACAAAATTTTCATATTTCGGAGGTTACAAGTTGAAAAAAGATTGATGAGAATCGAGTAAAAGACTTTTGAAAATCTCGGGTGATATTTGAGCAAAAATGTTACGAGGTAATGAAAACTGTTGAATTTTAATGTGGTTGATGACTATTTGTAGGGCATAAGTCCTTCGACCAAAAATGCTTAAGTATAAAGTTGTTGCTTATAAGTGAGAAACGAAAGGGAGAGTATGAGGACGGGGATTAACTACCCATTGATTTTGGAAATTTCGAACTGGTATGACTAATATCGAAGTAAGAAGGGTGATGGTGTGATTATCATTGATTAAGAATTCTCTCGGAATAAGTTAGGATTCAGTGTCGCATAAGAATGAGTATCAAATACGATCCTTGGGTAGTATAGTATTTAAAGTGCTGAAGTGACGGGATACACTTTCCTTTATGTATCGTTGTCCATTGTATCGGTTTCTTTCATGGCTAGAAAGTGAGCAGATTTGGTGAGGCGATCAACGATAACCCCGATAGTGTCATAATTGCCGACTGTTTTCGGTAGTTTCAGAATGAAATCCATCGTCATCCCTTCCCATTTCCATTGTGGGTTCTCGGGTTGTTGAAGTAATCCGGATGGCTTTTGGCTCACCATTCTCGCGAGGTATAAGAATAATCTTCTTACTATAAATAACTTTCGCTTTCGTCCTTGAAAGTCAGTCCGTTCCAACTATTTCCTCAAAGCTTTCTAACTCGATGAGTATTAGGTTAATTTTAAGGTCCATTCCAACCAAATCTTATTATACTGCCGTGAAAATTTTTATCAACCTTCTCAAATAACATCTGCTTGTGCGCAGGTAACTAATCCTTTCCAACTACTACTATAAAACTTCCAAGTTTTGTTGGCATGAGGTCATCTCCAAATGACCCACCTGTTAATTTTTAAGGTACTATCTTAAATTACTCCTCTATCTCTGCCAACTTACCATTAGCTTGTCCTATAGAATACTTAACTCTTATGATTGTTAATGGCTTATTAGTCATCACACTAGGATTCTTAGATATAAGGTTTCTATCACTCTAGTATTAAACAATTCCGAGACAATAAATCGTTGTGAAGAAACGTACCCTAACTAAAATCAGGATCCATGCGAGTCTCCATAGCTGAGATAACGATTGCTCTATCGTATGTGAGTCCAAAGTTTTTTTTTCCTATTTGAGAACTTTTTCCTTAAGTATCCAGGGTGTCTATATCTATAACAAATTTTCGGGTTATCAATTCTGCAGTCCAGGCCCTTCTCGTACAGTATCTAGACTAAGTGGTTATTCCTGCCTTTATCAGACCATAATGCGTATACTCAAGTGGTTCCTACCAAAATTTCCTTTGAATCGCTTCATATTCCTTATGTAGTAACATTGGGACTTCTGCATAATTCACTTCAATATAATTACGCTGGCCTGGCGTCATTATATTTTACTAAATCGAACGTTCATTCCAATATCACTCCATATGGTCAATGTAACGTTTTCACTTTCAGTTCTACTCAATTTCATCCAACGGTGCTTTATCTATGCTATCTCAAAACAAAATCTACATAATTAATCTCACGGTTTCTCGGTGTGGGTGCGTAAGTTTCGTAGGTCATGCACTAATGCCTAAATGTCCTGAAATTTCTTCAAAATGTTCAGGTTCAGGTAACATCGTTAGGTTCCTTTCTAGAAATTCAACCTGGGTCTCGCGTCGAGTTGTATGTGTAGCAAGTAGTAGTACGATATGTCTTGAGGCGACTCCTAAGTCTTTGGGTATGGTTGAGCATCAGTAGAAGGCACTCTGACCTTGTGAAAGGAGATGTCCTCCCGACTTCCCCAATGCCTAAGAGTGTTAAGGTACTAAATCCAGAAATGTCGTCAGATCGTCGAGCAGTGGTGAAGAACGAAAGAGATAAGTGACGGTCATGAAAGCGTACGAGATACGAGCCATCTTGCAGGAACTGAACAACCGTCGAATGTTCACACGTCATACGTGGCTATTTAGAGTGAGCTCGGGGTGCGGTTACTCCGACAAATCCTCCAATATCTCCTCCTCCGAGGATTGACTTTAGTGGGCGTGTAATCCGAGGGGTACTCCTCCTAGATTGCGTGAAGAATCGTTTCGATCCCTGAAACGGTGGAACAGTAGTAATAGGTGGATTACAATACTAATCCTTAGGGTTAGACGTATGGAAAATGGGTTCAGAAGAACATCTGAACTAGGAAATGTAAGTTTTTCCAAGTCGGTGCAGCGAATAGCAGGCATGAAGCAAACACGTAATCAGGCACTACAGCAACCTAGCTCGTTTACAGCAGTATATAGCATGGCAATATTAACAGTACTAAACAGAAGTAACATGCAATCGAAAGCAGATAGTAGCATGCAGTAGCTAGAATAAGCAAAAGCATGCAGCGAGTTTACATAGCAGTAAAAGGAAACTGTAGCATGCAGCAAGTTCATACGGTAGTAAAAGTAAGCAGTGGCATGCAGTAGTAGTAAGCAGTAACATGTAGTAATATAACACAGTAGCATGCAGCAGGTTCCGCATAAACAAGTAAACTAGCAAGTTGTAGATTAGTCCTATTAGTGAATCCTACTTGGGTCGGTCCTAGACTCACAAATGCAACCTAATTCCCTACAACCAATGCTCTGATACCAACTGTGACGCCCCGTACAAAATCATCGTGTACGGTACATCAACAACAGGATCATTACAAGGTCAAACACTATATGCTGTTTGAAAACCAGTTTTGCATTCATGAACAGATAACGTTTTACAAAAGATGAATAGGAAACATTAACATGAGTACATGATACTAAGGTCATTACAAAGCTATTGTTTTGAAAATAACATAAGTTGGGAATGCAAAGTAAAAGTTTCATGCTTGAGACATCTCTAAGTAATGCAGCGGAAGTCTAACACAGCAAGTCTGTAACAGCAAGTCTATACACCGAGACTAGAACAGCAAGGCTAACAGCAGAAGCAACAACGTCTAAACACCTGAGAAATACATGCTTAAAAAGTCAACACGAATATTGGTGAGCTATAGTTTGTTTGTATTCAGTAATGTAATGTAGGCCACGAGATTTCAGTGCTTCAAACAAGCGTTTCAAATCAGTAATTCAAATCAGTATGATAAAGTATATGTATAACCGTGGGCACTCGGTAACTAACTTAACGTTTATACCCCCTGAAAGTACACTTGGCAAGTGCGTATGTCTACGAAGTATTAAACACTCGTTAAATGCTAGCGCGACTAGCCCGAGTGGGGATGTCAAACCCTATGGATCCATATCTAAGATTCGCGTTCATGGTTCAAAAACCAATGATTAAACGTTACCGAGCTAAAGGGAATGTTTATGCCGTTGTATAACCCACACATATATAAGTTTAAGTACTCGTGCCTAGTATGTAAAACATAAAATCCGCATGTATTCTCAGGTCCCAAAATAAGTTAAAGTAAAAAGGGAATGCTATAACTCACAGTGATAAAAGCGGTAAAGTCGGTAATGAAAGTACGCAAGTAGTAAGTCGGTCCGAAAGGTCGTCAACCTTAATCAAGGGTTACTAGGTCAGTAGGTTGTTTTTATAAATTCTAATAGTGCATAAAATAAGTTTAAGTGTCATCATCATTGATAGTGCTCCAAATGAACATATATTTAGTATCAATATCCCTCCGATATGTAAAGATTTCAGTTGCAATTGTTCCTTTTTCATGTAATATTCATTTATATTAAATAAGTGCGAAGACAAAAGGCGAAAACAACGAATTGAAGACGCAAAGGTC
This sequence comes from Rutidosis leptorrhynchoides, assembly GCF_046630445.1. Classification (NCBI taxonomy): domain Eukaryota; kingdom Viridiplantae; phylum Streptophyta; class Magnoliopsida; order Asterales; family Asteraceae; genus Rutidosis; species Rutidosis leptorrhynchoides. The sequence continues at coordinate 79,431,151 of NC_092343.1, forward strand.
CAAAAAGCTCAAAAGTACAAGATACAATTAAAAAGGTTCAATTTATTGATAAGGAACGTCTAAAAATGACAAGAGTACAAGTTACGAAACGCAAAGTACAAAATATCTCAGCGTACGCAAGGACGTTCGAAAATCCGGAACCGGTACATGAACCAACTCTCAACGCTCGACGCAACGAAAAAAAAATTACGAGTCTACTATGTATATAAATATAATATAATATATAAATAATTATAAAAATTATTTATATATTATATATATTTAAATAAAAACCGTCGGCAGCCTTGGATCTTGAACTTGTGGGCTGGTTTTGGAACCTCCGCGACTTGCGGAGCTGGAAGGCCAAAATGGCCGCAACTCGCAGAGCAGTGAATTTCAGTTCTGGCTATAAAAGCTCTCGAGTTCTGCATGTAAAATATAGAATAATAATAATAATAATACTCCCTAATATAATATAAATAAATATATATATGTATATATAGTATAGATTAGTTTGGGTTATGTAAAAGTTATTTTTACGGGTTTTTAAAGTCGGAGCTCTGTCCGTGTAACACTACGCGATAAATAATCAATGTAAGCTATGTTCTCCTTTTTAATGTCTCGTACTTAAGTTATTATTATGCTTATTTGAGCCGAAGTAATCATGATGTTGGGCTAATTACTAAAATTGGGTAATTGGACTTTGTACCATAATTGGGGTTTGGACAAAAGAACGACACTTGTGGAAATTAGACTATGAGCTATTAATGGGCTTTATATTTGTTTAACTAAATGATAGTTTGTTAATGTTAATATAAAGATTTACAATTGGGCGTCCCTATAAATTACCATATACACTCGATCGGACACGATGGGCGGGGTATTTATATGTACGAATAATCGTTCATTTAACCGGACACGGGAATGGATTAATAGCCACTAGAATAATTAAAACAGGGGTGAAATTATGTACAAAGGACACTTGGTATAATTGATAACAAAATATTAAAATCTTGGGTTACACTCAGTCGACATCCTGGTGTAATTATTAAACAAAGTATTAAAATCTTGTTACAGTTTAAATCCCCAATTAGTTGGAATATTTAACTTCGGGTATAAGGATAATTTGACGAGGGCACTCGCATTTTATATTTATGACCGATGGACTGTTATGGACAAAAACCAGACGGACATATTAAATAATCCAGGACAAAGGACAATTAACCCATGGGCATAAAACTAAAATCGACACGTCAACCATCATGGTTACGGAAGTTTAAATAAGCATAATATATTTTATTTCATTTTTTTTCTCGTACTTTTATTTATTGTCATTTTAATTATTGTTATTTATTTTATTGTTATTTAAATATCATCATTTACTATACGCTTCGCTTAAAATATAAATCGACAAACCGGTCATTAAACGGTAAACCCCCTTTTATATATTATTATATATAATTATATATATTTTGTACAAATATAGTTGTTTAAAAATATAGTGTGCAATAAGCCCGCTCCCTGTGGAACGAACCGGACTTACTAAAAACTATACTACTATACGATTAGGTACACTGCCTATAGTGTTGTAGCAAGGTTTAGGTATATCCATTTTGTAAATAAATAATTAAAACTTGTGTAATTTGTAACGTATTTCGTAGTAAAATATAGTACTATCACGTACCCCCACGCTATAACATCAAGTTTTTGGCGCCGCTGCCGGGGAGTTGGCAAAACTCTATATTTTTAATTCATTTTTGTATAAATATATATTATTTTTAGAAAAACAATATAAAATCCTAAAAAAAAAAAAAAAAAAAAGGTCAAATTTTGAACTGCACTCGAGTTGAAATTTGGAACCCCGCGACTCGCGGGGTTTGATGCAATAAATACCGCGACTCGCGGAGTAACTCTGACACGCGACAGAAACCCTAAACTGCAATTAATTACGGGTATTAATTAATTATTATTATTATTTAACCCTAATTATTATTTTTATTATTATTAGTTTTATTTTAAGTTTTACTTTTTATTTAATTTGTTTTATTTAGTTAAATTAGTTTAATTAAATTGTAAAATTAATAGTTTTATTAAATAAATAATATAAAAATAATATTTTTATAAAAATTGTAATTTTTACAACTTTTTGTATATTTTTATATTTTGTCCCTTTTTAATCGTTGTAGCGTAATATTTGTATTTTTCGCTCATATTTAGTTTTAAACTTAGTTTTTGCCATAGTTATTTTTACTTCTAGATTTTTAGGCTTTGCCGTAAAATCCCTTAAGTGCTTTTTCTTTAGACTAAGATTTAGGTGCTTTAGAATTTTGCGACGCCGTTTTTATATTTTAGTACCTTTTTAAGTTATTACCATTTGGGATATAGTTTTTCTTTTAAGCTTTAATATTTTTAGACGCAACTTTTAATTCTTAGTTTTTAATTCCTTTTTAAGTTACGACGCGCTATTTTCTTATTTTTATTTTTCGATGTTTTTCGACGCGCATTCTTTTTCTTTCTTATTTCTCGACGCTTTAGTTTTTAGGACTTAGAAATTTTCTCTATTTCTTATCTAATTTCTCAAACAGAAAGAAAAATTATTTAAGTGGTTAAATTAATGGACGTTGACAATTTTCTGCTTCGTAGTAATAGTTGGATTTGTTAGTGGCTGAGTTGTGGCTTTTCTGATTTAAAGGTGCCTGGCTCCCTGCTACATCTTTTGGCTATTCGAAACGTGGGCAAAAGCAGAAAAGTCTATTAATTGGACAACTTATATAAGTTTTTCTATTTTTATAACTAATAGGATAATTAGTGAACGCACCACATTGTAGTTAAAAATTTGTCCATCGCAATAAAATGGAAAATTTTGAAAACAGGGCCTTGGAAACTCTTTTTGAACTCCAAAATCAATTAAATCAATACCCTCAAACGAGTGTTGATAACAATTCATTCGGTCAATCTTGGATCGCGAACGACGAAACAATAACTGGTTGTGAAATCTGTGGAGATTATCACTCAACATGGGAATGTTACTATTACGTTCCTATGGAAAATTACGCACCCACGTGAAATGACCCGTTCTTATTGATTAAAAACGTTCCATATTAATTGATTTCGTTGCGAGGTTTTGACCTCTATATGAGACGTTTTTCAAAGACTGCATTCATTTTTAAAACAAACCATAACCTTTATTTCATAAATAAAGGTTTAAAAAGCTTTACGTAGATTATCAAATAATGATAATCTAAAATATCCTGTTTACACACGACCATTACATAATGGTTTACAATACAAATATGTTACATCGAAATCAGTTTCTCGAATGCAGTTTTTACACAATATCATACAAACATGGACTCCAAATCTTGTCCTTATTTTAGTATGCAACAGCGGAAGCTCTTAATATTCACCTGAGAATAAACATGCTTTAAACGTCAACAAAAATGTTGGTGAGTTATAGGTTTAACCTATATATATCAAATCGTAACAATAGACCACAAGCTTTCATATTTCAATACACATCCCATACATAGAGATAAAAATCATTCATATGGTGAACACCTGGTAACCGACAATAACAAGATGCATATATAAGAATATCCCCATCATTCCGGGACACCCTTCGGATATGATATAAATTTCGAAGTACTAAAGCATCCGGTACTTTGGATGGGGTTTGTTAGGCCCAATAGATCTATCTTTAGGATTCGCGTCAATTAGGGTGTCTGTTCCCTAATTCTTAGATTACCAGACTTAATAAAAAGGGGCATATTCGATTTCGATAATTCAACCATAGAATGTAGTTTCACGTACTTGTGTCTATTTTGTAAATCATTTATAAAACCTGCATGTATTCTCATCCCAAAAATATTAGATTTTAAAAGTGGGACTATAACTCACTTTCACAGATTTTTACTTCGTCGGGAAGTAAGACTTGGCCACTGGTTGATTCACGAACCTATAACAATATATACATATATATCAAAGTATGTTCAAAATATATTTACAACACTTTTAATATATTTTGATGTTTTAAGTTTATTAAGTCAGCTGTCCCCGTTAGTAACCTACAACTAGTTGTCCACAGTTAGATGTACAGAAATAAATCGATAAATATTATCTTGAATCAATCCACGACCCAGTGTATACGTATCTCAGTATTGATCACAACTCAAACTATATATATTTTGGAATCAACCTCAACCCTGTATAGCTAACTCCAACATTCACATATAGAGTGTCTATGGTTGTTCCGAAATATATATAGATGTGTCGACATGATAGGTCGAAACATTGTATACGTGTCTATGGTATCTCAAGATTACATAATATACAATACAAGTTGATTAAGTTTTGGTTGGAATAGATTTGTTACCAATTTTCACGTAGCTAAAATGAGAAAAATTATCCAATCTTGTTTTACCCATAACTTCTTCATTTTAAATCCGTTTTGAGTGAATCAAATTGCTATGGTTTCATATTGAACTCTATTTTATGAATCTAAACAAAAAAGTATAGGTTTATAGTCGGAAAAATACGTTACAAGTCGTTTTTGTAAAGGTAGTCATTTCAGTCGAAAGAACGACGTCTAGATGACCATTTTAGAAAACATACTTCCACTTTGAGTTTAACCATAATTTTTGGATATAGTTTCATGTTCATAATAAAAATCATTTTCTCAGAATAACAACTTTTAAATCAAAGTTTATTATAGTTTTTAATTAACTAACCCAAAACAGCCCGCGGTGTTACTACGACGGCGTAAATCCGGTTTTACGGTGTTTTTCGTGTTTCCAGGTTTTAAATCATTAAGTTAGCATATCATATAGATATAGAACATGTGTTTAGTTGATTTTAAAAGTCAAGTTAGAAGGATTAACTTTTGTTTGCGAACAAGTTTAGAATTAACTAAACTATGTTCTAGTGATTACAAGTTTAAACCTTCGAATAAGATAGCTTTATATGTATGAATCGAATGATGTTATGAACATCATTACTACCTTAAGTTCCTTGGATAAACCTACTGGAAAAGAGAAAAATGGATCTAGCTTCAACGGATCCTTGGATGGCTCGAAGTTCTTGAAGCAGAATCATGACACGAAAACAAGTTCAAGTAAGATCATCACTTGAAATAAGATTGTTATAGTTATAGAAATTGAACCAAAGTTTGAATATGATTATTACCTTGTATTAGAATGATAACCTACTGTAAGAAACAAAGATTTCTTGAGGTTGGATGATCACCTTACAAGATTGGAAGTGAGCTAGCAAACTTGAAAGTATTCTTGATTTTATGAAACTAGAACTTTTGAAATTTATGAAGAACACTTAGAACTTGAAGATAGAACTTGAGAGAGATCAATTAGATGAAGAAAATTGAAGAATGAAAGTGTTTGTAGGTGTTTTTGGTCGTTGGTGTATGGATTAGATATAAAGGATATGTAATTTTGTTTTCATGTAAATAAGTCATGAATGATTACTCATATTTTTGTAATTTTATGAGATATTTCATGCTAGTTGCCAAATGATGGTTCCCACATGTGTTAGGTGACTCACATGGGCTGCTAAGAGCTGATCATTGGAGTGTATATACCAATAGTACATACATCTAAAAGCTGTGTATTGTACGAGTACGAATACGGGTGCATACGAGTAGAATTGTTGATGAAACTGAACGAGGATGTAATTGTAAGCATTTTTGTTAAGTAGAAGTATTTTGATAAGTGTATTGAAGTGTTTCAAAAGTGTATAAATACATATTAAAACACTACATGTATATACATTTTAACTGAGTCGTTAAGTCATCGTTAGTCGTTACATGTAAGTGTTGTTTTGAAACCTTTAGGTTAACGATCTTGTTAAATGTTGTTAACCCAATGTTTATAATATCAAATGAGATTTTAAATTATTATATTATCATGATATTATCATGTATGAATATCTCTTAATATGATATATATACATTAAATGTCTTTACAACGATAATCGTTACATATATGTCTCGTTTAAAAATCATTAACTTAGTAGTCTTGTTTTTACATATGTAGTTCATTGTTAATATACTTAATGATATGTTTACTTATCATAGTATCATGTTAATTATATATATATCCATATATATGTCATCATATAGTTTTTACAAGTTTTAACGTTCGTGAATCACCGGTCAACTTGGGTGGTCAATTGTCTATATGAAACATATTTCAATTAATCAAGTCTTAACAAGTTTGATTGCTTAACATGTTGGAAACATTTAATCATGTAAATATCAATCTCAATTAATATATATAAACATGGAAAAGTTCGGGTCACTACAGTACCTACCCGTTAAATAAATTTCGTCCCGAAATTTTAAGCTGTTGAAGGTGTTGACGAATCTTCTGGAAATAGATGCGGGTATTTCTTCTTCATCTGATCTTCACGCTCCCAGGTGAACTCGGGTCCTCTACGAGCATTCCATCGAACCTTAACAATTGGTATCTTGTTTTGCTTAAGTCTTTTAACCTCACGATCCATTATTTCGACGGGTTCTTCGATGAATTGAAGTTTTTCGTTGATTTGGATTTCATCTAACGGAATAGTGAGATCTTCTTTAGCAAAACATTTCTTTAAATTCGAGACGTGGAAAGTGTTATGTACAGCTGCGAGTTGTTGAGGTAACTCTAGTCGGTAAGCTACTGGTCCGACACGATCAATAATCTTGAATGGTCCAATATACCTTGGATTTAATTTCCCTCGTTTACCAAATCGAACAACGCCTTTCCAAGGTGCAACTTTAAGCATGACCATCTCTCCAATTTCAAATTCTATATCTTTTCTTTTAATGTCAGCGTAGCTCTTTTGTCGACTTTGGGCGGTTTTCAACCGTTGTTGAATTTGGATGATCTTCTCGGTAGTTTCTTGTATAATCTCTGGACCCGTAATCTGTTTATCCCCCACTTCACTCCAACAAATCGGAGACCTGCACTTTCTACCATAAAGTGCTTCAAACGGCGCCATCTCAATGCTTGAATGGTAGCTGTTGTTGTAGGAAAATTCTGCTAACGGTAGATGTCGATCCCAACTGTTTCCGAAATCAATAACACATGCTCGTAGCATGTCTTCAAGCGTTTGTATCGTCCTTTCGCTCTGCCCATCAGTTTGTGGATGATAGGCAGTACTCATGTCTAGACGAGTTCCTAATGCTTGCTGTAATGTCTGCCAGAATCTTGAAATAAATCTGCCATCCCTATCAGAGATAATAGAGATTGGTATTCCATGTCTGGAGACGACTTCCTTCAAATACAGTCGTGCTAACTTCTCCATCTTGTCATCTTCTCTTATTGGTAGGAAGTGTGCTGATTTGGTGAGACGATCAACTATTACCCAAATAGTATCAAAACCACTTGCAGTCCTTGGCAATTTAGTGATGAAATCCATGGTAATGTTTTCCCATTTCCATTCCGGGATTTCGGGTTGTTAAAGTAGACCTGATGGTTTCTGATGCTCAGCTTTGACCTTAGAACACGTCAAACATTCTCCTACGTATTTAGCAACATCGGCTTTCATACCCGGCCACCAAAAATGTTTCTTGAGATCCTTGTACATCTTCCCCGTTCCAGGATGTATTGAGTATCTGGTTTTATGAGCTTCTCTAAGTACCATTTCTCTCATATCTCCAAATTTTGGTACCCAAATCCTTTCAGCCCTATACCGGGTTCCGTCTTCCTGAATATTAAGATGCTTCTCCGATCCTTTGGGTATTTCATCCTTTAAATTTCCCTCTTTTAAAACTCCTTGTTGCGCCTCCTTTATTTGAGTAGTAATGTTATTATGAATCATTATATTCATAGATTTTACTCGAATGGGTTCTCTGTCCTTCCTGCTCAAGGCATCGGCTACCACATTTGCCTTCCCCGGGTGGTAACGAATCTCAAAGTCGTAATCATTCAATAATTCAATCCACCTACGCTGCCTCATATTCAGTTGTTTCTGATTAAATATGTGTTGAAGACTTTTGTGGTCGGTATATATAATACTTTTGACCCCATATAAGTAGTGCCTCCAAGTCTTTAATGCAAAAACAACCGCGCCTAATTCCAAATCATGCGTCGTATAATTTTGTTCGTGAATCTTCAATTGTCTAGACGCATAAGCAATCACCTTCGTTCGTTGCATTAATACACAACCGAGACCTTGCTTTGATGCATCACAATAAATCACAAAATCATCATTCCCTTCAGGCAATGACAATATAGGTGCCGTAGTTAGCTTTTTCTTCAATAACTGAAACGCTTTCTCTTGTTCATCATTCCATTCAAATTTCTTCCCTTTATGCGTTAATGCAGTCAAGGGTTTTGCTATTCTGGAAAAGTCTTGGATGAACCTTCTGTAGTAACCAGCTAGTCCTAAAAACTGGCGTATGTGTTTCGGAGTTTTCGGGGTTTCCCACTTTTCAACAGTTTCTATCTTTGCCGGATCCACCTTAATACCTTCTTTGTTCACTATGTGACCGAGGAATTGAACTTCTTCCAACCAAAATGCACACTTTGAAAACTTAGCGTACAATTCTTCCTTCCTCAATACTTCTAACACCTTTCTCAAATGTTCACCGTGTTCTTGGTCATTCTTTGAGTAAATAAGTATGTCATCAATGAAAACAATGACAAACTTGTCAAGGTATGGTCCACACACTTGGTTCATAAGGTCCATGAACACAGCTGGTGCATTAGTTAAACCAAACAGCATGACCATAAACTCGTAATGACCATAACGTGTTCTGAAAGCAGTCTTTGGAATATCACCTTCTTTCACCCGCATTTGATGATACCCGGAACGTAAGTCAATCTTTGAATAAACAGACGAGCCTTGTAGTTGATCAAATAAGTCGTCGATTCTCGGTAGTGGGTAGCGGTTCTTAATGGTAAGTTTGTTCAACTCTCGGTAGTCGATACACAACCTGAATGTACCATCTTTCTTCTTGACAAACAAAACAGGAGCTCCCCACGGTGATGTGCTTGGTCGAATGAAACCACGCTCTAAAAGTTCTTGTAATTGGCTTTGCAGTTCTTTCATCTCGCTGGGTGCGAGTCTGTAAGGAGCACGAGCTATTGGTGCAGCTCCTGGTACAAGATCTATTTGAAATTCAACGGATCGATGTGGGGGTAATCCCGGTAATTCTTTCGGAAATACATCGGGAAATTCTTTTGCAATGGGAACATCATTGATGCTCTTTTCTTCAGTTTGTACTTTCTCGACGTGTGCTAGAACAGCATAGCAACCTTTTCTTATTAGTTTTTGTGCCTTCAAATTACTAATAAGATGTAGCTTCGTGTTGCCCTTTTCTCCGTACACCATTAAGGGTTTTCCTTTTTCTCGTATAATGCGAATTGCATTTTTGTAACAAACGATCTCCGCTTTCACTTCTTTCAACCAGTCCATACCGATTATCACATCAAAACTCCCTAACTCTACTGGTATCAAATCAATCTTAAATGTTTCGCTAACCAGTTTAATTTCTCGATTCCGACATATATTATCTGCTGAAATTAATTTACCATTTGCTAATTCGAGTAAAAATTTACTATCCAAAGGCGTCAATGGACAACTTAATTTAGCACAAAAATCTCTACTCATATAGCTTCTATCCGCACCCGAATCAAATAAAACGTAAGCAGATTTATTGTCAATAAGAAACGTACCCGTAACAAGCTCCGGGTCTTCCTGTACCTCTACCGCATTAATATTGAAAACTCTTCCACGGCCTTGTCCATTCGTGTTCTCCTGGTTCGGGCAATTTCTAATAATGTGGCCTGGTTTTCCACATTTATAACAAACTACATTGGCATAACTTGCTCCGACACTACTTGCTCTGCCATTACTCGTTCCGACACCATTTGTTCCTTTCGTTCTATTAACCCCTGGTCCGTAGACCTCACACTTCGCCGCGCTATGACCATTTCTTTTACACTTGTTGCAAAATTTGGTGCAGAACCCCGAGTGATTCTTTTCACACCTTTGGCATAGCTGCTTCTGATTGTTGTTGTTGTTGCGGTTATTATTGTTGTTGGGATGATTGTTGTAGTTGCTGTTGTTGTTGTTGTTGTTGTTGTTGGGCCGTTTGTTGTAGTTGCGATTGATGTTGCGATTGTTGGGATAATTGTTGCGATTATTGTTGTAATTGCTGTTGTTGTTGTATTGGTGATTCTTATCACCGTTTTCCTCCCACTTTCTTTTGACTTGCTTCACATTGGACTCTTCAGCAGTCTGTTCTTTAATTCTTTCTTCAATCTGGTTCACTAGTTTGTGAGCCATTCTACATGCCTGTTGTATGGAGGCGGGCTCGTGTGAACTTATATCTTCTTGGATTCTTTCCGGTAATCCTTTCACAAACGCGTCGATCTTCTCTTCCTCATCTTCGAATGCTCCCGGACACAATAGGCACAATTCTGTGAATCGTCTTTCGTACGTGGTAATATCAAATCCTTGGGTTCGTAACCCTCTAAGTTCTATCTTGAGCTTATTGACCTCGGTTCTGGGACGGTACTTCTCGTTCATCAAGTGCTTGAATGCTGACCACGGTAGTGCGTACGCATCATCTTGTCCCACTTGCTCTAGATAGGTATTCCACCATGTTAACGCAGAACCTGTGAAGGTATGCGTAGCGTACTTTACTTTGTCCTCTTCAGTACACTTACTTATGGCAAACACCGATTCGACCTTCTCGGTCCACCGTTTCAATCCGATCGGTCCTTCGGTTCCATCAAATTCCAAAGGTTTGCAGGCAGTGAATTCTTTGTAGGTGCATCCTACACGATTTCCTGTACTGCTAGATCCAAGGTTATTGTTGGTATGTAGCACAGCCTGTACTGCGGCTATGTTTGAAGCTAGAAAAGTACGGAATTCCTCTTCATTCATATTCACGGTGTGTCGAGTAGTCGGTGCCATTTCCTTCAAAATAGTTAAATGGAACAAGTTAATCATACAGAATATTAAGAGTAGTTAATAGTATTTCGTAGCATAATATGAACTCATTTATAAAAGCTTTTTCTTCATATTAGCGTTTTATAAGTTTAAATTTGGGTAGTACCTACCCGTTAAGTTCATACTTAGTAGCTAATATACAATTCAACTACTACAATTCTATATGAAAAACTGATTATAATAATATTTCGCGTTCAAACTTTTATACAATATTTTACAAACTTACAATACCGCTTATTTTACATAAAGCATGAAATATAGCACACAATAACTTTGATACAATATAGTTGTGAAGATAATTCTAGCTACTACACAAGTCGTTCAGCAAAGGCAATAAAGACACGTAATTCATACGTCCAGAAACAAGTCATGCATTCTGGTTTTACTAGGACTACTTCCCATCCTTGGTCTTGTGCAACATAACCGTTATGGCCGTTGATAAGACAGCGTGTTGTAACGTCGTCAAAGGGACGAGGGTTACGTAATGTCCAACAGTCCCGTAATAATCTAAAAACCTCATTTCTTACCCCAATTACCGACTCCGTCACTTGTGGAAACGTTTTGTTTAATAGTTGTAGCCCGATGTTCTTGTTCTCACTTTGGTGAGAAGCGAACATTACTAATCCGTAAGCATAACATGCTTCTTTATGTTGCATGTTAGCCGCTTTTTCTAAATCACGAAGTCCAATATTCGGATATATTGAGTCAAAATAATTTCTTAACCCGTTGCGTAAAATAGCATTTGGGTTCCCCGCAATATATGCGTCAAAGTAAACACATCGTAACTTATGGGTTTCCCAATGTGATATCCCCCATCTTTCAAACGAAAGTCTCTTATAAACCAAGACATTTTTGGAACGTTCTTCGAATGTCTTACAAACTGATCTCGCCTTAAATAGTTGTGCCGAAGAATTCTGGCCGACTCTAGACAAGATTTCATCAATCATGTCTCCGGGTAGGTCTCTTAAAATATTGGGTTGTCTATCCATTTTGTGTTTTTAAACTGTAAAATAGACAAGAGTTAGATTCATAAAAAAATACTTATTAATACAAGCAATTTTTACATATATCATAAAGCATAAGAACACTATATTACATATATTACACCACACGAATACAACTATCTTATTCCGACTCGCTCGTTTCTTCTTCTTCGGTTTTGGTTCGTTTTGCCAAGTTTCTAGGGATATATGATGTTCCCCTAATACGAGCCGTCGTTGTCCACATTGGTTTAGAAAAACCTGGTGGTTTAGAGGTTCCCGGGTCATTGTTACAACTTAAGGACTTCGGGGGTTGACGATACATATAAAGTTCATCGGGGTTGGAATTAGATTTCTCTATTTTTATGCCCTTTCCCTTATTATTTTCTTTTGCCTTTTTAAATTCAGTTGGGGTAATTTCTATAACATCATCGGAATTCTCGTCGGAATCCGATTCATCGGAGAATTGGTAATCCTCCCAATATTTTGCTTCCTTGGCGGAAACACCTTTGACCATAATTAACTTTGGTCGGTTGGTTGAGGATTTTCTTTTACTTAACCGTTTTATTATTTCCCCCACCGGTTCTATTTCTTCATCCGGTTCCGATTCTTCTTCCGGTTCCGATTCTTCTTCCGGTTCCGACTCTTCTTCCGGTTCCTCTTCGGGAACTTGTGAATCAGTCCACAAATCATTCCAATTTACATTTGACTCTTCATTATTATTAGGTGAGTCAATGGGACTTGTTCTAGAGGTAGACATCTATCACATAATATCAAACGCGTTAAGAGATTAATATATCACATAATATTCACATGTTAAAAATATATAGTTTCCAACAAAATTTGTTAAGCAATCATTTTTCAAGTAAACACGGTCGAAGTCCAGACTCACTAATGCATCCTAACAAACTCGATAAGACACACTAATGAAAAATTCTGGTTCTCTAAGACCAACGCTCGGATACCAACTGAAATGTCCCGTTCTTATTGATTAAAAACGTTCCATATTAATTGATTTCGTTGCGAGGTTTTGACCTCTATATGAGACGTTTTTCAAAGACTGCATTCATTTTTAAAACAAACCATAACCTTTATTTCATAAATAAAGGTTTAAAAAGCTTTACGTAGATTATCAAATAATGATAATCTAAAATATCCTGTTTACACACGACCATTACATAATGGTTTACAATACAAATATGTTACATCGAAATCAGTTTCTTGAATGCAGTTTTTACACAATATCATACAAACATGGACTCCAAATCTTGTCCTTATTTTAGTATGCAACAGCGGAAGCTCTTAATATTCACCTGAGAATAAACATGCTTTAAACATCAACAAAAATGTTGGTGAGTTATAGGTTTAACCTATATATATCAAATCGTAACAATAGACCACAAGCTTTCATATTTCAATACACATCCCATACATAGAGATAAAAATCATTCATATGGTGAACACCTGGTAACCGACAATAACAAGATGCATATATAAGAATATCCCCATCATTCCGGGACACCCTTCGGATATGATATAAATTTCGAAGTACTAAAGCATCCGGTACTTTGGATGGGGTTTGTTAGGCCCAATAGATCTATCTTTAGGATTCGCGTCAATTAGGGTGTCTGTTCCCTAATTCTTAGATTACCAGACTTAATAAAAAGGGGCATATTCGATTTCGATAATTCAACCATAGAATGTAGTTTCACGTACTTGTGTCTATTTTGTAAATCATTTATAAAACCTGCATGTATTCTCATCCCAAAAATATTAGATTTTAAAAGTGGGACTATAACTCACTTTCACAGATTTTTACTTCGTCGGGAAGTAAGACTTGGCCACTGGTTGATTCACGAACCTATAACAATATATACATATATATCAAAGTATGTTCAAAATATATTTACAACACTTTTAATATATTTTGATGTTTTAAGTTTATTAAGTCAGCTGTCCCCGTTAGTAACCTACAACTAGTTGTCCACAGTTAGATGTACAGAAATAAATCGATAAATATTATCTTGAATCAATCCACGACCCAGTGTATACGTATCTCAGTATTGATCACAACTCAAACTATATATATTTTGGAATCAACCTCAACCCTGTATAGCTAACTCCAACATTCACATATAGAGTGTCTATGGTTGTTCCGAAATATATATAGATGTGTCGACATGATAGGTCGAAACATTGTATACGTGTCTATGGTATCTCAAGATTACATAATATACAATACAAGTTGATTAAGTTTTGGTTGGAATAGATTTGTTACCAATTTTCACGTAGCTAAAATGAGAAAAATTATCCAATCTTGTTTTACCCATAACTTCTTCATTTTAAATCCGTTTTGAGTGAATCAAATTGCTATGGTTTCATATTGAACTCTATTTTATGAATCTAAACAAAAAAGTATAGGTTTATAGTCGGAAAAATACGTTACAAGTCGTTTTTGTAAAGGTAGTCATTTCAGTCGAAAGAACGACGTCTAGATGACCATTTTAGAAAACATACTTCCACTTTGAGTTTAACCATAATTTTTGGATATAGTTTCATGTTCATAATAAAAATCATTTTCTCAGAATAACAACTTTTAAATCAAAGTTTATTATAGTTTTTAATTAACTAACCCAAAACAGCCCGCGGTGTTACTACGACGGCGTAAATCCGGTTTTACGGTGTTTTTCGTGTTTCCGGGTTTTAAATCATTAAGTTAGCATATCATATAGATATAGAACATGTGTTTAGTTTATTTTAAAAGTCAAGTTAGAAGGATTAACTTTTGTTTGCGAACAAGTTTAGAATTAACTAAACTATGTTCTAGTGATTACAAGTTTAAACCTTCGAATAAGATAGCTTTATATGTATGAATCGAATGATGTTATGAACATCATTACTACCTTAAGTTCCTTGGATAAACCTACTGGAAAAGAGAAAAATGGATCTAGCTTCAACGGATCCTTGGATGGCTCGAAGTTCTTGAAGCAGAATCATGACACGAAAACAAGTTCAAGTAAGATCATCACTTGAAATAAGATTGTTATAGTTATAGAAATTGAACCAAAGTTTGAATATGATTATTACCTTGTATTAGAATGATAACCTACTGTAATAAACAAAGATTTCTTGAGGTTGGATGATCACCTTACAAGATTGGAAGTGAGCTAGCAAACTTGAAAGTATTCTTGATTTTATGAAACTAGAACTTTTGAAATTTATGAAGAACACTTAGAACTTGAAGATAGAACTTGAGAGAGATCAATTAGATGAAGAAAATTGAAGAATGAAAGTGTTTGTAGGTGTTTTTGGTCGTTGGTGTATGGATTAGATATAAAGGATATGTAATTTTGTTTTCATGTAAATAAGTCATGAATGATTACTCATATTTTTGTAATTTTATGAGATATTTCATGCTAGTTGCCAAATGATGGTTCCCACATGTGTTAGGTGACTCACATGGGCTGCTAAGAGCTGATCATTGGAGAGTATATACCAATAGTACATACATCTAAAAGCTGTGTATTGTACGAGTACGAATACGGGTGCATACGAGTAGAATTGTTGATGAAACTGAACGAGGATGTAATTGTAAGCATTTTTGTTAAGTAGAAGTATTTTGATAAGTGTATTGAAGTCTTTCAAAAGTGTATAAATACATATTAAAACACTACATGTATATACATTTTAACTGAGTCGTTAAGTCATCGTTAGTCGTTACATGTAAGTGTTGTTTTGAAACCTTTAGGTTAACGATCTTGTTAAATGTTGTTAACCCAATGTTTATAATATCAAATGAGATTTTAAATTATTATATTATCATGATATTATCATGTATGAATATCTCTTAATATGATATATATATACATTAAATGTCTTTACAACGATAATCGTTACATATATGTCTCGTTTAAAAATCATTAAGTTAGTAGTCTTGTTTTTACATATGTAGTTCATTGTTAATATACTTAATGATATGTTTACTTATCATAGTATCATGTTAACTATATATATATATATCCATATATATGTCATCATATAGTTTTTACAAGTTTTAACGTTCGTGAATCACCGGTCAACTTGGGTGGTCAATTGTCTATATGAAACATATTTCAATTAATCAAGTCTTAACAAGTTTGATTGCTTAACATGTTGGAAACATTTAATCATGTAAATATCAATCTCAATTAATATATATAAACATGGAAAAGTTCGGGTCACTACACCACGGAACCTGAATGGAACGATTACGAAGAACACAATTCAAATTGGGATTATTCCCAAGAATATATCCAAAGTCAACAACCAGAAAACGAGGAAAATTACGTGTCCGAAAATTCTTTAAACATTATAAAAATCAAACTCGAAGAACTCGATGCTCAAAATGAACAAATGAGAGAGTTTGTAAACCGGCAAGCTGAAACTCTATCAAATTACACACCTGTTGATCTGAGGAGACATGTTCAAAAAAATCCCATATCATCGAATTTTGATGAATTCGAGAGCTCCGAAATCACCAACTACCCCGATGATACTTTTTATTCAGTCTTACCAAATTCACAACATATCGACACATTAGCCTCTACAGACAAAATCATCGATCCATCAATGGATAAAGAAGAAGTAAGGGTGACAAATTGGTACTCTTGGGAAAATGATAACGTTGAAAATTTTACCCCCGAGACCAAAATGGTGAGACCAATAAGTACCGTTAATGAAGAAGAATCTACTCCAATCCCGAAATTCACCATTCCACAACCTTCCAACCCAATATTCTCAATAGACGAGTCATCCCGAACTTTTCCATGTTTATATATATTAATTGAGATTGATATTTACATGATTAAATGTTTTCAACATGTTAAGCAATCAAACTTGTTAAGACTTGATTAATTGAAATATGTTTCATATAGACAATTGACCACCCAAGTTGACCGGTGATTCATGAACGTTAAAACTTGTAAAAACTATATGATGACATATATATGGATATATATATAGTTAACATGATACTATGATAAGTAAACATATCATTAAGTATATTAACAATGAACTACATATATAAAAATAAGACTACTAACTTAATGATTTCGAAACGAGACATATATGTAACGATTATCGTTGTAACGACATTTAACTGTATATATATCATACTAAGATATATTATATATCATAATATCATGATAATATAATAATTTAAAATCTCATTTAATATTATAAACATTGGGTTAACAACATTTAACAAGATCGTTAACCTAAAGGTTTCAAAACAACACTTATATGCAACGACTAACGATGACTTAACGACTCAGTTAAAATGTATATACATGTAGTCTTTTAATATGTATTTATACACTTTTGAAAGACTTCAATACACTTATCAAAATACTTCTACTTAACAAAAATGCTTACAATTACATCCTCGTTCAGTTTCATCAACAATTCTACTCGTATGCACCTGTATTCGTACTCGTACAATACACAGCTTTTAGATGTATGTACTATTGGTATATACACTCCAATGATCAGCTCTTAGCAGCCCATGTGAGTCACCTAACACATGTGGGAACCATCATTTGGCAAGTAGCATGAAATATCTCATAAAATTACAAAAATATGAGTAATCATTCATGACTTATTTACATGAAAACAAAATTACATATCCTTTATATCTAATCCATACACCAACAACCAAAAATACCTACAAACACTTTCATTCTTCAATTTTCTTCATCTAATTGATCTCTCTCAAGTTCTATCTTCAAGTTCTAAGTGTTCTTCATAAATTCTACAAGTTCTAGTTACATAAAATCAAGAATACTTTCAAGTTTGCTAGCTCACTTCCAATCTTGTAAGGTGATCATCCAACCTCAAGAAATCTTTGTTTCTTACAGTAGGTTATCATTCTAATACAAGGTAATAATCATATTCAAACTTTGGTTCAATTTCTATAACTATAACAATCTTATTTCAAGTGATGATCTTACTTGAACTTGTTTTCGTGTCATGATTCTGCTTCAAGAACTTCGAGCCATCCAAGGATCTGTTGAAGCTAGATCCATTTTTCTCTTTTCCAGTAGGTTTATCCAAGGAACTTAAGGTAGTAATGATGTTCATAACATCATTCGATTCATACATATAAAGCTATCTTATTCGAAGGTTTAAACTTGTAATCACTAGAACATAGTTTAGTTAATTCTAAACTTGTTCGCAAACAAAAGTTAATCCTTCTAACTTGACTTTTAAAATCAACTAAACACATGTTCTATATCTATATGATATGCTAACTTAATGATTTAAAACCTGGAAACACGAAAAACACCGTAAAACCGGATTTACGCCGTCGTAGTAACACCGCGGGCTGTTTTGGGTTAGTTAATTAAAAACTATGATAAACTTTGATTTAAAAGTTGTTATTCTGAGAAAATGATTGTTATTATGAACATGAAACTATATCCAAAAATTATGGTTAAACTCAAAGTGGGAGTATGTTTTCTAAAATGGTCATCTAGACGTCGTTCTTTCGACTGAAATGACTACCTTTACAAAAATGACTTGTAACTTATTTTTCCGACTATAAACCTATACTTTGTCTGTTTAGATTCATAAAATATAGCTCAATATGAAACCATAGTAATTTGATTCACTCAAAACGGATTTAAAATGAAGAAGTTATGGGTAAAACAAGATTGGATAATTTTTCTCATTTTAGCTACGTGAAAATTGGTAACAAATCTATTCCAACCATAACTTAATCAACTTGTATTGTATATTATGTAATCTTGAGATACCATAGACACGTATACAATGTTTCGACCTATCATGTCGACACATCTATATATATTTCGGAACAACCATAGACACTCTATATGTGAATGTTGGAGTTAGCTATACAGGGTTGAGGTTGATTCCAAAATATATATAGTTTGAGTTGTGATCAATACTGAGATACGTATACACTGGGTCGTGGATTGATTCAAGATAATATTTATCGATTTATTTCTGTACATCTAACTGTGGACAACTAGTTGTAGGTTACTAACGAGGACAGCTGACTTAATAAACTTAAAATATCAAAATATATTAAAAGTGTTGTAAATATATTTTGAACATACTTTGATATATATGTATATATTGTTATAGGTTTGTGAATCAACCAGTGGCCAAGTCTTACTTCCCGACGAAGTAAAAATCTGTGAAAGTGAGTTATAGTCCCACTTTTAAAATCTAATATTTTTGGGATGAGAATACATGCAGGTTTTATAAATGATTTACAAAATAGACATAAGTACGTGAAACTACATTCTATGGTTGAATTATTGAAATCGAATATGCCCCTTTTTATTAAGTCTGGTAATCTAAGAATTAGGGAATAGACACCCTAATTGACGCGAATCCTAAAGATAGATCTATTGGGCCTAACAAACCTCATCCAAAGTACCGGATGCTTTAGTACTTCGAAATTTATATCATATCCGAAGGGTGTCCCGGAATGATGGGGATATTCTTATATATGCATCTTGTTAATGTCGGTTACCAGGTGTTCACCATATGAATGATTTTTATCTCTATGTATGGGATGTGTATTGAAATATGAAATCTTGTGGTCTATTATTATGATTTGATATATATAGGTTAAACCTATAACTCACCAACATTTTTGTTGACGTTTTAAGCATGTTTATTCTCAGGTGATTATTAAGAGCTTCCGCTGTCGCATACTTAAATAAGGACGAGATTTGGAGTCCATGCTTGTATGATATTGTGTAAAAACTGCATTCAAGAAACTTATTTTGTTGTAACATATTTGTATTGTAAACCATTATGTAATGGTCGTGTGTAAACAGGATATTTTAGATTATCATTATTTGATAATCTACGTAAAGCTTTTTAAACCTTTATTGATGAAATAAAGGTTATGGTTTGTTTTAAAATGAATGCAGTCTTTGAAAAACGTCTCATATAGAGGTCAAAACCTCGCAACGAAATCAATTAATATGGAACGTTTTTAATCAATAAGAACGGGACATTTCACATCCCACGTTGTTGTTCACATTGGCGTTAACATTAGCATTTGCTGCCATAGCAGCAGCAATTCCTTCATTGATCAGGCGTTGCATACGCGCTTCAGTGGACTCTCTTGGAGGCATGATCTTCAAAATAGAATAACACATCGTTAGTACCAAGAATAATACTAGTGTCATAAAGGAATAGATCAAAACACGAAAAGACTAACCATTAAGATATTAGTCAACTAACACTATGAGTAATAACATGACAGTTATGATCGTTATAGAAATAACCATCACATGCATACATATTTTATGATAACATCATACAACATACATAGCACCTAACATACATGAACATATATTACGCATAATATAACATGCCAAGAGCCACAACATCAGAAATAAAACATGATAATGATAATAGATGTCATAAAAATAACCATCCATACATAATGAAATGTATCCCATAACAAAAGCTTAATAAAATCCTCGGCAAAACGCCTTACATAACCCAAAATGTATGTATAAAAAGGACATTAAGTCTGATGAAATAGATAATCAATATGAATAATCACATCACATTCGCTTAGAGCAGGTGTGATAAGCTGGTCCAGTATGAGTCTCGGCAGGATCCTCATACTTACGCAACTTCCCTTTCACAATATCCAACTCTTCCTTCAACACACGAACAGTGCTCTCGAGAGCCTCGAACTTAGCCTTAACTTCTCGATCACGCTTACGGTTCTCATCCTCAACCCTATGCTTGAAAGTGATAAAGTTACCCATGTTGGCACGGATCTCATCCATAACTTCATTATGTGGCAAAGTGCGCAAACAATCACTAAGGGCGTTAATACGTGTCACCTCATTATAAGCCCGGTTCATATGAGTAATGGTAGAAAAATAGTAATGAACAGGATCATCGATCTCTGGTTGATTAGCACGACGTCTAGCAGGAGACGGTGGAGCAGGAGTAGCAACGGAGTTATCGCTCGAAGTCGACATCTGCAAACAGAAAAACCGCAAACCACATACCAAAAAGATATGAAAGCTAATAATATAACTTATACGAAATGAAATGCATAATAATGCTATAGCAAAAAGGTCGGGCTGTAGACTAGACTCTAATGCACCCTAAAAACCACGGGTTGACCACATTAAGACCGCCTAGTTCCCTACAACCAACGCTCTGATACCACATGTGATGACCCCGTCAAAACACTTAACGGATCCGTCAGTTGGTCCCACAGCTTGATCGGACTTAAATGAATTAAATAAACAAAGTTGCATTCTTTTATCTCAAAAGTTTCCCAAAAAGGAAACAAACCAAAATATGTAGTTTTAAACAACCAACCATAGTAATAAACCAAAAGTTGACACAAAACCTTGCCAACAAACCCACAAGTTTAAATTATCCAAAAATAGAATGCAAGCTTAAGTTTCATAAAATGTTTCATAAAATCTGCCCAAATGCATGCAGACTCTTCTAAACACAGCGGAAGCATCACAAAACTCAAGTACCTGTGAAAACATGCAAGTAAACTGTCAACACAAAGGTTGAGTGAATTATAGGTTTAAATAAATAAATAAACTTTAGACCACAAGATTTAAAAATGTTAGAAAATATTAAACATTATTCCATTATCAATGAGCCACCTGGTAACCACTTAACCCTTTATTTACCCTTGCCAAGCACAATAAAAATATACACTTAGACAGTGTATCTACAACAAATTATGAAGTACTAAACATTCCGATTATAAATTGCTAGCGCGACTAGCTCGAAATGGGGTTGTCAAACCCGATAGATCTATTCGTAGGATTCGCGTTCACCGGTAGAAACCAATGATTACAGTTACCAGACTAGGGAATATTTTTGTCTAACTCACAATGAATAATTAAATTTAACTGTTACTTGTGTCTAAACGTAAATGAAAATGCATGTAATCACATCCCAAAAATATACTTTGAAAAGTATGTAAAAACGGGACTATAACTCACCTTAAAAGCAACTGAAGAAACCACACAAACAAGCGAACAGCAAATAGAATGAAGTGATCAGGAATGATCACAACGCCGACCTATAAATAAACCAGGTCGATATAAATAACTAACTTAGGTCAAGTCTTAGTATGATAGCTATTGTACATGTTGCAAGTAGACATAGAACAATACTCGGCAAGCATCGGTTTGACTGGAACAGCGTACAGACACATACTTTCTATTTTTAGCAGGTTTCCATTTTTGGAAAGTTTCTATTTTAGGAAAGTTTCTACTTTTGGAAAGTTTTTATTTTTGGAAAGTTTCTATTTTTGGAAAGTTTCCAAATTTAGAAAGTTCTATTTTTAGAAAGTTTTTAAGTTACGAAAGTTTCCTTATTTAAAAAGTTAACAAAAGTCAACTGAAATTCAAAGTCAACCGAAAGTCAACTCAAAAGTCAAACTTGGTCAAACATAGTCAACGTTAATTTGAAAAGTGTAAGTTATAATAATAACATAAGTTATAATGTTTATTAAAGTTAAAAGTGTATAATTATTTCATAACATAAGTTTAATTAAATAAAATGAATTATTAAAGTTAATATAAGTTGAAATGATATAATTAATATAACATAAGTAGCTAATTAATTAATTAAATATTAGTCATAATATAAATATTATTAATTAATAATAAATTTTAAATCATATCGTAAGTATTATTAATTAATAATGAATTATTAATCATATCATAAGTTTCTAAATATAATTATTAAATCATAAGTATTTAATAATTAAATCATAATTAAATAATAATTAAGTCTTATAATAATTAAATAATTATTTAATCTTTATTATAAGTCTTATAATAATATTCTTATAAAATAAATTTAATACTTATCCTAAGTATTTTCCATTAATAATAAAAGTGTTATAAATCATAAGTTAAATTAAAAGGTTAATTAAATCATAAATAATAATTAAATTATATAATAAATATTTATATCATAAGTCTTAAATAATAATAATTACTTCTTTTACCACAAGAAATTAATTAATAATGAGTTTCATTATTTTTATCATAAGTTTTAGAATTAAACATAAGTTTTAATTCAAAAGTTCATCGGGTTGTATCTTGAGTCCCGGGTGTCGATTTCTGGCGAGCCTTATATGCATCTCCGCCTATTCAAACCACCCGACACAATGATGCACTCAAGAACTCACCAAGAATAGTCCACAAGTCATGGTAATCAGCCATGACACCACTTGGACCTTCAATTTACTCAAAACCGTGTTTTAGTTGTAACGGGTGAACCGTGGCTCGGATTTAGGTGACCCGAACATGAAAGTTCATCCCACCATCAGTCCTAACACACTAACACACCCTAAAGATATCAAGGATGGTCACAAAGTCGGACCAAACCTGTTTCATGTCAATCCACATTTCAATTTTAACAAAATAGTAATTTGATCATAACTAGGGCTCCGGGAATCGAAACGACATGAATCCGGAGTCTAAAATTAATGTCTTGATGAGAGGAACTCATTTACATACTTTATTTTAACATTTATCTCAGTCACAAACCCAGAATACACGAAATAGCTGCTGTGCAGAATTTAACAAACCGAAAACATGTGATTATGAGTACATCTATGCATACAAACACCATTACAATAATCCACAAACATCATACTACTAAATAATCATCAAAATACAGTAAATAAATGAAAAATTGAAAATTCTAGGGTTAGGGTTTATACCCTAATCGAGAAACGATCTATGTAATCGCGTAGAGAAGAACGAGAGGAACGCGTTGGTGCTAAATAATCCTTGATCCAAGCTATATGTTGAAGCAAGATGATGATGATGATGGGTGTGGTGGGTTACGGCCAAGAGAAGAGGGAAGGGAGGAGAGCACTTTGCTAAAATTAGGTTTTAGGAAAAAAATAATATGAAGTGAAAAGTAATTAACAAAAAAAGAAAGCAAGGGGTATGCCCCATGGATTCGGCCAAAAAAGGGAGTGAGGTAGGCCCCACTTGGTCCATCTCACTTAAATGTATAATCCTTGTGGCCCGAAAGCCCGAACGAGTCCCGAAACGCGAAAACGCACTTACGCGATTAAAAATCCGGAAAGATAACAAACGCGCGACGAAAAATAAATATAAATACACTATATAATAATATGATCTTAAAATATCATATTTAAAATATTTAGGATTTAAATGTCCCAAAAACTCGACCGTTGGTTTGAAAACCAAAAAGATTCGCCGGATGGAAATCCGCGAGACGTAGAAACGTATAAATTAAAATATGAATACAAATATTCACATAATACATAATAATTAATATATATATTATTACAAAAATAATAATATAGGTCATAGAAATGACGTGGCACACTAACAGTTAACGGTCGTTAAATAATTAACGGAAAAGATAACGGAAAAAGTAGGGTCGTGACACCTTAACACCTCGGTACTTCACCCCGAGTGGCATCTTAACACCTCGATGCTTCACTCATTATTTTACGGAGTGGTGTCTTAACACCTCGACACTACACCCCTAGGTGGCATCTTAACACCTCGATGCTTCACCCCGAGTGGCATCTTAACACCTCGATGCTTCACTCATCACGTGAAACGTGGTGTCTTAGCACCTCGACACTACACATTTCACGCTACAACAAATAGATACATTATATACCTACACATATAATTATTCCACTCACTATATTAACTCTTCGTCATTGGGGTTATATAAGTCCACATCACACGCCCATGTGATAACGTACACACAAAGTGTGCACCTCGCTAAAGTGGTCAACCAAAACGCACAACCGTGCCAATTGGACCTATACACAAGTCCAACAATTCCACCTATACGAGAAGCGAGCTCTATAAGCGAGAACCCCTTCACCTGACCCGCACCCATCCTACACATACATATGCATATAGGATATTAACACTCACCTTGTCGCCTTGAAGAATGCTACCGAATAATCCGCAATCGCCGATAAAATGTACCTAATCCATTTATCACATAACAAGTAACACAATTAGGGTGGATATACAAATCAACCCAAATTGACAATTAGTGCAATTTCGACCCAAAAGCACTTCCAAGCACAAACCGCGCCCAAACTAACCAATAATCACTAACACAAGTGAGAATGGTCCTAATATGCCAATCAAACCCAATCATAGGTGTTAAACACCTATCTTGCCCAAAATGACACTTAAACCCTAATTTGACCCATAAGAAGTCAATATCACGCCATTAGCAAGTTTTGACACCAAAACATATTTAACTCGGTTCTATGCTTCAACTTAATCCATTTTAAGTTTATAAACCTTATTAAATCGGCAATTGAGTTATAATCATCAACAAACCCTAATTTTGACTCTAGTCAAAATTAGTCAACCATAAGAACCCTAATGGTTTCCAAAACACCAATAATCACTAACACTAGTGATTATACACCATTTACAAGTCTTAAACATGGTTAAATCATTAACCAACCCAAAACCCGCCAAATATCAAAATAGCAAGTTTCCATAAACCCTCTTCATCAACCAAATGGGTTTTACAACTAACAATCTCAAACCCTAACTTGAATATCAAATCTAACAAATGAAATTCGGAGTTAGGACTTACCAATACTACCAAAACGTAGCTAGGAGCGAGATGAACAACTTTAAAACCCGAGCTTTGGCTAGAATTCGACTCCTTCTTCTCCAAATCAAGCTCTCTCACTCTAGAACTCTTCCTCTCTCTCTAAATATGGATGAGAGTATTTGTGTGGGTGAGAAATGAGCTCCAATGGAGTTCTAGATCAGTTTTGGTGACCCTAAACTGACCCCCAATTGAAAAGACCAAAGTACCCCTCATTTAAACCTTTTAAAAAAGCTGAAAATTGCTTCTAACGCGATCGGAGCGCCGCGCCATAAGGTGGAGCGCCGCTCCAACCTTCAGGTCGGTTTTCATAAACTTGTTTTGGCCATAACTTTTTGACCGTAGCTCCGTTTTCGATTAATCAAATATCGTTGGAAACGTAATAAGATTTTCTTTCCAATGGTAAGGCTTTGAAACATCAACTCAAACTTTATTTGGGGTTGAAAAGATACGTACACACCTTGTCACTTCAGACAACGTCCAGTTTCCTTCGACGTTCGAGCAAACAACACGTACATGCTTCGTACACTTCATACACGTATCGTACACCATAAATACATTATGTACAATAAATATTTGGGTCTTACATGTAGCCTTCATTCTAGTGTGAAATTAAGTTGGAATTGAGTCAACAAAACCATTGTGGGCTTGACCAAAGCACCATCCAACAAGATGAATACATCTAAATCATAATTTTTATAAATTTATTAGTAAGCACTCTTTTAACTACCTCACATAGAGTGTTAATTTGGTAACGTCAACTATACAGTTGGTTATTCAACACATAGAATAAATAATACTCCGTAATTATTTATAAATCACTTATTCATCACAGACATCTTATATTCATTCACACAACTGAACCTAATAAGAAAGGAAAAAATAAGCGGGCCTTTAAGGTCTGATACCCAGAAAAATTATACGGATTATTTATGTGATTTATTTATGAAAACGACGATCTTTTGAACTATCATTAAGATGCAAAAAAAACCTATATTTTTTTATTGGCTGTCATATAAAAGTCAACATTAATCACTTTTACAATATATTAATGCACTTTAATGACATTGTTAAAAGCCTACGGTCAAAAAAATCATTTTAAATATGTCTTCCATGAAAAAATTAAAATAAAATTTGACACTGATGGTTTTTGTAGTTGCAAAATCTTGCACAGGTAAAACCCTCATAGAACAAACACATTGGCTCCCCATAGAGGGTAAAACCTAGGCCAATCAAGCCGCGAGATCTGGTACTTGATGAATTGCGCATTTTGCGCACCCTATGGTCACACTATATTCTGAACAATTTGGCATAGCTAGGAATTGAACCCGAATTGTGTGCTTCATTGGACAACTCGAAGACCACTCACGCAAGCCTGCGTGGTTATTTAATATTTATTTTTAGATTACAAACTCCATGTGATTTATTTGAAATCACAATTTTAGTCCCTTAAATCACTAAAACCCTAAAATGACCATCACAACATGACAATTCACATGCATGATCACCCAACTTAATGGACCTGGGAAATGTCCATTAGCGACATGCACTATATGTGCAAGATTTGACAATCAAATGTCAGAAAAAAACCTGTCGAGATGATATTTGTAGTTTTGCACAAAATCAAACGATCGTGTGATCCTACAACATTGACCAAATGTATAAAATTACCAACACCTATAATCAACTTTTCAATATAACCATAACTATAACAATGCTTATTATTACAGAGTATAACACGAGAAAGTTAGCATAACTTATCATCAAAAAAGTATGATCGTACTTTGTTATTTCGCCACAACAAAATAGAATGCATTAAGCATAATATATGGGGCAAATGGCCTGAAAAGGTAACATAAGTTACTCAAATTGACAATCAAGGTAACCCCCAATTTGCACAAGCCCGAAAAGGACTTCAATTTTATTTTTGCGCAAGAAATGAATTATGTGTTCAAAAATTTTAAAATTGAGGTAATCTTCGTCAAATTTATTAACGGTTGTTAGTTAAATATACACTATTGGTCCCTAAGGTTTGTTAAATGTTTTACCAATCATCATCTTCATCACTTATCCTCGATCTTCATATACATCAGATCCTCAACCTGCAAATATGTATCTTCAACCTTCAACATCGATCTTCATCATCTCATCTTATCATCGATTCATATCATCAAACTAGAAACTGAGCATATACATTCATCATCTTCTAGGTGGTCATCATCTTAAACCTAGAATTTAGGCGTTTTTGATTATCGGGTTTAATCAACAAAATGATTCCAGATTCGTGTTCAAAAATTAAAACTGATCACTCGACTATCATTATATGTGATTGACAACTTCGAATCCTTAGAGATTGAGATCGTGTCCGATTTTGGTGTTCGTCCTTTGAAAGGATCAATTGAAATGAATTTTTGATGTTTAGGGATTAAAATCGATCGGCGAGCATTCACAACCTGATTTGGAACATCTTTCGTTTGGAATTCATCATCAGAAACGCATCACAAGTCGAATTTAATTTTCATGTTCATAAGTGTCAACAACCTATTTTCTATGAATTCGTAGTTGATTTTGCTTGTGATTACCCCAATTTGCAGGTCGATGATAACAGATGAAGATACATATACAGATGAAGATGGTGGTGGTGATGAAGATGTTGGTGGTGATGAAGATGGTGGTGATGAAAATGAGAAGCTGATGAAGATGTACAAGGATCAATTTTGTACAGGGGCCAATTTGAGTACATGACCTATGGTGCAATATTTTCTCGAACTTGAGGGACCAATTTTGTATTTTTGACTAACGACCGTTAATGAATTTGACGAATATTACTTCAATTTTAAAATTTTTTGACGAATATTACCTTAATTTTAAAAATTTTGAGCACCTAATCTTTTTCTTGCGCAAAAATTAAATTGAAATCCTTTTCGGGCTTGTGCAAATTGTTGGTTACATTGATTGTCAAATTGAGTAACTTATGTTACCTTTTTGGGACATTTGCCCTAATATATGTACTACACAGATATAATGACGCACTCACTGCTAAAAGATGCCAATGTTGACATAATCTGTTATACATGATAAAAAGTATCATTGAATATCAAGGATTTTAATTTGTTTCCAGTTGAGAAAACGAAAAACATTCACTTGTTCGATAACGTTATGGGAGATGACCCGTACAAGAATTTTGGAAAACGGCTTTTTGATGGAATCCCTAGATAATCATATTTGGTCATTTTCGGAGGGTTAACCTCTTTTCTTAATTACAATTCTGACTCTTTTTTTTTTCTTTTATAGATTTTAATGACATTAAATTAGCAACATACAAATTCAACCAAGTGAATAGCACCAACTCATAATGCGTCATCATAGTGCGAAGTATAATAGCAATCGGACGCTTTAAGTACTACAAAGTCACAATGTCCTTAACACATGCATGGTACTAAAATTAATACAGTAGAAATGTACTAATCCTCATTCATCTTTAATAAAGAATCCACAGTTTTAACTTTTAATAGCTAAATTAATTTATTAAATGGATCACCTCTTAAGTCTATATATTTGGTGAAAAACAAAATATAAATTAAAATTGATCCGAAGATCTAATGAGTTACATGTGAGACGGACTCCAAGTCTATGTTTGTATAGATCCAACGATCTAATTGACCAACCGAACTATACTAACCAAATTGCATTACAAGTGCAACATTGAAAACTACCTCTTAAGTGTACTGCTGGTAAACTTTTGGGTGAATTAAAAATGGTAAGATTCTACTATGTTACTAAATGATTTCAAAACCTTGGAACTATCTTAAGTTCTATTGTAACAGTTACAAAAACAAACTAGACTTTGGTTTATTATTTATCCCACATCGGTAATAACATATATGCTATCAGTGTTTATAATTAAATTTGGTGACCGAGCATTTGTGTTCGTAAGAAGGAGAGATGGTTGGCATCTCCCCTGACAGGGACGGGAATAGCTCTTTGAGCTTTATCTGTTACCACACATCCGGTTAAGGCATACCACTTCGGTGGATCTATAACCCAATTTTTTTTCACTTAATTTCCTTTGTAAATTTATTATATTAAATGATCAAATTTTTATTTAACTAACTTTAATATTAATATTAATATTAATATTAATATTAATATTAATATTAATATTAATATTAATATTAATATTAATACTAATACTAAAGTTATGTGAAAAGAATAGCTTGTGTTCCTTGCTCGAAGAAAACAAAAATAAAGGTATTTTTTATGACAATGAAACATATGTGCAATAAAAAATAAAAGTATCATAAAATAAAATAAAATAAAATAAAATAAAAAAACATATGTGCAATAATATTAACTGAGTTTCCATAAAAACAAATTTTGGTTAGAAGATGTGACCACGGACGTTTAGCTTAACTATAAACAAGACACTTTTAAAAATAAAGGATGTTTAAAATCTAGCATACAAAGTTGTTTATAATTTTTTTTTAACACCAGTACGGGATCATCCAGTGGGACTTAATCACCCACACGTTCATCTCCCACAGTTACATAACCCGCCTCCAACTGCTGCCCATGAGAAAACCCGGCCCAATCTGAGGGCATGAGCGGTAAAACCACCCATCCCCCACTTCCCCCAACACAATGTGCGGAAGACACCATTTGGTATAATTCAAGGGTAAAGGGGCAACCTTATGTGCAATGTTGCACCTCACGGGAGTCAAAATCCTAACATCTCGTTAAGAGACAAGTCACTACAACATGAGCTACAACACAAGGTTTTAGTTAATTCCGTAAACAATCCCCACCCTAGGCAGGCCCGGTACAACGATGAGGCTCAGTTTTAGTTAGCATCATGTTAATGTCTTGAATAGGTTTGTTTCAGTGAGTCGTGGTGGTTTTTCTTGTGCTTTTGTTTCTTGTCTCTTTTCAAGATTAAGATTTTATAGAGTTTTTATTTTTTTTTTTCAAAAATAAAAATAAAACAGAGGCAGCCCTGGTACAACAAATATTGCAAAAGTTACAGCATGATTCATATGAGTTTCAAAACCTTCCTATTGGCCCCTTTTTTGAGATATATACAGAACAAGAACAAGAATGGTTGGTCTGCAGAGGTTAGCAGATCCTTCTGTCCATATCCTTTTATACCCAGGTCAGACTTGAATGCAACCAAAGTATCATAAATTTCAACTTACACAGCCTGAGTTATAGCATAAATAAAAATATATAAATATAAATACTTGCTATACTATAACACTAAGTATAAATAATGGCTGATAAACATGACACCATACTCCATACACACTTAATATATATATCTAACTATGTAACACCTGAAACTGCACCACATCCAACCCCGAATACTCTAAATCACCTTGTCTGAGGAGAACTTTGACTTTGACTAGATAGTTGCATGTCACCTGAAGACCCTGGTTGACCATGAGGAAACATCAAACCAACTGAACTACTTGAATGAGGGTCCAAGTTGGACCTTTCTGGAAATGAACCCGAAGGAGCCATGGTCATGTATGGTGCTATTGGTATGTCGGTTGGACCATAACTAACTGCACCACCTGGAATTGGATGGTCAAACTTGCACGTGCGCCCGAACTTGCAATGTCCATTTTGCATGTAAAAACTGCAAGGCTCCACCCCCTGTTCATGGAAAACGGTTATTTGACAGAACCTAAAGATAACAGTATTTGATCAAACGACAAAAGAAAAACATTATTGT
Source organism: Rutidosis leptorrhynchoides (assembly GCF_046630445.1). Lineage (NCBI taxonomy): Eukaryota > Viridiplantae > Streptophyta > Magnoliopsida > Asterales > Asteraceae > Rutidosis > Rutidosis leptorrhynchoides. Next base: position 79,462,462 of record NC_092343.1, read on the forward strand.
TTTAAGTTTCAGGGATTTACATAATTACAGTCCGACTCTTTAAGTACCAATTCATAATGTAGTCAAACAATCATATCACTATAATAAAGGTTATAATTTGTAAGAATAATTATAATTATAATTAACTACTATTAATTATTAATTATTAATTATTATTATTATTAAATTAAATATTAAATATTAAATATTAAATATTAAATTAATAACGAATTCACAAATACTGAACTGGAGTTAATAATTAAATGTCCTATATAACTGGTCACTAAAATATGTTATTTCTAATCAGGAAGATAAAACAAGCTTACCGGACGCAGAGGAAGGCCCATTGGGCTGAGAAGACAATTCTCCTTCGATAATGCCCAATCTGGTGGATGATGATACTTACAAGATGCCCCGAATTTGCAATCACCAGTTTTCATGTAGTACTGACATTCGGGTTGACCAGGCCTCTCTGGAAAGATCCTTTCAGTTTGACTACTACTTATTGGGCCTGGTCCTGGGCCAGGAGAAGGAGGCAGAGGACGATATTGGGCTGCAAAAGTGGGACCCGAAGTATTCACTCCGTATACAGACGGTTGAGCACCCGGAGACAAAGCCGGGCTTACACGTCCCTGCATCTCAAAAACTATTAACACTATAAGAACTACATATACAAGTTTAAATTCATTTTTTATAAATATATATTCTTTCTTACCGAGTAAGGACTCCAATTTGGTACAGGAACCATGCCAGGTGAGAGTAGTATGGGGCCATAAGCACCTGGTGGGTATGAACCAGGGACTAATGGTGGCCTAGCAACTCTGTAACCAGCTGATGGCCCAACGGGCCCACCGTATGGTTCAGGTGAAGGGGCTGAAGGAGACTGCACTGTTGAATAAAATGGACGTGCAGACGCTGGCTGCATTGGTTCGCCAGTCGGTTGAGGATGATGGTATTTACAAGTTATACCAAATTTGCACTGCCCCGTTTTCAAATAGTAGGAGCATTCTTTTTCTTCCTGTTTTGAAACATAAAAATTTACATCATTTATCATTAATATAGGTGCACAAGAACAAATAACTAGGTGTATAAAAAAAGGTGTGGTGGAAATAGTTACTGGTCGTAATGGATATCCATAAGTATTTAGAGGCACGTTACTCAAAGATCCACCCGCGTGTCTTGGATGATTAAACTTGCAGGACGCACCAAACTTACAGGTGCCCGTTCTTAAATAATACTGCATATTTACAAATAAACAAATCAAAGAAGTATTCACAAACAAGAAATGTTGCACACGTGCATTTGAATTACATATGGCAGAAGTTGAATTAAAAACAGAGTACCTGGCAAATAGGCTCGCCTGGTCGCTCGGGGTACGGTCCCGCTACTAAGAGTCTTCCTACTCCTCCAGCCTAACAAGCATCACAATTCAAAGTTACAGAGAACCTATATTAGTTAATTCCGTTATGCAACCATAATTAAGGGTCATTAACGTATGTGGCCATATGGGTTTAAAAACAGGTGACATTAACTCTGCTATGCCTCAATGGCCAACTTCATACCAAAATCATCATTTTTGTCACTACACTAAATCGAACAATTGCAAAATTACACAAATCACATATCACAACCGAAAACTTACTACTGTAATTTCAACTAATTTACCAATTACCATTACAACAATACACGATAATCGACTACGAAAGCCTATCAATTACACTAAACAAACTCAAACAAATCGAAAACAATCGAAAGTATTACCGAGCTACTACGATCAGGAGGATGATTATATCTGCATTTGCTACCATAACCACATGTTCCAGTTCTCATATAATAAGCACAATCCGCCATACCAGGTCTCTCAGGATATAACTCCCCTACTCTTTCCCCAAATATACCAAACCGCCTCATTGATTCTACATACATACATACATATACTCATAGTCCGTACATTGTTCAAAACCCTAAAAAAAAATTCAACAATAGCATCAAATTCAACAGGTAAAATGCATTACCTTCAAGTCCGGTTTCAGGACCTGGTTGTATCCATCCAGGTTGTTGATTATGATCCGTTTGTGAAACGTTCCTTCCAGTACTGCCTCGTCCGTACAGTTCCATTAAATTTAGGTTTCTTATTTACAAAAACTGAAAGCAAATTCAACGAAATCAACACGAAATTGAAGTCAAATACACACCGAAACGGTAACTGCACACACTAATTTCTTCAAACGATCAAGCAATTTTAGCTCGATCGAATGATTATATATATAGTTATATATAAATATAAATATATATGTATATATATGTGTGTGTGTACTTCTCACTGTATCAACTTTATTATTTGGAAGAGGGGGGTTTTCGATTCTATGCAATTTGGCAACTTTATTTGTTTGGTGGAAAAACCAAAACTGAGATGAGTAACCGACACTGCTACTTTTAAAATTACTGTTTTACCCTTGCTATTAGTTTAACTAGTTTAGTGTTTATGTCGTGTGTATAAATGGGTGGTTTCATAAGGGTAGTTTGGACTTTGTGAATAGTGTATATGAACATATTGTAAATTCGTTTCAACATATGTTTGTCCTTAAATAACTTATGTTGGTTTAATTTGCTTATGGGATGTGTTTTTTGTGTTAAAATACATAAGATTTTTTAACCATAGCTCTAAAATGCATGAAGTTCTTGCATATTTTCATAATTATCGTCACTTTAAATATAGAATTTTTTATTTTTGAGTTGTTAACCGCATTATATACTTGTACATATTAGTTTTATATTACTTCGTACTTAAAATTGACAGTTATCAAGTTGTAAAGTTTTTTTTTAACGGTGATATCGACATCAAATGCTCTCATTTTTCAACCACACACGTGTTAGGAGGAAACTCAACTCGCGACGATGTTGGCAGTACCAACCAAGGTTGAAAACTTAGATGGTTGCTGCTTGAAGTGAGAATCGAATATGAGTTGGCAGTACCATCGAAGGTTGAAAACTTAGCTGGTTGCTGCTTGAAGTGAGAATCGAATATGAGTTGACAGTACTTCAAGTTGAATCTCACCTCATACCACTCAAGCCAGACTTTGGTAATATCAAGTTGTACAGTACGTTGAAGTATGTTCACAACAAACCTTTAGAGTTGTTAAAAAAAATCATTAAATATATAATTGTAACATAAAAAGTTTATGTAAAAGACAATGTAGAATTGTAGAGTGCTTGCTATGCTAGGCAATACAATACTACTCCCTCCGTCCCATTATAAGTGTACACTTACTTTTTGCACACAATCTTAGAAAATTTTACTAACTTCATTCTCCACCAATCATAAATCTTCTCTCTCCAGAATAACCTCTTCTCATTAGTTGAAACACAAAGTGGACATTTGAAATGGGATATCCCAAAATAGAAATGTGGACACTTCTGGTGGGACGGAAGTAGTACTATACTACTCTGTATATATTTGTAAAAGACTGCAAATTTACACAATTATTGGTAATGGTAGCAAGAATGATGGATCGAGCTAGCAAAACTGTCATAGTGCTACTATACTCAAGTTTATATCGTTGAAATTTTTGAGCGATTTATTATCGTTGATTTTAAAGTGTTTATATAATATAATATAAACTTGTATTATACTCATATATTATTATTTATGTATAAACAACATATTATATTTATCATATATAATTTTGTTTCCATAATAACAAAAATGTTTATATGATTAAAATATTGAGAGTAAATATGTATCGGCAATATTTAAATATTATGGGAGATGATACTCACACACTCAATATTGATCCATACACATCTAATTTTTTTTTTTTTTTTTTTTTTTTTGAAAGGCAAGCCTCATGATAATAGAGGTTCAAGTCTCATGATAAATTTAGAGATATAATTGTAAGTTTTATAGTAAAAAGTATTTATGAATCAAAAACTGATGTGTGAGTATCACCTCCAAGACATTATTCATCTTTGATAATATATATGTTGTAAACACACAAGTAAACTCTTTATACGTGTTATAGATATCTAGTAGTATCATATACATTCAGCGTATGCAGAATGATCAAGAAGTTATTTTATCTTGTTCACTAGCAAAATATCTAAACTAATTTTCAACTTGGCAGAAATAGCTAAAATACCAATCGACCAAACCTACGTCACATATTTTATATAGATAAAATGGCCAGTATACAATTTTTATAAAGTACTAGTGAAATGACCCGTGGAACTACAAATTTGTTTAAACAAAACAGTTTAATGATATGTTTTAGATATTAAGTGAGCATAAATGCTAAAGTTATTTTGTTTAATGACCCGTAGAACCACAGAGTCCGACTAAGAAACTCGTCAGCTGAACATTTCATCAAACATTTAAAATGCATATTAAACAATCCACATCCAATCATATGAGATAATATTGGTTGTCATTTTATTTTAAAAGTGTAAATTAAAATATAAATTTAAAATTGGTTTCTTTCTGCCTAGCTTTTATACCTTCTCGTATTCAATTCAGAATAATTAATTAAAATAATTCAAAATAATTAATAAGATTTAATAGAATCTATAGATTTAATTTTAATAATTAAAATAATTATTAATAAGATTTAATAATAATAATTAATTAATAAGATCTAATTTTATTTTAAAATTATTTAGATTAATGACATCACCCAACATGCTTAGATTTTTTTCTTTTATTTTTTGATATTTTTTTAAAAAGAATTAACCTAATAATGACATCATTATTATAGGATTTTAATAGAAACTATAGATTGGAATAAAATACAAATTTTCAAAAAAATTGCAAATTTACATCATTAGGTTCGAACATGATTCAAACATACCCCTGTTCGAACCTAATGCACTAGTCGAAAAACTTCGCTACCAATATATAATATATAACTACGTTCTCGTGCACTAGATTTGAACATGATTCGAATACGACCAGAGGCGGTTTTATGTAGGGGCGGGGGCGCCCGCCCCAGTGGATTTGCAATTTTCAGCAATATTCAGTGTAAAAATTTCGAACTTTCGACTTTGACCGCAGTGAATTATTATTTTTTGCCGTAAAACTTACATATTTTGTTTCAGAACCTTCAAATTTTGTCCAAAAACATTCAAATTTTGCCCAAAAACCTCCATATTTTGTCCAAAAAATTGCTACGCTTTAAAAATAATTTCACCCACAGTGAAAAAAAATCTTGCTTCTGCCACTGAATACGACCATGTTAGAACCTAACTAAGTTCAAAACTATTGATCGTTCGAACTCGGCCTTTGTTAGCACCCGAGCTCGAACAAAATTCCTATGTTCGAACATCCAATTGTTTCGAACTCAACATTTGGGTTGTTGAAGCAGGTCATATATACTTAAGTTCACAACATCTTATGATCATCCAGTAGCATACTTCAATCAATCAATTTAAACACTTAAATCTCATACATAAAAATAAAAATAAATTTCAAAAAATAAAGAAGTATGTAAAATATTTGAATTCAACCTAGATAATAATAATAATATATGTATGATCATATATTTGAAGGAAATTAAGAGAGTGTATTGTATAGTGATCTCAACACCTCAATGTACAAACTCAAGCTCTGTAACCGACTCCAGGGAAACGAGCCAATATGAACGGTAGAACCCGCACACTCTTTAATATTGGTGTTGGTGAGAAACTTTTAGCAGAAAGGGGGACCAAGATGATACGACGACGTACCTTGAATTCGTGTCTTGTACCTTCTCCTTTTGTATTTTATTTCTCCATTTCCTTAAGTTACAAATACCTCCTCCGTGTCTTTATTTCTTTGTATTTCTAAAACAAGCAAATCTTTTTTGAAAACTACAACATGATTGTAAAAAAATAACACTATGCCGGAAAAAGTTAATGATACACATGCTTTCGTTTATTACGAGAAAAATAGTAATCTAGCAATTTTCTTTTAGATTAATGTTGCAAACCATTAATAATCCTAGATCATATATTTCATCGTTAAGTTATTGACGTTACAAATGATAATTTTGTTCGGGGTTACTCAAGAGCTTACCGATTTTACACGTGATTAAAGATAAAGGACAAATTAACACTCGTTAATTTTATATACTTATTGTATACTTACTTAAACATACTTGGGGGTGTTTGAATTTGCTATGAAAATGTTTGAATTTGCTATGAAAATCAATTATGCGTTTTAGATAATCAAATCAAATAATCAACTCTAGTAAAATGTGGTGTCGGTTAATGGTTTACATATATTTCAAGTGTTTGGAAAAATGGGATTGTTCAACATAATTTTGATTAAATGACTAAAATAGGAACCGTATTGTTAGATATAAAAAATCATGTTTCTTCACTTACCTTTTTAGTTTACATATATAATTTACGAGTGATATTTAACACACGCACACATATAGCTTAATAGGTAAACGAAAACCTTAAAGGAAAAAAATACGATAATCAAATATATAATTCTTCTTAATAATGTAATTGTTGGTCCCGTTTAACAACAAGAAGTTTTGTAGAAGGAGTGAATACAAATATTTTTGCTAATTAAAGTGTTTTCAACAGTTAAGCAAATAATTATAATTAAGCAAAGTTAAATCAGAGCCAAATGTAATTTTCAACTTATTCTATTATTTATATAGTCTCAAAGAATGATGATCATCTTGTAGCGAAAAGGATGACCGGTTGAAACAGATTACACCTAGATAGCTTAGAAAACTCTTAAGCGTATACAAGGTTATAGACTCTATTGATTTACTAACCCACACCACCAATAAAAAAAATAAGTGGAGTCTTCTTTATATATAGTAACTAATAACCGGATAAGAGCTCCATTGCCCGCTGGTCCAAAGGATGTTTGTACTTCAGCATACAAGCTTGTAAGTAAGCACATGGCTCATTATTTGTATATAAGCTGTTTCTGGAGCTGCCCAATTTGGGCGGACATACCATTTGATTAAACAAATAGAATGTTGGATTTCTTAGGTGTTGACATGTAACAGTAATTTCTTTTTTTTAAATATAATCACAACAGAAACACGTACTACATTAACAACCCATAACTAAGTAATTGACTTAGAACACAATTATTACAGTAATCCATGTGTTATGTTATTACAAAAATCTTAGTATATATGTAAAACAATATCATCAGAGTAGTTATGTCAAACATATCTAACGCGCAAGCTTCTCCCAAACTACTAGCATAACATAGTCTAACCTGCAAGGGGGAGATGTGAGAGATTAGCACAAAACTAAATGAATGAAAACATCGTAACAGTTATAGGCATCTTGCATCAAGCTAAATACAATTGCATGACACGACAATTTACACAACCAAAATAGTAACAAACGGATCAACGACTTATACGTAGAGATGGCAATGGATCGGATATGGATCGGATGATGCTATATCCACATCCATATCCATTTAATTTTTGCCCATCCATATCCATATCCATATCCATTTAATTTCAGCTCATCCGTCCATATCCATATCCGATGGATTAACCGGGTTAATGAATATCCATTGGATATCAAATGAAATGTTATCCAACGAAGATTTTAACAATTTAATATAGATTATAACAAATATAAATATTTAATTCTTATTCTTTTGATTTGTTACATATATTTTGATTGTAATTTATCGCCGGTTATGAATTTAATTGAGCAAAACACGTTATAATATAAGTAACTATATGTTTAAACTAATCTAAATATGTAACTTTAAATATTGTTAGTAACAATTAATAATTATGACTATCGCAACCCTTAATTTCGTTAATATTTTAAGAATTTGTAGATTATATGTATATGTATATCGGTATGTAAATGTAAATGCATATATTTTAGTACGTATATATGTATATATACGTGGATTTCGGATGATTATGGATATATCCGTGGATGATCAGTTGTCATCCATATCCGATCCACGAAATATTTAGATCATCCATATCCATATCCATATCCGTTAATCGTCCATTTACATCATCCGTATCCATTATAAATGGATCGGGTGGATGTCCATGGATGGAACATCCATTGCCATCCCTACTTATACGGGCCTACAGCTACTAGTTGATCGGACTAAAGCTAACCGATAGTTCATGTAACTGGCTCCTTCATATAGTAATCCGGACGCATAAGATGCGTCATTCAAACTATACTACACGAATAGTAACACATGAACCCAACCACACAAATCATGTTTGACCTCTTGCCCAGCTACACAAATCATAGTCGACAATACCATGAGCACATAATCATCTCAAACAACACAATACATCATATACTATCAAATTAGGTCAAACATGACAGGACAACAATAGCATAACCCGCTACTACACACATATAACTGTTAAGATAGTCTCACTCACCTGATAAACAGCAAGAACTCATAAGTCTAATGTTACTGAGCCTTCTTCATGTCCTTATCACCTAAAGAAAATACAAACATAGTCAATATAGTCTTCTAAAAATAAATTAGATATACGGACAACATAACGACTTAAAAACGGCAAAATAATTAAACACACTCTGCTCATATACATCCGTACGGATAATGAAATGTCCCGTTCTTATTGATTAAAAACGTTCCATATTAATTGATTTCGTTGCGAGGTTTTGACCTCTATATGAGACGTTTTTCAAAGTCTGCATTCATTTTTAAAACAAACCATAACCTTTATTTCATAAATAAAGGTTTAAAAAGCTTTACGTAGATTATCAAATAATGATAATCTAAAATATCCTGTTTACACACGACCATTACATAATGGTTTACAATACAAATATGTTACATCGAAATCAGTTTCTTGAATGCAGTTTTTACACAATATCATACAAACATGGACTCTAAATCTTGTCCTTATTTTAGTATGCAACAGCGGAAGCTCTTAGTATTCACCTGAGAATAAACATGCTTTAAACGTCAACAAAAATATTGGTGAGTTATAGGTTTAACCTATATATATCAAATCGTAACAATAGACCACAAGATTTCGTATTTCAATACACATCCCATACATAGAGATAAAAATCATTCATATGGTGAACACCTGGTAACCGACATTAACAAGATGCATATATAAGAATATCCCCATCATTCCGGGACACCCTTCGGATATGATATAAATTTCGAAGTATTAAAGCGTCCGGTACTTTGGATGGGGTTTGTTAGGCCCAATAGATCTATCTTTAGGATTCGCGTCAATTAGGGTGTCTGTTCCCTAATTCTTAGATTACCAGACTTAATAAAAAGGGGCATATTCGATTTCGATAATTCAACCATAGAATGTAGTTTCACGTACTTGTGTCTATTTTGTAAATCATTTATAAAACCTGCATGTATTCTCATCCCAAAAATATTAGATTTTAAAAGTGGGACTATAACTCACTTTCACAGATTTTTACTTCGTCGGGAAGTAAGACTTGGCCACTGGTTGATTCACGAACCTATAACAATATATACATATATATCAAAGTATGTTCAAAATATATTTACAACACTTTTAATATATTTTGATGTTTTAAGTTTATTAAGTCAGCTTTCCTCGTTAGTAACCTACAACTAGTTGTCCACAGTTAGATGTACAGAAATAAATCGATAAATATTATCTTGAATCAATCCACGACCCAGTGTATACGTATCTCAGTATTGATCACAACTCAAACTATATATATTTTGGAATCAACCTCAACCCTGTATAGCTAACTCCAACATTCACATATAGAGTGTCTATGGTTGTTCCGAAATATATATAGATGTGTCGACATGATAGGTCGAAACATTGTATACGTGTCTATGGTATCTCAAGATTACATAATATACAATACAAGTTGATTAAGTTATGGTTGGAATAGATTTGTTACCAATTTTCACGTAGCTAAAATGAGAAAAATTATCCAATCTTGTTTTACCCATAACTTCTTCATTTTAAATCCGTTTTGAGTGAATCAAATTGCTATGGTTTCATATTGAACTCTATTTTATGAATCTAAACAGAAAAAGTATAGGTTTATAGTCGGAAAAATAAGTTACAAGTCATTTTTGTAAAGGTAGTCATTTCAGTCGAAAGAACGACGTCTAGATGACCATTTTAGAAAACATACTTCCACTTTGAGTTTAATCATAATTTTTGGATATAGTTTCATGTTCATAATAAAAATCATTTTCCCAAAATAACAACTTTTAAATCAAAGTTTATCATAGTTTTTAATTAACTAACCCAAAACAGCCCGCGGTGTTACTACGACGGCGTAAATCCGGTTTTACGGTGTTTTCCGTGTTTCCAGGTTTTAAATCATTAAGTTAGCATATAATATAGATATAGAACATGTGTTTAGTTGATTTTAAAAGTCAAGTTAGAAGGATTAACTTTTATTTACGAACAAGTTTAGAATTAACTAAACTATGTTCTAGTGATTACAAGTTTAAACCTTCGAATAAGATAGCTTTATATATATGAATCGAATGATGTTATGAACATCATTACTACCTTAAGTTCCTTGGATAAACCTACTGGAAAAGAGAAAAATGGATCTAGCTTCAACGGATCCTTGGATGGCTCGAAGTTCTTGAAGCAGAATCATGACACGAAAACAAGTTCAAGTAAGATCATCACTTGAAATAAGATTGTTATAGTTATAGAAATTGAACCAAAGTTTGAATATGATTATTACCTTGTATTAGAATGATAACCTACTGTAATAAACAAAGATTTCTTGAGGTTGGATGATCACCTTACAAGATTGGAAGTGAGCTAGCAAACTTGAAAGTATTCTTGATTTTATGTAACTAGAACTTGTAGAATATATGAAGAACACTTAGAACTTGAAGATAGAACTTGAGAGAGATCAATTAGATGAATAAAATTGAAGAATGAAAGTGTTTTTAGGTGTTTTTGGTCGTTGGTGTATGGATTAGATATAAAGGATATGTAATTTTGTTTTCATGTAAATAAGTCATGAATGATTACTCATATTTTTGTAATTTTATGAGATATTTCATGCTAGTTGCCAAATGATGGTTCCCACATGTGTTAGGTGACTCACATGGGCTGCTAAGAGCTGATCATTGGAGTGTATATACCAATAGTACATACATCTAAAAGCTGTGTATTGTACGAGTACGAATACGGGTGCATACGAGTAGAATTGTTGATGAAATTGAACGAGGATGTAATTGTAAGCATTTTTATTAAGTAGAAGTATTTTGATAAGTGTATTGAAGTCTTTCAAAAGTGTATAAATACATATTAAAACACTACATGTATATACATTTTAACTGAGTCGTTAAGTCATCGTTAGTCATTACATGTAAGTGTTGTTTTGAAACCTTTAGGTTAACGATCTTGTTAAATGTTGTTAACCCAATGTTTATAATATCAAATGAGATTTTAAATTATTATATTATCATGTATGAATATCTCTTAATATGATATATATACATTAAATGTCTTTACAACGATAATCGTTACATATATGTCTCGTTTAAAAATCATTAAGTTAGTAGTCTTGTTTTTACATATGTAGTTCATTGTTAATATACTTAATGATATGTTTACTTATCATAGTATCATGTTAACTATATATATATCCATATATATGTCATCATATAGTTTTTACAAGTTTTAACGTTCGTGAATCACCGGTCAACTTGGGTGGTCAATTGTCTATATGAAACATATTTCAATTAATCAAGTCTTAACAAGTTTGATTGCTTAACATGTTGGAAACACTTAATCATGTAAATAACAATTTCATTTAATATATATATAAATATAAACATGGAAAAGTTCGGGTCACTACAGATAAGGGCCATCCGTACGGATCCAAGTCCTATGTGTACGGTGTGACGACCCGGGAATTTCTGACCAAATTTAAACTTAATCTTTATATGATTTCAATACGATAAGCAAAGTCTGTAATGTTGAGTCTCGAAAATTTTGGAAACTATGTTCATATATTCAAATTACCCTTTGACTATTTCCGACGATTCACGAACAACTATTTGTAAATAGGTATGCATATATTTAAATAAATATATATATGATTTGAAATATAATTTATGATGTAATTGTTAGAAAATAATTATGTAAAAATAATAATTATTATTTAAAATATAACTCTATATATAAATAAAGTATATTAAAAATAAATATTAAATAATTGTAATACTCATTTGATGTTTCGATTGATATTAAGTAAGTTAAATTCAAACTATTGTAATTTTAAAATAAACGGTGATACGAAAATGTGTTCTATAAATTTTAGGTTTACTAAAATTATATTTAGGACCTACTTATTAAATTTCAACACTTTTTATTTTTCACCCTTAAATGAGAGGGACAGTTGATGTATTTTTATTTAATAATTAATGATAAATTTTTATACCATAATGACTTAAATAAATAAATATAATTAATATAAAATTTGAGATTAAATTTATCCGTGACTGTTTAACAAAGGAGCACGATATATATTACTCCTTGAAATGGATGTCGGTAGTAAAATGCCAAATATGTGGCTGCTATCTATTCATGTACTGTTAATGATTGAATTATGAATATGAATTAGGATTAAATAATAAAGTGTCACTGTGTTTGTTTAAGCATCTTTACATTGATTATTATATACATTCGGATACATCCACACTATCTGTCACCTTTTTAAAAACACGTTTAACTACACTTGATCACACAATTTTTCTCTCACTTGTTTTCATTACATCTATCCGTGAACTTAATTTGGATTACTTAAAAATCACTGTGTTTGTTTTGCTTTTGCTTTCTTCCACTGAAGTCTTAATATCTATATATACATTTACACTACCTATAGATATATATCCCATATACATCGACCACCTTACACCCATTACTAATTATTCTTATTTGTTCAACCCAAAACCATCATCAAACAACACTATCACGAATATCAACAAAGCGTTGCATACCCTGAACACTCATCCGAAACACACCACTCTCATCCTCTCCAAAAGCTTCTTCAAAAGAAACCATGTCCAGTGGACCCATTCCTGGGTTTCCGACTTTTAAAATTATGACACTTGGTGGTTGCAAGTTGTTTAGTCAGTTTCCAACTTGATTATTTACGTTAACCAATCTTGAGGTAATTATCTCTCTCTTTTCTTTTCGTTTAGAGACGTGAACCATTACACACTCAAACCATCTCGTGCAACCTGCAATTCACTCAATACTTGTTGCTACTACTATAATTTATTTCTCATTTTCAAATCATCGTGAATTACCACCCTAACTCCACCATCTACGGCCACACACCACCAACAAATATTTGATTTCTTGTTGAAACCACTACAAAACACCCATAAACCATAACCCATCATTACTGCTATCATCAAACATCACCTTCAATCATTAAACCCTTCAATTGTTCGTGTTGTTTCCTGTCTCCTGCTACCCGATATTCACCCAAACCGAAACCCATATTTAGTCGCTATTGTTGGTCATGAACTAACCCATATCATCACTGAAACAATCCACTATCACCACGACTCAAAACACCACTTGCTACTGTTTTACTTGGTTTTGAAACCAACGAATTTGCAAGCTATTTGTTGCTACTGTTATATGGCCAAACCACCGCCAAAACCGCCAACATCAGCTATTATCAAAACCTTCCATGTTGAGATATAAAACGAAACCCATTAAACCTCCACCGAAGGTCACCTATTGTAAACCAAAGATCTCACCTCCACCATACAACACCACCATCGTTATTACTCACCACGATTGTTATAACCACTAACCATCGAGAACACCACCACCGTAAGCACCTGCAACAACTTCTAATTTTTTTGTTTCTTTCTTGTTTTCTTTTGAACGTCACCCAAACAACCATAAACAAACCACGTACAATTCGTCTACCCTTTTCTTTTGTGTTTGAGAACAATTCTATCATCACATCATCTTGTTTTTCTATCTTACTTCTCGAATCGTTGCAGCTGTATGTACTCTTGTGGTAACCGAAACCCAACACCTGCAACTTGATACATAAAATCATGAGTATAATGAAGATGAGGATGATTATGACTCTGTGATGGTGGATAGCGAGAATAATGATGATATTAATTTCGGTTTTAAGCTGTTTGGTGTTCTTCTTTTTCTTCCTTTTGTGGCCGACAACCATAGAACGTGTAAACCCACTTGTATATTTTAAAGAATTAGGGAATCGATTGGATTACAGCATTTGTGTGTCGGTTGTATTTTTAATCAAACGCATTCATGTCAATAATTAAATCAATCAGGCTACTGGATCATTATCATTGGACTACTATACTTTGAATTATTATTAGGCCACTATAATCTATTTGGGCCGAAAAGTGTATTGGATTATTGGGTTGTGTCATATTTTCGGTGGGCCACGAAACGAGTTACACTGGATTACGTTGGAGATACAACAGAAAAAGCATAAGCAGTGTTATGGTTTGGAGTCTTGGTGTTTATCGAGAGGTCGAGGGTTCGAGCCTTGGCACTGGCGTTTATTTTTTTAAAACCTATTACATTAATGTAGCTTTATTATTATTATTATTACTATTACTATTATTATTATCATTATTATTATTATTTTGATTATCATTATTGTTGTTATTATTGTTAGTATTAAGATTAGTAGAATTGTTATTATCATTACCAATACAAGTAGTAAATATTATTATGATTATAATTGCAAAAATGTATATTATTATTATTATTGTTAAGATATATATTATTATTATTAATACCATCATTATTATTAGTATTATATATATATATATATATATATATATATATATATATATATATATATATATATATATATATATATATATATATATATATATATATATATATCACTAAGTTTATGAAAGTAAAAGTTTTTAAAATATATATATATATATTATTAAGATTATAAGTACGTTTTAATCATATTAACAATATTTATATAAATATTCAAAATTAAGATTTTTATTAAAGTACTAACCATATATATATTAATATAACTATATTAATATTAAACATTTTGAATATATATATATACACAAATTAAATATATAATAAGGTATAATATATAAACTGGTTCAATTACGATTATATATTTTAATATATGTACAAATGATATAGGTTCGTGAATCCAAGGCCAACCCTGCATTGTTCAGTATTGTCATATGTATTTTTACTACAAAATACAGTATAGTGAGTTCATTTGATTCCCTTTTACTCTTTACATTTTTGGGACTGAGAATACATGCGCTACTTTTACATCTGCTTTATTAAATGCTTTTGAAATACATTTTGAACTGCGAATACATGAAACGCTTTTATAAATATTTGACGAGATAGACACAAGCAAAACATTCCTCGAATGAATTATTATGCAGATAGAAGTTCTGTGGTTTATTATTGAATTATGTGGACATGATAATTGCCACCATTGAATTATATGGACATGATAATTGCCACCATTGAATTATGTGGACATGATAATTGCCACCAATTGATATGAATGTTATATATCGAGAGAATGATTTATATACACAGGTTATGTGTATTAATTTTTGTGCACGAGATATGTGTACGGTTACTAAGATTTATGAAAAATGATTTCGTACACGAGAAAGGTGTACTGTATTTAAAAGATATCGCATGTGCATTACATGTGGGTATAGGATTCGGGCCCATTTGTACCATGCAGAATTTAAATTTTGTGGTCTATCAAAGTGATAAATTTTATTGTTTTATGATAAACTTATGAACTCACCAACCTTTTGGTTGACACTTGAAAGCATGTTTATTCTCATGTATGAAAGAAATCTTCTGCTGTGCATTTGCTCATATTACATGGAGTCGTTTATGGCATTTAGACGTCAGTTCATCGCGATGGAACCAGATGTTATTGTATTCGTCCAAGAGGATTTGGACGGGGTATAACATGTGGTATCAGAGCGGTGGTCTTAGCGAACCAGGTCTTGCATTAGTGTGTCTAACTGATAAGTCGATAGGATGCATTAGTGAGTCTGGACTTCGACCATGTCTGCATGTCAAAAGTTTTGCTTATCATTTTGTGTCAAAAATTATTTGCTTATCATCCTTAAAGTATAGACATGTCTTACTGCCTCTATTGCATAGACAGTGTATAGATAAATTCATATCTTAGCATATCTGTTATTGTTACCTTTGCCTGATAGGTTCCGTAAATTCCTCCGTAACTTATGGGATTTTAGTATTATATATGCATATGTAAACTATGTATTGCAGGGTACTAATCTACATCCTATAATCTATTCCTTATCGAAAATCCTTCATCTGATCATACGAGATGAATCCCTCAACCAGTTCGATTCCCTCAGATTCTGATAGCTATTCCGATAGTTATTCCGACAGCTATTTCGATATGGAGTTTCACCTAAGCTCCGAAATCAGTGTCACCAGAATGAATGAATCAATCAATCAGCCATCCCCAAATCATCTGATGAGTCCGTAGTTGACTTATTTAACGAAAACGAGAAGAAGGCAATTCCTTTCCACCAACCAAATTTCCTCTAGTTACCGGCAAATTAGTCCGAAACACCATTTTCACCATCATTTCTAGGATATCTCGTAACTATTGTATATTATCCACAATTCTAAATCTTATTCATCTGCTCGTTCTGACCGACAATCATCCTGGAGTAATAGAAGAAGTCAACAAACTTCGCGCTCGAAAAAATAAATTTGGAGAATATGGTGCAAAATTTACCAACTTCAGCAACATCACCGACAACAACAGTACCACCAACATCGATACCGACAGCACCAGTACCATCAACAAACCATACCTCAACATCTCATTCTGTACCTCGAGTATAATCATCGTTCTACGTATCGTTCTGCATCAATTATCTTCGTCTTCATGATGATTATGTAATCTCTAATGTTTTAGAGATTATATATTCTTGTTCTAACAGTAAATCAAATGAGTTTAATATCATACTGACTCATTAAATCCATGATTACATCTGAAGAAAATATATATGTATATATGTTTTCATAAAGATTGTAATTAAAAATTCTTTTGTACAAACTGTTAATGGTAAAAATATTTTAACGGGTAGGTAATACCCGAGGAATATTTAGATTTCACATTAATAAGTTACACTGTACATTCTTCGAATTTGATTCAACGATCATTTA
Source organism: Rutidosis leptorrhynchoides (assembly GCF_046630445.1). NCBI lineage: Eukaryota > Viridiplantae > Streptophyta > Magnoliopsida > Asterales > Asteraceae > Rutidosis > Rutidosis leptorrhynchoides. The sequence continues at coordinate 79,479,636 of NC_092343.1, forward strand.
CTATCCTATTTACTGTAGTGACCCGAACTTTTCCATGTTTATATATATTAATTGAGAGTGATATTTACATGATTAAATGTTTCCAACATGTTAAGCAATCAAACTTGTTAAGACTTGATTAATTGAAATATGTTTCGTATAGACAATTGACCACCCAAGTTGACCGGTGATTCACGAACGTTAAAACTTGTAAAAACTATACGATGACATATATATGGTTATATATATAGTAAACATGTTTTTATTATAAGTATGTATCTCATTAGGTATTTTAACAATGAGTTATATACATAAAAATGAGACTATTAATTTAAGAAACTCGAAAACGATATATATAACGATTATCGTTATAACAACGTCTTACTAGGTACATATGAATCATATTAAGATATTGATACACTTGGTTAATTATGTTAAATGATAAGTAAATATATTATTAAGTGTATTAACAATGAAATACATATGTAAAAATAAGACTACTAACTTAATGATTTCGAAACGAGACATATATGTAACGATTATCGTTGTAACGACATTTAACTGTATATACATCATACTGAGATATATTATATATCATAATATCATGATAATATAACAATTTAACATCTCAATTGTTATAATAAACAATGGGATAACAACATTCAACAAGATCATTAACCTAAAGGTTTCAAAACAACATTTACATGTAACGACTAACGATGACTTAACGACTCAGTTAAAATGTATATACATGTAGTGTTTTAATATGTATTCATACACTTTTGAAAGACTTCAAGACACTTATCAAAATACTTCTACTTAACAAAAATGCTTACAATTACATCCTCGTTCAGTTTCATCAACAATTCTACTCGTATGCACCCGTATTCGTACTCGTACAATACACAGCTTTTAGATGTATGTACTATTGGTATATACACTCCAATGATCAGCTCTTAGCAGCCCATGTGAGTCACCTAACACATGTGGGAACCATCATTTGGCAACTAGCATGAAATATCTCATAAAATTACAAAAATATGAGTAATCATTCATGACTTATTTACATGAAAACAAAATTACATATCCTTTATATCTAATCCATACACCAACGACCAAAAACACCTACAAACACTTTCATTCTTCAATTTTCTTCATCTAATTGATCTCTCTCAAGTTCTATCTTCAAGTTCTAAGTGTTCTTCATATATTTTACAAGTTCTAGTTACATAAAATCAAGAATACTTTCAAGTTTGCTAGCTCACTTCCAATCTTGTAAGGTGATCATCCAACCTCAAGAAATCTTTGTTTCTTACAGTAGGTTATCATTCTAATACAAGGTAATAATCATATTCAAACTTTGGTTCAATTTCTATAACTATAACAATCTTATTTCAAGTGATGATCTTACTTGAACTTGTTTTCGTGTCATGATTCTGCTTCAAGAACTTCGAGCCATCCAAGGATCCGTTGAAGCTAGATCCATTTTTCTCTTTTCCAGTAGGTTTATCCAAGGAACTTAAGGTAGTAATGATGTTCATAACATCATTCGATTCATACATATAAAGCTATCTTATTCGAAGGTTTAAACTCGTACTCACTAGAACATAGTTTAGTTAATTCTAAACTTGTTCGCAAACAAAAGTTAATACTTCTAACTTGACTTTTAAAATTAACTACACACATGTTCTATATCTATATGATATGCTAACTTAATGATTTAAAACCTGGAAACACGAAAAATACCGTAAAACCGGATTTACGCCGTCGTAGTAACACCGCGGGCTGTTTTGGGTTAGTTAATTAAAAACTATGATAAACTTTGATTTTAAAGTTGTTATTCTGAGAAAATGATTTTTGTTATGAACATGAAACTATATCCAAAAATTATGGTTAAACTCAAAGTGAAAGTATGTTTTCTAAAATAGTCATCTAGACGTCGCTCTTTCGACTGAAATGACTACCTTTACAAAAATGACTTGTAACTTATTTTTCTGACTATAAACCTATACTTTTCTGTTTAGATTCATAAAATATAGTTCAATATGAAACCATAGCAATTTGATTCACTCAAAACGGATTTAAAATGAAGAAGTTATGGGTAAAACAAGATTGGATAATTTTTCTCATTTTAGCTACGTGAAAATTGGTAACAAATCTATTCCAACCATAACTTAATCAACTTGTATTGTATATTATGTAATCTTGAGATACCATAGACACGTATACAATGTTTCGACCTATCATGTCGACACATCTATATATATTTCGGAACAACCATAGACACTCTATAAGTGAATGTTGGAGTTAGCTATACAGGGTTGAGGTTGATTCCAAAATATATATAGTTTGAGTTGTGATCAATACTGAGATACGTATACACTGGGTCGTGGATTGATTCAAGATAATATTTATCGATTTATTTCTGTACATCTAACTGTGGACAACTAGTTGTAGGTTACTAACGAGGACAGCTGACTTAATAAACTTAAAACATCAAAATATATTAAAAGTGTTGCAAATATATTTTGAACATACTTTGATATATATGTATATATTGTTATAGGTTCGTGAATCAACCAGTGGCCAAGTCTTACTTCCCGACGAAGTAAAAATCTGTGAAAGTGAGTTATAGTCCCACTTTTAAAATCTAATATTTTTGGGATGAGAATACATGCAGGTTTTATAAATGATTTACAAAATAGACACAAGTACGTGAAACTACATTCTATGGTTGAATTATCGAAATCGAATATGCCCCTTTTTATTAAGTCTGGTAATCTAAGAATTAGGGAACAGACACCCTAATTGACGCGAATCCTAAATATAGATCTATTGGGCCTAACAAACCCCATCCAAAGAACCGGATGCTTTAGTACTTCGAAATTTATATCATATCCGAAGGGTGTCCCGGAATGATGGGGATATTCTTATATATGCATCTTGTTAATGTCGGTTACCAGGTGTTCACCATATGAATGATTTTTATCTCTATGTATGGGATGTGTATTGAAATATGAAATCTTGTGGTCTATTATTATGATTTGATATATATAGGTTAAACCTATAACTCACCAACATTTTTGTTGACGTTTTAAGCATGTTTATTCTCAGGTGATTATTAAGAGCTTCCGCTGTCGCATACTTAAATAAGGACGAGATTTGGAGTCCATGCTTGTATGATATTGTGTAAAAACTGCATTCAAGAAACTTATTTTGTTGTAACGTATTTGTATTGTAAACCATTATGTAATGGTCGTGTGTAAACAGGATATTTTAGATTATCATTATTTGATAATCTACGTAAAGCTTTTTAAAACCTTTATCTATGAAATAAAGGTTATGGTTTGTTTTAAAAATGAATGCAGTCTTTGAAAAACGTCTCATATAGAGGTCAAAACCTCGCAACGAAATCAATTAATATGGAACGTTTTTAATCAATAAGAACGGGACATTTCATTTACAACACCCGATATACGTATCCGTTCACCAAAGAATAACTATTTTCATTCAAATTCAATTTCATATTTGGATTTTGACCTATCAGAATTCAATAAGTGGCATAATGAAGAAATAATGGACACAATAAAAATTGATTAGAAACAGACTAATTAACAATATGAAATTTTGTTAAGGAACCACGCTAACAAGATCCTAGCTAACTGTTCCTAGCTAACTGATAATTCTGTATCACATTTTATTTTATCGCAATTTATTTATTGCAATTTAATTATCGCAATTTATTTATCGCATTTTATTTATCGCAATTTTAATTCTCGCAATTTTATTTATCGTCATTTAATTTCAGTTATTTATTTTTATGCACTTTAAATATCGGGACACGTATACAAGGTTTTGACATATCATATCGACGCATCTATATATATTATTTGGAATAACCATAGACACTCTATATGCAGTAATGCAGGAGTTAGCTATACAGGGTTGAGGTTGATTCTACAATAATATATATAGTTTGAGTTGTGATCGAGTCTGAGACGTATACGGGTCACGACACGTATTAATTAATTCGAATATTATATATTAAGCTATATATGAATTATTAAACTGTTAATTGTGGACTATCAAGTGTGGACTGCCGACATTGGACAATTAAAATGAATTAAAATATTGATTATAACATATGAAACTAAACAATTCTTCAAGTTTGCCACTTGATTTCATCTTAAACCTCATTTGTATCTTGACGATTACAATCTGCGTTCAAACCTTTCATGATTCTTGAAAACATCTCAATCGAGAGGATGAACCAATCGCATTTCATCTACGGAAGAAAAGATTGATGCATATAGTTATGCACCTGATAACACTTGGAACCTGAGTAAACACTGAACACGTATCTATGCTAGCTCCTTTAGCGTTGTTATTTCTGAAAATGACTTTGCAATTCCTTTTCAAATTAGCCAATTTTATCACAGCTTCAGCAAGTCAACTTCGATTTTTCTTTTGAAACAACCTTATTATAACTTTGATATATATGCGTGCTCTTTTATTATTACCGGGAAACCTTTTATATTCCACCATGTTACCATCAGCGTTTAATCATCTAAAAACACAATTCTCCTGAAACCACCTCGAATTGATAACCGATGATTCAGATATCGTAGAATTAAATGCAGAGGAAATAGAAAAATTGTAGATGGTCTAAACGACCAAAAGTTTGATGATAAAGAAAGGAGTGTTAGGAACGCTCGATAGAAAATTTGGTACTGAAAAACAGATTGAGCAAACCATGAAGAAGACCAAGACCAAATACAAGGACCATACCATATATTCAAAGAATCCAGGTAATTCTGGATCCGATGAAACCTTCAACGAATATCTGGCTCCGTACTCATGTTAAAATCTTGCGAAAAATCTTTCTTCATCAACCATCGAACTTAGAAATTCCAAAATATCATCATAAATATCTTTGATATTTCTGAAGATATTTTCATAAATATTCTCGTCCGAAATTATTTATCTCTCCGTGCTATCTACATTACATCATAAAGGAAACTACTTTAGTTTCTAAATTTCTTTAAAATTCGAATTTGAATTATGAGTGATTTTGAAGTAGTGTTGGAAATTGATGCATGAGTTAGTATAATATAATGACACTTGATCAACGTGATTATATTACAATAAGTCATGCTGAGTTTCTAATGGGACGTGATGATTCACAGATCTTAACGTCATTATGTGCCATGTTACATAACTCTTTCGTTCTGCTTAACTTCTGAACATATCAAGAAAGTATATTCTTGATAGTTCTATTCTCAGCGATTCTGGTAATTTGACAAATCAAATCGTGCGATTACGTTCTTTCTTGTTTAGAACATAAAGTTCATTCGAAGTTACATACTTATGAATTCTGGACCGTTACTCGCTTTACTAGAGGTCGAGAAGAGAATAAAAAGGCAAAAAGCTCCAAAATATAAGAGGAAATATAAAGCCACCAAATTACAACACGGAGATTACAACCCGTGGATATTAATACGAATAGCAATATAAGGACACGGTATAATTAAGAATAGTATCACCCAAGGTAATAGTAAAAATAAATAGATTTTTCTGGTGGAAGATTGAAAAGAAGGATGGCAGAAATGATAATTAGGAAAATATTAGGGATTAGAACTGGATTAAGCATTTCACAATCTTTTGGATGTATGAACTAAGAAAGAAAGTATAGGAATGGTGAAAATAATGAAACGGAAAAAGTTTAATTTATAAGGGAAATATCAGACAGAGTAATCGAGGCAGATCACCGTATTTAATTATAGAAATCTTAGTTTCCTTATTCGCCGAAGAATCAAATCTTTTAGATTCCGAAGATTTTCTTTAAATCCCTTGAATTCCGGAATTCAACCAAGACAACGTCAAAAGTTAAGACGCACCTTATTTTCTAAATTCCACCGTGACTGCGTCAAAAGTTAAATCTCTATCTCAATCTGTTGTGACAGCTTCATTCATACTCTTCGAATAATCGAATTGTTTTATCCATATTACTCAATAATGATAAAACTCAATTGATCAACTCGTATGCGTCATGAAAGCATATTTATTGTTAACCATGACCATCTCACTCAAATTTCGGGACGAAATTTCTTTAACGGGTAGGTACTGTGACGACCCGGGAATTTCTGACCAAATTTAAACTTAATCTTTATATGATTTCAATACGATAAGCAAAGTCTGTAATGTTGAGTCTCGAAAATTTTGGAAACTATGTTCATATATTCAAATTACCCTTTGACTATTTTCGACGATTCACGAACAACTATTTGTAAATAGGTATGTATATATTTAAATAAATATATATATGATTTGAAATATAATTTATGATGTAATTGTTAGAAAATAATTATGTAAAAATAATAATTATTATTTAAAATATAACTCTATATATAAATAAAGTATATTACAAATAAATATTAAATAATTGTAATACTCATTTGATGTTTCGATTGATATTAAATAAGTTAAATTCAAACTATTGTAATTTTAAAATAAACGGTGATACGAAAATGAGTTATATAAATTTTAGGTTTACTAAAATTATATTTAGGACCTACTTATTAAATTTCAACACTTTTTATTTTTCACCCTTAAATGAGAGGGACAGTTGATGTATTTTTATTTAATAATTAATGATAAATTTTTATACCATAATGACTGAAATAAATAAACAAAATTAATATAAAATTTAGGATTAAATTTATCCGTGACTGTTTAACAAAGGAGCACGATATATATTACTCCTTGAAATGGATGTCGGTAGTAAAATGCCAAATATGTGGCTGCTATCTATTCATGTACTGTTAATGATTGAATTATGAATATGAATTAGGATTAAATAATAAAGTGTCACTGTGTTTGTTTCAGCATCTTTACATTGATTATTATATACATTCGGATACATCCACACTATCTGTCACCTTTTTAAAAACACGTTTAACTACACTTGATCACACAATTTTTCTCTCACTTGTTTTCATTACATCTGATAATGCTAAAAACGAACATATATTTCATAGCATTATTCCTCAAGAAAGACAAGCTTTTAGTTGCAATTGTTCTATTTACAAGTGATATTCGTTTAAATAATAAAAGGTGAAGACAAAAGACAGATTCGACGAATTGAAGACGCAAACGACCAAAAAGCTCAAAAGTACAAAAGACAATCAAAAAGGTTCCAATTATTGATAAGAAACGTCTCGAAATCACAAGAGTACAAGATTCAAAACGCAAAGTACAAGATATTAAATTGTACGCGAGGACGTTCGAAAATCCGGAACCGGGACCAGAGTCAACTCTTAACGCTCGACGCAACGGACTAAAAATTACAAGTTAACTATATATATAAATATAATATAATATATAATTAATTATATTAATTATATTAATTATATATATATATTATATATATATTATTAAAACCGTCGGCAGCAAGAAACTCCAAGGGTGTGAGCTGTAAATACTATCTCCGCGACTCGCGGAGTTTGAAGGGCATTTTGCCGCGAGTCGCGGAGCCCCAATTTTCAACTCTGGCTATAAAGCAAACCGAATTCTGATCAAATTTCATATTTTTTTTCATCTCTCTCTCAATATATACGTAATATATATATATAATTTATATTTTAATTTTAATTTTAAATCCTAATAATAAGGGTATGTTAGCGAATATTGTAAGGGTGTAAGTCGAAATTCTGTCCGTGTAACGCTACGCTATTTTTAATCATTGTAAGTTATGTTCAACCTTTTTATATTAATGTCTCGTAGCTAAGTTATTATTATTATTATGCTTATTTAAAACGAAGTAATCATGATGTTGGGCTAATTACTAAAATTGGGTAATTGGGCTTTGTACCATAATTGGGGTTTGGACAAAAGAACGACACTTGTGGAAATTAGACTATGGGCTATTAATGGGCTTTATATTTGTTTAACTAAATGAAAGTTTGTTAATGTTAATATAAAGATTTACAATTGGGCGTCCCTATAAATTACCATATACACTCGATCGGACACGATGGGCGGGGTATTTATATGTACGAATAATCGTTCATTTAACCGGACACGGGAATGGATTAATAGCCACTAGAATAATTAAAACAGGGGTGAAATTACATTCAAGGGTAATTGGTGTAATTGTTAACAAAGTAGTAAAACCTTGGTTTACACGCAGTCGATAACCTGGTGTATTCATTAAACAAAGTATTAAAACCTTGTTACAATTCGAATCCCCAATTAGTTGGAATATTTAACTTCGGGTATAATAATAATTTGACGAGGACACTCGCACTTTATATTTATGACTGATGGACTGTTATGGACAAAAACCAGATGGACATATTGAATAATCCAGGACAAAGGACAATTAACCCATGGGCATAAAACTAAAATCAACACGTCAAACATCATGATTACGGAAGTTTAAATAAGCATAATTCTTTTATTTCATATTTAATTTCCTTTATTTTATATTTAATTGCACTTCTAATTATCGCACTTTTATTTATTGTTATTTAATCGCACTTTTAATTATCGTACTTTTTAATTATCGCAATTTTATTTTATCGCATTTTTATTATTCGCAATTTCATTATCGTTATTTACTTTACACTTTAATTTAAGTCTTGTATTTATTTTATATTTTACATTAGGTTTTAACTGCGACTAAAGTCTTAAAATCGACAAACCGGTCATTAAACGGTAAAAACCCCCCTTTATAATAATAATATTACTTATATATATATTTGTATTTCTATAAAAGTAAACTAATATAGCGTTGAGCTTTGTTTAAAGATTTCCCTGTGGAACGAACCGGACTTACTAAAAACTACACTACTGTACGATTAGGTACACTGCCTATAAGTGTTGTAGCAAGGTTTAAGTATATCCATTCTATAAATAAATAAATATCTTGTGTAAAATTGTATCGTATTTAATAGTTTTTCCTAGTAAAATATAAACTATTTTGTATACACCTCGCTTCACATCAAGTATTTTTGGCGCCGCTGCCGGGGAACACTCTTAAAAGCCGGAAGCGCAACGCTAATAGAAAAAAAAAAGATTTTTAGTTACTTTTATTAAAAGTCGTTTTTGTAAAAATACGTTTTAAATATTCGAAAAATATAAAAAAAACAAAAATATAAGTATTTTTAAGATTTTGTTAAATATTTAAGTTTTATAAGTTTCTTTATTTCTATTTTAGTTTATAAAAATATAAGTTTTATTTTAAAATCTTTTATTTATTTAAAAAAAAAACAGAAAACATAAAATAAAAAAAAATAAAATAAAGAAAAACGCGTAAAAATTATAACCTGTCAGCTGAATTCTGGAACCCCGCGACTCGCGGGGTTTTACGCTTTAATTGCCGCGACTCGCGGAGCCTTTCTGACACGCGAACAGAAACCCTAAAACTGCATTAATTACGGGTTTTAATTTATTATTATTATTATTTAACCTTAATTATTATTATTATTATTATTATTAGTTTTATTTTTATTTTTACTTTTTATTTAATTTATGTATTTTGTTTAATTAGTTTTATTAAATTGTAAAATTAGTAGTTTTATTAAATAAATAATATAAAAATAATATTTTTATAAAAAATTGTACTTTTTACAACTTTTTGTATATTTTTATATTTTGTACCTTTTTAATCGTTGTAGCGTAATATTTGTATTTTTTAGCTCATATTTAATTTTAAACTTAGTTTTTGCTATAGTTATTTTTACTCCTAGATTTTTAGGCTTTGCCGTAGAATTCCTTAAGTGCTTTTTCTTTAGACTAAAGATTTAGGTGCTTTAGAATTTTGCGACGCCATTTTAAGTTTTAGTTTCTTTTTAAGTTATTTCCATTTGGGATTTAGTTTTTCCTGTAAGCTTTAATATTTTTAGACCTTTTACTATGTATCAATTATCATTCCAATTAGTAATTTCAATTTGCGATTATAATTTTAAGTTAGTTGTAGTAATAAGGTTAGGTTAGTTAAGTTTTTATAAGTTTATTTTATTTTTCCGTCATCTTTTATTTTTCAACCATTTTTTTTCTTTTTCAACCTTTTGCGACGAACTCTTTTTCTCTCTTATTTCTCGCCATTCTAGTTTTTAGGACTTAGAATTTTTTTCTACTTCTTATCTAAATTTCTTAAAATTACGAAAATTTATTTTGAGTGGTTTAATTGATAGACATCAAAATTTTCTGGTTCGTAGTAATAGTTGGATTTGTACGTGGACCGGGTTATTGGAGCCAAACAGTCCTCAATTATATTGAGACCAAACGAATCCTGCCCCTCTGCTGCATCTTTTGGCTATTCGAAACGTGGGCAAAATCAGAAAAGTCTATTGATTGGATAACTTATTATAATTTTTCTTTCCTTTTTAAAACTAATAAGATATTCAGTGAATGCACCGAGCAAGACGTTCATCACCTTTTATACGTTCACCACCTGTAACTCGATCAAGACATCGTTTAACAAATATAACCGCCGTTGATTTTTCTTTAGAATCGTCATCCAGTCGACCAAGTACTTCAGTTCAAATTTCCGATAATCCAGTTTTTGAAACAAACCTCACAATTGAGAATCCGGGGAATATTCAGGAACGGTTCATAGATCCTGAACCACTAAACTTTCCTCCGGAACCACCAATCATTCAAACAGAGATTGTTGAGGAACGAACCATTAAATCAGAATCATTTAGTGATACCGATTCAACAAATTCAATTATGGAGAATCTGGAACCTTTAAGTATGGAAGACCGAATGAGAGCTAAACGCACTGGCCAAGGTCACGCAATTACTCATCCAGACATTAATGCGCCAGATTATGAAATCAAAGGACAAATTTTACACATGGTGACTAATCAATGCCAATTTAGTGGTGCGCCGAAGGAAGATCCAAATGAACATCTACGTACCTTTAATAGGATCTGCACACTATTTAAAATACGAGAAGTGGAGGATGAACAGATATATCTCATGTTATTTCCCTGGACTTTAAAGGGAGAAGCCAAAGATTGGTTGGAATCGTTACCTGAAGGGGCGATTGATACATGGGACGTTTTAATTGACAAATTTCTTAAATAATTCTTTCCTGCATCTAAAGCAGTAAGACTTCAAGCAGAAATTGTTACGTTCACACAGAAACCAAATGAAACTCTATATGAGGCGTGGACAAGATATGGAAAGTTATTAAGAGGATGTCCGCAACATGGTTTAGACACCTGTCAAATAGTACAAATATTCTACCGAGGATGCGACATCACTACAAGAAAAGACATAGATATAGCAGCTGGTGGTTCTATTATGAAGAAAACCGAAACTGATGCTTACAAAATTATTGATAATACTGCTTCCCACTCACATGAGTGGCACCAAGAAAAAGATATCATTAGATCATCTAAAGCAGCTAGAGCCGATTCTAGCCATGACTTAGATTCCATTTCCGCAAAGATAGATGCTTTCGAGAGACGAATGGAAAAGATGACTAAAGATATTCACACAATACGAATTAGTTGTGAGCAGTGTGGAGGACCACATTTGACAAAAGATTGTCTCAGTATTGAATTAACAATGGAACAAAGAGAGAATATTTCATACATAAACCAAAGGCCTGGAAATAATTATCAGAATAATTATCAACCGCCAAGACCGATTTACAATCAAAACCAGAATTATAACCGAAATATTCCATACAACAACCAACAAGGTCCTAGCAATCAACAAATATCCAACAATACTTATAATCAGCAAAGACCTAATTTTCAAAACAAACCACCACAACAAACCGATGATAAAAAGCCGAATTTAGAAGATATGATGACGAAGCTAGTTGAAACTCAAACACAGTTTTTCACATCTCAGAAACAAACCAATGAACAAAATGCTCAAGCATTTAGAAATCAACAAGCTTCTATTCAAAATCTGGAACAAGAAGTAAGTAACCTAGCAAGGTTAATAGGTGAAAGAAAACCGGGAAGTCTACCTAGCGATACAAATGCTAACCCCCGGAATGAAACAGCCAAAGCTATTACCACAAGAAGTGGTACAACACTTAAACCACCTGAAATACCTGTAACTTCTGATGAAACTATTCCTACTCCACAAGAACCACAACCTGATCAAGATAAGGAAAAAGAACCGGTAGTTGAAAAGGTTAATGAAGATAACACAGTTAAGGATAAACCTTATGTTAAACCATACCAACCACCACTTCCTTACCCGAGTAAAATGAAGAAAGAAAAACTTGAAGCCGAGCAATCCAAATTCTTGGATATGTTTAAACAGATAAATGTAAATCTTCCTTTCATTGATGTGATTTCAGGAATGCCTAGATATGCTAAATTCTTGAAAGATCTAATCTCAAATAGAAAGAAAATGGAAGAACTCTCGGCTGTTACTATGAATGCTAATTGTTCAGCAGTGCTGTTGAATAAGATACCAGAAAAACTATCTGATCCAGGAAGTTTCACAATTCCATGTTTTCTGGGTAGTCTTAGTTCAATAGAAGCATTGGCAGACTTAGGTGCTAGTATAAATCTAATGCCGTATTCACTATACGCTAAACTAGACCTTGGAGAATTGAAACCAACCAGAATAAGCATACAACTAGCCGATAGATCAGTAAAATATCCTAGAGGGATAATGGAGAACATGCTAGTTAAAGTTGGTACTTTAGTATTTCCAGTAGATTTTGTTGTTTTGGACATGGAAGAAGATTCTCAAGTTCCTCTCATATTAGGAAGACCATTCTTAAACACGGCTAAAGCAATGATAGACGTGTTCGGTAAGAAACTGACCCTAAGTATAGAGAATGAGAGTGTTACCTTTTCAGTTGATAGAGCAATGCAACAACCACAATCTGCAGATGATACATGTTATTATATTCAAACTATAGATGCACATGCAGAATTATTAGAAGAATTTCCAGAATTACAAGGAACAGGAGAATGTTCTTTAGGAGAAAGTAATGAACCAATTGATGAAGCTGAAATGTTAGCTACACTTATAGCTAATGGATATGAACCAACAACAGAAGAAATTCAAATGCTAAAAGAAGAAGACAGATATCGATATAAATCATCGATAGAAGAACCTCCGAAATTAGAGTTAAAGCCACTTCCAAACCATTTGGAATACGCTTATTTACATGGTAAATCTGAATTACCTGTAATAATATCGTCTTCTCTTACTGAAAATGAGAAATCACAGCTCATTTCTGTGTTGAAAGCTCATAAACCAGCCATTGCATGGAAGATTCATGATATTAAAGGAATAAGTCCTTCGTATTGCACACATAAAATCCTTATGGAAGAAGGTCATAAAACGTATGTGCAACGCCAACGAAGACTAAATCCTAATATGCAAGATGTAGTTAAGAAAGAGATTATTAAACTGCTAGATGCAGGTTTGATATATCCAATTTCTGATAGTCCATGGGTAAGCCCAGTTCAATGCGTGCCTAAGAAGGGTGGCATGACTGTCATTACAAATGAGAAAAATGAGCTTATTCCTACTAGGACAGTAACAGGATGGCGTGTGTGTATTGATTATAGAAAATTAAATGACGCCACCAGAAAAGATCACTTTCCCTTACCTTTCATAGATCAAATGTTGGAAAGATTAGCCGGAAATAGTTACTATTGTTTTCTAGATGGATTTTCCGGATATTTTCAAATTCCAATAGCACCCGAAGATCAAGAGAAAACCACATTCACGTGCCCTTATGGTACTTTTGCTTACAAACGCATGCCATTTGGACTTTGTAACGCCCCTGCAACCTTTCAAAGGTGTATGATGGCGATTTTTCACGACATGATAGAAGAATGCATGGAAGTATTCATGGATGACTTTTCAGTCTTCGGTGATACATTTAAATCATGTCTAGTTAATCTGGAACGAATGCTAATTAGATGCGAAAAATCAAATCTAGTACTTAATTGGGAGAAATGCCATTTCATGGTTAAAGAAGGCATCGTTCTTGGACATAAAATTTCAAAAGAAGGAATTGAAGTGGATAGAGCTAAAGTAGATGTAATTGATAAACTTCCACATCCCACCAATGTTAGAGGAGTTAGGAGTTTTCTAGGGCATGCCGGTTTTTACCGACGTTTCATAAAAGATTTTTCTAAAATTGCCACTCCTATGAATAAACTCCTAGAAAAGGATGCGCCATTCATCTTTTCAGATGAGTGTATCAAATCTTTTAATATTCTTAAAGAGAAACTCACTAATGCACCGATCATGATAACACCAAATTGGAATCTACCATTTGAACTAATGTGCGATGCAAGTGATTTTGCAATGGGAGCCGTTTTAGGACAAAGGATTGAAAAACGATTTCAACCTATATATTATGCTAGTAAGACGTTACAAGGAGCACAAACGAACTATACAACTACTGAAAAAGAACTCCTTGCTATTGTCTTTGCTTTTGACAAATTTCGGTCATATCTCGTTCTAGCAAAAACGGTGGTCTATACAGACCATTCTGCTCTTAGATACCTATTTTCAAAACAAGATGCTAAACCAAGATTAATCCGTTGGATCTTACTCTTACAAGAGTTTGATATTGAAATCCGAGATAAAAGAGGAGCAGAAAATCTCGCCGCTGATCATCTTTCTCGTCTTGAAAATCCCGAATTAGAAGTTCTGAATGAATCGGCCATACAAGACAACTTTCCTGATGAATATCTATTGAAGATAGATTATAAAGAAATCCCATGGTTTGCAGACTATGCAAACTACTTAGTTTGTGGATTCCTTGAAAAAGGATTATCGTACCAAAGACGAAAGAAATTCTTCAGTGATATAAAACACTATTTCTGGGAAGATCCACATCTGTTTAAAAGTTGTCCCGATGGAATAATACGCCGATGTGTATTTGGAGATGAAGCTAGTAAAATTTTAAACCATTGTCACACAGGACCAACAGGAGGGCATTATGGGCCTCAACTTACAGCAAGAAAAGTTTATGAAGCTGGATTCTATTGGCCTACAATTTACAAAGACGCACACCTTCTTTGCAAATCCTGTGATGCATGTCAAAGGGCCGGAAAAATAAGTCAACGTGATGAAATGCCACAAAATGTCATGCAAGTATGTGAAGTATTTGACATTTGGGGTATTGACTTTATGGGTCCATTTCCAAAATCTCATAATAATCTATATATACTCGTAGCCATTGATTATGTATCTAAATGGGCGGAAGCACAAGCTCTCCCAACTAACGATGCACGAGTTGTAGTCAACTTTTTAAAACGTCTTTTTGCAAGGTTTGGAACACCGAAAGCTTTAATAAGTGATCGGGGTACTCATTTCTGTAATAATCAACTTGAGAAAGTTCTTAAAATATATGGAGTAACTCATAAAATCTCCACCGCATATCATCCACAATGAAGTGGACAAGTTGAAAATACCAACCGAGCTTTAAAACGTATTCTAGAGAAAACCGTAGGATCAAATCCGAAGGAATGGTCCATTAAATTGGAGGATGCACTCTGGGCTTTTAGAACAGCCTACAAAACTCCAATTGGAACCACACCTTTTAGACTTGTTTATGGAAAAGCATGTCATCTTCCAGTAGAAATTGAACACAAAGCATTTTGGGCTTTGAAGACATGTAATCTTGATTTACATGAAGCCGGACGTCTACGATTAAGTCAACTAAACGAATTAGAAGAATTAAGACATGAAGCATACGAAAATTCGTTAATCTATAAAGAAAGAACGAAGAAATGGCATGATAAAAGAATCAGAAGTTCAAAAGAATTTAAAGAAGGAGACAGAGTTCTTCTTTTCAATTCACGATTCAAGCTATTTCCTGGAAAATTAAAATCAAGATGGTCTGGACCATTCATAGTCAAAAGAGTTTTCCCATACGGAATGATAGAATTGATAAATTCAAATGGGATTGAATTTAAAGTTAATGGTCACAGAGTTAAACATTACATACATGGTCCGATGGAAGTCGACAACGAAGTTAATCACAATTTCGACACCACAGCTAACTAAGTGTGGGGAGAATCAAGTCTTTAAAGGATAATATGTATTTCTGTTAGAGTTAGATTATCTGTTTTCGTGTAGTTCTCGAAAATGGAACACGTATGGTCTTTCCCTAGCAGACCCTAAAGAACTAGTCTTCTCCCCCCATTCTGAATTTTTATTTTTTTTAGGTTTTTACGATATGAAGACTGCCTGTGAACTAAACCATGGTCTAATGCTACACGCTTTGATCACTAAAAGAAATAATGACATACTACCGAGCGAATTAGTATCAGTAATCAGAGAAAGAATGGACGGAGTTAGAAAAGGATCCAGATGCGAAGATAATAAGTTACAATTTGGTAAAGGAAAATCAAAATCCGTAGCGAAAAGAAGAGCACGACACCTAGAACGATGTCACAAATGCGGAAAATGGTCACATGGAGGTAAATGTTCAAATAATCAAACCTATTCAAATACCGAATTTGTTACTTTATGCAGAGACGGACCGTTCATATGTTTAGAAGAAAAGACACTGAATGCTCGAGGTTACGCCTTTGGAGCCATGGAAAACCAATTAAACTGACTATCTTATGAATGGAATAGATCATATAACTAAGAAATCTATTTCACAGGTATGTCTGTACAATTTTTATTTTTATTTTTATTTTTAACCTTTTGATAATAAACGCTAATTTGTTCGCTAAAAAGTATTAAATTGGTATTGAATAAAATTAGGTTTGGCGACCGAAATTATTGATATCATTCAAAAATTTATTACATCACTGCGAAATTTAACGTTTATTTTTAAGGTATAAATATCTTTAAACAATCAACCCAAAATATTTCAAAAATTCGTCATGAGTTAAATTAGGTCTTGGAACCGAAATTACTTTACCGAAAAGAGGGGCGCATATTTTTGATAATATTTGATTGATTAAAGTGGGATAAAAAGACAAAAAGATTTTTAAATTTATTTTTACCATGTTTTTAAAATTAATATAAATCTTAAATTAATATTGTAAACTTTGTAAAAACAATATATTTAAAATTGTAAATATTTGAAAAATTAATATAAGTTTAATATGAATTTTTAAATTAAGTTTGGTGTGAATTTTTAATTTTTAAAATATAAAATTTTAATTTTCTGCATTTCAAATTTTAAGTTTGGTGTGAATTTTTAATTATTAATTATTAATTTTGAATTTTATATTTAAGTTGTGTGAATTTAAAAACAAAAATTTACTTTATCTCATTAAGTTAAGAATATGATTTTTAAAATTCGTCGTAAGTTGAAGACTAGGTCTTTGAACCGAAATTGCTTTACCCAAGGGAGGGACGAGAACTTTTATTATCATTATTTTTAATCTTTTTTGATTTAAAGTATGCCAAAAACATTAAAAAACCCAAAAATCTTAGCTTTTAAAACAATCGCTACAAAAAGACAAATTTTAAAATTTTGTCGAGGGACGGACTAGGACATCGATCCAAAACGACCTCGTCCTAAATAACAAGGGAAATAAAATTTTAAAATTAATTTCTTAATTGTTTTATAAGTTAATGATTATTATAAAAAAAAAAAAAAAAAAAAAACCGCGACTCGCGGAGTTTGAAGTGCAAAACCTCCGCGACTCGCGGAGAGATCAAAAATCAGAAAAAAAATATAACGAACTGCACGATCAGTTCACTCCCACAAACAAAACAGAAATATACTGCGAAAAAAGAACCCGAAAAAACCCGAAAATCACCCCCAAAAATCCCAATTTTTAACCGTTAATCACCAAATTTTTTGCTAAAATCATGTTAAGAAGGATGCTATCTAAGAATTTCTCAAGAAAAACGGTAAATTTCTACACCTAAACACCATTTAATTCGAAATTTGGTGTTCTTGAGCTATTTTTTCCCCAATTTGATTTTGATGCTTTTTAGTGTAATTAGACTTAAATTGTTTATGTATTATGCTTGTATAACCTAGATTGATGCTGTTTAACATGATTAGAAGCCTTAAACTTCAAATTTTGAATAATCTAGGGTTTGTGTTCTTGAGCAATTTGGGGCTTTTTGATATAAACAGGTTATGGCCGATTTTTGTCATGAATTGTTGCTAAATTGAGTAGTGTAACATGTCTAGGTAGTTAAATGATCCAAACTTTGAGCCTAAACATGATTTTGAGAATTAAAGTGGACTTTTTCAAGTCCAAAATTCATGAACTTGATTTTTGATAGATAATGCCATTTGAGACTTGTTTATTTGCTAGTAATGATTATTTTGACATGTTATTTGAGTTGAATGCTTATGAACTTGGCGAAAATTTTCGTATATGCTTATTTGAAAAAGTGTAGATTTGATAAAAATGTGAAAATAAGCTTAAGTTTGATATAAATTGATAATGTCATTGTAATTATTTTGATTGATGATTTTGCTGACACTAATGCATATTTGGATGCACAAAATTTGTGTTTGATGTGTTTTGCAGAATGAAAGGGGTGAATCTTCATCCCAAGCCCGCCATGCTCCTGCTGAGAATTTGGAACAACAGGAGGTAGATAACTACTACAAGCAGGATGTACCTCATCCGGTCATGACCTTTTCCGATATGCATTTGGAAGAGTTGCACCCGAACCTGAGATTTGACAGACTTTGGATAGATTATCCAAAATATCAACGGGGTTTGCATACTCTTCATTCCAAGGTTGTTGAGGTACCGAGGGTCATAGAATGGGGACCCTTGGAAGCTGTAGAATTGGCCGGGCCAATTAGGGAATTACTTGTACAGAGGTATGGTAATTCTTCTTTTAATGACTGGATATGTTTATTCACCATACGCAGACCTGTATATAAAGTATGGTGTGAAGAGTTGTTATGTAGTATAGAGTTGAATGATCGGGTAGCTAGTTTAACCGATCGTTCTTTTATTAGATTTTTGTTAGGCGGTTCGATGCGCCACATGTCTTTACTGGACATGGCTCAGGCTTTACGTATATATACGCCTGAGGAATTAGCGTCTGCCGATTGTAGAGGATTGATACTAAACGGTAGAAAGATAGATGAGAATTTTGATACACACGGTGTGTGGAGTCAAATGACAAGCCATCACCGTTTCAAAGGGGGAAACTACTCTTATTTGGATATAGATAGAGCCGAATTAAGAGTAATACATAGGTTTTTAGCTAATTCGATTACACAAAGGGGTAAGAACAAAGAAAAAGTAAATGAACAAGATTTGTTTTACCATATATGTATTCGAGACCCACAGAGCGCTGTAAGTATACCATATTGTGTGGGTTATTATTTATTAGCTATGGTTCGGGGGATGCGTCCACATAGCATAATAGGAGGTGGTATTTTTATTACTTTGATTGGTGAATATCTCGGTGTGGATATAAGTCGGGGGGGATTATTACTAGAAGAGCCGGAACCCCGCGACACTATAGGTTTAAATGTATACCATGGTGCGAAAGTTTTGAAGCGGCGAAATAACGCCGCAGTACGATACCATGGTAGACATCCACAGGTGGAGAGAAACCAGGAACAAGGTAATGTAGGAGGGGGGAATGAGATGCAAGAAATGCATAGGTTTATAGCTTCTCAGGAATACGAAAATGCTAGACAGAGAGCATTTGAAGATTGGCAAGTTCATCAGAACCAGATCATAGCGCATTGCCAACATATAGGTAGAAACTATATTCCTACACCGAAACCCGTCTTCCCTCCTTGGTCGATAGAGATGCAGCCACCATATCCTACGTATGACCCTGCCGAAGCATTCTATAGCACTTATGGTTATGCCTGGAACCCCTATTGGTACCAATATCATCCTTAGTTTACTTATTATTATTATTTTTTTTTATTTTGTAATTTGTAATTATTGATACATTTAATATTTTTGTTAATATTGTAATCATTTTTATAATTTCTAACTTTTATTCTTAGATTTTAATAATTTTTGAATGTGGGGTAATATACCAAACTTCAAAAATATGTATATATGTTTGCAGTTTATCTTATGTACACAACAGGGTAAAACAACGCATTTTCAAAGACTGGCATTAAGTTCAGCAAAAGCAAGTAATTTTGACGACAAGATGCAAAATATATGTGAAATAACAACAAGACGGAATGAACAAATGATGTGCACCATTTATCATTCAGCAAACAAACGCCAATATATTTGGAAACTTTGGTAAAAATTTAATCATTTTCACACAAATCACCCTCAATAATTTAAATTGTTACTGATTTCTTGCAAATGAGGGCATTGCAAGATCTTAAGTGTGGGAAGGGGTTAAATTCTTTCGGATTTTAAAATTTTTATATTAAACACTTGGTTACCATTAAAAATACTAGTAAAGCAGTAGTTGTATTAGAATCTAGTGCTCTCTGATAATAAAGAACAGCCCTAGTCTTATATACTGACTACCCAATTCTAGTAAAATTTTTCAAAATTTTCAATTAAATGAATTCAGAATCATGTTTATACATATTTATGAACGATAAAACTAGGTTTTAACACCGAAATTATTGTTACCTCGAAAAGGACATAAATTAAGAAACAAACTAAAATATTAAAATTCATTTAAAATGGAATAGAGGACGATAAAAAGGAAAATAAAAGCCAAGTGTGGGAAAATTTACCAAGTTATCTTAAACATATGTCACATATATCTGTAACAAATAACTGAAAATACTTTTGCTTTGAACTAAACTAAACTGTTTTACCCAATGAAAGAAAAGAAGAGATGGATCTACATGATGAATCAATTCCATCATTAAAAGGAAGTAAAGTCTTCCGAAAAAGACACGCGCTTCTTGATTTAGGTCATGAAGTTGTCGTCCAGACCAGCTGTAGGTTGACGAAAAATCTAGAAAAGTCATCACTAAAATCAGCAGGAAATCCACGGACCTCAGCATTAAACAGGGTCGCCATGTGGTCAGATTTATCCTAACCATGAGAAGGATTTATCTCGTACAATGGGGGGGCAACATGCAAATTAGCTGGATAAGACTAATGAATCAGATCCCCAGAAAGGATAATCTCCTTAAAGATTAAAAATCAGCTTTTAAGACTGATATTACTCAATCCTAGAGATTGACCTTAAAGATTGAGAATTCAAACTCATGGAATTCAATGATATCTAAACTCGAGCTTGAACGAGAAAATATTTTGAATAAAAATTATAAACCGATTTGTTTTCTGAAAACCCTATTTTCAATGCGTTCATTACCATTGAACGTAAAATCCTAGGAATTCACCTGGAATTCATTAGGTCACCTGAACTAAATCGGGTGTCAACCGTAAGAATGGTGGTTGCATAATGGTCAAAGACAGGACCTTGTGCCAGACCGAAAAATTATAAGGATGAGCTTTACTATTGCTCCTACCAAGGATAGTAATTGCGTCCGACACGTTATAGACCATAATTAAAAGCATGTCACGGGACATTGCCTTAACAGTTGCTTGTTCAACGCTTTCCTTTATAACCGGACGGTAGTTTGCCGAAAGGTAATATACGGAACAAGTAAACTGGACGTGTTGCTTTCCAAATACAAGGTTAGCAAGTGGGTGACACAAAACCGCAAGTTTTGAGCTAAAATTTTCAAATCTGAAACCCACCAAACCCACAAAAATATTTTGCAAACACCGGTAAAGGGTTATTCCGGAAAACTTATCTAGGGTAAAAACTAGATTTCAAAAGATCAAATGTTTTCATAAAGATCCAATTTCCTTAATGGATCTAAATTTTTATAGTCATGTGGGACTGTGAACCATATCGTTACTACCATTGTTTATACCGCCGTATAGAAATCACTGATGTACAAAGTGTGAAGAATAAAGAAGTGATTCTAGTATTTCAAGACGATATTGCTTGAGGACAAGCAACGCTCAAGTGTGGGAATATTTGATAATGCTAAAAACGAACATATATTTCATAGCATTATTCCTCAAGAAAGACAAGCTTTTAGTTGCAATTGTTCTATTTACAAGTGATATTCGTTTAAATAATAAAAGGTGAAGACAAAAGACAGATTCGACGAATTGAAGACGCAAACGACCAAAAAGCTCAAAAGTACAAAAGACAATCAAAAAGGTTCCAATTATTGATAAGAAACGTCTCGAAATCACAAGAGTACAAGATTCAAAACGCAAAGTACAAGATATTAAATTGTACGCGAGGACGTTCGAAAATCCGGAACCGGGACCAGAGTCAACTCTTAACGCTCGACGCAACGGACTAAAAATTACAAGTTAACTATATATATAAATATAATATAATATATAATTAATTATATTAATTATATATATATTATATATATATTATTAAAACCGTCGGCAGCAAGAAACTCCAAGGGTGTGAGCTGTAAATACTATCTCCGCGACTCGCGGAGTTTGAAGGGCATTTTGCCGCGAGTCGCGGAGCCCCAATTTTCAACTCTGGCTATAAAGCAAACCGAATTCTGATCAAATTTCATATTTTTTTTCATCTCTCTCTCAATATATACGTAATATATATATATAATTTATATTTTAATTTTAATTTTAAATCCTAATAATAAGGGTATGTTAGCGAATGTTGTAAGGGTGTAAGTCGAAATTCTGTCCGTGTAACGCTACGCTATTTTTAATCATTGTAAGTTATGTTCAACCTTTTTATATTAATGTCTCGTAGCTAAGTTATTATTATGCTTATTTAAAACGAAGTAATCATGATGTTGGGCTAATTACTAAAATTGGGTAATTGGGCTTTGTACCATAATTGGGGTTTGGACAAAAGAACGACACTTGTGGAAATTAGACTATGGGCTATTAATGGGCTTTATATTTGTTTAACTAAATGAAAGTTTGTTAATGTTAATATAAAGATTTACAATTGGGCGTCCCTATAAATTACCATATACACTCGATCGGACACGATGGGCGGGGTATTTATATGTACGAATAATCGTTCATTTAACCGGACACGAGAATGGATTAATAGCCACTAGAATAATTAAAACAGGGGTGAAATTACATTCAAGGGTAATTGGTGTAATTGTTAACAAAGTAGTAAAACCTTGGTTTACACGCAGTCGATAACCTGGTGTATTCATTAAACAAAGTATTAAAACCTTGTTACAATTCGAATCCCCAATTAGTTGGAATATTTAACTTCGGGTATAATAATAATTTGACGAGGACACTCGCACTTTATATTTATGACTGATGGACTGTTATGGACAAAAACCAGATGGACATATTGAATAATCCAGGACAAAGGACAATTAACCCATGGGCATAAAACTAAAATCAACACGTCAAACATCATGATTACGGAAGTTTAAATAAGCATAATTCTTTTATTTCATATTTAATTTCCTTTATTTTATATTTAATTGCACTTCTAATTATCGCACTTTTATTTATTGTTATTTAATCGCACTTTTAATTATCGTACTTTTTAATTATCGCAATTTTATTTTATCGCATTTTTATTATTCGCAATTTCATTATCGTTATTTACTTTACACTTTAATTTAAGTCTTGTATTTATTTTATATTTTACATTAGGTTTTAACTGCGACTAAAGTCTTAAAATCGACAAACCGGTCATTAAACGGTAAAAACCCCCCTTTATAATAATAATATTACTTATATATATATTTGTATTTCTATAAAAGTAAACTAATATAGCGTTGAGCTTTGTTTAAAGATTTCCCTGTGGAACGAACCGGACTTACTAAAAACTACACTACTGTACGATTAGGTACACTGCCTATAAGTGTTGTAGCAAGGTTTAAGTATATCCATTCTATAAATAAATAAATATCTTGTGTAAAATTGTATCGTATTTAATAGTTTTTCCTAGTAAAATATAAACTATTTTGTATACACCTCGCTTCACATCAACATCTATCCATGAACTTAATTTGGATTACTTAAAAATCACTGTGTTTGTTTTGCTTTTGCTTTCTTCCACTGAAGTCTTAATATCTATATATACATTTACACTACCTACAGATATATATCCCATATACATCGACCACCTTACACCCATTACTAATTATTCTTATTTGTTCAACCCAAAACCATCATCAAACAACACTATCACGAATATCAACAAAGCGTTGCATACCCTGAACACTCATCCGAAACACACCACTCTCATCCTCTCCAAAAGCTTGTTCAAAAGAAACCATGTCCAGTAGACCCATTCCTGGGTTTCTGACTTTTAAAATTATGACACTTGGTGGTTGCAAGTTGTTTGGTCAGTTTCCAACTTGATTATTTACGTTAACCAATCTTGAGGTAATTATCTCTCTCTTTTCTTTTCGTTTAGAGTCGTGAACCATCACACACTCAAACCATCTCGTGCAACCTGCAATTCACTCGATACTTGTTGCTACTACTGCAATTTATTTCTCAGTTTCAAATCATCGTGAATCACCACCCTAACTCCACCATCTACGGCCACACACCACCAACAAATATTCGATTTCTTGTTGAAACTACTACAAAACACCCATAAACCATAACCCATCATTACTACTATCATCAAACATCACCTTCAATCATTAAACCCTTTAATTGTTCGTGTTGTTTCCTGTCTCCTGCTACCCGATATTCACCCAAACCGAAACCCATATTTAGTCGCTATTGTTGGTCATGAACTAACCCATATCATCACTGAAACAATCCACTATCACCACGACTCAAAACACCACTTGCTACTGTTTTACTTGGTTTTGAAACCAACGAATTTGCAAGCTATTTGTTGCTACTGTTATATGGCCAAACCACCACCAAAACTGCCAGCATCAGCTATTATCAAAACCTTCCATGTTGAGATATAAAACGAAACCCATTAAACCTCCACCGAAGGTCACCTATTGTAAACCAAAGATCTCACCTCCACTATACAACACCACCATCGTTATTACTCACCACGATTGTTATAACCACAAACCATCGAGAACACCACCACCGTAAGCACCTGCAGCAACTTCTAATTTTTTTTATTTCTTTCTTGTTTTCTTTTGAATGTCACCCAAACAACCATAAATGAACCACGTACAATTCGTCTACCCTTTTCTTTTGTGTTTGAGAACAATTCTATCATCACATCATCTTGTTTTTCTATCTTACTTCTCGAATCGTTGCAGCTGTATGTACTCTTGTGGTAACCGAAACCCAACACCTGCAACTTGATACATAAAATCATGAGTATAATGAAGATGTGGATGATTATGACTCTGTGATGGTGGATAGCGAGAATAATGATGATATTAATTTCGGTTTTAAGCTGTTTGGTGTTCTTCTTTTTCTTCCTTTTGTGGCCGACAACCATAGAACGTGTAAACCCACTTGTATATTTTAAAGAATTAGGGAATCGATTGGATTACATCATTTGTGTGTCGGTTGTATTTTTAATCAAATGCATTCATGTCAATAATTAAATCAATCGGGCTACTGAATCATTATCATTGGACTACTATACTTTGAATTATTATTAGGCCACTATAATCTATTTGGGCCGAAAAGTGTATTGGATTATTGGGGTGTGTCATATTTTCGGTGGGCCAAGAAACGAGTTACACTGGATTACGTTGGAGATACAACAGAAAAAGCATAAGCAGTGTTATGGTTTGGAGTCTTGGTGTTTATCGAGAGGTCGAGGGTTCGAGCCTTGGCACTGGCGTTTATTTTTTTAAAACCTATTACATTAAGGTAGCTTTATTATTATTATTATTATTACTATTATTATTATTATCATTATTATTATTATTATTTTGATTATCATTATTGTTGTTATTATTGTTAGTATTAAGATTAGTAGAATTGTTATTATCATTACCAATACAAGTAGTAAATATTATTATGATTATAATTGCAAAAATGTATATTATTATTATTATTGTTAAGATAGGTATTATTATTATTAATACCATCATTATTATTAGTATTATATATATATATATATATATATATATATATATATATATATATATATATATATATATATATATATATATATATATATATATATATATATATATATATATATATATATATATATATATATATATATATATATATATATATATCACTACGTTTATGAAAGTAAAAGTTTTAAAAAAATATATATATTATTAAGATTATAAGTACGTTTTAATCATATTAAAAATATTTATATAAATATTCATAATTAAGATTTTTATTAAAGTACTAACCATATATATATATATATATATATATATATATATATATATATATATATATATATATATATATATATATATATTAATATAACTATATTAATATTAAACATTTTGAATATATATATATATACACAAATTAAATATATAATAAGGTATAATATATAAACTGGTTCAATTACGATTATATATTTTAATATATGTACAAATGATATAGGTTCGTGAATCCAAGGCCAACCCTGCATTGTTCAGTATCGTCATATGTATTTTTACTACAAAATACAGTATAGTGAGTTCATTTGATTCCCTTTTACTCTTTACATTTTTGGGACTGAGAATACATGCGCTACTTTTACATCTGCTATATTAAATGCTTTTGAAATACATTTTGAACTGCGAATACATGAAATGCTTTTATAAATGTTTGACGAGATAGACACAAGCAAAACATTCCTCGAATGAATTATTATGCAGACAGAAGTTCTGTGGATTATTATTGAATTATGTGGACATGATAATTGCCACCATTGAATTATGTGGATATGATAATTGCCACCATTGAATTATGTGGACATGATAATTGCCACCAATTGATATGAATGTTATATATCGAGAGAATGATTTATATACACAAGTTATGTGTATTAGTTATTGTGCACGAGATATGTGTACGGTTACTAAGATTTATGAAAAATGATTTCGTACACGAGAAAGGTGTACTGTATTTAAAAGATATCGCATGTGCATTACAGGTGGGTATAGGATTCGGGGCTCATTTGTACCATGCAGGATTTAAATTTTGTGGTCTATCAAAGTGATGAATTTTATTGTTTTATGATAAACTTATGAACTCACCAACATTTTGGTTGACACTTGAAAGCATGTTTATTCTCAGGTATGAAAGAAATCTTCCGCTGTGCATTTGCTCATATTACATGGAGTCGTTTATGGCATTTAGACGTCAGTTCATCGTGATGGAACCAGATGTTATTGTATTCGTCCAAGAGGATTTGGACGGGGTATGACATACGGATACAAAAGCCATCCGTACGGATCCATCTGATTTCTATTCGTGCGGATCCATCTGATTTCTATTCGTAACTCAAACATGTATAAACCATATAGAACTATTTTTTAACAACAATTGGTGTTTACAGCACCTTAAAATGCTACTTTTGATTTGAAACCCATTTAGTATAAAACTTAAGCAAAAACAAGGATTTCACTTCCAATAGAATCTGAAATCGGTTTATAAATACCTTCGGGAGTTACTGAAATCACTAGACACGATAACCAGATTTCAATTGAGATCAAAATCACAAGATTACAATTAGGGTTTCAAGATTTAAGTGAGCGTATGTGTGTGTGAGTAAATATTTCCAATAGTGGAAATTGAAGGGAAGTAGAAGCATATTAAGCATGTGATTTCTTCATATGAAGGAAACCTGTTCCGTATAATACACGGGTATATATCAGTTATCTGAAATCTTTGCGCCTCATTAAACGGCCCTAACGAGGCCCAATATAAATTTTCAAATATGTTTTGTGACCCTTGTCACAAAACGCACTTAATAGACCATTCAAATAATTATAAACATATAATTATGAAGTCCCTAATATTAATAAAGTAATATAAATCAACAATAAAATGGTCAATTACCACTAGGCCCAATTTAAGGTTGTTACAACTCTAGCCCCTTATGGAGATTTCTTCCCCGAAATCTGGTCAAGGTCAAACAGATAAGGGTAACGAGTTCTCATCAATTCTTCTATTTCCTAAGTTAGATTGGCACCCCAGACTATGTTTCCACTCAATCAATACCATCGGTATCTGGTTGTGACGTAAACTAGTAATCTTTCTCTCAGATCGTTTCTTCGCTTGTGTATTTCCTCTTCCAGCCACCACTCTTCTTTCATTTAGCCTTAACTTGGTCTTCTGGTTCTTTTCTCTGGTCCGTCTAATCCTCCCGCTTCGGTGAGTCTCACTCTTTTCTATTTTTTTCGCCGCTTGAGGTTTTCTCGGGTGTGGTATGTTGTTATTTTTTTCGCCGCTTGAGTCTCACTCTTTTCTAAACAACTCTCCGTCGACGTTCTCGCGGTGGGTGAGGCTTTTGGTATTGGAAGCTTCCTTTTTGCCATAGTGACTTTGTTGTTCTTTGGGATTTTTGATCTTATCCGACATGCTGCTATTCCTTCACTTGTGCTGGTCTAAGCCGATTCGGCCAACAAAGTTGCTCTCAACCACTGTTCCCGTGGTGGCAGTGTTTTTGGTTGTTTGGATCGCTTTGTTCTATCTGTAATGCACACTTTTTCGGAGACTAAGCTCACCAGAGCTATCACATACAGTGGTGGCCATCGGCGGTTACGGTGGTGTGGTGGCTCTCTGTCACTTTCTCTTCGTGGGTTCTACTGTCATCCTTGGTGGTACTAAATGACTGTTTAGTAGTTGTTTATAGTGGTCTATGATTGTTTTACGTCGGCCAGCTGGGTGACCCACCCCTATTGGTGGTGTGTGAATTCCGTTGCGTGATGTTGTGCATGTGCTATCTTCATGTTATATATTTTCGGGTTTGGGTAAGGCGATGATCTCTTAGTTGGACACTTGGTTTCAAATATGGGGGTGAGACCTTTTTTTGCGGTTGGGATCATCTTCGAGGCGGCTCGTGAAGTTTTGCGACTGCTGGAACGGTCTTGTTCTCTGATTTTTGGCGACTTAGCGGGCTTCGATGTTCTTCGATCCGATGGTTTTGGTGCTTCCGAATTTTGCGATTTAAAGTTTAGTCTTGTTTGTTTTGCTAGCTTTACTTATTGTATTCCCACCATGTTGGTGGCCCGGTTGGTATGTTTATCTTAGTTCGTATGTTTCGCTTTTCGTGGCTTGTTGTAGGTTGGATTCTTGATTTTCGAAGCTTCTGTCTTTTGTCTTGTTCATCTTCGGATCTGCTATATATTATGTTTTAAACACGAAAGCATATGAATATTTGCAACAGTTGTGTCGTCTTATTTAAACATGAAATGTCTTGTATGCCAATTAGGGAAAAATACAACGATGATGTTGAGTCTTATAAAACGAGACAAAGTATATTAAATACACAACAATAACAAATAATTCAAATTCACTAATAAAAGTAAACACAAGTTACCTTTAGTAGTCACTATCAACTATTTTGATCAAATAATAACTAGATCCAAAACAATTACGTAAGGGCTAAGACCCAAACGAAAATTGACACTTTATTTATCTAGAATTTAATTCTCTAAAATTATAGTTTGTTGTTGTTGTTGTTTTGTTTTTTAAAGTACGAAATTTATATAGAAACAAAAACGTTTTTAAAAAGAATAGGTCAACAGTTAAGAGGTAAAAAAAACGAAAGACACAACAAGACTCGAACTTAAAAAGCTACATAGAAACTAGCGAGAAAATCTATCTATAACCGAGCTTAGCTTGTTGGGTTTAACTACATACAAACGACGGGTTATTATGTGCAAGGCAAATAGCTTAAGAGATAAAATATAATTAATTTTATAAAATGTATTGTGATATCGACACCATTTTTAGTGGTCACTAGCCCACTATGTTACATTAACCAAATACACCGACGCACAAGCTAGGTCAAGATAAAGTTCGCCCCGAAACTATACTAATCATGATCAGTGATCACGATGACTTTTTAACACGTTTCCAACATTCAATATTTCAATAGCGGCTATTATATACTCTATATTTTCCAATTTAACAATCACACTATATACAACCTTTGTTTCAAGTTAATTGTTTACTAAATAAGATGGGCATATTAAGTGTAAAATTATTATTATTACACTCTTGAATTAAGTCACATGGCTTGTTCGTATGATTTAGTTCTTGTTTCGTTGTCTTTGGCTTGATGAGAGGTTTTGTTACCGTGATCATGTATTTCGTTACTTGTTTGGCTCTATTTTTGAGTCAACAGCAAACGTCGATTTATTTGCGTCATGACTGTCGTTTAGAGCCTAAATTGAATTCCATGCAGGATTTAAAACCCATGGAAATTTGATTCTACTATTTTCATGGCGTCTATATTTTATTTTAATATTTTAAAAAAACTTCATACTTATTGGCCGGAGGTCCACTCGGAAGCAATCTCTTTATCCGTCGAATAGAGAGAGAGACGACTTTCTATACTTTTGAGAGTGTTTCATTCTGGGTGGAGAAATGACTTGTTTTTATTTTCGGATAGGGGAAGGATTGTCTACATCTCACCTCCCCCTACACCACTCATGTGGTATTAGGTTTTGTTGTTGTTTTTATTGTATTTCGTTACTTGTTTGTTAGTTTTAGTTTGGTTGACTGATATGTGAAATCGTACCTTAAAATAACTAGCTAAAAACTTAACAATTATCACACAAATTCAGGCAACTAAAACCAGATCATGCAGTAACTAATACGTAATTTGACCAGTTCGTTACACAGAGAGCAGTTTAATTAAGATTCTAAAACTAGTAATTATCCTAAGAGTTTAATAAAAGGGGGTTTATTTCAAATCACGAAAATAACGTGAATTAAAGGGAACGAATTAATCAATAAAGAGAAAACGGTGCCTACTTGAATGATTCATTATCGATACGGATTGTTCTTTACAATTATTACCGATTATTATGCCTATGATATAGTCTTATGACTTCTCACAAAGTCTAAATTAATTGAAGTCAATAAACTCACATAAACCTTCTTCAAGAGATTAAACTATATTTGATAAAATTAATGAGACTTGATTTGGATTAAACTCACGTAAGATCCTAACTATAACAATCACTTGAAATAGTTACACAATTATGTTGTTCACAACTCTTTCAATCACCAATTAAACTAATGACACGATCACTTGAAATCACTTATCTAATTGTCTAAATCACCTAAGTGTTGAAGCATAAATTGCATCTCAATTTAACTCACATTAAAGGATTAACGATCTATGTAATTGAATTAAGAGTATAGATCAAGCATAACAATGGTTCTTTAATCAAGCACAAGTAATTTAAATCAACAAGACATTAAATCCAATAGATAGAACAATCCAATATCTCAAGTTTCATATTCAAGTAAACACACTAAGAATTTAGTCTAGCAAAATAATGAAAACTAGAAGAATTCATAATTACAAAACTGAAATTAATGAAGAAATTGAGTACCGAAAGTACTTAATGATGGAAACAATTAAATTGATGAAATAATCTTCAAAGAATAGATTGTAGTCTTCAAAACCCTCCAAAATTCGTAGGTGAAAAGCTGCATAACCTAATTTGGGGTAAAAACCCGTATATATATAGTAAACAGCGAAATCAGCACACCGACCACGCATCGCGATCGCAATAAGGCAATCGCGACCACAATGCAAACTCCACATCGCGATTCAGTAATTTTCGAAAAACCAAACTTCTGTCTATTTATTGCGACCGCAGTCCTTCCTATCGCGACCGCGATTGTCCCAGCTTCAGCAATTCTTCATTTTTTCGCGTTTTTATCTTGTCTTGAGTTTATTTGAAACTAACACTTTGTTGAAATCAACCAAAACATTAAACCAAAGACTTCTTGAGCACAAATCATTATTTTCTCTAAAATACACGCAAAGTCTTCAAATCTTCGCGAAATAATAACAACGCAGAACCGATATCGCGACATAAAATGTGTATAATTGGAGCGATATCATTGACCGGCTGATATCTTAGGTTCGTTTGTTATGTTTAGTTTGGGCTCGAGTTTTGTTTATTTCGTTTGTAAGTTGTGTGGTCCTTCATCGATTAATGAATTATTCCATCTTATATAAGTTCATTTATTTACCAAAATAAATAAATACTCTTAAAAAATAAGGTAGTAATATAGTGATAGTATGTGAATTGGCTGTAGCATTTAAGTTTTGTCCAGTCATTTGATGATAAAATGCTCAATTAAATAACCGTTTTTCTAAGAAAGTGTTACCATTTAGGACTCAAACAAGATAAATGATTTATACTAATCATCACACTCACGAACGATAAACGAATAATTAAAGCATAGAATGATAAAGATAAAAGCATAAAACGATACTGGATTTAACATGGTTATATCCCAACTCCAAAACATGGAGAAAGATTTACTCCACGGGTGTAAACCATAGATTTTTCACTATATTTTTCGTGCACAGATGTATGGGTTACAATAGGATGTTTAAATCGGCAAA
This sequence comes from Rutidosis leptorrhynchoides, assembly GCF_046630445.1. NCBI lineage: Eukaryota > Viridiplantae > Streptophyta > Magnoliopsida > Asterales > Asteraceae > Rutidosis > Rutidosis leptorrhynchoides. The sequence goes on from NC_092343.1 coordinate 79,511,997, forward strand.
ACTCAACAAGAAAACTACTTAACGAACAAGAAAACTCGTTTCTAGAAACAACTGCCCGTCTGCACCAATCTCGCAACCGGATTGCATAACCTCGCGGTCGCGAGGTTTAGTCCTCAATTTCTGTTTCAACTTTGTTCAATCTCGCGATCGAAATAAAATCTCGCGGTCGCGAGAATCACTCCAGCAGCTTTTCCGATTTCCAATTTCTTGTTTAACTCGCTTCGCACTCCAACAATCTCCCACTCGAAGAGACGTTAAACAACACCAAACCTTTGCCACCCGTCAACTATGTTAAACAAAACCCACAATAACTCTAGACTAGCCGATTACCAACTCCTTTAGATACCGCCGGATGAGACACCCGAATCATGCCGCACTTCACTCGTTAACCCACGAGCAAGTGAAGTCTTTCGACACAAAAAACACCGATGAGCGATAATCCAATCTCTTAGTTACTAGCTTGGGCCATCTCGGTTTCTACGCCACCATCTTCTAACACGAAGATCATCTTCTTACACTAGAAAACCAATTGAAGTGAGCGAGACTTCAATTATAGGATTCTTCAATGAGATAACCGCCTTACACATCGGACTAGACACGTCCAATCCTAAACCCACATGTCAACGATCACTCGTACAAATTATACCCGTCTATCTATAATTTTCTTCGCCAAAAAAGGAACCCCAATAGACGCCTTTGGAGACTATTCTTCAAGATACCCTAGTGAGAATGCAATCACCACCTTGAAATCTACAACCTTTTCAACTTTCCGCTTTCTCATTGGTACACTAACCTCCTCATAGCGCTATGAATTCACAAACCCCATCTTCTCACCCAAGTACGCTCCCACTGAAATGTCCCGTTCATATTGATTATAAACGTTCCATATTAATTGATTTCGTCGCGAGGTTTTGACCTCTATATGAGACGTTTTTCAAAGACTGCATTCATTTTTAAACAACCATAACCTTTATTTTATCGATAAAGGTTTAAAAAGCATTACGTAGATTATCAAATAATGATAATCTAAAATATACCATTTACACACGACCATTACATAATGGTTTACAATAAAAATATATTACATCAAAATAAGTTTCTTGAATGCAGTTTTTACACAATATCATACAAGCATGGACTCCAAATCTTGTCCTTATTTTAGTATGCAACAGCGGAAGCTCTTAATAATCACCTGAGAATAAACATGCTTAAAATGTCAACAAAAATGTTGGTGAGTTATAGGTTTAATCTATATATTATCAAATCATAATAATAGACCACAAGATTTAATTTTTATAACACATCTCATATCAGACATTTCGCAAACTGCATAGAGACAAAAATCATTCATATGGTGAACACCTGGTAACCGACATTAACAAGATGCATATAGAATATCCCCATCATTCCGGGACACCCATCGGACATGATAAACTCGAAGTACTAAAGCATTCCAAATTCCAGAATGGGGGTTGTTAGTTCCCGTAGATCTACCTTTAGGATTCGCGTCAATTAGGGGCCAGTTCCCTAATTCTTAGGCTACCAAGCTAAAAGGGGAATATTCGGTTTAATAATTCCACCATAGAATGTAGTTTCGATTACTTGTGTCTATTTCGTAAAACATTTATAAAACTGCATGTATTCTCATCCCAAAAATATTAGATTTTAAAAGTGGGACTATAACTCACTTTCACAGATTTTTACTTTGCCGGAAATAAGACTTGGCCACTGGTCGAGTCACAAACCTATAACAAATATGTACATATATATCAAAGTATGTTCAAAATATATTTATAACATTTTTTTATTACGTTTTAATGATTTGAGTTTGTTAAGTGAGCAGTCCTCGTTAGTAACCTACAACTAGTTGTTCACAGTTAGATGTACAAAAATAAAGCAATATATATTATCTCGAATCAATCCACAACCCAGTGTCTAAAAGTCTCAGACTCGATCACAACTCAAAGTATATATATTATTTTGGAATCAACCTCAACCCTGTATAGCTAACTCAAAGATTACTGCATATAGAGTGTCTATGGTTATTCTGAAATATATATATATAGATGGGACGATATGATATGTCAAAACATTGTATACGTGTCTATGGTATCCCAAGATTTCATAATATGTATAATACAATATAAATTAGTTAGGATATGTTTAGTCTAGATTTGTTACAAAATTTTCGTAGCTAAAACTAACAAATTTATCCAATTTTGTTTTACCCGTCATTTCTTCGTTTCAAATCCGTTTTGAGTGATTCAAGTTGCTATGATTTCATATCGAACTTAAGTTTATGAATCTAAACAGAAAAAGTATAAGTTTATAGTCAGAAATACAGGTTACAAGTCAATATTATAAGAGGTAGTCATTTCAGTCGAAAGAACGACGTCTTGATGACCATTTGGAAAAACATACTTCCACTTTGAGTTTAACCATAATTTTTGGATATAGTGTCATGTTCATAAGAAAAATCATTTTCCCAGAAGAAAAACTTTTAAATCAAAGTTTATCATAGTTTTTTATTAACTAACCCAAAACAGCCCGCGGTGTTACTACGACGGCGTATGTCCGGTTTTACGGTGTTTTTCATGTTTCCAGGTTTTAAATCATTAAGTTAGCATATCATATAGATATAGAAAATGTGTTTAGTTGATTTTAAAGGTCAAGTTAGAAGGATTAACTTTGTTTGCAAACAAGTTTAGAATTAACTAAACTTTGTTCTAGTGATTACATGTTCAAATCTTCGAATAAGATAGTTATATATATATATATATATATATATATATATATATATATATATATAACTATATATATATATATATATATATATATATATATATATATATATATATATATATATATATATATATATATATATATGAATCGAATGATGTTATGAACATCATTACTACCTTATGTTTAGTAGGTAAACCTACTGGAAGTGACAAGAAATGATCTAGCTTCAAAGGATCCTTGGATGGCTTGAAAGTTCTTGAAGTAGAATCATGACATGAAAACAAGTTCAAGTAAGATTTTTACTCGAATTAAGATAGTTTATAGTTATAGAAATCGAATTAAAGTTTGAATATGAATATTACCTTAAATTAGGATGATAACCTACTGTAAATAACAGAGAGTTCTTGATCTTAGATGATTACTTGGAATGGATTAGAAAGCTTGGAAGTAAACTTGCAAACTTGAAAGTATTCTTGATTTTATGAAACTAGAACTTATAGAATTTATGAAGAACACTTAGAACTTGAAGATAGAACTTGAGAGAGATCAATTAGATGAAGAAAATTGAAGAATGAAAGTGTTTGTAGGTGTTTTTGGTCGTTGGTATATGGATTAGATATAAAGGATGTGTAAGTTTGTTTGTTTTTTTTTTTTGTAAATAATTCATGAATGATTTTTCATACTTTTGTAATTTTGTGTAATCATTCATGCTAGTTGCCAAATGATAGTTCCCACATATTTAGGTAACTCATTAAGGCTGCTAAGAGCTGATCATTGAAGTGTATATACCAATAGTAAATACATCTAGAAGCTGGGTATTGTATGAGTACGAATACGGGTGCATACGAGTAGATTTGTTGATGAAAATGAACGAGAATGTAATTGTAAGCATTTTTGTTAAGTAGAAGTACTTTGATATGTGTCATGAAGTCTTTAAAAATTGTATTAATACATCTTAATACACTACATGTATATACATTTTAACTGAGTCATTAAGTCACCGTTAGTCGTTACATGTAAGTGTTGTTTTGAAACCTTTAGGTTAACGATCTTGTTAAATGTAATTAATTCATTGTTATTATACTTAAATGAGATGTTAAATTGCTATGTTAATAAGATAACAAGGTGTATGAATATATATTAACATCATATATGTATATATATATATATTAAAATACTATTACAACGATAATTGTTACATATATATATATATATTGTTTCGAAATCCTTAAGTTAGTAGTCTCATCTTACTTGTATAGTTCATTGTTAATACACTCAATGATATACTTAATTATCATTTTATCATGTTAAATATATTATATCAATATCTTATTACAATACATATGTATTTAGTAAGACGTTATTATAACGATAATCGTTATGTATATCATTTCGAGCTTCATAATTCAATATTTTCATTTTTATGTATATCACACATTGTTAATATACCTAGTGAGATTCTTACATAACATAATCTCATGTTAACCATATATATGTCCATATATATAACATCATCTCGTTTTTACAAGTTTTAACGTTCGTGAATCGCCGGTCAACTTGGGTGGTCAATTGTCTACATGAAACTCATAACAAATAATCAAGTCTTAACAAGTTTGATTGTTTAACATTTTGGAAACATTTAATCATGTTAATATTAGATATCATTTAATATATATAATTATGGAAAAGTTTGGGTCACTACAGTACCTACCCGTTAAATAAATTTCGTCCCAAAATTTTAAGCTGTAGTAGGTGTTGACGAATCCTCTGGAAATAGGCGCGGGTATTTCTTTTTCATCTGATCTTCATGCTTCCAGGTGAACTCGGGTCCTCTACGAGAATTCCATCGAACCTTAACAATTGGTATCTTGTTTTGCTTAAGTCTTTTAACCTCACGATCCATTATTTCGACGGGTTCTTCAATGAATTGAAGTTTTTCGTTGATTTGGATTTCGTCTAATGGAATAGTGAGATCTTCTTTAGCAAAACATTTCTTCAAATTCGAGATGTGGAAAGTGTTATGTACAGCCGCGAGTTGTTGAGGTAACTCAAGTTGGTAAGCTACTGGTCCGACACGATCTATAATCTTGAATGGTCCAATGTACCTTGGATTTAGTTTCCCCCGTTTACCAAATTGAACAACGCCTTTCCAAGGTGAAACCTTAAGCATAACCATTTCTCCAATCTCAAATTCTATATCTTTTTTTTACTCTCCGCGTAGCTCTTTTGTCGACTCTGGGCAATTTTCAATCGTTGTTGAATTTGGATGATTTTTTCGGTAGTTTCTTGTATTATCTCCGGACCAGTAATCTGTCTATCCCCCACTTCACTTCAAAAAATCAGAGACCTGCACTTTCTACCATAAAGTGCCTCAAACGGCGCCATTTCAATACTCGAATGGTAACTGTTGTTGTAGGAAAATTCTGCTAACGGTAGGTGTCGATCCCAACTGTTTCTGAAATCGATAACACATGCTCGTAGCATGTCTTCAAGGGTCTGTATCATCCTTTTACTTTGTCCATAAGTTTGTGAAAGATAAGCAGTACTCATGTCTAGACGAGTCCTAAATGCTTGTTGCAGTATCTGCCAAAACCTTGAAACAAATCTGCCATCCCTATCAGAGATAATAGAGATTGGTATTCCATGTCTGGAGACAACTTCCTTTAAATATAATCGCGCTAACTTCTCCATTTTATCATCTTCTCTCATTGGCAGAAAGTGTGCTGATTTGGTAAGACGATCGACTATTACCCAAATAGTATCATAACCACTTGCAGTCCTTGGCAATTTAGTAATGAAATCCATGGTAATGTTTTCCCATTTCCATTCTGGGATTTCAGGTTGTTGAAGTAGACCCGATGGTTTTTAATGTTCAGCTTTGACTTTAGAACACGTCAAACATTCTCCTACGTATTTAGCAATATTGGATTTCATACCCGGCCACCAAAAGTGTTTCTTGAGATCTTTGTACATCTTCCCCGCTCCGGGATGTATTGAATATCTGGTTTTATGTGCTTCCTTAAGTACATTTTCTCTCATATCTCCAAACTTTGGTACCCAAATTCTTTCAGCCCTATACCGGGTTCTATCTTTCCGAATATTAAGATGTTTCTCCGATCCTTTAGGTATTTCATTCTTCAATTTTGCTTCTTTTACAACTCCCTGCTGCGCCTCCTTTATTTGAGTAGTAAGGTTAGTACGAATAATTATATTCATAGCTTTTACCCGCATAGGTTCTCTGTCTTTTCTACTCAAAGCGTCGGCTACCACATTCGCCTTCCCCGGGTGGTAATGAATCTCAAAATCATAATCATTTAACAATTCAATCCATCTACGCCGCCTCATGTTCAGTTGTTTCTGATTAAATACAGCTGGAGACTTTTGTGGTCGGTATATATGATACTTTTGACCCCATATAAGTAGTGTCTCCAAGTCTTTAATGCAAAAACAACCGCGCCTAATTCCAAATCATGTGTCGCATAATTCTGCTCGTGAATCTTCAATTGTCTAGACGCATAAGCAATTACCTTCGTTTGTTGCATTAATACACAACCAAGACCTTGCTTTGAGGCGTCACAATATATCACAAAATCATCATTCCCTTCAGGCAATGATAATATAGGTGCCGTAGTTAACTTTTTCTTCAACAATTGAAAAGCTTTCTCCTGCTCATCCTTCCATTCAAATTTCTTCCCTTTATGCGTTAATGCAGTCAAGGGTTTTGCTATTTTGGAAAAATCTTGGATGAATCTTCTGTAGTAACCAGCTAGTCCTAAAAATTGGCGTATATGCTTCGGAGTTTTCGGGGTTTCCCATTTTTCAATGGTTTCAATCTTTGCCGGATCCACCTAAATACCTTCTTTGTTCACTATGTGACCGAGAAATTGAACTTCTTCCAACTAAAATGCACACTTTGAAAACATAGCGTACAGTTTTTCTTTCCTTAACAACTCTAGCACTTTTCTCAAATGTTCTTCGTGCTCTTGATCATTCTTTGAGTAGATAAGTATGTCATCGATGAAGACAATGACAAACTTGTCAAGATATGGCCCACACACTCGGTTCATGAGGTCCATGAACACAGCTGGTGCGTTAGTTAAACCAAACGGCATAACCATAAACTCGTAATGATCGTAACGCGTCCTAAAAGCAGTCTTCGGAATATCATCCTCCTTCACCCGTATTTGATGATATCCGGAACGTAAATCAATCTTCGAATAAACTGACGAACCTTGTAGTTGATCAAATAAGTCATCGATTCTCGGTAGTGGGTAATGGTTCTTGATGGTAAGTTTGTTCAACTCTCGGTAGTCGATACACAACCTGAATGTACCATCTTTCTTCTTGAAAAACAAAACAGGTGCTCCCCACGGTGACGTGCTTGGTCGAATGAAACCTTGCTCTAAAAGTTCCTGTAATTGGCTCTGGAGTTCCTTTATTTCGCTGGGTGCAAGTCTATATGGAGCACGAGCTATTGGTGCAGCTCCTGGTACCAAGTCTATTTGAAATTCAACGGATCGGTGTGGAGGTAATCCCGGTAATTCTTTTGGAAATACATCGGGAAACTCTTTTGCGACGGGAACATCATTGATGTTCTTTTCTTCGGTTTGTACTTTCTTGACATGTGCTAGAACAGCATAGCAACCTTTTCTTATTAGTTTTTGCGCCTTCAAATTACTAATAAGATTTAGCTTCGCGTTGCTCTTTTCTCCGTACACCATTAAGGGTTTTCCTTTTTCTCGTATGATGCGAATCGCATTTTTGTAACAAATGATATCTGCTTTCACCTCTTTCAACCAGTCCATGCCGATTATCACATCAAAACTCCCTAACTCTACTGGTATCAAATCAATCTTAAATGTTTCGCTAACCAGTTTAATTTCTCGTTTCTGACATATATTATCTGCTGAAATTAATTTACCGTTTGCTAATTCGAGCAAAAATTTATTATCCAAAGGCGTCAATGGACAACTTAATTTGGCACAAAAATCTCTACTCATGTAGCTCCTATCCGCACCCGAATCAAATAAAACATAAGCAGATTTATTGTCAATGAGAAACGTACCCGTAACAAGCTCCGAGTCTTCCTGCGCTTCTGCTGTATTAATATTGAAAACTCTTCCATGACTTTGCCCATTATTTTTCTCTGGGTTCGGGCAATTACTCCTAATGTGGCCCTGTTTTCCACATCCATAACAAACAAAGGCGGCATTACTTATTCCGACATTATCTGTTCTTTTATTTCTGTTATTCATTGGGCTGTAGACCTCACACTTTATCACACCATGGCCAGTTCTTTTACACTTGGTGCAAAATGTCATGCAGAACTCATTCGGGTGGTACTCTTCACAACTTTGGCATGGCTTTTTCTGATTATTATTGTTATAGGAATTGTTGTTGTTGCGGTTGTTATTGATGTTGGGACGATTGTTGTGGTGGTTATTGTTGTTAGGATGGTTGTTGTAGTTGTTGTTGGAACGATTGTTGTTGCGTTTGTTGTTGCTATAATTGGTGCGATTGAAGTTGTGATTGTTGTGTTGATTGTTAAAATTGTGACCCTTGTCACTGGTTTCTTCCTACTTTCTTTTGATTTGTTTCGTGTTGGCTTCTTCGGCCGTCTGCTCTTTAACTCTTTCCTCAATCTGATTTATGAGTTTATGAGCCATTCGACTCGCCTTTTATATGGAAGCAGGCTCGTGTGAACTTATATCTTCTTGGATCCTTTCTGGTAACCCTTTTACAAATGCGTCAATTTTCTCCTCTTCATCTTCGAACGCTCTCTGGCACAATAAGCACAACTCCATGAATCGTCGTTCGTATGTGGTAATATCGAATCCTTGTGTTCGTAATCCCTTAAGCTCTACTTTTAGCTTGTTGACCTCGCTTCTGGGACGATACTGCTCAGTCATCAGATGTTTGAATGCTGACCACGGTAATGCGTACGCAACATCTTGTCCTACTTGTTCTAGATAGGTATTCCACCATGTTAACGCAGTACTGTGAAGGTATGTGTAGCGTACTTTACTTTGTCTTCTTCAGTACACTTACTTATGGCAAACACTAATTCAACCTTTTCGGTCCACCGTTTCAATCCGATTAGACCCTCGGTTCCATTGAATTCCAGAGGTTTACAGGCAATGAATTCTTTGTAGGAACATCCTACACGATTTCTTGTGGCGTTATTTGCATTGCTAGATTCAGAGTTATTGTTGTTGTTTTGCATTGCAGCCTGTACTTTGGCTATGTTTGCTGCAAGGAAAACACGGAAGTTTTCCTCGTTCATGTTCAAATTCTGACGAGTCGACGGTGCCATTTCCTTCAAAAATAGCCCAAAAGAAATAAGTTAATCATATAGAATATTAAGAGCAGTCAATAGTATTTCGTAGCATAATATGAACTCATTTATAAAAGCTTTTTCTTCATATTAGCATTTTATAGTTTTAATTCGGGTAGTACCTACCCGTTAAGTTCATACTTAGTACCTAATATACCATTTAACTACTACAATTCTATATGAAAAACTGATTGTAATAATATTTCGCATTCAAACTTTTATACAAAAATTTACAAACTTACAATACCGCTAATATACATATAGCATGAAATATAGCACACAATCACTATGATACAAAATAGTTGTGACAACAATCCTAGTTAATACGCAAGTTGTTCAGCAAAGGCAATAAAAACACGTAATTCATAAGTCCAGAAACAAGTCATGCATTCTGGTTTTACTAAGACTACTTCCCATCCTTGGTCTTGTGGAAAATAACCGTCATGACCGTTGGCTAGGCAGCTTGTTGTAACGTCGTCAAAAGGACGAGGGTTTCGTAATGCCCAACAGCCCCGTAATAATCTAAAAACCTTGTTTCTCACCCCAACTACTGAATCCGTCACTTTTGGGAATGTTTTATTTAACAGTCGTAATCCGATGTTCTTTTTCTCACTTCGGTGAGAAGCGAACATCACTAACCCGTAAGCATAACATGCTTCTTTATGTTGCATGTTAGAAGCTCTTTCTAACTCACGAAGTCCTAGGTTGGGATATGTTGAGTCAAAATAGGTTCTCAACCTGTAGCGTAAAATTGCATTTGGGTTCTTCGCATTTAACGCTTTAAAGAAAACACGGCATAACTTACGGTCTCCCCAATGTGATATACCCCATCTTTCAAATGAAAGCCTTTTATAAACTAAGGCATGCCTGGAACGTTCATCAAATGTTCTACACACTAATTTCACCGTAAATAATTGTGCCGACGAATTCTGACCGACTTTAGACAAGATTTCATCAATCATGTCCCCGGATAGGTCTTCTAAAATTTTTGGTTGTTTATCCTTAACATCCATTTTTGTTTTTATACTGTAAAAATAGACGAGAGTTAGATTCGTAAAAGATAATTATCAAATAATACAAGCAATTTTCACATACAACAAGAAAAATACAAGCACACTTATTTTACATATTTTACACCTCATGATTACAACTCTTTATTTCGACTAACTAGTTTATTCTTCTTTGGACCTGTTTCGTTTTGCTAATTTTCTAGGGATATATGATGTTCCTTTAATACGAACCATTGTTTTCACAAATGGTATAGAAAAACCTGATGGCTTAGAGGTTCCTGGGTTATTGTTACAACTTAAGAAATACGGGTGTTGACGATACATATAAAGTTCATCGGGGTTGGAATCAGGTTTCTCTATTTTGATGCCCTTTCTCTTATTATTTTCTTTTGCTTTTTCAAATTGGGTCGAGGTAATTTCTATAACATCATCGGAATCCTCATTGGGATCCGATTCATCGGAAAATTGATAATCTTCCCAATATTTTGCTTCCTCGGCGGAAACACCATTGACCATTATTAACTTTGGTCCATTGGTTGAGGATTTTATTTTATTTATCTGTTTTTCTGTGGTTCCTAATATTTCCTCCTCCGGAACCTCTTCTTCCAGTTCCTCTTCTTCCGGTTCCTCCTCTTTCGGTTCCTCTTCTTCCGGTTCCTCTTCTTCCGGTTCCTCTTCGGGAATTTGTGAATCTTTCCAAAATATATTCGACTCTTCATTATTATTAGGTGAGTCAATGAGATTTGTACTAGAGGTAGACATCTATCACACAATATCAAACACGTTAAGAGATTAATATATCACATAATATTTACATGTTAATAATATATAGTTTCCAACAAAAAGTGTTAAGCAATCGTTTTTAAAGAAAACACGGTCGAAGTTCAGACTCACTAATGCATCCTAACAAACTCGGTTAGACACACACTAATGCAATTTCTGGTTCTCTAAGACCAACGCTCGGATACCAACTGAAATGTCCCGTTCATATTGATTATAAACGTTCCATATTAATTGATTTCGTCGCGAGGTTTTGACCTCTATATGAGACGTTTTTCAAAGACTGCATTCATTTTTAAAACAACCATAACCTTTATTTTATCGATAAAGGTTTAAAAAGCATTAAGTAGATTATCAAATAATGATAATCTAAAATATACCGTTTACACACGACCATTACATAATGGTTTACAATAAAAATATTTTACATCAAAATAAGTTTCTTGAATGCAGTTTTTACACAATATCATACAAGCATGGACTCCAAATCTTGTCCTTATTTTAGTATGCAACAGCGAAAGCTCTTAATAATCACCTGAGAATAAACATGCTTAAAACGTCAACAAAAATGTTGTTTAGTTATAGGTTTAACCTATATATTATCAAATCATAATAATAGACCAAAAGATTTCATTTTTATAACACATCTCATATCAGGCATTTCGCAAACTGCATAGAGACAAAAATCATTCATATGGTGAACACCTGGTAACCGAAATTAACAAGATGCATATAGAATATCCCCATCATTTCGGGACACCCATCGAACATGATAAACTAGAAGTACTAAAGCATTCAAAATTCCAGAATGGGAGTTGTTAGTTCCCGTAGATCTAACTTTAGGATTCGCGTCAATTAGGGGTCAGTTCCCTAATATTTAGGCTACCAAGCTAAAAGGGGCATATTCGGTTTAATAATTCAACCATAAAATGTAGTTTTAATTACTTGTGTCTATTTCGTAAAACATTTATAAAACAGCATGTATTCTCATCCCAAAAATATTAGATTTTAAAAGTGGGACTATAACTCACTTTCACAGATTTTTACTTTGCCGGAAATAAGACTTGGCCACTGGTCGAGTCACGAACCTATAACAAATATGTACATATATATCAAAGTATGTTCAAAATATATTTACAATATTTTTTTATTACTTTTTAATGATTTGAGTTTGTTAAGTCAGCAGTCCTCGTTAGTAACCTACAACTAGTTGTCCACAGTTAGATGTACAGAAATAAAGCAATATATATTATCTCGAATCAATCCATGACCCAGTGTCTACAAGTCTCAGACTCGATCACAACTCAAAGTATATATATTATTTTGGAATCAACCTCAACCCTGTATAGCTAACTCAAACATTACTGCATATAGAGTGTCTATGGTTGTTCCAAAATATATATATATATATATATATATATATATATATATATATATATATATATATATATATATATATATATATATATATATATATATATATATATATATATATATATATATATATATATATATATATATAAATATATAAATATATATACGTGTCTATGGTATCCCAAGATTTCATAATATGTATAATACAATATAAATTAGTTAGGATATGTTTAGTCTAGATTTGTTACAAAATTTTCGTAGCTAAAACTAGCAAATTTATCCAATTTTGTTTTACCCGTCATTTCTTCGTTTCAAATCCGTTTTGAGTGATTCAAGTTGCTATGGTTTCATATCGAACTTATGTTTATGAATCTAAACATAAAAAGTATAAGTTTATAGTCAAAAATATAGGTTACAAGTCAATATTATAAGAGGTAGTCATTTCAGTCGAAAGAACGACGTCTTGATGACCATTTTGAAAAACGTACTTCCACTTTGAGTTTAACCATGATTTTTGGATATAGTTTCATGTTCATAAGAAAAATCATTTTCCCAGAAGAACAACTTTTAAATCAAAGTTTATCATAGTTTTTAATTAACTAACCCAAAACAGCCCGCGGTGTTACTACGACGGCGTATGTCCGGTTTTACGGTGTTTTTCGTGTTTCCAGATTTTAAATCATTAAGTTAGCATATCATATAGATATAGAACATGTGTTTAGTTGATTTTAAAAGTCAAGTTAGAAGGATTAACTTTGTTTGTAAACAAGTTTAGAATTAACTAAACTATGTTCTAGTGATTACATGTTCAAATCTTCGAATAAGATAGTTATATATATATATATATATATATATATATATATATATATATATATATATATATATGAATTGAATGATGTTATGAACATAATTACTACCTTATGTTTAGTAGGTAAACCTACTGGAAGTGACAAGAAATGATCTAGCTTCAAAGGATCCTTGGATGGCTTGAAAGTTCTTGAAGTAGAATCATGACACGAAAACAAGTTCAAGTAAGATTTTTACTCGAATTAAGATAGTTTATAGTTATAGAAATCGAATCAAAGTTTGAATATGAATATTACCTTGAATTAGGATGATAACCTACTATAAATAATAGAGAGTTCTTGATCTTAGATGATTACTTGGAATGGATTAGAAAGCTTGGAAGTAAACTTACAAACTTGAAAGTATTCTTGATTTTATGAAACTAGAACTTATAGAATTTATGAAGAACACTTAGAACTTGAAGATAGAACTTGAGAGAGATCAATTAGATGAAGAAAATTGAAGAATGAAAGTGTTTATAGGTGTTTTTGGTCGTTGGTATATGGATTAGATATAAAGGATGTGTAAGTTTGTTTTTTTTTTTTGTAAATAATTCATGAATGATTTATCATACTTTTGTAATTTTGTGTAATCATTCATGCTAGTTGCCAAATGATGGTTCTCACATGTTTAGGTGACTCATTAAGGCTGCTAAGAGCTGATTATTGAAGTGTATATACAAATAGTAAATACATCTAGAAGCTGGGTATTGTACGAGTACGAATACGGGTGCATACGAGTAGAATTATTGATGAAAATGAACGAGAATGTAATTGTAAGCATTTTTGTTAAGTAGAAGTACTTTGATATGTGTCATGAAGTCTTTCAAAAGTGTATTAATACATCTTAATACACTACATGTATATACATTTTAACTGAGTCGTTAAGTCACCATTAGTAGTTACATGTAAGTGTTGTTTTGAAACCTTTAGGTTAACGATCTTGTTAAATTTAATTAATTCATTGTTATTATACTTAAGCTGTGACGACCCGCAAATTTCCGACCAAATTTAAACTTTATCTTTATATTATTCCGACACGATAAGCAAAGTCTGTAATATTGAAGTCTCAAAAACTGTGAACTATTTTCATGTAATCATTTACTCTTCGACTGTTTCCGACGATTCACGAACAAATAAATAATAAATAGAAATATATATATACATAAATAAATATATATGTAAATAATTAAATATTATAAATTAAATATATTAATAAACTAGTATGTGATTTAGATAGAAAACTTAAAATTTATATTTAAAACATGATTATATATGAAGTAGTGAAATATATAAATGTATAAATATATATACATATATGTATATATATATGATTAATATACATAATTATTAATTGTATGTATATTATAATATATATAACATGTAAAGATATTAAATATTAAATATTTGCTACTATTTAATGTATATTATATTACATAATTAATAATATGCAATATTGATATATTCAATTTAAATTAAATAATAAATATAGTTGTTATACTAATGTTATTATTACTTCATGATTATTAAGAGTAATATTAATATCAGTATTATTAGTATTACTACATATGATATATAAATATGAAAATTTATACATTTAAATTGTTATAATATTATTATTACTAAACATTGTAAACTTTTATTATTATCATTATTACTTTTATCATTAGACTTATTGTTATTGAATTTATTTTAATATTATTATTATTATCATTATTATTAGTATATTTATTATTATTAATAACAATATCAATATTATTATTATAAATTAATTATTAATATTAATTAAAGATAATTAAATTCAATAAATTCGTACAATCTATTTTTGTCCTTGTCTGTTTTAGCTCTTCCTTCATTCCCTGCTACTGATTGAATCCTGTCTCAAGTTTGTTACACCTTACATCAGATCGTACGAATCTTTATCAATTAGTCATGATATCAAACAAATTCAGTTTCAATAGATTGTAATTATATGAATTTTCTTCTGACAAGATAAAGAAAGTGTCGAGTAAATCAAGCTATCAAACAAACTTAATTTAACTACATTAGCTGTAATTATATCTTAGTATCCATATAAACTTCTACTAATACAAATCGATGGAAAACAGAAACATTAAATTAAAACTTTCAAAGAACATCACCACCACTTTGATCATAAACAACCACACAAACATAACTTCAACGAAGAACAACCACTTATGCACCACTGCTACATTTGATTGAACCCTTATTTGAACACCAACACGAATCACTTACCTGATAGCTTCTATGAACCACCATGCCACTTCTACCTTCTATTTATGTTACAATCTTCGACCTAAACTGCACCACTATCACTAATCCTTGTTCCTGCTGCAGCACAATAATTGTTGCTGTTTCCACTTTGTTTGAATAATATCTATAGTGATGTAACTATTGAATTTTTTTCTTCTTTCTTTGTGTTCCTTTCTTCTTGATGAACACCTTTAAACCACCATTCTCAAAACCGTAATCAAAGACACCTCCATAACCATATCATTGAACCTCCACCATAACAAACCGCCAATCGAACACCCTATTTCCAAACCACCACACCCTTTGGTTCTAAACTACTGCTGCTGCACCTCTCTTTTCACGATTACCCTATACTCGC
Organism: Rutidosis leptorrhynchoides; assembly: GCF_046630445.1. Classification (NCBI taxonomy): domain Eukaryota; kingdom Viridiplantae; phylum Streptophyta; class Magnoliopsida; order Asterales; family Asteraceae; genus Rutidosis; species Rutidosis leptorrhynchoides. The sequence continues at coordinate 79,527,714 of NC_092343.1, forward strand.
TTTCCAACTTTCTGTATAAAATATGGTAACCCACAACCAACGAGTTACTTCTGTTGTTACTTCTATTATTTTTCTAAATTAAAAAGCTACGATAAACCGTCTGATTATATTGAGAACGATTATTATTACCTTCTCGATTATTCTGTTAAATACCATCGCCAAACGCCACCATCACCATATCATACAACTTGCTCGATGTAAACCTCCACCGCCACCATGCTTTACGACTACTAACCTCTTTACTCCTTATTTTGATTCAACTTTCACCTTCCACGATTAACTGCTGCGACTACTCCTTTTTTCCTTAAAAACCGAAATACAAGCAAAGGTATCTTATATAAGTGTTTCTCCTTGTAGTCTACTTTCACCAAACAAATACCCCACTTGCCAAACATTTTCACTAGTGGGGGAAGAATATCATTACAACAATAACAATTGCATGTCTTTTCTTTGCTTTTTGGCCAAAAGTCACAAACCACAATAGTAGTGGAGTTGGTTAAGTGGGGAAAAGAATGTGAGGTTGACGTGTAAATTGCTCCATTCCAAAGACCCCGAAATGCATTACTATATTTAATATGGAAACTGTTAACATGCCTTCGAATCAACAAAAGGGCCGTAATCCATTTATCATTGATGCGGGTCTGTTGAAACATAGGACTACTATGCATTTGGCTACTTGTTTATTTGGGCCGTATGGTAAATTTTTGATAGTGGACGATACCTAGGCTTATGATTTTATTATGGACCAATACTTAATACTTGAGCTTAGAGATCTATTGGGCCACAAAATTTACAACCCATCGATTATATATTTTTTTTTGGTTATTACTCGATGACAATTTAAACACCCACACCATTTAAGTTGGTGATAATGGTGGGTATGAAGACGAGAAAGTAAGATGGTGAATTTGTATGTAATACATATTAATAAAGATGAGTATTAAGAGGATGATAATGTTTAAGGTTAGATTATGTTAAGATGATGATGTGTTGATGATGTGAAAGATTATGATACATGTACGATAATGATAAACGAGGTGATTAAAAAGGTGTTTGGTTCTGGTCAATCAAATTTATGATGAAGAAGACGGTTAATTACGGTTTAAGTATATTTAAGTTACAAATAATAACAAGAAGGATCGAGCAGAGCAGTTGGTTAAGGTGTGCTATTGGGTTAGCGGGACGTCGCGGGTTTAAACCCGGACTTGGGCATTTTTTTAGGGATACTTCTTTGAGGTAGTTAACATATTATTATTATTATTATTATTATTATTATTATTATTATTATTATTATTATTATTATTATTATTATTATTATTATTATTATTATTATTATTATTATTATTATTATTATTATTATGATTATTATTGTTGTTATTATTATTATTATTATTATTATTATTATTATTATTATTATTATTATTATTATTATTATTATTATTATTATTATTATCATTCTTAGTATTATTATTAGTAAAAGTATTATTATTATCATTAATATCATTAACATTATTATTATTATTATTATCATCATTATTACTTTTAACATTAAAATTAATATTTTTAACATAATTATTATTATTATTATTATTATTTCTATCAAAATTTATATTATTATTAGAATTACCATTTAGATTATTATTAGTATCAATATTATTATTATTATTAGCATTATTACTTTCATATTAACAATATTATTATCACAAATAAATATTTTCTATATAAGAGTATATTATTTACAACTACATCAATACAACTAATTATATATATTAAGGTTATTTATATAAATATATTTACATATAACAAATTGTTAATTTTTGATATAATATTAATCATATGTATATATAAAACTATATAAACATTAACTATATTAAATATATATACAAATTAAATATATAAGATATATAATTTAAGATATATTATATAAATTTATTTGATTACGATTATATGTATTAATATACATATAAATGATATAGGTTCGTGAATCCGAGGTCAACCTTGCATTGTTCAGTTCCGTCGTATGCATATTTTTACTACAAAATATTGTATAGTGAGTTCATTTGATTCCCTTTTACTCTTTACATTTTTGGGACTGAGAATACATGCGCTACTTTTACAACTGCTTTATTAAATGCTTTTGAAATACATTTTGAACTGCGAATACATGAAATGCTTTGATAAATGTTTGACGAGATAGATACAAGCAAAATATTCCTCGAATGAATTATGTGGACGTGATAATTGCCACCATTGAATTATGTGGACGTGATAATTGCCACAATTGATATGAATATTTTTCCCCTGATTATTATTGCTTGGTAACCTAAAAATTAGGGAACATCACTAATTTTGAGAATTAGTGTACGCCTAATTGACGCGAATCCTAAAGGTAGCTACCGGGTTTAATACCCTCACCCAGAATGTTCACTAGACGGAAGGGCTAGTAGGCGTGGTGTTTAGTACTTCGAAGTTTATATGATTATTATACAGACGAGATGTTCTATTTTGGGGATATTATTATGCGCATTATATGTTAAGGTCGGTTACCAAGTCAAGTTATGAAAGCAATGAAAAGTGAATGTTATGTATCGAGAGAATGATTTTATACACAGGTTATGTGTATGTTATTTTTGTGCACGAGATATGTGTACGGTTACTAAGATTTATGAAAGATGATTTCGTACACGAGAAAGGTGTACTGTATTTAAAAGATATCGCATGTACATTACAGGTGGGTATAGGATTCGGGCCCATTTTTAAAATGCCCCGTCCTAATCCATCTGGATGAAGTCATCAACATTTGATCCCAGAGCGATGATCGACTTCAAGTAATGTCCTTAAAATGAGCAAATGCACAGCGGAATATTTCTTTCATACTTGAGAATAAACATGCTTTCAAGTGTCAACCAAAAGGTTGATGAGTTCATTAGTTTAACAAAAATAATCATTTCCATCATTTTAATAGACCACAAGATTTTCATTTCTCATAAATATACGTCCCATGCATAGAGACAAAATCATTCATATGGATTGAACACCTGGTAACCGACATTCACAATATGCATATAAGAATATCCCCATCATTCCGGGATCCTCCATCGGACATGATATAAATTTCGAAGTACTAAAGCATCCGGTACTTTGGATGGGGCTTGTTGGGCCCGATAGATCTATCTTTAGAGTTCGCGTCAATTAGGGTTTCTGTTCCCTAATTCTTAGATTACCAGACTTAATAAAAAGGGCATATTCGATTAGATAATCCAACCATATAATGTAGTTCCGATTACTTGTGTCTATCTCGTAAAGCATTTATAAAAGCTGCGCATGTATTCTCAGTCCAAAATATATATTGCAAAAACATTTAAAAAGGGATTAATGAAACTCACGCATATAAATATTGTAAAACAGTTAATAAAGCATTTGCATGTATTCTCAGCCCAAAAACGTAAAGAGTAAAAGGGAGCAAATGAAACTCACCTAATGTATTTTGTAGTAAAAATACATATGACTATATTGAACAATGCAGGGTTGGCCTTGGATTCACGAACCTATAATAATTATATATATATTAACACATATATTTGTAATTGGACATTTCATTATTAGTGATATAAATTATATGTTTCATATCTAAATACTTCATATATATTATTACATTGTAACTTATCATAATGTATTCAAATTAATATTTATCTTTATATATGTGTTATCATTACTTATAATATTTTTAGATATATTTAAACACTAGATGTAATTTAGTTATTGTTATAGTTACAAAGATATATTATGTAATATATTTTCTATATATAACTCTTTTGTTTGAAAAATTAATAATTATAATAGTACTAAATAGAGATCATAATACTAATAATAATAAAAATAATAATTTTTATGAAAAGATATGATAATAATAATGATAGTAATAATAATGTTAAAAGTAATAATAAAAGTAATGTTAATCCTAATAATAATAATGATACTTTTAAATTTTAAATAAAAGGATAAATTTGATAATAATGATAATTCTAATATTAGTCTTAATGATAAAACTACTAATTTTAATGATTAGAGTCATTAAGATAATCATAATACTAATACTCATATTAATAATAATATATATTTTAGTAATAATCATAATGATAATAATATTAATGATACTAATAATCTTATTTCTAATATTGATATTAATAATAATTACTTAATAACAATCAATAATAATAATTAATACCAACAATAATAATAACAATAATAATAATAATGAAATAATAATGATAAGAGGTTTAGTAATAACTACCTCAAAAAGAAAATGGCTTAAAAATAATGCCGCAGCCCGGGCTCGAACCCGCGATCTCTCGTTCAATCCTAACACTTCTAACCCTCTAGGCTGTCTTGCTTTCTTGCTATAAAATGTAACTAGAATCCTTATAATCCTTTTTATTCGAACATGCCAGCAGCATAGTTACAGCCCAATAGACAATTTAGGTTGAATCTCAGCCCAAGTAAAATAAAACAGCCCAATCTAATTTGTAGCCCAAGATAACCATTAATCTAATCCATTAACCGTTTAATTGAATCAAGTTGTAAAAAAAACATAGGGTTACGGTAGTTCATCCAGAAGCAAAAACAACAAACTCGTCATCATCATTGTATATGTTCAACATCATGATCATAATAAACTTAACATTCTAACAACATCAATTAACAGAAAAAATAAGTGGGTTTGCAAGTCGAGCAGGAATAGTAGATTGACAGTAGCAGCAACAATTAACAAGTGATGATGATGGTTTTGGCGGTTTTTGAACCGAGACAAGATTACAGAAAACTAGCAGCGAATAGCCACTGCAGCGAAGGCGGTATGTGGGTGGTTTGGTTCGATGACGGTTATGATTGGTGTTTGCTAGACCTAACTGAAAGAAGAAAACAACCACAACAGTAAACAGAAATCAAAAAAAGGTATACGCGTAACATCAGTAATATAAGAACAAAAAGAAGAAGAAAGAAAGAAAAAAAAACAAATTTCATATACATGTAAACTGAAAGTGGTGGCGATTTAACCGGTGGTCAACGGTGGTAGTGATGGAGGATTGGGTGGTGTTAGAAGATTCACGATGGTGGTTATGGGTTAATGAAGGTTGTGTTCAACGATGGTGATTCATGGTGATTGGTTGCGAGTAGCAAAAGGTGATCGAGGAAGATGGTGTCGGTTGTGTTAATGTCGAGTTTGTTGATCATTCGTTCTCGTTCATTAAAATGTTGCAGGTTATGCGATGGTGAGATTTTGGGTGATGACCATAACATAAGAAGGAAAAATAAATAAATAAATAAACAAAAATGGTTTTTGGGTTTTAATGGTAGGTTGTTTTTGGATCTTTGTTAACAGAACCCGATAGCAGTAGCAAGAGGAGGATAATGGTTTGGTTGTCTTCTGTAAATGGAGAAATGGTTTTGATTAGTAGCTTAAGTCTTAATTTACATTCTGTTATGAGTTTGAGTATGGGTTGTAAAGGGACTTGGGTCCCAATAGAACATGCATTAATAAATCATGAGATTGAGAAAGCAAAAAAAAATCAGTACGGGATTAATAATATATATCTAATATCTATGTGTTCAAGTGTGATGGAGAGAGATACATGTATATTTGCAACAAGTAGTACTGGCAAACAAAATAATTCACAATCATCTTGTATTATTTCTCTTGTGAAAGTTAATTGCTTAGACCTTGTTGTCAGTATATACTTTTGATCGGCAATTAAAAGCAAACATCATTATCCAACATTTTTTTTTAGATGTTAAATTGTAACTTAGTCACTTGGTCTTATGTACCTAACACTTCAATGAAAGATGCTTTCTTTGACTAATTAATTATACTAGTTATATTTACATTTACAAAAATTCCTAGGTATCACATATATTTTTTTTTATAACTTCTTCAACTTGATACAACGTAAATGAATTTAATTAAGATATAAATTCTCTAATTTCATTAACGTAGACTAACCATTTTAATTAAAATTCTTAAATGTCATTATTAAATAGATACTTACATTATATATAAATATGTCTTATATTAGTTTTAATTAGGTCGAGTTATATATTTTTTTTTGTTCGAAATCCCCTACGTTTGTAATATGAAAATATATGTGTATACATTATTAATATACTTCATGAGATACATAATTCTTATTGTTTCAAGTTAGATATATAATATATATATATACACACATATCTAATTACAATTAATTGTTCGTGAATCGTAGGGAATAGTCAAAGGTCAAATGTATACATGAACACAGTTCAATGTTTTTGAGACTTCATTGTTACTGACTTTGCTTGTCGTGTCGAAATCGTATAAACATTGAGTTTAAATTTGGTCAGAAATTCCCGGGTCATCACAGTACCTACCCGTTAAAGAAATTTCGTCCCGAAATTTGAGTGAGGTGGTCATGGCTAACAATAAAATGTTTTCATGACGAATATGAGTTGATAAATAGAGTTTATTACTGTTGAGTAATATGGATAAGATAACTCAATTACTCGAAGAGTACGAGTGAAGCTATCACCAACTAGTGAAATGAGAAAGAAATGTTTCATCATAACTTTTGACTAGTCATGGTTGAATTTAGGAGATATGGTGCGTCATAGCTTTTGACGTAGAGGGTTGAATTCCGGAATTCAAGGGATTTCAAAGAAAATCTTCGAAATCTAAAAGATATGATTCTTCGGTAAATGAGGAAGTTAGGATCTCTTTAATTAAATGTGATGATCTGCCTTGATTGCTCTGTCTGATATTTCCACTATAAATTTATCTTTTCCATTCCATTAGTTTCCACCACTTCTATAGCTTCGTTCTCAGTTCATATATCTAAAAGATTATAATAATGCTTAATCTGGTTCTAATCCTTGTTCTTATTCTGACTATCGCAATGATCATTCTTCTTTTCCAACTCCCACCGGAAGAATCTGTTTATTTCTACTATGGTCTAGGGATTATTGTATTTATAATTCTCCCGTGTCTTTATATTGCAATACGCACTGATATCCACAGTTTTTAATTTCGGTGGTGTTGTTGGGCTTTATATTTTTCTTATATATCGGAGCTTCATGCTCTTGTTTTCTCTTCCCGACTTTAAATCAAGCGAATAATGGTCCAAAATTTGTAGATATAGAGTTCTAAATGATTATAATGTTCTAAGCAGGGTGGAACGTGATAGCACGATTTGATTTTCAAATTTATCAAAAATACAGATGATAGAACTATCAAGAATATATTCTTCTTGATATGTTCGGAGGTTATGTAGAATGAAAGAGTTATGTAACATGACACATGATGATGGTATAATCTACTGTGAACCATCATCAGGTTTCATTAGAAACTCAGCATGACTTACTGTAATATAATCACGTTGATCAAGTGTCATTATATTATACTAACTCATGCATCAGTTCCCAACACTACTTCCAAAAACATTCATATTTTAAGCTCGAAAGTTTACAGAATATAGAAACTAACAGTTTCTATATGATGTAACATTGATAGCACGAATAGATTATTGATTTCAGATAAGAATAATTATGAAAATATCTTCAGAAATATGGAGGATATTTATAATGAAAGATACGATGATATCTTGGAATTTCTAATATCGATGGATGATGAAGCAGATTTATCCGTAAGGGTTTAGATTCGGAAGCGAGGCATTCACTAAATATTTCATCAGAAACGGAATCATTTGGATTCTTTGAAGTCAAACTTATTCTTTGTGATTTGTTCACGGCTTCCTTCATAGTTTCGCATAATCCGCTTTTCGATACTAAATTTTCCATTGAATGTTTCCAACATAATGATACACAGGACGCACGAAGAGGTATATAATTTCGGACGAGAATATTTATGAAATTATCCTCAGAAATATCGAAGATATTGATGATGATATTTTGGAATTTCTAAGTTCGATGGTTGATGGAGAAAGATTTTCCGCAAGATTTTAACATGACTTCGGAGCAAGATATTCTCTAAAGATTTCAACGGATCTAGATTTATCTGGGTTCTATGAATTTAGGGTATGTTACTTGTATTTCTCCTTGGTTTCCTTTACGGTTAGCTCAATCCGTTTTCCAGTTTCAACTTTTCTGAGCTTTTCCAACATACTAATCTTTATCATCAAACTTTCGATGATTATGGTCGTTTACGGTTATCTACAGTTTCTGCTGCTTCATTCAGATTTTTTTTTTCAACTTTCAGAGTATTGATTTGTGACTGAGTGTTTTTCGAAATTTCAGAATGAGAGATCATAATTCTAAGAGATAATTGTCATACATATAACTGTTGATGTAGATATGCTGTGAGTTTTCAAAGTACTGATTGCCGATTCCTCTACATTTACTGCTACCCTATCTGAATCATTTGTTATCGATCCGAGATGATTTCAAGAAAATTGTGTTTTTAGATGATTAAACGCTGACGGTAATATGGTGGAATATAAAAGGTTCCCGGTAACAATAAATGAACATACATATTAGTCAAGGTGATAATGAGGTTGTTTCGAACGAAAAGTCGAAGTTGATTTGCTGAAGCTGTGACAAAATTTGCTACTTTGAAAAGGGATCGCAAAGTTATTTTTGCTAATAAATGCCAAAGGATCTGACGCGGCTACGTGTTAAACTTTTACTCAGTTGCCGAGAATTTCTCAGGTGCATAACTATATGCACAAATCTTTCCTTCCGTAGATGAAGTGCGGTTGATTCATCCTCTCGGTTGAGGTGTTTTCAAGAATCATGAAAGGTTTGAACGCAAAATGTAATCGTGAAGATACAAATGAGGTTTAAGATGAAATCAATTGGCAAACTTGAAGAATTGTTTAGTTTCATATGTTATAATCAATATTTTAATTCATTTTAATTGTCCAATATTATTAGTCCACAGTTGACAGTCCAATAATTCACATATAGTTTAATATATAATATTCGAATTTATTAATACGTGTCGTGACCCGTATACATCTCAGACTCGATCACAACTCAAAGTATATATATTATTATAGAATCAACCTCAACCCTGTATAGAGAACTCAATCATTACTGCATATAGAGTGTCTATGGTGATTCCAAATAATATATATAGATGTGTCGATATGATATGTCAAGACTTGTATACGTGTCCCGATATTTAAAGTGCGTAGAATAAATAACAAAAATTAAATGACAATAAATAAAGTGCGTAAAGTAAATAACAGAAATTAAATGACAATAACTAAAATTGCGAGAATATAAATTGCGATAAAATAAATTGCGATAATTAAATTGCGATAAATAAAATGTAATACGGAATTAACAGTTAGCTAGGAACAGTTAGCTAGGATTTTGTTAGCGTGGTTTCTTAATAAAATTTAATATTGTTAATTAGTCTGTTTCTAATCAATTTTTATTGTGTCCATTATTTCTTCATTATGCCACTTGTTGGATTCTGATAGGTCAACTCCAAATATGAAATTGAATTTGAATGAAAATAGTTATTCTTTGGTGAACGGATACGTATCTCGGTGGTTGTAAATAGGATAGTGAATAACTGTTGAATCAGATTCGAAGAATGTACAGTGTAACTTATTAATGTGAAATTTAAATATTCCTCGGGTATTACCTACCCGTTAAAATATTTTCACCATTAACAGTTTGTACAAAAGAATTTTTAATTACTACCTTTTTGAAAACATATATACATATATATTTTCTTCAGATGTAATCATGGACTTAATGAGTCAATATGATATTAAACTCATTTGATTTTCGGTTGGAACTAGAATAAATAATCTCTAAAACTTTAGAGATTACATATTCGCCATGTCGAACGAATATAAATGAGGTAGAACGATACGTAGAACGAAGATCATACTCAAAGTACATATGATGATATTGAAGCATGGATTGTTGATGGTACAGGTGCTATTATTGATTGTACTGTTGGTGTCAGTGATGTTGCTGAAGCTGATACATTTTGCACCATATTCTTCGAATTGATTATTCGAGCGGTAAGTTCGTTGATTTATTACTCCAGGATGATTGTTGAGCGGATGAATAGGGTTCAGAATTGTGGATAGAATATAATCTTGTCGAGTTACCCTGGAAATGAGACTGAAGATGGTGTCTCGAACAGGTTCGCCGGTAAACGCTTCAGGTTCATTGTCAAGAGGTGAATTCGGTTGATGGAAAAGATCGCTTTCTTCGCGTCTCCATTGATTAAGTCGACTATGAACTCATCAAATGAATTGAGGATGGATGATTGGTTGATTCATTCTGGTGACGCTGCTTTTGGAGCTTAGGTGAACATCCATATCGGAATAGCTGTCGAAACCCTAAGAATTTGAATTGGTTGAGGGATTCATCTCGTACGATTAGATGAAGGATTTTCGATAAGAAATAGATTATATGATGTAGATTAGTACTCTGCAATACATAATTTACATATGCATATATAATACTAAAATCCCATAAGTTACGGAAGAATCTACAGAAAATGTCAGGCAAAGTTTACAATAACAGATACGCTAAGATATGAATTTTGTCTATACACTATTCATGCAGTCAATGCAGTAAAACGTGTCTAAACTAAGAATGATAAGCAAGTGATTTTTCTAAGAATGATAAGCAGATGATTTCCGACTAGAAATGATAAGCAAAACTTTTGACATGCAGACACGGTCGAAGTCCAGACTCACTCAGGCATCTAAACAACTATCAGTTAGACACACTAATGCAAGACCTGGTTCGCTAAGACCACCGCTCTGATACCAACTGAAATGCCCCGTCCTAATCCATCTGGACGAAGTCATCAACATTTGATCCCAGAGCGATGATCGACTTCAAGTAATGTCCATAAAATGAGCAAATGCACAGCGGAAGATTTCTTTCATACCTGAGAATAAACATGCTTTCAAGTGTCAACCAAAAGGTTGGTGAGTTCATTAGTTTAACAAAAATAATCATTTCCATCATTTTAATAGACCACAAGATTTTCATTTCTCATAAATATACGTCCCATGCATAGAGACAAAATCATTCATATGGATTGAACACCTGGTAACCGACATTCACAATATGCATATAAGAATATCCCTATCATTCCGGGATCCTCCATCGGACATGATATAAATTTCGAAGCACTAAAGCATCCGGTACTTTGGATGGGGCTTGTTGGGCCCGATAGATCTATCTTTAGAGTTCGCGTCAATTAGGGTTTCTGTTCCCTAATTCTTAGATTACCAGACTTAATAAAAAGGGCATATTCGATTAGATAATCCAACCATATAATGTAGTTCCGATTACTTGTGTCTATCTCGTAAAGCATTTATAAAAGCTGCGCATGTATTCTCAGTCCAAAATATATATTGCAAAAACATTTAAAAAGGGATTAATAAAACTCACGCATATAAATATTGTAAAACAGTTATGAGACGACCCGACCCAATCCATAGGGACGAATACAATAACATATGATAACATTGCGAGGTACTTGACCTCTATATGATACATTTTACAAACGTTGCATTTATTCTTAAAAGGCAAACTATCATTACATCAATATTTGACATTTTCGTCTAACATTTCATAATATCCAAATGACCTAATCTGTCATTTACTTATTTATATTCTCTATTGAACTCCAATGACTCGAATGCAACGTCTTTGTATCATGGCTTAAAAGGTCCCAAGTAGTATCCTTAACATGAGCTAATGCACAGCGGAAGACTTAATTCATACCTGAGAATAACATGCTTTAAAACGTCAACATAAAGTTGGTGAGATATATAGGTTTGATGCTAGCAGCGTTATAACAATGGAACACAAGATTTCATATATAAACATTTTAATAAAAATATTCTAAGTGGTTGAGCACTTGGTAACCATACTTAACATTTAATCACGTCGCATATTCCCTTTATTATGAAATCTTACTACACCGTACCAAGGTGTAGTCACGAAACGAAGTACTGTGCAACCGTTGAATACTGGTCGTCCAGTCCGGTTGGGGTTGTCAGGCCCGATAGATCTATCAACAGGATTCGCGTTTACAATACCGCTGTAAATATTAGTTACCAAGCTACAGGGAAGTATGTCAGTGGTACAACTCAACGTAGAATATATTTTTCAGTTACTTGTGTCCATAGCGTAAAACATAAAATACATGTATTCTCATCCCGAAATATTTAGAGTTTAAAAGTGGGACTATATACTCACTTTTGTCTTGAAGATATGTAATTTCGACTTGGTCTCCGATTGATATCACGAACCTATCCATATATAATATATCAATACCTTTTCTTTTTAAACAATCGTCACATATATATACTTATAATACTTTTAATACTTTTAATAATTCCTTAGTCCGTAGTTAGCAGTCCGATGTTAGTAATTCAATTTTAATGGTTCATATTTAGTTGTTTAATAAACCCCCAATGAAATAAATAAAACCCCCATCGTATATGTATTGGTCGAGATTAATCTTGACCCATGGTACCGGTGTTGTCAAATGACGTGTTGCGTACATAAAGTACCGGTGTTGTCAAATGACGTGTTGCGTACAATCATGGGATCTTATGATTAATCTTCTCGTATTGTTTACGGGTGATCCTGAACCATATAAAATTAAATTATGAGTACATATGTATAAAATATCATGTTACTTTAGGAAGATGTGATTTATTTAATTTTCTCCAATTATTTTCGTGGCTAAACTAGTCTTGGATATCCGATTTTGTTTTGGTCATAATTTCTTCGTTACAACTCCGTTTTCGTTGATTCAACTTTCCACTTCCTTGGATCGAGTCCCTCTTTAAGAATATGAACTGTAAATACCTTAGTTTGTATTCGAAATCATAGGTCATAGGTCAAATTTTGGTGAAACTTATGAAGTTAATCATTTTTGTTACAAAAACATCATTTAATGACCATTTTTCTAAAAATACTTATACTATGAATTAAATCATGAAATTTTTATGTGTTAACATATTCATAAGAAATATCATTTTTCCAGAATATAAACCTCCAATTCAAAGTTCAAGATGGTTTTTAATTATCCAACCCAAAACAGCCCCCGGTTGCACTCCGACGTCATAAAAACAGTTTTTTAAGGTATTCTTTGAAAAACCAAGTTATACCTTGTTAAATTAGCATATATTTAAGTTATATTACAGGTCTTGAAGTATTTTAAAAGTTAAGTTAGAAGGATCTATTTAGTTTGCAAACAAGTTTGAAATCATTCAAACTATGTTTTTGTTGTTAAAATTGTATACCATACAATAAGATAGCTATATATATATGAATCGAATAAGGTTATGAAAAAAGTTACTACCTCAAGTTACTTGGACAAGATTTCTGTAAAAGAGGAGTAAAAACCTAGAACCAAAAGAGTGATGAAATTGGATGAAAGATTGGAAGCAACTTAAGACATAAACTTGAATTGAAAGTTGTATTTTTGTAGTGTTTTTGTTGATCTTTTTATGGTGGTGTTTAAGGTGATTCTTGAGAGGATTTTTGCTGGAGTTCTTAGAGAGACATGAGGCTAGTAAGTGTGTGTGTTTAGCTAGAGAAATGATGTTCCAAAAATTGAAAATGGATGCATGTATTTATGGTGGTGTAAAAGGTGTATAAATTTGTAATTTTGTGAAAAGATCTTTTAATCATGTGAAATTGTCATACTAAATAACAAAAGTAGTTACCTTATACATAAGGCATGAACAAGGGCTGGTTGGTGGTGATTTGATGTGTATATACCAATAGTAAATACGTATAGAAGCTAGGTATGATACGAGTACATATACTCTAGATATACGTATAGAAATCTTGTGAAAAATGGAATGAGGATTCAAATATAGCTATCTTTTGTGAATATACTTATATTGTTTTATGTATTTAAGTCTTTAAAAGTGATTAAATACATTATATATACGATATATGTATAAACATTATAGGTCGTAAGTATTTATGTCAAATAACGTTACGTATAGTTATCGTTTTGAAAGCTTAAGTTAGTAGTTTCAAAATATACTTATAACTTATTGTTATTAATACAAAATGAGATATTTAAACATCCTTAAATCATGTTAAATATGTATATATACATATATATACACAAACGTATAATTAACATATATTGTATAGTTCGTGATATCATCGGTCAAACTAGACGGTCAAACGTTATGTAAAACTCTTTTCAAAATCATAAATCTCAACAATTTAGATTGCTTATCATGTTGGTAAGTTTTAATTTATGTAAATATTTATCTTATAAGTGTAAAACGATCGGAAAAATCCGGGTCGTTACAGTACCCACCCGTTAAAGAAATTTCGTCCCGAAATTTGGTAGAGGTTGTCATAAATAACAATAGGAATGTTTTCATGATGAATATGAGGTATTAATAGAGTTTTATCATTATTGGAAGATATGGATAAAACGATTCGGTCATGTGAAGCGCACGAGTGAAGCTATCACAAAAGAATGAAATGAGTGAATATAGAATTGTTTTAACCGATGTTGAGATTAGGATTGATTTCCAGAATTTAAGGGATTTAAAGAAAATCTTATGTAATAAGATTTGGTTCTTCGATGATTTAGAAAACAGGATCTCCTTTGATTTAATGCGATAATCTGTTTCGATTTCTTTGTCGGATATTTCACTATAAATCCACCTCCTTCCCTTTCTTACTTCCATACCTCACATCTCTTACTCTTTCTCCTCTAATTCATACCTTAAGGTATCCTTTAAAATGCTTCATCCCGTTCTGATTTTTGTTATACTTCTAACTTTCATATCTTTCATTCTTCTCTTTCATCTACCGCTAGAAGAATCTATTCACTTTTATGATTTTCTTGGAATTATAATGTTTCTAATTCTCCCGTGTCTTTACGTCGCCATACGTATTGATACACACGGTTTGTAGTTTCTGGGTGGTTATTGGGTTTGATATCTTTCCTTATATTTCGATGCTCCTGCTTCTGTTTTCCATAATCATTGTCATCCATAGTTAATACTCTCTCCTATTTGCTGTAATCTATACCCCAATTTCTATTTTGGGACTTTGTCCCTTCGTTTCTTCTTCCCGTCCTTGAGTCAAGCGATCAATAGTTCGAAATTCGTAGGTATAAAATTCGGAATGAACATAGCTAATGCTCTAAGAAAGGAATGGTAATGGCACGATTTTGATTTGTCAAATTACCAGAATATCCAGGAAAATAGAACTATCAAGATGATTTGTTCTTAATATGTTTCGGAATTGGATAGAATGTAAAAGTCGTGTAACATGGCACATGATGACGGTACTGTGAATCATCATATTCCATTAGAAACTTAACATGACTTACTGTAATATAATGAAGTTGATCAAGTTTCATTATATTATACTAGTTCATACATCAGTTCCCAACACTGCTTCAGAACATTCCTATTTTAAACTTGAAGGATTTAGAAACTAACACAGTTTCCTTTATATTGTAACGCAGATATTACAGAGAGATAAATGATTTCAGATAAGGATAGTGGTGAAAATATCTTCAGAAATATTGAGGATATTTATAATGAAAGATATGATAATATCTTGGAATTTCTAATGTCGAAGGATGATGATGAAGATTGACCCGTAAGGGTTTAGATTCAGAAGCAAGGTGTTTGCTACAGAATCGTCATAATTCTTTATGTACAAGTTTAGTCCTTGTAACTTGTTCAGAGTCTCCTTCATGGTTTGTTCAATCCGGTTTTCAGTACCAATTTTCTATCGAGCGTTCCTAACACTTCCTTCTTTTATCATCAACATTTGGTCATTAAGACCTTCTACAACATGCTGCTTCGTCAGTATTTTCAAAGTTATCGGATCTGGGTCATTGGTTATCAAACCAAGATGGTTTAAGGAGAATTGTATTTTTAGATGATTAAACGCTGATGGTAATATGATGGAATATAAAAGGTTCTCCGGTAACGATGGCGAAAGAACAACGTATATATATATATCGAGATTGTAATAAGAGTAGTCTTACTGAGATATCGAAGTGGAGCTGTGACAAAATTAGTTAATTGAAAAGGAATCGTGTGATTGTTTTTGCTAATGGATGATAAGGAATTCGATGCGGATACGTTTTAACTATAACTTCGAGTTCAAAAATTTTTAGGTGCATAACTGTATGCATAAATCTTTATTCCGTAGACGAGGTGCGGCTGGTTGAACTTCTCGATCGAGATGTTTTCAAGAATCATGAAAAGTTGTGAATGCGAATTGTAATCGTCAAGATACAAATGAGGTTTAAAATAGAATCAAGTGGCAAACTTGAAGGATTGTTTAGTTTCATATGTAATAATCATCATTTTAACTCATTTTTAATTGTCCAAAGTTAGCAGTCCAATAGTCCGATTGTCCAATGGTTCAATAAATTCATATATGAACTAAATATATAATATTCGAATTACTTAATACGTATCGTGACCCGTGTACTGGCCCGTGTACTGGTCTCGGTGTCGATCACAACTCAAAGTATATATATATTTTGGAATCAACTCCGACCCTGTATAGCCAACTCCCACCTTCACATATAGAGTGTCTATGGTTGTTCTGAAATATATATATAGATGGATCAATATGATAAGTCGAAACCTTGTATACGTGTCCCGTTATTTAAAATGCGTAAAATAAATAAATATATATCATGACCCATTATACAACGTGTTGTCTCAGAATTAATCCGACGTGTTGTTGTACATGTGTCCCGACGGTATGTAAAGTACAGAAATTAAAATTGCAAGAATGTAAATTGCGATAAATTAAATATTAATCAGTTAGCTGGGAACAGTTAGCCGGAACAGTTAGCATGTAATCCTATCACAATTTCAATTAATTAATTCATCTGTTTCTAACAATTTTTATTTTGCCAATGTTTCTTCATTATGCCACTTGTTGAATTCGGATAGGTAAAAATCCAAATATGAAATTTAAATGGAAATGGTTAATCTGGGGTGAACGGATACGTATATCGGTAATTGTAAGTAGGATAATAAATGATCGTTGAATCAGATTCAAAGAATGTACAGTGTAACTTGTTAATGTGAATTCTAAATATTCCTTGGGTACTACCCACCCATTAAAATATTTTCATCATTAACAGTTTGTACGAATGAAATTTTTAATTACAATCTTTATGAAAATATATTTGCATATATATTTTCTTCGGAGGTAACTATGAATTTAATTAGTCAATAAAATATTCAACTCATTTGATTTATCGTTATTACTAGATTACATAATCTCCAAAACATTAGAGATTACATAATCGTCATGTCGAACGAAGAATGATACGTAAAGAAGAGGTAATCGGTGTAGAATGATATGTAGAACAAAGATCATATTCGAAGTTCAGATGATGATGTTGAGGTACGTGGTGCGGATGTGATTGTTGGTGGTGGTAATGATACGGTTGGTGTTGATGCTGATGATGTCGTTGACGTCGATGATGCTACTGGTACTGAAGATTGCGAGGTTGATGTTGTTAACGGTACTGGTTATGCTGCTGGTGCTGCTGCTGGTGTTTGTAACCTTCGCACCGTGTTCTCCAAAGCCGTCACACGAGCGCGAAGTTCGTTAATTTCTGCTAGTACACCAGGATGATTGGCGGTTGGAGTGAGCGAATGAACAAGATCCGAAATGTGGGATAGGATATAATCGTGACGAGATACTCGAGAAATGAGAGAGAAAATGGTTTCTCGAACAGGTTCGCCGGTAAGTGCTTCAGGTTCGTCGCCAATGGGGCAATTCGGTGGGTGAAAGGGATCACCTTCTTCTTGTCTCCAATAATTTAGTATACTACGAACCCATCCCCAATTCATCCAGAATAGATGATGAGAAATTGGTTGATCCATTCCAGTGACGCTGCCTTCGGAGCCCGAATGGAAATCCATATCAGCGTAGCTGTCGGAGTCGGAGGAATTCGAACTGGACGCGGAGTTCATCTTGTACAGTCGGGGAAATGAATTTTTGGTTTGGAATAGATTATAGGAGTTGGGTTTGGTATTCTTCAATACATAATTTACATATGTATTTATAATACTCAAAATCCCGTGAATTACGGAGAATCTTTGAAATTCGTCAGGCAATGTCTATAGCAACAGATACGCTAGGATACGAATTTTTTCTATACACTATCGATGCACCAAATGCAGTAAGACGTGTCTAGACTTAAGAATACTAAGCAGGCAATTCTTAAGGATGATAAGCAGATGATTTTCGACTAGATATGATAAGCAAAACTTTTGACATGTAGACACGGTCAAAGTCCAGACTCACTAATGCATCCTAACAACTAGCAGTTAGACACACTAATGCAAGGCCTGGTTCGCTAAGACCAACGCTCTGATAGCACATGAGACGACCCGACCCAATCCATAGGGACGAATACAATAACATATGATAACATTGCGAGGTACTTGACCTCTATATGATACATTTTACAAACGTTGCATTTATTCTTAAAAGGCAAACTATCATTACATCAATATTTGACATTTTCGTCTAACATTTCATAATATCCAAATGACCTAATCTGTCATTTACTTATTTATATTCTCTATTGAACTCCAATGACTCGAATGCAACGTCTTTGTATCATGGCTTAAAAGGTCCCAAGTAGTATCCTTAACATGAGCTAATGCACAGCGGAAGACTTAATTCATACCTGAGAATAACATGCTTTAAAACGTCAACATAAAGTTGGTGAGATATATAGGTTTGATGCTAGCAGCGTTATAACAATGGAACACAAGATTTCATATATAAACATTTTAATAAAAATATTCTAAGTGGTTGAGCACTTGGTAACCATACTTAACATTTAATCACGTCGCATATTCCCTTTATTATGAAATCTTACTACACCGTACCAAGGTGTAGTCACGAAACGAAGTACTGTGCAACCGTTGAATACTGGTCGTCCAGTCCGGTTGGGGTTGTCAGGCCCGATAGATCTATCAACAGGATTCGCGTTTACAATACCGCTGTAAATATTAGTTACCAAGCTACAGGGAAGTATGTCAGTGGTACAACTCAACGTAGAATATATTTTTCAGTTACTTGTGTCCATAGCGTAAAACATAAAATACATGTATTCTCATCTCGAAATATTTAGAGTTTAAAAGTGGGACTATATACTCACTTTTGTCTTGAAGATATGTAATTTCGACTTGGTCTCCGATTGATATCACGAACCTATCCATATATAATATATCAATACCTTTTCTTTTTAAACAATCGTCACATATATATACTTATAATACTTTTAATACTTTTAATAATTCCTTAGTCCGTAGTTAGCAGTCCGATGTTAGTAATTCAATTTTAATGGTTCATATTTAGTTGTTTAATAAACCCCCAATGAAATAAATAAAACCCCCATCGTATATGTATTGGTCGAGATTAATCTTGACCCATGGTACCGGTGTTGTCAAATGACGTGTTGCGTACATAAAGTACCGGTGTTGTCAAATGACGTGTTGCGTACAATCATGGGATCTTATGATTAATCTTCTCGTATTGTTTACGGGTGATCCTGAACCATATAAAATTAAATTATGAGTACATATGTATAAAATATCATGTTACTTTAGGAAGATGTGATTTATTTAATTTTCTCCAATTATTTTCGTGGCTAAACTAGTCTTGGATATCCGATTTTGTTTTGGTCATAATTTCTTCGTTACAACTCCGTTTTCGTTGATTCAACTTTCCACTTCCTTGGATCGAGTCCCTCTTTAAGAATATGAACTGTAAATACCTTAGTTTGTATTCGAAATCATAGGTCATAGGTCAAATTTTGGTGAAACTTATGAAGTTAATCATTTTTGTTACAAAAACATCATTTAATGACCATTTTTCTAAAAATACTTATACTATGAATTAAATCATGAAATTTTTATGTGTTAACATATTCATAAGAAATATCATTTTTCCAGAATATAAACCTCCAATTCAAAGTTCAAGATGGTTTTTAATTATCCAACCCAAAACAGCCCCCGGTTGCACTCCGACGTCATAAAAACAGTTTTTTAAGGTATTCTTTGAAAAACCAAGTTATACCTTGTTAAATTAGCATATATTTAAGTTATATTACAGGTCTTGAAGTATTTTAAAAGTTAAGTTAGAAGGATCTATTTAGTTTGCAAACAAGTTTGAAATCATTCAAACTATGTTTTTGTTGTTAAAATTGTATACCATACAATAAGATAGCTATATATATATGAATCGAATAAGGTTATGAAAAAAGTTACTACCTCAAGTTACTTGGACAAGATTTCTGTAAAAGAGGAGTAAAAACCTAGAACCAAAAGAGTGATGAAATTGGATGAAAGATTGGAAGCAACTTAAGACATAAACTTGAATTGAAAGTTGTATTTTTGTAGTGTTTTTGTTGATCTTTTTATGGTGGTGTTTAAGGTGATTCTTGAGAGGATTTTTGCTGGAGTTCTTAGAGAGACATGAGGCTAGTAAGTGTGTGTGTTTAGCTAGAGAAATGATGTTCCAAAAATTGAAAATGGATGCATGTATTTATGGTGGTGTAAAAGGTGTATAAATTTGTAATTTTGTGAAAAGATCTTTTAATCATGTGAAATTGTCATACTAAATAACAAAAGTAGTTACCTTATACATAAGGCATGAACAAGGGCTGGTTGGTGGTGATTTGATGTGTATATACCAATAGTAAATACGTATAGAAGCTAGGTATGATACGAGTACATATACTCTAGATATACGTATAGAAATCTTGTGAAAAATGGAATGAGGATTCAAATATAGCTATCTTTTGTGAATATACTTATATTGTTTTATGTATTTAAGTCTTTAAAAGTGATTAAATACATTATATATACGATATATGTATAAACATTATAGGTCGTAAGTATTTATGTCAAATAACGTTACGTATAGTTATCGTTTTGAAAGCTTAAGTTAGTAGTTTCAAAATATACTTATAACTTATTGTTATTAATACAAAATGAGATATTTAAACATCCTTAAATCATGTTAAATATGTATATATACATATATATACACAAACGTATAATTAACATATATTGTATAGTTCGTGATATCATCGGTCAAACTAGACGGTCAAACGTTATGTAAAACTCTTTTCAAAATCATAAATCTCAACAATTTAGATTGCTTATCATGTTGGTAAGTTTTAATTTATGTAAATATTTATCTTATAAGTGTAAAACGATCGGAAAAATCCGGGTCGTTACAAGTTAATAAAGCATTTGCATGTATTCTCAGCCCAAAAACGTAAAGAGTAAAAGGGAGCAAATGAAACTCACCTAATGTATTTTGTAGTAAAAATACATATGACTATATTGAACAATGCAGGGTTGGCCTTGGATTCACGAACCTATAATAATTATATATATATTAACACATATATTTGTAATTGGACATTTCATTATTAGTGATATAAATTATATGTTTCATATCTAAATACTTCATATATATTATTACATTGTAACTTATCATAATGTATTCAAATTAATATTTATCTTTATATATGTGTTATCATTACTTATAATATTTTTAGATATATTTAAACACTAGATGTAATTTAGTTATTGTTATAGTTACAAAGATATATTATGTAATATATTTTCTATATATAACTCTTTTGTTTGAAAAATTAATAATTATAATAGTACTAAATAGAGACCATAATACTAATAATAATAAAAATAATAATTTTTATGAAAAGATATGATAATAATAATGATAGTAATAATAATGTTAAAAGTAATAATAAAAGTAATGTTAATCCTAATAATAATAATGATACTTTTAAATTTTAAATAAAAGGATAAATTTGATAATAATGATAATTCTAATATTAGTCTTAATGATAATACTACTAATTTTAATGATGAGAGTCATTAAGATAATCATAATACTAATACTCATATTAATAATAATATATATTTTAGTAATAATCATAATGATAATAATATTAATGATACTAATAATCTTATTTCTAATATTGATATTAATAATAATTACTTAATAACAATCAATAATAATAATTAATACCAACAATAATAATAACAATAATAATAATAATGAAATAATAATGATAAGAGGTTTAGTAATAACTACCTCAAAAAGAAAATGGCTTAAAAACAATGCCGCAGCCCGGGCTCGAACCCGCGATCTCTCGTTCAATCCTAACACTCCTAACCCTCTAGGCTGTCTTGCTTTCTTGCTATAAAATGTAACTAGAATCCTTATAATCCTTTTTATTCGAACATGCCAGCAGCATAGTTACAGCCCAATAGACAATTTAGGTTGAATCTCGGCCCAAGTAAAATAAAACAGCCCAATCTAATTTGTAGCCCAAGATAACCATTAATCTAATCCATTAACCGTTTAATTGAATCAAGTTGTAAAAAAACATAGGGTTACGGTAGTTCATCCAGAAGCAAAAACAACAAACTCGTCATCATCATTGTATATGTTCAACATCATGACCATAATAAACTTAACATTCTAACAGCATCAATTAACAGAAAAAATAAGTGGGTTTGCAAGTCGAGCAGGAATAGTAGATTGACAGTAGCAGCAACAATTAACAAGTGATGATGATGGTTTTGGCAGTTTTTAAACCGAGACAAGATCACAGAAAACAAGCAGCGAACAGCCACTGCTGCGAAGGCGGTATGTGGGTGGTTTGGTTCGATGACGGTTATGATTGGTGTTTGCTAGACCTAACTGAAAGAAGAAAACAACCACAACAGTAAACAGAAATCAGAAAAAGGTATACGCGTAACATCAGTAATATAAGAACAAAAAGAAGAAGAAAGAAAGAAAAAAAAAACAAATTTCATATACATGTAAACTGAAAGTGGTGGCGGTTTAACCGGTGGTCAACGGTGGTAGTGATGGAGGATTGGGTGGTGTTAGAAGATTCACGATGGTGGTTATGGGTTAATGAAGGTTGTGTTCAATGATGGTGATTCATTGTGATTGGTTGCGAGTAGCAAAAGGTGATCGAGGAAGATGGTGTCGGTTGTGTTAATGTCGAGTTTGTTGATCATTCGTTCTCGTTCATTAAAATGTTGCAGGTTATGCGATGGTGAGATTTTGGGTGATGACCATAACATAAGAAGGAAAAATAAATAAATAAATAAACAAAAATGGTTTTTGGGTTTTAATGGTAGGTTGTTTTTGGATCTTTGTTAACAGAACCCGATAGCAGTAGCAAGAGGAGGATGATGGTTTGGTTGTCTTCTGTAAATGGAGAAATGGTTTTGATTAGTAGCTTAAGTCTTAATTTACATTCTGTTATGAGTTTGAGTATGGGTTGTAAAGGGACTTGGGTCCCAATAGAACATGCATTAATAAATCATGAGATTGAGAAAGCAAAAAAAAATCAGTACGGGATTAATAATATATATCTAATATCTATGTGTACAAGTGTGATGGAAAGAGATACATGTATATTTGCAACAAGTAGTACTGGCAAACAAAATAATTCACAATCATCTTGTATTATTTCTCTTGTGAAAGTTAATTGCTTAGACCTTGTTGTCAGTATATACTTTTGATCGGCAATTAAAAGCAAACATCATTATCCAACATTTTTTTTTAGATGTTAAATTGTAACTTAGTCACTTGGTCTTATGTACCTAACACTTCAATGAAAGATGCTTTCTTTGACTAATTAATTATACTAGTTATATTTACATTTACAAAAATTCCTAGGTATCACATATATTTTTTTTTTATAACTTCTTCAACTTGATACAACGTAAATGAATTTAATTAAGATATAAATTCTCTAATTTCATTAACGTAGACTAACCATTTTAATTAAAATTCTTAAATGTCATTATTAAATAGATACTTACATTATATATAAATATGTCTTATATTAGTTTTAATTAGGTCGAGTTATATATATATATTTTTTTTTTTGTTCGAAATCCCCTACGTTTGTAATATGAAAATATATGTGTATACATTGTTAATATACTTCATGAGATACATAATTCTTATTGTTTCAAGTTAGATATATAATATATATATATACACACATATCTAATTACAATTAATTGTTCGTGAATCGTAGGGAATAGTCAAAGGTCAAATGTATACATGAACACAGTTCAATGTTTTTGAGACTTCATTGTTACTGACTTTGCTTGTCGTGTCGAAATCGTATAAACATTGAGTTTAAATTTGGTCAGAAATTCCCGGGTCATCACAATTTTTACCATGCAGGATTTAAATCTTGTGGTCTATCAAAATGATAAATTTTATTATTTTATGATAAACCTATGAACTCACCAACCTTTTGGTTGACACTTGAAAGCATGTTTATTCTCAGGTATGAAAGAAATATTTCGCTGTGCATTTGCTCATTTTAGAGATATTACTTAGAGTTATTCATGACATATTTCAAAAGACGTTGCATTCGAGTCGTTGAGTTCATCAAGATTATTATTAAGTCAATTATAGTTGGATATATTATGAAATGGTATGCATGCCGTCAACTTTCGATGAAATGAAAGTTTGTCTTTTTATAAACGAAAGCAATGTTTGTAAAATGTATCATATAGAGGTCAAGTACCTCGCGATGAAATCAACTATTGAGAATAGTTTATAATGTATATGAACGGGTCCTTTCAGTTGGTATCAGAGCTGGTATAATGCCGTCCATGTGTGGCGAGTTAGTCGTAAAGGAGGTTCTCACAGTGTTACTTGTGACGAAGCATTGCCTCTTACTCCTTGCGATCCCTTACGAGGGTTGGCAGTAGCCGAGAGGCAGGCCCTAAAATCAGTATCTGAGGTACACTCAGTGGTCACCAGGCGGTTAGCTGGGAAGGCACTGGGTGAGATGGTGGTTGTCCCCACTGTATCTGCAGTTGGTATCAGAGAGGTGGTCTTAGTGAATCAGGTCTTGCATTAGTGTGTCTAACTGATAGTTATTTAGATGCATTAGTGAGTCTGGACTTCGACCGTGTCTGCATGTCCAAAGTTTTACTTATCATTTAATGTCGAAAATTACTTTCTTATCATCCTTAAGTCTAGACACATCATACTGCATTGATTTCATGAATAGTGTATAGACAAAATTCATATCTTAGCGTATCTGCTAATTCATATCTTAGCGTATCTGTTACTGTAAACTTGCCTGGCATATTCCAAAAATTCCTCCATAAACTACGGGATCTTCTGTACTATATACAGGTATTCTATGTAATTAGAATATCATCCGATATCCGAAAAATCATTTCATATCGAAACCCTTTATCTAACCGTGCAAGATGAATTCTGCAACCAGTTCAAGTTCCTCGGATTCTAACAACCATTCCGAAATGGATTTCCACTCGAGCTCCGAATGCAGTGTAATCGGAATGGATCAACCAATTAGCCATCATCAATTCTGGATGAATTGAGGATGGGTTCGTAGTCAAATTAATCAATGGAGGTGAGAAGAAGTAATCCCTCCCACCAACCATATTGCCCTATTGACAATGAACCTGAAGCACTTACCGTCGAACCTGTTCGTAATACCATTTTTTCTCGCATTTTCCGAATATCTCGCCATGATTATATACTATCTCAAAACCTTATTCACTCGCTCATTCCTACCGACAATCATCCCAGAGTAATAAGCCAACAAGCTTCGCGCCCGAGTTGTAGCCTTGGAAAATATGGTGCAAAACGTACCAGCTTCAGCAACGTCACCATCATTAACAGTACCATTACCACCAACAACAACATCCGCATCACACATCTCGACATCACAATCTATACCTCGAACATCAACATCATATGCACCATAGATACCAAGGAGTAACAACAACAATGAACGATGAAGTATTGATCCATAACTTCATTGAAGAAATATCCTGCGAAGAATATGTGATTCCTAATAGTTAACGATGAAGTATTGATCCATACCTTCATTGAAGAAATACTCTGCGGAGAATATGTGATTCCTAATAGTTTTAGAGATTGCTTATTCTAGCTCAAACCGAAAATCATATGAGTTTAATATCATATTAACTCATTAAATCCATGTTTACATCTGAAGAAAATATATATGTATATATGTTTTCATAAAGATTGTGATTAAAAATTCTTTTGTACAAACTGTTAATGATGAAAATATTTTAACGGGTAGGCAATACCCGAGGAATATTTAGATTTCACATTAACATGTTACATCGTACGTTCTTTAAAATCTGATTCAACAATCATTTACTATCCTACTTACAACCACATATATACGTATCTGTTCACCAAAGAATAACCATTTTCATTCAAATTTAATTTCATATTCAGATTTTGATCGATTAAAATCCAAGTCAAGATTTAACAGAAGACATCACTTTTAGATTCCTACATCTTTCAAAGCCATACTTTGAATTCAAAACTGTGCTAGATCCATTGGCGTATTATTACCGAAAATAACTTTATAATTCCTTTCCAAAATTAGCCAATTTTGTCACAACTCCAGCAAATCAACTTCGACTTTCATTCGGATTAGCCTTATTATAACTTTGATATATAAGTTTGCCACTTGATTTCATCCTAAACAATCATTCGTATCTTGACGATTACCATCAGCGTTTAATCATCTAAAAATACAATTCTTTTGAAACCACCTCGGATTGATAGCCGATGATTCAGATATGGTAGCATTAAATGCATGGGAAACAACAAAATTATAGATTGTCTAAATGGCCAAGAGTTTGATGATAAAGAATGGAGTGTTAGGAACGCTCGATAGAAAATTTGGCACTGAAAAGCGGATTGAGCTAACTTTGAAGGAGACCAAGGTAAAATACAAGGACCATACTATATATACAAAGAATCCAGGTAATTTCGGATCCGATGAAATCTTCAACGAATATCTTGCTCTGAAGTTATGTTAGAATTTTGCGAAAAATCTTTCTTCATCAACCTCCGAACTTAGAAATTCCAAAATATCATCATAAATATCTTCAATATTTCTGAGGATATTTTCATGAATATTCTTGTCTGAAATTATCTATCTCTTCGTGTTATTTATGTCACATCGTAAAAGAAACTGTTTTAGTTTCTATCCTTCTATAAAATTTTAGTTTAAATTATGAATGATTTTTGGAGAAGTGTTGGGAATTGAAGCATGAGTTAGTATAATATAATAACGCCCGGCCAACGTGATTATATTACAGTAAGTCATGCTGAGTTTCTAATGGAATGTGATCAAGGATCACAGATCATACCTTTATCATGAACCATGTTACATAACTCTTTCATTCTACTTAACCTCCAAACATATCAAGAAAATATATATTCTTGATAGTTTTATTCTCAGTGATTCTGGTAAGTTAACAAATCAAATCGTACTATTATGTTCCTTCCTGCTTATAACATTATGATCGATCGAAAATTCATACCTATGAATTCTGGACCATTATTAGCTTGACTTGAAGTCGGGAAGAGAAAACAAGAGCATGGAACTCCGAAATATAAATGAAAACACAAAGCCGATCACAAACACAGAAATTACAAACCGTGTATATCAATACGTATAGCAAGATAAAGACACGGGAGAATTAGAAATACTACAACCCCAAGGTAATAGTAGAAGTGAATAGAATCCTCCGGTGGGAGTTGGAAGATAATAAAGACAGATACGATAGTCAGAATAAGAACAAGGATCAGAACTGGATTAAGCATTGTTACAATTTTTAGATGTATGGATTAGGGAAGAAAGTATAGGAATGGTGAGAATAATAAAACGGAAGAGGTAAATTTATAATGAAAGTACTTGATAAAGTAATCGAGGTAGATCATCGCATTTAATTAAAGAGATTATAACTTCCTCATTTATCGAAGAATCATATCTTATTTAGATTTCCAAGATTTTCATTTAAATCCCTTGAATTCCGAAATTCAACCATGACTAGTCAAAAGTTATGATGAAACTTGCCTTTCTCATTTCACTATTTAGTGATAGCTTCATTCGTACTCTTCGAGTAATCGAATTGTCTTATTCATATTACTCAATGATGATAAAACTCTATTTATCAACTCATATTCGTCATGAAAAAATTTTTAGTGTTAGCCATGACTACCACACTCAAATTTCGGGACGAAATTTCTTTAACGGGTAGGTACTGTGACGACCCGCAAATTTCCGACCAGATTTAAACTTTATCTTTATATTATTCCGACAAGATAAGCAAAGTCTGTAATATTGAAGTCTCAAAAACTGTGAACTATTTACATGTAATCATTTACCCTTCGACTGTTTCCGACGATTCACAAACCAATAAATAATAAATAGAAATATATATATACATAAATAAATATATATGTAAATAATTAAATATTATAAATTAAATATATTAATAAACTAGTATGTGATTTAGATAGAAAACTTAAAATTTATATTTAAAACATGATTATATATGAAGTAGTGAAATATATAAATGTATAAATATATATACATATATGTATATATATATATATATGATTAATATACATAATTATTAATTGTATGTATATTATAATATATATAAAATGTAAAGATATTAAATATTAAATATTTGCTACTATTTAATATATATTATATTACATAATTAATAATATGCAATATTGATATATTCAATTTAAATTAAATAATAAATATAATTGTTATATTAATGTTATTATTACTTCATGATTATTAAGAGTAATATTAATATCAGTATTATTAGTATTACTACATATGATATATAAATATGAAAATTTATACATTTAAATTGTTATAATATTATTATTACTAAAAATTGTAAACTTTTATTATTATCATTATTACTTTTATCATTAGACTTATTGTTATTGAATTTATTTTAATATTATTATTATTATCATTATTTTTAGTATATTTATTATTATTAATAACAATATCAATATTATTATTATAAATTAATTATTAATATTAATTAAAGATAATTAAATTCAATAAATTCGTACAATATGTTTTTGTCCTTGTCTGTTTTAGCTCTTCCTTCATTCCCTGCTACTGATTGAATCCTGTCTCAAGTTTGTTACACCTTACATCAGATCGTACGAATCTTTATCAATTAGTCATGATATCAAACAAATTCAGTTTCAATCGATTATAATTATATGAATTTTCTTCTGACAAGATAAATGAACTGTCGAGTAAATCAAGCTATCAAACAAACTTAATTTAACTATATTAGCTATAATTATATCTTAGTATCCATATAAACTTCTACTAATACAAATCGATGGAAAATAGAAAAATTAAATTAAAACTTTCAAAGAACATCACCACCACTTTGATCATAAACAACCACACAAACATACCTTCAACGAAGAACAACCACTTATACACCACTGCCACATTTGATTGAACCCTTATTTGAACACCAACACGAATCACTTACCTGATAGCTTCTATGAACCACCATGCCACTTCTACCTTCTATTTATGTTACAATCTTCGACCCAAACTGCACCACTATCACTAATCCTTGTTCCTGCTACAGCACAATAATTGTTGCTATTTCCACTTTGTTCGAATAATATCTATAGTGATGTAACTATTGAAATTTTTTTCTTCTTTCTTTGTGTTCCTTTCTTCTTGATGAACACCTTTAAACCACCATTCTCAAAACCGTAATCAAAGACGCCTCCATAACCATATCATTGAACCTCCACCATAACAAACCGCCAATCGAACACCCTATTTCCAAACCACCACACCCTTTGGTTCTAAACTACTGCTGCTGCACCTCTCTTTTCACGATTACCCTATACTCGCTTTCCAACTTTCTTTATAAAATATGGTAACCCACAACCAACGAGTTACTTCTGTTGTTACTTCTATTATTTTTCTAAATTAAAAAGCTACGATAAACCGTCTGATTATATTGAGAACAATTATTATTACCTTCTCGATTATTCTGTTAAATACCATCGCCAAACGCCACCATCACCATATCATACAACTTGCTCGATGTAAACCTCCACCGCCACCATGCTTTACGACTACTAACCTCTTTACTCCTTATTTTGATTCAACTTTCACCTTCCACGATTAACTGCTGCAACTACTCCTTTTTTTTTTCCTTAAAAACCGAAATACAAGCAAAGGTATCTTATATAAGTGTTTCTCCTTGTAGTCTACTTTCACCAAACAAATACCCCACTTGTCAAACATTTTCACTAGTGGGGGAAGAATATCATTACAACAATAACAATTGCATGTCTTTTCTTTGCTTTTTAGCCGAAAGTCACAAACCACAATATTCCCATTTGTATATAATATGAGGTTATATAGTAGTGGAGTTGGTTAAGTGGGGAAAAGAATGTGAGGTTGACGTGTAAATTGCTCCATTCCAAAGACCCCGAAATGCATTACTATATTTAATATGGAAACTATTAACATGCCTTCGAATCAACAAAAGGGCTGTAATCCATTTATCATTGATGCGGGTTTGTTGAAACATAGGACTACTATGCGTTTGGCTACTTGTTTATTTAGGCCGTATGGTAAATTTTTGATAGTGGATGATACCTAGGGTTATGATTTTATTATGGACCAATACTTAATACTTGAGCTTAGAGATCTATTGGGCCACAAAATTTACAATCCATCGGTTATGTATTTTTTTTTTGTTATTACTCGATGACAATTTAAACACCCACACCATTTAAGTTGGTGATAATGGTGGGTATGAAGACGAGAAAGTAAGATGGTGAATTTGTATGTAATACATGTTAATAAAGATGAGTATTAAGAGGATGATAATGTTTAAGGTTAGATTATGTTAAGATGATGATGTGAAAGATTATGATACATGTACGATAATGATAAACGAGGTGATTAAAAAGGTGTTTGGTTCTGGTCAATCGAATTTATGAAGAAGAAGAAGGTTAATTACGGTTTAAGTATATTTAAGTTACAAATAATAACAAGAAGGATCGAGCAGAGCAGTTGGTTAAGGTGTGCTATTGGGTTAGCGGGACGTCACGGGTTCAAACCCGGACTTGGGCATTTTTTTAGGGATACTTCTTTGAGGTAGTTAACATATTACTCATTATTATTATTATTATTATTATTATTATTATTATTATTATTATTATTATTATTATTATTATTATTATTATTATTATTATTATTATTATTATAATAATAATTATTATTGTTATTATTATTGTTATTTTTATTATTATTATTATTATTATTATTATTATTATTATTATTATTATTATTATTATTATTATTATTATTATTATTATTATTATTATTATTATCGTTATCATTCTTAGTATTATTATTAGTAAAAGTATTATTATTATCATTAATATCATTAACATTAACATTATTATTATTATTATCATCATTATTACTTTTAACATTAAAATTAATATTTTTAACATAATTTTTATTATTATTATTTCTATCAAAATTTATATTATTATTAGAATTACCATTTAGATTATTATTAGTATCAATATTATTATTATTATTAGCATTATTACTTTCATATTAACAATATTATTATCATAAATAAATATTTTCTATATAAGAGTATATTATTTACAACTATATCAATACATCTAATTATATATATTAAGGTTATTTATATAAATATATTTACATATAACAAATTGTTAATTTTTGATATAATATCAATCATATGTATATATAAAACTATATAAACATTAAATATATTAAATATATATACAAATTAAATATATAAGATATATAATTTAAGATATATTATAAAAATTTATTTGATTACGATTATATGTATTAATATACATATAAATGATATAGGTTCGTGAATCCGAGGCTAACCTTGCATTGTTCAGTTCCGTCGTATGCATATTTTTACTACAAAATATCGTATAGTGAGTTCATTTGATTCCCTTTTACTCTTTACATTTTTGGGACTGAGAATACATGCGCTACTTTTACAACTGCTTTATTAAATGCTTTTGAAATACATTTTGAACTGCGAATACATGAAATGCTTTGATAAATGTTTGACGAGATAGACACAAGCAAAACATTCTTCGAATGAATTATGTGGACGTGATAATTGCCACCATTGAATTATGTGGACGTGATAATTGCGACAATTGATATGAATATTTTTCCCCTGATTATTATTGCTTGGTAACCTAAGAATTAGGGAACATCACTAATTTTGAGAATTAGTGCACGCCTAATTGACGCGAATCCTAAAGGTAGCTACCGGGTTTAACACCCTCACCCAGAATGTTCACTAGACGGAAGGGCTAGTGGGCGTGCTGTTTAATACTTCGAAGTTTATATGATTATTATACAGACGAGATGTTCTGTTTTGGGGATATTATTATGCGCATTATATGTTAAGGTCGGTTACCAAGTCTAGTTATGAAAGCAATGAAAAGTGAATGTTATGTATCGAGAGAATGATTTTATACACAGGTTATGTGTATGTTATTTTTGTGCACGAGATTTGTGTACGGTTACTAAGATTTATGAAAGATGATTTCGTACACGAGAAAGGTGTACTGTATTTAAAAGATATCGCATGTACATTACAGGTGGGTATAGGATTCGGGCCCATTTGTACCATGCAGGATTTAAATCTTGTGGTCTATCAAAATGATGAATTTTATTATTTTATGATAAACCTATGAACTCACCAACCTTTTGGTTGACACTTGAAAGCATGTTTATTCTTAGGTATGAAAGAAATCTTCCGCTGTGCATTTGCTCATTTTAGAGATATTACTTGGAGTTATTCATGACATATTTCAAAAGACGTTGCATTCGAGTCGTTGAGTTCATCAAGATTATTATTAAGTCAATTATAGTTGGATATATTATGAAATGGTATGCATGCCGTCAACTTTCGATGAAATGAAAGTTTGTCTTTTTAAAAACGAATGCAATGTTTGTAAAATGTATCATATAGAGGTCAAGTACCTCGCGATGAAATCAACTATTGAGAATCGTTTATAATGTATATGAACGGGTCCTTTCAGTTGGTATCAGAGCTGGTATAACGCCGTCCATGTGTGGTGGGTTAGTCGTAAAGGAGGTTCCCTCAGTGTTACTTATGACGAAGTATTGGCTCTTACTCCTTGCGATCCCTTACGAGGGTTGGTAGTAGCTGAGAGGCAGGACCTAAAATCAGTATTTGAGGTACACTCAGTGGTCACCAGGCGGTTAGCTGGGAAGGAACTGGGTGGGACGGTGGTTGTCACCACTGTATCTACAGTTGATATCATAGCGGTGGTCTTAGTGAAGCAGGTCTTGCATTAGTGTGTCTAACTGATAGTTGTTTAGATGCATTAGTGAGTCTGGACTTCGACCGTGTCGGCATGTCAAAAGTTTTGCTTATCATTTCGTGTTAAAAATTTCTTTCTTATCATCCTTAAGTCTAGACACATCATACTGCAATGATTGCATGAATAGTGTATAGACAAAATTCATATATTAGCGTATCTGCTAATTCATATCTTAGCGTATCTGTTACTGTAAACTTGCCTGGCATATTCCAAAAATTCCTCCATAAACTACGGGATCTTCTGTACTATATACAGGTATTCTATGTAATTAGAATATCATCCGATATCCAAAAAATCATTTCATATCGAAACCCTTTATCTAACCGTGCAAGATGAATTCTGCAACCAGTTCAAGTTCCTCGGATTTCGACAACCATTCCGAAATGGATTTCCACTCGAGCTCTGAATGTAGTGTAACCGGAATGGATCAACCAATTAGCCATCATCAATTCTGGATGAATTGAGGATGGGTTCGTAGTCGACTTAATCAATGGAGGTGAGAAGAAGTAATCCCTCCCACCAACCATATTGCCCTATTGGCAATGAACCTAAAGCACTTACCGTCGAACCTGTTCGCAATACCATTTATTCTCTCATTTCCCGAATATCTCGCCATGATTATATACTATCTCAAAACCTTATTCACTCGCTCATTCCTACCGACAATCATCCCGGAGTAATAAGCCAACGAGATTCGCGCCCGAGTTATAGCCTTGGAAAATATGGTGCAAAACGTACCAGCTTCAGCAACGTCACAAGCATTAACAGTACCATTACCACCAACAACAACATCCGCATCACACGTCTCGACATCACAATCTATACCTCGAACATCAACATCATACGAACCATAGATACCAAGGAGTAACAACAACAATGAACGATGAAATATTGATCCATAACTTCATTGAAGAAATATCCTGCGAAGAATATGTGATTCCTAATAGTTAACGATGAAGTATTGATCCATAACTTCATTGAAGAAATACTCTGCGGAGAATATGTGATTCCTAATAGTTTTAGAGATTGCTTATTCTAGCTCAAACCGAAAATCATATGAGTTTAATATCATATTAACTCATTAAATCCATGATTACATCTGAAGAAAATATATATGTATATATGTTTTCATAAAGATTGTGATTAAAAATTCTTTTGTACAAACTGTTAATGATGAAAATATTTTAACGGGTAGGTAATACCCGAGGAATATTTAGATTTCACTTTAACATGTTACATCGTACGTTCTTTAAAATCTGATTCAACAATCATTTACTATCCTACTTACAACCACAGATATACGTATCCGTTCACCAAAGAATAACCATTTTCATTCAAATTTAATTTCATATTCAGATTTTGATCGATCAAAATCCAAGTCAAGATTTAACAGAAGACATCACTTTGAGATTCCTACATCTTTCAAAGCCATACTTTGAATTCAAAACTATGCCAGATCCATTGGCGTGTTATTATCGAAAATAACTTTATAATACCTTTCCAAAATTAGCCAATTTTGTCACAGCTCCAGCAAATCAACTTCGACTTTCATTCGGATTAGCCTTATTATAACTTTGATATATAAGTTTGCCACTTGATTTCATCCTAAACAATCATTCATATCTTGACGATTACCATCAGCGTTTAATCATCTAAAAACACAATTCTCTTGAAACCACCTCGGATTGATAACCGATGATTCAGATATGGTAGCATTAAATGCAGGGGAAACAACAAAATTATAGATGGTCTAAATGGCCAAGGGTTTGATGATAAAGAATGGAGTGTTAGGAACGCTCGATAGAAAATTTGGAACTGAAAAGCGGATTGAGCTAACTTTGAAGAAGACCAAGGTAAAATACAAGGACCATACTATATATACAAAGAATCCAGGTAATTTCGGATCCGATGAAATCTTCAACGAATACCTTGCTCCGAAGTCATGTTAGAATTTTGCGAAAAATCTTTCTTCATCAACCTCCGAACTTAGAAATTCCAAAATATCATCATAAATATCTTCGATATTTCTGAGGATATTTTCATGAATATTCTTGTCTGAAATTATCTATCTATTCGTGTTATCTATGTCACATCGTAAAAGAAACTGTTTTAGTTTCTATCCTTCTATAAAATTTTAGTTTAAATTATGAATGATTTTTGGAGAAGTGTTGGGAATTAAAGCATGAGTTAGTATAATATAATGACGCCCGGCCAACGTGATTATATTACAGTAAGTCATGCTGAGTTTCTAATGGAACGTGATCAAGGATCACAGATCATACCTTTATCATGAACCATGTTACATAACTCTTTCATTCTACTTAACCTCCAAACATATCAAGAAAATATATATTCTTGATAGTTTTATTCTCAGTGATTCTGGTAAGTTAACAAATTAAATCGTGCTATTACGTTCCTTCCTGCTTAGAACATTATGATCGATCGAAACTTTATACCTACGAATTCTGGACCATTATTCGCTTGACTTGAAGTCGGGAAGAGAAAACAAGAGCATGGAACTCCGAAATATAAATGAAAATACAAAGCCGATCACAAACACAGAAATTACAAACCGTGTATATCAATACGTATAGCAAGATAAAGATACGGGAGAATTAGAAATACTACAACCCCAAGGTAATAGTAGAAGTGAATAGAATCCTCCGGTGGGAGTTGGAAGAGAATAAAGATATATACGATAGTCAGAATAAGAACAAGGATCAGAACTGGATTAAGTATTGTTACAATTTTTAGATGTATGGATTAAGGAAGAAAGTATAGGAATAGTGAGAATAATAAAACGGAAGAGGTAAATTTATAATGAAAGTACTTGATAAAGCAATCGAGGCAGATCATCGCATTTAATTAAAGAGATCATAATTTCCTCATTTATCGAAGAATCATATCTTATTTAAATTTTCAAGATTTTCCTTTAAATTCCTTGAATTCCGGAATTCAACCATGACTAGTCAAAAGTTATGATGAAACTTGCCTTTCTCATTTCACTATTTAGTGATAGCTTCATTCGTACTCTTCGAGTAATCGAATTGTCTTATTCATATTACTCAATGATGATAAAACTCTATTTATCAACTCATATTGGTCATGAAAACAATTTTAGTGTTAGCCATGACGACCACACTCAAATTTCGGGACGAAATTTCTTTAACGGGTAGGTACTGTGACGACCAGCAAATTTCCGACCAAATTTAAACTTTATCTTTATATTATTTCGACACGATAAGCAAAGTCTGTAATATTGAAGTCTCAAAAACTGTGAACTATTTTCATGTAATCATTTACCCTTCGACTGTTTCCGAGGATTCACGAACCAATAAATAATAAATAGAAATATATATATATACATAAATAAATATAAATGTAAATAATTAAATATTATAAATTAAATATATTAATAAAATAGTATGAGATTTAGATAGAAAACTTAAAATTTATATTTAAAACATGATTATATATGAAGTAGTGAAATATATAAATGTATAAATATATATACATATATGTATATATATATGATTAATATACATAATTATTAATTGTATGTATATTATAATATATATAAAATGTAAAGATATTAAATATTAAATATTTGCTACTATTTAATATATATTATATTACATAATTAATAATATGCATTATTGATATATTCAATTTAAATTAAATAATAAATATAGTTGTTATACTAATGTTATTATTACTTCTTGATTATTAAGAGTAATATTAATATCAGTATTATTAGTATTACTACATATGATATATAAATATGAAAATTTATACATTTAAATTGTTATAATATTATTATTACTAAAAATTATAAACTTTTATTATTATCATTATTACTTTTATCACTAGACTTATTGTTATTGAATTTATTTTAATATTATTATTATTATCATTATTATTAGTATATTTATTATTATTAATAACAATATCAATATTATTATTATAAATTAATTATTAATATTAATTAAAGATAATTAAATTCAATAAATTCGTACAATCTATTTTTGTCCTTGTCTGTTTTAGCTCTTCCTTCATTCCCTGCTACTGATTGAATCCTGTCTCAAGTTTGTTACACCTTACATCAGATCGTACGAATCTTTATCAATTAGTCATGATATCAAACAAATTCAGTTTCAATAGATTGTAATTATATGAATTTTCTTCTGACAAGATAAAGAAAGTGTCGAGTAAATCAAGCTATCAAACAAACTTAATTTAACTACATTAGCTGTAATTATATCTTAGTATCCATATAAACTTCTACTAATACAAATCGATGGAAAACAGAAACATTAAATTAAAACTTTCAAAGAACATCACCACCACTTTGATCATAAACAACCACACAAACATAACTTCAACGAAGAACAACCACTTATGCACCACTGCTACATTTGATTGAACCCTTATTTGAACACCAACACGAATCACTTACCTGATAGCTTCTATGAACCACCATGCCACTTCTACCTTCTATTTATGTTACAATCTTCGACCCAAACTGCACCACTATCACTAATCCTTGTTCCTGCTGCAGCACAATAATTGTTGCTGTTTCCACTTTGTTCGAATAATATCTATAGTGATGTAACTATTGAATTTTTTTCTTCTTTCTTTGTGTTCCTTTCTTCTTGATGAACACCTTTAAACCACCATTCTCAAAACCGTAATCAAAGACACCTCCATAACCATATCATTGAACCTCCACCATAACAAACCGCCAATCGAACACCCTATTTCCAAACCACCACACCCTTTGGTTCTAAACTACTGCTGCTGCACCTCTCTTTTCACGATTACCCTATACTCGCTTTCCAACTTTCTGTATAAAATATGGTAACCCACAACCAACGAGTTACTTCTGTTGTTACTTCTATTATTTTTCTAAATTAAAAAGCTACGATAAACCGTCTGATTATATTGAGAACGATTATTATTACCTTCTCGATTATTCTGTTAAATACCATCGCCAAACGCCACCATCACCATATCATACAACTTGCTCGATGTAAACCTCCACCGCCACCATGCTTTATGACTACTAACCTCTTTACTCCTTATTTTGATTCAACTTTCACCTTCCACAATTAACTGCTGCGACTACTCCTTTTTTTTCCTTAAAAACCGAAATACAAGCAAAGGTATCTTATATAAGTGTTTCTCCTTGTAGTCTACTTTCACCAAACAAATACCCCACTTGCCAAACATTTTCACTAGTGGGGGAAGAATATCATTACAACAATAACAATTGCATGCCTTTTCTTTGCTTTTTGGCCGAAAGTCACAAACCACAATATTCCCATTTGTATATAATATGAGGTTATATAGTTGTGGAGTTGGTTAAGTGGGGAAAAGAATGTGAGGTTGACGTGTAAATTGCTCCATTCCAAAGACCCCGAAATGCATTACTATATTTAATATGGAAACTGTTAACATGCCTTCAAATCAACAAAAGGGCCGTAATCCATTTATCATTGATGCGGGTCTGTTGAAACATAGGACTACAATGCGTTTGGCTACTTGTTTATTTGGGCCGTATGGTAAATTTTTGATAGTGGACGATACCTAGGCTTATGATTTTATTATGGACCAATACTTAATACTTGAGCTTAGAGATCTATTGGGCCACAAAATTTACAACCCATCGGTTATGTATTTTTTTTGGTTATTACTCGATGACAATTTAAACACCCACACCATTTAAGTTGGTGATAATGGTGGGTATGAAGACGAGAAAGTAAGATGGTGAATTTGTATGTAATACATGTTAATAAATATGAGTATTAAGAGGATGATAATGTTTAAGGTTAGATTATGTTAAGATGATGATGTGAAAGATTATGATACATGTACGATAATGATAAACGAGGTGATTAAAAAGGTGTTTGGTTCTGGTCAATTGAATTTATGAAGAAGAAGATGGTTAATTATGGTTTAAGTATATTTAAGTTACAAATAATAACAAGAAGGATCGAGCAGAGCAGTTGGTTAAGGTGTGCTATTGGGTTAGCGGGACGTCGCGGGTTCAAACCCGGACTTGGGCATTTTTTAGGGATACTTCTTTGAGGTAGTTAACATATTACTCATTATTATTATTATTATTATTATTATTATTATTATTATTATTATTATTATTATTATTATTATTATTATTATTATTATTATTATTATTATTATTATTATTGTTATTATTATTGTTGTTGTTATTATTATTATTATTATTATTATTATTATTATTATTATTATTATTATTATTATTATTATTATTATTATTATCATTCTTAGTATTATTATTAGTAAAAGTATTATTATTATCATTAATATCATTAACATTATTATTATTATTATTATCATCATCATTATTACTTTTAATATTAAAATTAATATTTTTAACATAATTATTATTATTATTATTATTTCTTTCAAAATTTATATTATTATTAGAATTACCATTTAGATTATTATTATTATCAATATTATTATTATTATTATTATTATTAGCATTATTACTTTCATATTAACAATATTATTATCACAAATAAATATTTTCTATATAAGAGTATATTATTTACAACTACATCAATACATCTAATTATATATATTAAGGTTATTTATATAAATATATTTACATATAACAAATTGTTAATTTTTGATATAATATTAATCATATGTATATATAAAACTATATAAACATTAACTATATTAAATATATATACAAATTAAATATATAAGATATATAATTTAAAATATATTATATAAATTTATTTGATTACGATTATATGTATTAATATACATATAAATGATATAGGTTCATGAATCCGAGGCCAACTTTGCATTGTTCAGTTCCGTCGTATGCATATTTTTACTACAAAATATTGTATAGTGAGTTCATTTGATTCCCTTTTACTCTTTACATTTTTGGGACTGAGAATACATGCGCTACTTTTACAACTGCTTTATTAAATGCTTTTGAAATACATTTTGAACTGCGAATACATGAAATGCTTTGATAAATGTTTGACGAGATAGACACAAGCAAAACATTCCTCGAATGAATTATGTGGACGTGATAATTGCCACCATTGAATTATGTGGACGTGATAATTGCCACAATTGATATGAATATTTTCCCCCTGATTATTATTGCTTGGTAACCTAAGAATTAGGGAACATCACTAATTTTGAGAATTAGTGCACGCCTAATTGACGCGAATCCTAAAGGTAGCTACCGGGTTTAACACCCCCACCCAGAATGTTCACTAGACGGAAAGGCTAGTGGGCGTGCTGTTTAATACTTCGAAGTTTATATGATTATTATACAGACGAGATGTTCTGTTTTGGGGATATTATTATGCGCATTATATGTTAAGGTCGGTTACCAAGTCAAGTTATGAAAGCAATGAAAAGTGAATGCTATGTATCGAGAGAATGATTTTATACACAGGTTATGTGTATGTTATTTTTGTGCACGAGATTTGTGTACGGTTACTAAGATTTATGAAAGATGATTTCGTACACGAGAAAGGTGTACTGTATTTAAAAGATATCGCATGTACATTACAGGTGGGTATAGGATTCGGGCCCATTTGTACCATGCAGGATTTAAATCTTGTGGTCTATCAAAATGATGAATTTTATTATTTTATAAAATACTTATGAACTCACAAACCTTTTGGTTGACACTTGAAAGCATGTTTATTCTCAGGTATGAAAGAAATCTTCCACTGTGCATTTGCTCATTTTAGAGATATTACTTGGAGTTATTCATGACATATTTCAAAAGACGTTGCATTCGAGTCGTTGAGTTCATCAAGATTATTATTAAGTCAATTATAGTTGGATATATTATGAAATGGTATGCATGCCGTCAACTTTCGATGGAATGAAAGTTTGTCTTTTTAAAAACGAATGCAATGTTTGTAAAATGTATCATATAGAGGTCAAGTACCTCGCGATGAAATCAACTATTGAGAATCGTTTATTGAAAGGACCCGTTCATATACATTATAAACAATTCACAATAGTTGATTATATTGCGAGGTATTTGACCTCTATATGATACATTTTACAAACATTGCATTCGTTTTTAAAAGACAAACTTTCTTTACATCAAAAATTGACAGGCATGCATACTATTTCATAATATCCACTATCCAACTATAAATTGATTTAATAATAATCTTTGATGAACTCAATGACTCGAATGCAACGTTCTTCAAAATATGCTATGAAAGACTCCAAGTAATATCTTTAAAATGAGCAAATGCACAGCGGAAGATTTCTTTAACACCTGAGAATAAACATGCTTTAAAGTGTCAACTAAAAGGTTGGTGAGTTCATTAGTTTATCATAATCATTTATTTCCATCATTTTAATAGACCACAAGAATTTCATTTCCAGTTCTCATAAATATACGTCCCATGCATAGAGACAAAAATAATCATTCATATGGTGAACACCTGGTAACCGACATTAACTAGATACATTTAAGAATATCCCCTATCATTCCGGGATCCTCCTTCGGACATGATATAAATTTCGAAGTACTAAAGCATCCGGTACTTTAGATGGGGTTTGTTAGGCCCAATAGATCTATCTTTAGGATTCACGTCAATTAGGGTGTCTGTTCCCTAATTCTTAGATTACCAGACTTTAATAAAAAGGGGCATATTCAATTTCGATAATTCAACCATAGAATGTAGTTTCAATTACATGTGTCTATTTCGTCAAACATTTATAAAAGCGCATGTATTCTCAGTCCCAAAAATATAAAGGGTAAAAAGGCAAATGAAACTCACTATACTGTATTTCGTAGTAAAAATACATATAACGTCATTGAACAAGTGCAAGGTTGGCCTCGGATTCACGAACCTAAATTAATTATATATATTTATGTGTTGGTCAATATTTGTCTAACAAATTAGGTCAAGTCATAGTGTACCACAATCCTAATGCTCGAGACTAATATGCAAAAGTCAACAAAAGTAAATTTGACTCAAAATAATTTCCAAAAATCTATACATGATTAATATATAGTTTAAATATCGTCGTTTTATATTTTTAAAAGATTTATTAGAGTAAATAATATAATTTATTTATTAATAAATAAAATTTTATATTAAATTTATATAATAAAATATACTTATATATATATTAAGTAATAAAATTTATAGGGTTCATTTAATATCATAAAGATAATATGATAGGTATTATTAAAGTAAGTTATTACACGTAGTAAAATATGTTTGTATCACATATTTATTGGATAAAATAATATCTATAATGATAGTAAGTAAAAGTTGTATTATTTTGTAATAATTATTATTATTATAAAAATATCAATATTTATAATTACTAAGATGACATTATGATAAAACGATAATTCTAATTATGATAACTTTAATATTTACGATAATTTTTAATAAAATAATAATTCTATTTAAAATAATAATAATAATGATATTTTATAGTAACAATGACATTTCTATTAAAATAATAATTTTTGTTAAAATGATAGTTTTAATACTAACGATATTTTATGTATACTAATAATATCTTGAAATAATACGGAGTAAATATATATATATATATATATATATATATATATATATATATATATATATATATATATGTAAATCGATTGAGAGAGTTTAGAGAAAAATATTTTCAAGTTTCTATGAAATAATGAAACATATTGAATTCTATTTATAATAGATTTTTGAATTATTAAAGTGAATTATTAAAGTATGAATTATTAAAGTAAATTATTAAAGTATAAATTATTAAAGTGAATTATTAAAGTATGAATTATTAAATTGAATTATTAAAGTATGAATTATTAAAGTGAATTATTAAAGTATGAATTATTAAAGTGAATTATTAAAGTATGAATTATTAAAGTGAATTAATAAAGTTAAAGTAAAGTAAAAATAAAGTAAAGGTAAAGTTTAAGTATAGTAAAAGTATAAAACTATGTACGTATAATACGCGTATAAATATATATAATATTAATTTAAATCGTTATATATATTTAATAAAATAAAATATAAATATCGTTATCTTTATCATACTAGTTAAGTAATGAGTTGTCAAAAGTGGTTCTAGATATTTATAAAAGTTATATACGTTTTAATAATAAAGTTCTTTTTAAACTGAAAACGTTTTTGTACGTTTGAAACTAAATAGATCAATCGAGTCTTTATGAGATTCAATCTTCCACTATCCTTTATCTAGTTCTCAATGATTGACAATTTGTTCTTATTTATAAATCACTTTACCATTTTTCAAATATTGTTAAAATGGAAAGATTTCTCAAATCAACGTGTGCCTTTCAACAGAGACTTGTTATCATAATTCAATATATCTGATAATTCAATCATTTGATCTTATCTTCTAATTCCACTGATAAACATTTTGAAACAGATACAATCATATAAAGTATTTAATCTAATATTTTGTTTACGTTTCAAGTTATAATATATATACACATATACATATATAATCATATTCGTTTAATGGTTCGTGAATCGTTAGAACTTGGTCGAGGTTGAATGAATGTATGAACATAATTTAAAATTCTTGAAATTTAACTTAACAAATATTGCTTAACGTTTAAATTTGGTTGGAAATTTCCGGGTTGTCACAGTACCTACCCGTTAAAGAAATTTCGTCCCGAAATTTGAGTGGAAAGGTCGTGAATGATAATAAGTATGTTTTCATGATGCATACGGGCTGA
Source organism: Rutidosis leptorrhynchoides (assembly GCF_046630445.1). Lineage (NCBI taxonomy): Eukaryota > Viridiplantae > Streptophyta > Magnoliopsida > Asterales > Asteraceae > Rutidosis > Rutidosis leptorrhynchoides. The sequence goes on from NC_092343.1 coordinate 79,571,830, forward strand.
AAATTAGAGTTTTATCATCAGCGAATAATTTGGATAAACAATCCATTTATATGAAGAATACGAATGAAGCTAACATAGAAGAGTGAAATGAGTAAGTGTAGATTCATCTTATCATTTGACGTAGATATGATTGATTCCCAGATTTCAAGGGATTTGAAGAAAATCTTCTTAATAAGATTTGACTCTCCGGTAATCAAGGGAATTAGGATCCGCTTTAAATGCGATCGTCCATTTTAATTGTTCTGTCGGAGATTTTCTTATAAATTCACCTCCTTCATTTCCTTACAACTCACACCTTCTGTTGATGCATTTTATGTAAGTCCCTAGACATCTACCCACGTCCATTGCAGGTACAACAGTTTACAAGCCACCATGATTGCTCGTTATTATCCTATCCGTGTTTGTATGTGGTTACAGGAACTGCAGGAACGAGATTTAGATGTTTGACTATGTTAGACTTAGTCAGACATACGAGTGAAGCCTTACTAGTACGGCTGACAGGCTCATACGCACGGTTGATGCTAAGCTAAGTCACAATTACAACCTAAATGAGAAGACACAAGTGAGTGATCACCCGTACGGCTGATGAAGCCAACTCGTACGTGTGATGAATGAATCGTATGGGTGAGTCAACAGCAGGGGTATATAAAGTCTTATGTTCTTCATTTTAGGTTAAGCCTCTCATTTGTTACACACACTCAGATCTAGTGAGCTCCTCCAATTCTCTCTCAGTCCAAATCACCCAGGTGGTGAATAATAGCTCTAGGTGTTGATCTAATCACACTTGATTTAGTTGTGGTTTGACTAAATTAATCAAAAAAAAAAACTTAACCTATTCACTAGAGGGTTTGATTCACTTATTCCGCCATTGTGTGAGTTAAATCTATTGATTTCTAAGTTCCTAGTCATGTTTCATCACCTTCTATTCTTTTCCCCTCAACTCATATTTTAAAGTATTCATCAATATGCTCCATCCAGTTCTGATTCTCGATATACTTCTAACTTTCATATCGACCATTCTTCTTTTTCATCTACCGCCAGAAGAATCTATTTACTTCTACTATACTCTTGGGTTTATAGTGTTTCTAGTTCTCCCGTGTCTTTATATTGCTATATGCATCGATATATATGGTTTATAATTTCTGGTTTGTCGTTGGGCTTTATATGTTCCCTTATATTTCAAAGTCTCTGCTTCTATCTTCTATAATCATTATCATTCACAGTTAATGCTCTCTTTTATTTGCTGCAATTTATACCCCAATTTCTATTTTGGAGTTTTGTCCTTTCATTTCTTCTTCTTGCGATTAAGCACCGCTTGTAATGGTCCAGAATTAACAGATATGAATTTCGGAATGAACATTGTTAATGTTCTAGGAAGGAAATTGTGATGGCACGATCTTGACTTGTCAAATTACTAGAATACCTTGGAAAAGGCCGAATCATCAAGAAATATTTTCTTGATATTTTAGAGGTTAAATAGAATACAAGAGTCGTATAACATGGCACATGATGATGTTATGATCTGTGAATCATCACGTTCCATTTAGAAACTCAGCATGACTTACTGTAATATAATCACATTGATCAAGTGTCATTATATTATACTAATTCATGCTTCAGTTCCCAACACTACTTCAAAATATTCCTATTTTAAACTTGAATGTTTCAGAATTTAGAAACTAAAATAGTTTCTTTTATGATGTAATACAGATAGCGCGAAGAGGTAAATGATTTCAAATAAGAAAAATTAAGAAAATATCTTCAGAAATATGGAGGATATTTATAATGAAAGATATGATGATATTTTAGAATTTCTAATATCAGAGGATGATGAAGAATATTGTCCGCAGGGGTTTAGAGTCAGGAGCAAGGTATTCGTTAATGACTTCAACAGGTACTGAATCATTTGGATCCTTTGAAGTCAGGTTCAGTCTTTGTAATTTGCCCACAGCCTCCTTCCTACTTTGCTCAATCCGTTTTCCAGTTTCAAAACTTCTATTTTTCTGCGCTTTGCCAGCACACTTCATCATTATCATCCAGCGTTTACCGTTTAAAGTCGTTTATAGTTTTTGCTGCTTCATCAGCATTTTTTCCATTTTCGGAGAACCAATTCGTAATTCGGAGTGTTTTTCAGAAACTTCACATTCAAATTAAGTCCAGAAGATAGACATTATATATACACATATAACTATTGGCGTAGACATGCTTTGAGATTTCAAAATACTGATTGCTAATTCCCAATAATTCGTATGGCAATTCTCATTACAAGATGCGAATGAGTAAGTGATGGGGTTTCAATGAATAATTATAATGACTTTTTGGAGAGGCTAAAGTAAAAGGGTAATGAAGTTGTTGGTACATCTGCTAATAATGTGGTGGAATGTAAAAGGTTCCCTGGTAACGATGGTGTATATCTCAAGGTTATAATAAGGTTAATCTGACTGAAAAGTCGAAGTTGACTTGCTGGAGCTGTGACAAAACTGGCTACTTTGAATAGGAGTCGCAAAGTTATTTTTGCTAATAAATGCCAAAGAATCTGTCGCGGATACATTGTTTAAACTTTTACTTTGGTTTCAAGAGTTTTTTGGGTACATAATTGTGGGTAACATGTGGTTGGATCATCATCTCGATTGCTCATCATTCAAAGTGTCTTCAAAAATTTTCGAAGGGTCTGAACACAGATTGTAATCGTTAACATACATTTGATATTCTAACACAGTTTTGAAGTCAAAATATAGCTTGTGAAAGATGTAAGGATCTAAGAGTGATGATTTTGGTCATATCTCAAGTTGAATTTTGAGATTTCAAAATCAGAATATGTAGTTAAATTTTGAATGAGTATGGTTGTTTTGATTTCTATAAAAGAATATATATTGTTGTGAAAGTAGGGAGTATAATGGATGATTTGCTGAATCAGAATCGAAGAATGTAACATATTAATTGTGAATTTATATATCTCTCGGGTATTACCTACCCGTTAAAAAAATTTCACAATTAATATTTTGTACAAAAGAATTTTATTACGGTCTTTATGAAAATATATATATGTATATTTTCTTCAGATGTAACATAGATTTAATGAGTTAATGTTAAATTAAACTCATTAGATTTACGGTTGAAACTAGAATTGAATATTCCCTAAAGGCTTTAAAAAGTACATAACTTTTACGCAGTATTTCTTTAACGACATTGAAATTATGAATCAATACTTCGTTATTTGTTGATGTATGATGTTCGGTTCGTGGAATTCTTGTGAATTTCGCAAAGTACGAATGATGTTATCTGAAAAGTTTCGGGTACATCGATGATGAAAGTGTAAAATCAAATATATACTTGATTTATTATGAATTGGAATTTGTTGAATTGCGACAGAGATTGTAGTTAACGCTGGTTAAGTTGCGGCCGAAGGACGTACATTATTGCATATTTGTAATATGAATTAACCAAGTAGTTAAGATTCACACACAATAGCCTAGCACGGAAAGATTTATTTCAAAATATATATATATATAAAATATACATATAATTTCTTCAGAGGGAATGAGTTAATTCTTCATAACTCGTTGATACAATATACACGTTATTGATTCGTAATGATGTCCACATTGATTCTTGAACTGACGGAGTTTGTGATGTTATCGGTGTTGTTGATTCGGATGTTGACTGTACTGACGATGCTGGTAACGCTGACGGTACTGTTGATGCTGTTGGTAAAGCAAGTTTAGCTTGTTAATCACACACCATTTTTGTCAGGGTTTCTACTCTTCCTCCTATCATTTTGGTTCGCTTAACTGATTTATGGTTAGGGCTAGATTAGATAATCTCTGAGACTTTAGAGATTACATAATCGCCGCGGAATGTTTCTTCAATGAAGTTATGAATTAATACTTCGTCAGTTATTGTTGTTGGTACTCCTTGGTATCTATGATGCGTATGACGTTGATGCTTGTGGGACAGATTGTGAAGTTGAGGTTTACGATGCGGTTGTGGTTGGAGGTGGTAATGGTACTATTGGCGTTGATGATGGTGGTACTGGTTATGCTGCTGATGCTGCTGCTGGTGTTTGTAATCTCTGCACCATATTCTCCAAAGCTACTACCCGAGCGCGAAGCTCGTTGACTTCTTCTATTACACCGGGGTGATTGTCGGTTCGGACGAGCGGATAAATAAAATCTAAAATTTGATGTAATATATAATCGTGACAAGATACTCTAGAAATGAGCGAGAAAATGGTGTTTCGGACAGGTTCGCCGGTAAGTGCTTCAGGTTCTTCGTCAAGAGGGCAATGTGGTGGATGGAAGGGATCACCTTCTTCTTGTCTCCAATGATTGAGGAGGCTACGAACCCATCCCCAATTCATCCAGAATAGGTGATGACTGATTGGTTGATCTATTCCGGTCACACTGCTTTCGGAGCTTGAATGGGATTCCATTTCGGAATCTGAGTGACTTGAACTGATGACGAATTCCATTTCGTACGATTGGATAAAGGATTTTTTTTCGATATGAAATGATTTTGGCTAACGGATGGAATTCTAATTACATAGAATATATATATATATATATATATATATATATATATATATATATATATATATATATATATATATATATATATATATATATATATATATATATATATATATATATATATATATATATATATATATATAGATCAAAAGATTTCGTAGATTACGGAGGACTTTGCGGGATATGTCAGGCAAAATTTAAAGTAACAGATACGATAAGATATGATTTAGCAGATATGCTAAGATATGAATTTTTTTGTCTATACACTATTCATACAATCAATGCAGCAAGACGTGTCTTAGACTAAAAATGATAAGCAGGTAATTTCCTGAGGATGATAAGTAGTTAATTTTCGACACAAAATGATAAGCAAAACTTTTGACATGCAGACACGGTCGAAGTCCAGACTCACTAATGCATCCTATCGACTTATCAGTTAGACACTAATGCAGACCTGGTTCGCTAAGACCACTGCTCTGATACCAACTGAAAGGACCCGTTCATATACATTATAAACGATTCACAATAGTTGATTACATTGCGAGATATTTGACCTCTATATGATACATTTTACATACATTGCATTAGTTTTTAAAAGACAAACTTTCTTTACATCGAAAATTGACAGGCATGCATACTATTTCATAATATTCACTATCCAACTATAAATTGATTTAATAATAATCATTGATGAACTCAATGACTCGAATGCAACGTTCTTCAAAATATGCTATGAAAGACTCCAAGTAATATCTTTAAAATGAGCAAATGCACAGCGGAAGATTTTTTAACACCTGAGAATAAACATGCTTTAAAGTGTCAACCAAAAGGTTGGTGAGTTCATTAGTTTATCATAATCATTTATTTCTATCATTTTAATAGACCACAAGAATTTCATTTCCAGTTCTCATAAATATACGTCCCATGCATAGAGACAAAAATAATCATTCATATGGTGAACACCTGGTAACCGACATTAACTAGATACATATAAGAATATCCCCTATCATTCCGGGATCCTCCTTCGGACATGATATAAATTTCGAAGTACTAAAGCATCCGGTACTTTGGATGGGGTTTGTTAGGCCCAATAGATCTATCTTTAGGATTCGCGTCAATTAGAGTGTATGTTCCCTAATTCTTAGATTACCAGACTTTAATAAAAAGGGGCATATTCGATTTCAATAATTCAATCATAGAATGTAGTTTCAATTACTTGTGTCTGTTTCGTCAAACATTTATAAAAGCGCATGTATTCTCAGTCCCAAAAATATAAAGGGTAAAAAAGCAAATGAAACTCACCATACTGTATTTCGTAGTAAAAATACATATAACGTCATTGAACAAGTGCAAGGTTGGCCTCGGATTCACGAACCTAAATTAATTATATATATTTATGTGTTGGTCAATATTTGTCTAACAAATTAGGTCAAGTCATAGTGTACCACAATCCTAATGCTCGAGACTAATATGCAAAAGTCAACAAAAGTAAATTTGACTCAAAATAATTTCCAAAAATCTATACATGATTAATATATAGTTTAAATATCATCGTTTTATATTTTTAAAAGATTTATTAGAGTAAATAATATAATTTATTTATTAATAAATAAAATTTTATATTAAATTTATATAATAAAATATACTTTTATATATATTAAGTAATAAAATTTATAGGGTTCATTTAATATCATAAAGATAATATGATAGGTATTATTAAAGTAAGTTATTACAAGTAGTAAAATATGTTTGTATCACATATTTATTTAATAAAATAATATCTATAATGATAGTAAGTAAAAGTTGTATTATTTTGTAATAATAATTATTATTATAAAAATATCAATATTTATAATTACTAAGATGACATTATGATAAAACGATAATTCTAATTATGATAACTTTAATATTTACGAAAATTTTTAATAAAATAATAATTCTATTTAAAATAATAATAATAATAATATTTTATAGTAACAATGACATTTCTATTAAAATGATAATTTTTGTTAAAATGATAGTTTTAATACTAATGATACTTTTAATAATAATAGTAATGATAAAAATAATAAGAACGATAATTTTATCTAAATCGATATCTTATAATATTTTAATTTCATCATGATACTCTTACTCATTATTTCCTAATTGTTTCGTTTAATAGCTTTTAATCGTCTTTTATATCGTGTTCATAATAATGATAATAATAGTAATCAAAATAATTAGGTGTTACAAATATTTGTCTTAATTATACTAATATTAAAATGATAGTTACTATAACATTATTAACGATAATACTAATAATTATCTTAATGATAATATAGTAATAATAATAATAACAATAACAATAACCATTTTTAAATAATGATATATATATATATATATTAATAATGATAATAATAATAATAATACTAATAATAATAATAATAATAATAATAATAATAATAATAATAATAATAATAATTGGATAATAATAATAATATTAATTATAACTTTAACGATAATAACGATAGTAATAATAAAAAAAATAACAATTTTTAATGATAAATTCCTTTTATTGATAAAGATAATAATAATAATAATAATAAGATAAAACTAGAACGACGATAAAAACGACGATAATAATAATCATTTTTAATAAAAATATCGAAAATTCAATTGATTATAACTTCTAATCCGTTCATCGAAACCATTCGATATCTAAAGGAAAAGTTCTTAATTTTTCGCTAGCTTTCCAAGGACATGCATATCTTATACCTTATCTCAACCACAAGTGTAACTAATTTAAGATTCAACCTAACCTGTCTAAGGGTAATATCAAAAGTACAAGCATGCATAATCCTAAATACTCGAGCACTAGTCAGGGATACACTATTAGTATGTAAAAGTTAAATTATGAGTACTCACGTATCAATATTGAGATTCAATATTGCAGGAAAGGTGCGTAGACGCAACGGAAATGATAAACACTATATTGACCTCACGAGCATACCCATGAACCATACTCAATCACCTCCATAGCTATAACCCATAATTTCCTTAATCATATCCTACTCGAAAAACAATTTCGAAATCACTCGGACAGCACTCCGTCGTAATATTTTATGTATACTAATAATATCTTGAAATAATACGGAGTAAATATATATATATATGTAAATCGATTGAGAGAGTTTAGAGAAAAATATTTTCAAGTTTCTATGAAATAATGAAACATATTGAATTCTATTTATAATAGATTTTTGAATTATTAAAGTGAATTATTAAAGTGAATTATTAAAGTATGAATTATTAAAGTGAATTATTAAAGTATGAATTATTAAATTGAATTATTAAAGTGAATTATTAAAGTATGAATTATTAAAGTATGAATTATTAAAGTGAATTATTAAAGTATGAATTATTAAAGTGAATTAATAAAGTTAAAGTAAAGTAAAAATAAAGTAAAGGTAAAGTTTAAGTATAGTAAAAGTATAAAACTATGTACGTATAATACGCGTATAAATATATATAATATTAATTTAAATCGTTATATATATTTAATAAAATAAAATATAAATATCGTTATCTTTATCATACTAGTTAAGTAATGAGTTGTCAAAAGTGGTTCTAGATATTTATAAAAGTTATATACGTTTTAATAATAAAGTTCTTTTTAAACTGAAAACGTTTTTGTACGTTTGAAACTAAATAGATCAATCGAGTCTTTATGAGATTCAATCTTCCACTATCCTTTGTCTAGTTCTCAATGATTGACAATTTGTTCTTATTTATAAATCACTTTACCATTTTTCGAATATTGTTAAAATGGAAAGATTTCTCAAATCAACGTGGGCCTTTCAACAGAGACTTGTAATCATAATTCAATATATCTGATAATTCAATCATTTGATCTTATCTTCTAATTCCATTGATAAACATTTTGAAACAGATACAATCATATAAAGTATTTAATCTAATATTTTGTTTACGTTTCAAGTTATAATATATATACACATATACATATATAATCATATTCGTTTAATGGTTCGTGAATCGTTAGAACTTGGTCGAGGTTGAATGAATGTATGAACATAGTTTAAAATTCTTGAAATTTAACTTAACAAATATTGCTTAACGTGTCGGAAACATATAAAGATTAAAGTTTAAATTTGGTTGGAAATTTCCGGGTTGTCACATTTATAATGTATATGAACGGGTCCTTTCATAAATAAGATGTTAAATTGTTATGTTAATAAGATAACATGGTGTATGAATATATCTTAACATCATATATATATATATATATATATATATATATATATATATATATATATATATATATATATATATATATATATATATATATATATATTAAAATACTATTACAACGATAATTGTTACATATATATATTGTTTCGAAATCCTTAAGTTAGTAGTCTCATCTTACTTCTATAGTTCATTGTTAATACACTCAATGATATACTTAATTATCATTTTATCATGTTAAATATAGTATATCAATATCTTATTACAATGCATATGTATTTAGTAAGACGTTATTATAACGATAATCGTTATGTATATCATTTCGAGCTTCATAATTCAATATTTTCATTTTTATGTATATCACACATTGTTAATATACCTAGTGAGATTCTTACATAACATAATCTCATGTTAACCATATATATGTCCATATATATAACATCATGTCGTTTTTACAAGTTTTAACGTTCGTGAATCGCCGGTCAACTTGGGTGGTCAATTGTCTACATGAAACTCATTACAAATAATCAAGTCTTAACAAGTTTGATTTCTTAACATGTTGGAAACATTTAATCATGTTAATATTAGATATCATTTAATATATATAAATATGGAAAAGTTCGGGTCACTACACCCACTGTACGAGTAAGAATTAAAACTGCGGCTATTCGAGAAGAAACTTGGTTCGTACCACTGGTCATTCGCAAATTACTTTTCCATCGGAGATAAAAACAAGTAGTCGAAGCCCTAGTGTTACCAAAATCAACACACTAAACTTGATAATGTTGGAGAAACAATTCACTCAACCATCTCCACAACTCCATTAGTCGTTCAGCTCCCACTAGCTTGATAACTTCCGTTGGTTACCAAACTCAAATCTAGTTTTTGACACCCTCAAAGATCCTAGAAAGCTCAAGTTCCGGGACTTACATGATTATCCACTCCTATCCATCACCCAATAACTTCTAATTGATCACCATCGTCCCTTTGTTGAAACTTCAACCAAGAACTGAGCAACCGTTGTACGCGTTCTAACCGACACCCTTTGACAATCAATTACCCTTAGTGACTAGGAAATCTAATCCCCCCGCATATTCCATTGGCTTGGAATATTTAACCATACACTTAGTCACCCTGTTTCAAAAAATCAAACTTCCCTCGATACTCCTATTATCGACTTTCAACCGATGCATCTTGTTCGTTACCCATCCGCTCTAACTCGAGAGAAAAACACCCACATGAGCTCCCATAACAAACCCACTTATATGAAAACGCAGCTCGTATCGCTTCGAAGTTTCCAAGACAAAAAACGTCTCGCACTAGCGTCATCAAACCTGAAAAAAATTCATCCTAAAAAATGCCCATATTTGAAAAAAACATATCTCAAAATCCAACAATCAGATCGGCTTTAAATTGTTACCATGTGTAGATCAACGTGTCTACTATCCACAGCCAAAAAGTCAAGTCGATCCAACGATTAACGAACCCGTTATGAATTTTCTTCTGCAGCTGCGCATGAACATCCGAATTTTGCTCAATTATTCGTTCGTACGGGATAACGAGGAACAAGAACCCGACCCGTCGTCTGGATCTTACAGAAAATCTCTCCTCAACAAAACCATCGACCCGACCTCTGACTCCATACCCCTTCGCGAACCAACATTATCATTATACAATTTGTCGACTAATTGCATCATAAATGCCAAGATCAGATCAACCTTGGTGTGATTAATCTTCATGGATACATAGACATACCCCAAGTTTACCGCGAACAACTAAGTCACCTGGTATCGATACATGTTGAAAGACAAATCCCTAGACCGTCGTTTGATAAAAAAACAATTCTGGTCGAAACAAATCTAGCGATCGCGATCAAAGGTTTCACGGCCGCGAGCCCACTAATTTCAGCAATATCGTTTTCTTGCTTCCAATTCGCCATCGCTCCCAAACTCGAAACCTGGCTTTGATTCCACTTGTTAGGATTTAGGACCCAAACAAGATAAGTGATTTATGTTAATCACCACACCTACGAATGACACTGGATTTAATGTGATTATATCCCAAATCCAAAACACGTAGAAGAGTTAACTCCACGTGCGCAAACCAAAAATTTTTCACTATATTTTTCGTGCACACATGTATGGGTTACAATAGGATGTTTAAATAAGCAAAACTCAACAAGAAAACTACTTAACGAACAAGAAAACTCGTTTCTAGAAAATTCTGTCCGTCTGCATCAATCTCGCAACCGGATTGCATAACCTCACGGTTGCGAGGTTTAGTCCTCAACTTCTGTTTCAAATTTGTTCAATCTCGCCGTTGCAATAATAATTCTCGTGGTCGCGAGAATCACTCCAACAGCTTTTTTTATTTTTCAATTTCTTGTTTAGCTCGTTTCGCACTCCAACAAGAAGTATATTAACGAAGTAGTGAACTATTCAATTATTTAGCAAGATACGAGTGTTTTAAAGCATAATTAATATTAATTTAAATGCTCTTTTCTTGAACGAACTATAACATTGTAACAACTTTTTTATCAAAGAAAAGTTGCAAAAACGCTCTCGCAATTTACAAGAGTCGTTTGCGAACTGTAAATGACATTTGAGAATGATGAGTGACTCAGTCACTTATATCGATACTTAAAAAGTTTGAGAGCTCATATAGTCTTATTCTTAACTCCAATTTAATCGCGGTTGTTAGAATTTGTGAAATTTTCGATATATATTCATTGAAAAACTTCAAAAACTTCAACATTTTTATTGAAATTTGACCTCATTTTGCGATTTGAATTTAGATACAAATGTGGGATCTACAAATTTTGTTATTTATCTAAATTGATTGATGTGTTTCCTGCTTACTTTTAGTCAATATTGATTGTAAATTTAGCAAATTACAAAGTAGGGTTTTGTATAGCAAGTTGTGAGCAGTCAAAGTACTTTTAATGAATCAAAAGATATAAACCCTTTCAAAGTTCACATGAACTTTATCACAATTTAACATCCTATTCGCAAATTGCAAAGCCATTTCGCAAGTCATAAATTGTATTTTGTGCGAATGGTATGGGTTTCTTGATAATGAGCTAGGAATTCATGCCATTCGCAAATCTCAAAATCCATTCGTAAATTGCAGGAAAAATTCGGCAAATTGTGAGAGTATTTTTATGACTAATTGATAGTTATAGTTCGTTCAAGAAAAATGACATATTTCTTGCCGTTAAAAAAAATGACATATTTACTAAAATCCCTTAATAATATAAAGACAAATTTAACAAAATCGTCCATGTGTTAAACACAATTCTTTTTTTAGTCCCTGTTTTAACAATGCTGCATTTATCATCCCTATATTAAAAAAAGGTCCCAATTTTGTCCCTATTTAACCCCACATATTACGTCTCCGTTAAGTATACCCCATGTGCACACCACGTGACTGTTATCCCTTTTTAATATTATGTAATGTAATACATACACATGGATTAGATGACGCACCGTATAAAATCCATGTGTACAAATCATCAACAACAGGTCCATTACACGGTTACAACACTATATGTTGTTTTAAAACAAGTTTTGCATTCATGAAAAGATAACGTTTTTACTAACGACAAATGTTTTACAAAAGATGACGTCTTTACCAACGTCGAATGTTTTACAAAAGATGACGTCTTTACCAACATCAAATGTTTTACAAGGATAACGTGCTTCTACGAATAGAAAGCGTTAACATAAGTACGTGACACAAAGTTCATAACAAAACCATTGTTCAAATATAACATAAGTTGTGAATGCAAAGTAAAAGTTCTATGATTGAGACATCTCTAAACAATGCAGCGGAAGTATATCACAGCGAGTCTGTAACAGCAAGTCTATAACACCAAGACTATAACAGCAAGTCTAACAGCGGAAGCAACAACTCTAAGCACCTGGGAAATACATGCTTTAAAAAGTCAACACGAATGTTGGTGAGCTATAGTTTGATTGTAATCACCAATGTAATGTAGACCACGAGATTTCAGTGTTTCAAATCAGCATTTCAAATCAGTATTTCAAATCAGTATAATAAAGTATATGCTTATCCGTGGGCACCCGGTAACTAACTTAACAAGTAATATAAATATCACCCCCTAAAAGTACACTTGGCCAGTGCGTAAGTTTACGAAGTATTAAACACCCGTTAAATGCTAGCGCGACTAGCCCGAGTGGGGATGTCAAACCCTATGGATCCATATCTAAGATTTGCGTCTACTGGTTCATAAACCAATAGTTAAACGTTACCGAGCTAGGGAAAATTTGTGCCGTTATATCACCCACACATATATAAAGTTTAAGTACTCGTGTCTAGTATGTAAAACATAAAAAGCGCATGTATTCTCAGTCCCAAAAATAGTTAAAGTAAAAAAAGGGAGCTATAACTCACAGTCAAGGTTGGAGAATTTGGATCTCAGGGAGATCTCGTTTGGACTTTTTTAGGGAGATCTCGGCATCTCGGAATAATCTCGGGGAGATCTCGGACGTTGACTTACGTTGACTTTATAGTTTTTTTTAATAAAAATATACATAAAAACATAAATATATGTATATTTATGTACATTTTTACGAGATTTTAGAAAAATATCCAAGAAATGAGCGAGAAAATCTTAGAAATTACGAATTTTACAAGAAAATCTTACAAATTAGCAAGAAAATCCGAGAAATCGTGGCTTTGACTAAGTTTGACCTCGTTGACCAAGAAATCTCGGGAGATGAACATCTCGTCTCGGTTGCCTTCTAAAAATGAGATCTCGGGGGAGATCTCGGGAGATTTACAACACTGCTCACAGTGAATATGCGGTAAAAGTCGATATGAAAAGTATACAAGTAGTAAGTCGGTTCAAAAGGTCCTCAACCTAAGTCAAAGGTTACTAAGTTAGTAAATCGTCCCCAAACAATTAAAAGTGAAAAAATTAAGTCTTAAGTATCATCATCGTCATCATCATTCGTAAAAGATAAAGTAAGTTTTCAACAAGAATAGAGATCGAAACAAAAGGCTGACTTCGGACAGCTACTACGACCTCTACACAAACTGAAAAGTAGTGTGGTCAGTGGCCAAGGCTCCGTATGTGAGTCCTCTTACCTCTGTTAAATTTTCAGATCCAAACTCGATGTCGTTTGATCGTGGCGACGATTCAAGCGCGAGTAGGTTAGAAATTTTCAGCACGTCGTTACAAAGGCGTAGTGATTTTCAGAAGGCTATACATCATAAACCGTATATCGTATTTAGGTGAGTCTTAAATGAAAAGTTATCTACTCGAACCGAAATATCTGGAAATCAACTTTCCAGAAGTCCCAGGAGTCTGATCAGACCCCAAAAAACAGAAAAGAAGTGCTCAGGTGGGTTTCTTGGTGCTTGATGCTTATCACAGTTCTCATCTTTGATGCGTATAAGCCTCAAGTGTACAACTCTTTGATGTTTTAGTATCACTTTGACTAAGTTTCAACCATTAACACACTATGTCAAGACTAAGGGGAAATACAACTCACTTAAGAGTTTTAGATGGATGATGAACCAAGGTTACATCATGTTCTTAGTCTCAACATAAATACAAGTTCTAAAATTTAAAGCTACAAACTTTGATTTAATCAAACAAGCAAGACCTTAAGTTAGATAAATTTGATCAAACAAAGTAATGAAACCCTAAGCTAGAAAGCTTGGATCCCTTAACAATAATTATGAGATTTCAAAGCTAGAAAGCTTGAATCTTTTATGTCCTTGAAGATCTTTAAAGCAAAAAGCTAGATCTTCAAGTTTCATGAAGATCATAAACACAATTTTTGATCTTTTAACAAAAATAAAGTGATCATAAGCTATATAGCTTAGATCCATCAAAGTAATGAAGATCCAAAGCTAGAAAGCTTGAATCTTTCATGTTCTTGAAGGATTCAAATCAAAGTTTGAATCTACAAGATATAACAAGATCAAAAAGCTAAAAAGCTTGATCTTATGATGATGATGATGATGTCGTGATTAAGAAGAAAAGAAGAAGAAGAAAATTTTAAGAACTTACAATTTTAGTGTGAGAAAGACTAGAGAGAAAATTAGAGAGCAAGTGTGTGTGAAATGAAAATGAAATCAAGTGTGAAATGAAAGAATAAGGCTTGTATTTATAGTGGTGGAGGGGTGCTTGTGGCCGTGGGTTTAGGAGGGACAAAGGGGGACAACTTTTTGCTTTTTGCATGGTGGTGGTCTAAAGGTGGTGCCTGTTGTTGGGATCCCATGCAACATGTGTAGTAATGGTTAACAAAAATGCTAGTATGTTGGCTCATCTTAATGGGTTTTTGTCCTACATCTTAATGGGTCATAAATCCATTAAAGTTAGGCTAATTTAATGGTTCATTAACTAGAGTAGGGTGGGTCTAAGTCCATTAAGGTAAAAAGTCCATTAAGACTAACTAGTGTGCATTAGTAAAACACTAAGGGTGTGTTTGTTTGCCTCTTAATGGCATGATTCTGTGCTGAATGCTGACCCATTTAGCATTCAGTGCGTTTGTTATTGACCTCTGAATGACATATGGTGCTGAATAGTTCAGAATTCAGTGATGAATCATTCAGAGATTGATCACTCTCTTAACCATTAAGAGCCTAAATTTTCTGTAATTTTCTCCTCAAATCCTATCTTGAACACTTAACTAACAAGTATATTGAATATTTTATTCATGTTACACTTTGATAAGGTACTTTTACTCAGTTTATATCGTTCATTCTAAATGATTATCAAACAGCTTATTTTCATTCAGAACAAACTTTATTCAGAGGCTTTTAATCATTTAGGTTTTGAACCATTTAGCGCTAAATCATTTAGTTTTATTAAACGCACTCTAAGCGTAATTAAGCAACCAATAAGCCAAGTAATTGTCATTAGAAAATAACAATTAGTATTATGTAGTCATAATATTCCAATTATGATCAAAGTTAAACGTGTACCAGGTACATAGCTTGTTTCAAACGACAAGTGACACTAACGGTCGTAAAAGCATTCGAGGATCAAGTTAAGTGATTACGCACTTAACAACACGTTGTAAGATATTAGCGAAAGTAATTAATCATGAATAAAGATTCCAGAGCATAAACTAGCTCAGTACGCACATATACGCAGAGTCGTGAAAGTATAGAGCACAAAAATATAAGTCAAAAAAGTCGGGTTGTTACATTACCCACCCGTTAAAGAAAATTTTGTCCTGAAATTTTGAGGAGTTACTAACAACTGTACCAAATTTAGAGAAGAAGGAGCGTATCAAAGTTCCGAGAGACTCGTAGGCTCAGAAGTGAGCTATTTACCTTGAAGGGTACTTGGGCGTATAAAAGTAAGAATAGGTACATGCCATTAATTAAGTCTCTTGACCTTAAGATCAACAAATTGATTTCATTTCTTGTTAACATGAATATGTCATCTGAATATATACCCACAGAAGGAAAGTTGATGTTTTTAGCCTTACAGGCATCTTCAGTAAGCTGGATGCATGAAATGCATCATGAATGTTACCAAACTCATCTAAAACATTGAGTGCTCATGTCGCAATATAAAGCTGACCGATAGAATGGAAAACATGGTGATCACAATCATGCGATTTGATGTCTGGATAGTGTTAGCCACGAATTTTACTAACCCCTTAATTTCGGAAGGAGACCATTGGCATAAAGAACCCGATATTTAAGAAACGTTTGATTTGAAATTTTAGCTGAAAGTGACTAATCAGACTTACATGCAATGCAAGTCATAATTATTTATAGTGTCTTCAGGACGGTCTGAACGAACAATGAAAGATATCACCCGGTTTAACATACTGCATGTGAACTTATCCTTGGATGGAATGAATGCACAGTTCCATAATGTAACTATATGCTTTCAGTTACATGCTGAAGTTATGGTTAACATCGACTAGAACAACATATAGTTGCAACCAACGAAGGAAGAAATTTATAGAGTAACCACATCAGTGCTATAGATGTTTTAAGTAGTCCCTTTCAAGAGGATAACAAGATTCATATATTTTTAAAGTAATTTATATTACATTCCCGAAAGAAAATCGCACAAAAAGTGTGATCTTTGAACGAGAGTGAACTCTTTGTACAATGAGCGAGTTGATTTGAATTTATCCTTATACTTAAGGGGATACGCGGATGAGAAGATACGTGAACCCTTGGTAATAAAGAATGGTTTACTCCAAGTGAAAAGAATCTCAAAAATGATTTCTTATACCTCAACATACTGATTCATAGAGATGATGTTTAAAAGGGGGTTGCGATTAGCCGTGAAATACTGATAGTAGAAACCCACCTAGTGCCTTTTCTACAATGGGGTGACCACTAAGTGTACCTTAGAAAACTGATTTATCAGCCCGCGTTTTTGCCATGTCTAACCTTAAGAGGAACATTTCATGAGCGCAAAGACTTCCTAACAAATTTTATAAAACTGCCATCCAAAGTGGCTCAAGAGTTTTTAACAAAGATCTTAATGGTAAGCTTCATCCCTAACGGAGGGCGAGAAGAAGTGTGATCCATACATGGTGTAGTCTAATACGAAAACCTTTAATAAAATCAACCAAGGAAGTTTTGAAAAACCTTTAAACGTTTGATGAGACAACATAAATGGAACGGAGTTCTTAGTAAATTTAGAAGTATGTACTAACCAAAATAAGTAAAGGTAAATTTATTAACTTAATTATATACATACATATATGATTTTATAAATTGCATAAGTGACAGAAAAATTTTATTACTTTCATTTGTCCATAATTCTCGTGAGGACCGCACAAATAAACAACGTGTAACTTTTTTTGATAAACATAGTTTTTCATATTTCAGAGGTTACGAGTTGAAAAAGATCGAGTGAAAAATCTTTGAATCATCGGGTGACATGTCACTAGGTAATGAAAACTAATGAATTGAATGTAGTTTTGATAATTATCAGGACATAAGTCTTTGGGCCAAAAATGTTCACGTGCGAACCCGTTGCTAAAAAAGTGAGGTATGAAGGATAGAGCATGAGGACGAGAAGTTAATCGCTTCTTGACTTTGCAAAATGCCAAACAGGTTATGACTAATATTAAAGTCGAAATACTAATGCTGTTAATTGTAGCGACCCGACAAAATCGTCATTGATGGCGCTGTCTACTTAGGTCCCGTTACGTGGTCATAAGTCTTTAAAACAACGTTTAACCAAAATATGTCGCATTCATTTCAAATGTAAAGATGTTTCAAAGTTTAAAAAGTAATTCAATGACTAATACGTTACAACGTTTTAAAGTACAAATGAAACCTATGCGACACAATTTAAAGTAAAGTCAAAAGACGCTCCATGTATGCATGTATACTCGACATCCAAGCAAGTATCAAAAAATAGCTTGCGGATGCATGTATCACTTAGCATTCAAGGACTTGAGAAAAATATAAAAAATCTGTCAACGAAAACGTTGGTGAAATCATAGGTTTACTAAGTATATCGCATTGAACCACAAGATTTAGTATAAATTGATTATCCAAATCATTTACATTCCAAAAGATGTTATTTGTATCACGAGCACCCAATTATCAAAGCTTAACTAAATAATACCTCTGAATCCATAGTGTTGGAACCTACACTATACATGATAAAATTATATTTCATTCGCTAACAGTAGCGAACCGTCCGAATGAGAGTTCGTCAAACCCGTATGGCCACACAACATAATTACTCGCTTACACCCTGCAAGTGTAACTAATGATAATTGAATAGAGGATTTTTGTTCTAACTCGTACGTGGAATGTTTGTTTTCGTACTTGTGTTCACTTTGTAAAACGAAACGTTTATGTTTTCTCATCCCAAGTATAAGTATAAAAGAATAAAAGTGGGACTATGATCTCAACTTGAGTGCACGAGTAAATAAGGTACTTCACAAAGTAACGTGTGCAAGAACGGATGCTAGTCTTGACCTAAACAAGTAGGTCGTGTCAATAACGGTAAACACGGTTGGTCAAAGTTGTTCAATTAGTCATATGGCTCGTTACGACTCGATTATATAGCATGTGAATCACGTTGTCAAGTTTCATGCAAGATAAAAGTACAAGAGAGAGGTTATAACGATTAAACAAGGTATTGGTTAAGTTTGAATAAAAGTCAACTTTGGTCAAGTTAAAGTCAACGAAAAACTCAACACGTTCTGGTCGGATCTCGGACAATTTTTCTAAGTTCCATAATCATATATGAGCATGTTAGAATAAGTTTCATGTTAATCGGAGGTGCGTAGCATAGTTAGAATTAAACGAAAAATGACAAATTTGGACAGCCAACTTTCACGCTTTAAGTCGCGCCGTGGCTAGAAGAGCCGCGCCGCGGCCTAGGCCACTGGATAGAATTCTGGGCTGTTTTGAACACTTAATGCACGAATCCAACTTCAAACAAACATAACTAATGAACCGTAAACATTCAAAACATGTATCTTATATCGTTGGAAAGGTAATTTAACGAGGAATACAACTAAATGCATTTCATTAAACAAAAACATCATTTAAAATAACTGAATTCTCGCCGATTGATCATTTAATGCTCACCATTTAATGTTTCAAGCTCATAAATGCAAATGATGATTCGGGAACTTAACACACACATATAATACGCCATTTCGTAGGAAATTATGCATACAATACTACTAAACACTTACAAACAACATTGCAAAGCATTTAATGCATCAAAATTCACATTTAAGGCTACCAAACCCTAACCAAAAATCATAAAATCCATAATCATGTTAATGAGGCTTTTCCAAGTCAACCTACATACCAAAATGTAGCTAATGATGCTAGTAACATATTTAGTACATGAACTTTAACATAACAATAACATTTGATCAACTAAAACTCAAGATTAAAACACCCATATATCAAGTTCATGCTAGTTACTCAAAATAACAAGATCGGGCAATTAATTCACATATTCATGTTAGACTTGAGCCATAGACAGTAATTAACACACTTTTAAGTTAAAAATACTAAGAACATAAAATCTAGAGTTTTTAGAAAGTTACCTGAAAGAGATGAAATTAGTATGGAATTGAAGAGGAAGATGCAAGGATTCTAAATATGTAATTTGTTTTGAAGAACGCTTGCTAGATCGAAAATGGATGATGAATCTTTGTTGTTGGGGTTTGAGAGAAAAGTGAAAGTATTTAAAAGTGGAGAGGTGATGAATGAGTGGAGGAGGAGATGGTTTGACCATTTGACCTAGTCATATCTTTGCCCACTTAACAATATTAGTCCCTCGAGTTTGAAAGCGGGTGCGTGAATTAACCAAACGAATTACCTTAAATACGTAGAGTAAATGAGAGATGTTATAATTAAGTAACGAACTTTAAAATAATTAAACGGAAAGTAAACGAAAAAAGACGGGATGTTACATTACCTACTCCTTAAAAGGAATTTCGTCCCGAAATTTAAGTAGGCGTAGTAGTCGTTGTTTCTTCCTCGAGATCTTGCGTTTCCAAATCCACGAATAAATGAGGGTACTTCCTATTCATTTGATCTTGTCTTTCCCAAGTAAACTAGGGTCCACTTTTGGAATTCCAATGAACTTTAACGATCGGGATTTTACTTTGTTTTAGCGTCTTGACGGAATGATCCACAATTTCAACCTGTTCTTCTACGAAGTGAAGTTTGTCATCAATAGTAAGCTCTTCGAGAGGGATGAAGAGTTCGGGTTCGAAAAGGCACTTCTTCAAGTTTGATACAAGGAAAGTAGGATGAACGGAGCTAAATTGAGTCGGGAGATCCAAATGGTAAGCAACGGGTCCAATACGCTCCAAGATTTCAAAGGGACCAATATATCGCGGATTTAGCTTTCCGCGTTTCCCAAAACAGATTACACCTTTCCAAGGTGCGACTTTTAACATTACGCGGTCACCGACTTGGAATTCGAGATCGTTGCGTCTAATGTTGGCATTGCTCCTTTGACGACTACGGGCTGTCCTGAACCTCTCTCGAATTTGAACGATATTCTCGGTTGTTTCGTGAATGAGTTCGGGTTCGGTGATTTGCTTGTCTCCTACTTCGGCCCAACAAGTAGGAGAACGACATTTACGGCCATATAACGCTTCAAAAAGTGCGGCTTTAATACTCGCGTGATAACTATTGTTGTAAGAGAACTCGGCTAGTGGTAAATGCTTTTCCCAAGCTTTTCCAAAATCGATAACGCAAGCTCGTAACATGTCTTCCAAGGTTTAAATTGTGCTATCGCTCTGTCCGTCGGTTTGTGGATGGTATGCGGTGCTCATGTCCAAACGCGTTCCCAAGGCTTCTTGCAAGGTACGCCAAAATCTAGAAGCGAAACGAGCATCTCGGTCGGATATGATCGATAAGGGTAAACCGTGACGGGTTACAATCTCTTTTATATACAATTGTGCAAGTTTTTCCATTTTGTCCGTTTCTTTCATGGCTAGGAAGTGGGCGGATTTGATGAGATGGTCAATAATAACCCAAATGGTATCATAACCGCCCTCCGTTTTTGGTAGTTTTGTGATGAAGTCCATTGTTATTCTTACCCACTTCCATTGTGGGATTTCGGGTTGTTGAAGTAACCCGGACGGCCTTTGATGTTCGGCTTTGACCTTGGAGCAAGTTAAACACTTTGCAACATAAGTAGCAACGTACCTTTTAATGTTCGGCCACCAATATCGTTTTTTGAGGTCGTGGTACATCTTATTGGCACCGGGGTGAATCGAATACATTGACTTATGGGCTTCGTCTAGAATAAGGCTTCGTAAATTCCCATAACTAGGCACCCAAATCCTTCCGACGAAATATCGAAGCCCGGTCTCCTTAACTTCGAATCGAGAGGCGAGGACGTTCAAATGTTTGAGAGAAATGTTTTCATCCTTGAGGGCTTTATCTTGGGCTACCTGAATTTGACTATTGAGGTTGGTGTGGATAGTGATGTTTAAGGCTCGGACACGAAGAGGCACCATCCTTTCCTTTAGACTTAAGGCATTGGCTACTACATTTGCCTTTCTGGGATGGTAACGAAGCTCAAGATCGTAATCGTTCAAAGTTTCAATCCACCACCTTTGTCTCATGTTTAGTTGTTTTTGATCGAAGATGTGTTGGAGGCTTTTATGACCGGTGAAGATAGTACTTTTGGTTCCATAAAGATAGTGTCTCCACATTTTGAGTGCAAAGACAACGGCTTCGAGTTCGAGATCATGCGTCGTGTAGTTCCGTTCATGAATTTTTAGTTGTCGGGAGGCATAAGCAATGACTTTCTTTCGTTGCATCAATACACACCCAAAACCATGTTTTGAGGCATCGCAATATACAACAAAATCATCATTGCCTTCGGGAAGAGACAAGATAGGAGCGATGGTTAACTTTTTCTTCAAGATTTGAAATGCGGACTCTTGTTCAGTTGCCCAAATGAATTTCCTTCCCTTGTGAGTTAACGCGGTTAGAGGACGAGCAACCAAGGAGAAATCTTTGATGAATCTACGATAATATCCGGCGAGGCCCAAAAATTGACGGATGTGAGTAGGAGTAGTAGGGGTTTTCCATTTGCTAATCGCTTCGATTTTAGCGGGATCGACCTTAATACCTTGGTCGCTTACATCATGACCGACAAATTGAACTTCCTTCAACTAAAATTCACACTTGGAGAATTTGGCATAGAGTCGTTCTTGTCTCAAAAGTTCGAGTACGAGTCGGAGATGTTGTTCGTGTTCTTCTTTGCTTTTAGAATAGACCAAGATATCGTCTATGAATATGATAACGAACTTGTCGAGATACGGTTTGCACACGCGGTTCATAAGGTCCATGAATACCGTCGGTGCATTAGTTAACCCGAATGGCATTACAAGAAACTCATAACTACCATAACGAGTCCGGAAACCGGTTTTGGAGACATCTTCCCCCTTAACCCTTAGTTGATGATAACCCGAGCGGAGGTCGATTTTTGAATATATACGAGATCCTTGTAGTTGATCAAATAGGTCATCGATGCGAGGAAGAGGATATAGGTTCTTAACCGTCAATTTATTTTGTTCACGATAATCAATGCATATTCGCAGGGATCCATTTTTCTTCTTAATGAATAAAATCGGAGCACCCCATGGCGAATGGCTAGGTTGGATAAAACCACGGTCAAGTAGTTCTTGAATTTGACTTTGCAATTCTTGAATTTCGGATGGAGCAAGTCTATACGGTGCACGTGCTACTGGTGTAGCTCCCGGAATAAGATCGATTTGGAATTCAACCGGTCGATGAGGTGGAAGACCCGGTAATTCTTCGAGAAATATATCGGAAAAGTCACTAACAATTGGCACATCATCGATATGCTTCTCATCGGTCTCGACTTTCTTAAATGGTTACAACTATTTCCCCTCTCATCATGTTTTCTTATGATAAAGTAATTATTATATTATTTTATTTATTATTATATTAAATATTGTACGATTCAAATTTTTTTTATTTATATTCCCTCATTCACAAGTCGTTTAAGAAAACATAACCCCAAAAAGTCTGTTGGTACTTCTGTAACCGAACCCCACAACACCTAAATTTCTTTTGTCACTTTAAACTATGTCATCAATACAAATAAATTTTGTTGTTTTCTTTTTATCAAAGAATCACTTGACTGTTGATAATTGATACTGTTTTTGTTACATTTCACCACTAACTTATATTATATGTATTTCGTACCCTGAATGATCCACGTTCCAAAACCACTTATATTACTTTTCTGATTGTCTCTTTATCATTTGCAATCACCACTCTCACACAATTACAATCATCACCATTTAACCATCACTCTTCACTATATATTTTCTGTTTTGGAGTAGACCCAAACCACCATGATCACCAAGACCATCGAAAACAACCACTAAAATCATCACCTTCGTTTGTTGTTGCTTCTACCCAACTTCAACATGAGAACCACTTGTGTTTAATACATACTCGAGAAATTCACCATCCCCATCTATCTCTTCTCTTCTTCTTTATAAACCCACTTTCCACAAGCAACTAGATTCGATTACCTTGTAGCTGCACTTTTGGTTTGCTATTATTAATCGATAACACCATGGCCATAAAAGTTGTTGCAGAAGCTCACTTGTTTGACCAAGTCACTAAAACTATTTTCGGTTATAATCATCTTCAAGGCACCTCGGTTTAACCCATCTTCAATTATCAATAAACCCTCACCTCACCATCTCTCCCTCTCCCTCTCTTCTTCATGAACCCACCATGGCAACACCATTATCATCGGTGTATTCATCATCCTCGCATCACTTCACCACCTCGTTGCCACCACCAAAACAGCCTCACAACCACCTGCAATCCCAACTTTATAACACTATAACCATTACTATTTATGTTCTATTCGAATTCTCACTTCTCCTTCCTGTTTCAAATGAACGCGCAAAACCAAACAAACCATCACTGCTACAGTCTACCACGAAAACAACTCGTTCTTACACTTACATCATCACTGTTGTTGCCTGCTGCTGCGATTATGCTGTTGATACAACTGTATGTTTCGGTTTCTATTAAAAGTGATGATAGTGGTGTACACAATGAAGGATAGTGTAAGTTGAATGGTGAGGTTAATGAAAAAAGTTGGCTATTAATGGGTGTCTTGGATTCTAAATCCCACTAGCCACAATCTAATAAAATAAGTCATATAAATAATAATATGCGTAATTTTTTTTCTGGTCGGTTGGTAAAAAGGAAGCAGGAGAAGAAAAAGCATAATCTCACTTGTTATATAAATTGCCACTAGTATGTTGTGTGTTATTTTTTTTAATAAAAAAAAAAGAAGAAACCGATCCATTAAATTGGGCTCAAGAACCGGGTCCTTATTTATTTGCATTTGTTGGGCCGAACTCTAGTATCTTTGAGTGGGCCGAGAATTAGTTTTATAGTGGGCCGTACTTATGTTTTGTTGTCACGACCCGGAAAATTTCGACTAATTTTAAACCAAACACTCGATACGATATAACATATATTATAAAATTTGAAAATATTACATAATTAATAAAAGGTAACAATAGTATATTAGACCAAATTACAAGTTGTAAATATAGATGTACTAGTAATAGTAATATTACTTTCATTATTACTACGAACATTAATATCAATATTAGAATTACTGATACCAATACTAGTATTAGTGTTATAGTTAAAAATTTAAAAGATTATGATTATCAAAATAAAAATGCCAAATATAAATGAATGACAAAACTATAATTTTGGTTACTTTCTTTAGGATTATATTATCAATAGTACTCTTAGCCTTATTATTAATATTAATATGATTCAGTTTATTTTGATAATATTATTACTGTTATTATTGTATATTTATTGTTATTAAGAAAATATCAATATTATAATTTATATAATCATTACTTATTAAAAATTTAAAACAATATATATAGAAATATATATTATGCGTAGTTGTTGCTGTATAACATGATCTTTATTATTCTTTTTAACTTCTTCTCCTTGATAAGGTTTCGTACCTGCCTTCTGCTTACCCGTGATCTAAATTATTAAGAAGAATTACTTTGTTTTTCCACAATTACATATATACTATTATATATATAACATGTACATACTATCATCCCAAAAACATTCAAGACACCACCTTCACACTTTCTTGATCTCTTTCTTCTCCAACGTCATCCTTCAACACCGGTAAGCCACCACCATGAACCACCCTTCTTCTCATATTACCATCATCTAACCACCGCGAGCCATCACCTTCATCCACTCTCACCACCACCGTATACATCACCATCCACCACCTTTCTTTAATTCAAATCTCCATCATCTAAACCGTTTTAAAACCCATCGTGATCCATGACCCTCCATCTATCCTTTTGTTTTCTGTTTTGCTCCAACGATTACCATAACTGAACGGGCTACTGCAGTTCAGGTTCTTTTTCTGTTTCTTGATCAAACCGTCACCACTATCCTAGACCACTATTGAACCCCTACACCCATGAAACCCATTAAATTTACGATTACTTATTGATGCGTGTTGTGTTAAACCGTCGCCAACTAAACCCACCACAATCGACTTTTGTTTGTATTGTAAACCCGGCTTCACTAAATCACCACCACAACCCCACCATCTCTCTCTTCCCTCTCCTATTCTTTTTCATCAACCTCAAACCACTACAACAACCCATCGTGTTTTACTACTGCTGCTCCTATTCTTTATTATGTAACGGTGAACACCAACCGAACCACCACTATCATCATCGTAATTTCCTTCCTTCCTGTCGTGCGCCGCTGCTATTGCAGCTATTTTATTTCTGTTTCTAAACAGTAAAAATGATGGCAAAGTGAATTATATTATGGAAAGATGACATATAAGAATAATTTGATAATAAATCTTTCTGTTTTTTTTTTCTTTTTAAACTCCCACTTGATAAAGTTATGGAGCTACTTTTGGTGTGTTCTCCTTTGTCTCTATGGCCGACACTTCCAACCTAACCCACTCAAATATTATAGAAAGGTGATGATTAATTAAAAATGATGATGAAAAGACGATGCAGGTGGATATTGATGTCACCACTACAGCTGTATTCCTTTTATTCAATCGAATTATTAAGGATTATTGTTGGGTCGAATTATCACATAGTTTAACAAACTTGGGCCTGCTATTATACTATGTATTCTATTGTGATATTGGGCCGAAACACTAGTTCTTAGGTTATCTTTCTTTTGGGCTGAAATGATGGGGATATCAAATGGTGATGAAAAGGTGATCACGAAAACAATGAGGATGATAATCCTAAAATTTGTTGTTATTGTTAGTAACAAATTGATAATGATCATGAGTTTATAATTAGATTGAAATAATGGCGGGTTATCATGATGATGTTATTATGATGTTATGATAAAGATGATACATGATATTGTTACGGGATTAGGATAATGATAATGACGAGCTGGATGATGAAAATGATATGAGATCGATGTGATGATGTTGTGTATGATGATGATGGTGTTAAGATGGTGATGTTAAAGAATGATATAAATAATGATTTTGTAAAAGACGTATGAAAAAGATAAAACTAGTTAATACGTAGTAACTATTTAAGCGTACAAGGTTAGTTCAAGAAAGTAGCAATTGGGACATTGGTTAGGAATGTTATCAGGGTTAGCGGGACGTTGAGGGTTCAAACCTGGACTTGGGCGTTATTTTTAGGGCTACTTCCTTAAGGTAGTTATTTATCTAATTATTATTATTATTATTATTATTATTATTATTATTATTATTATTATTATTATTATTAGTATTAGTATTATTAAAATTAATATTAAAAATATCATTAATATTATTATTAGTATCATTTTTATTAAAAACAATCATTTATATTAAAAGTATCATCATTACTATTATTATTATCATTATTAGAAAGATTATCATATTTATCAAAATTATTATTATTATTATCATTATTATTATTTTGAAATTAATATTATTATTTTCATATTATCAATATTATTACCATAATAACTATTAATATTATTATTGTAAAATAAAACAAACTTTTAGTTATTATTATTATCAATATTATTTTGTCAAATAACTATTAGTTATATAAAGCTATATTTACTACATATAACATAACTATATTAATATTTTAATAATAAATATTAATAAATGTAACTTATTAGGGTTTTAATGAAACACTTAATTAAGATAACAATTATATCACTATTATATGTAAATTTGTTCGATTACAATTATATGTGTTAATATATATAAATGATATAGGTTCGTGAATCCGAGACCAACCCTATATTTGTTCAATGACGTTATATGTATTTTTACTACAAAATACAGTATGGTGAGTTTCATTTGCTCCCTTTTTAATTGCTTTTGCAATATATATTTTTGGACTGAGAATACATGCGCTGTTTTATAAATGTTTTACGAAATAGGCACAAGTACTAAAACAAATTCTATGTGGGTTTAAACCAGAAATATACCCTTAGCTTGGTAACATTAAACTACTTGTCTATGTACGGTAGGCGCGAATCCTAAAGATAGATCTATTGGGCCTGACAAACCCCATCCTGACTATGGGATGCTTTAGTACTTCGAGGTTATTTTAAACACACCTGATCTGGTGTACTTCAGAGGGTAAAACATGAACGTTAAGGCTTGTTACCGGGTGCCTACAACTTATAGAATACTTTTATACACTTGCGAGTGTACATATATTTATAAACGGAAATCTTGTGGTCTATTAATATATTGAAAAGATTGTTATGATAAACCTATGAACTCACCAACCTTTTGGTTGACACTTTTAAAGCATGTTTATTCTCAGGTACGAATTAAGTCTTCCGCTGTACATTTGCTCAATATAAGGACATTACTTGGAGCCAATCATCGCAATGGGACCAAATGTTGATGACTTCGTCCAGGTGGATTAGGACAGGGTCGTCACAGGTGGTATCAGAGCGTTGGTCCTAGCGAACTAGGTCTTGCATTAGTGTGTCTAACTGATAGTTGTTAGGATGCATTAGCAAGTCTGGACTTCGACCTTAGTTACATATTATAAGTATTGTATATCATTCCTAGTGGAAAAATTACCTACTAATCATTCATAAGTCTAGACTCGACTTCCTGCACTTATTTGATAGATAGTGTACAAATAAATTCATATCTTAGCGTATCTGTTACTGTAGATTTTATCTGACATGTTTCCTTAATTCTCTCCATAATCTACGAGATCTTCTGTACTATATATAGATATTCTACGTAATTAGAATATCATCCGATATCCGAAATTCATTTCATACCAAAAACTCTTTATCTAACCGAGCAAAATGGAACTCACCACTAGTTCAAGCCTCTCGGATTCCGATATGGAGTCTCACTCAAGCTCCGAAAGCAGTATGACCGGAATGGATCAACCAATTCATCTGATGGGTTCGTAGTCGACTGAATTATTGGAGGCAAGAAGAAGGTGATCATTTCCACCAATCGAATTCACCTCTTGGCGAAGAACCTGAAGCACTTACCGACGAACCAGTCCGAAACATCATTTTCACCCTTATTTCCTGAATATCTCGTCTTGATTATATTCTATCTCAAATTTAAAACCTTATTCACTCGCTCGTTCCTACTGACAATCATCCCGGAGTAATAAGTCAACGAACTTCGCACCTGAGTTGTAGCCTTGAAAAATATGGTGCAAAACGTACCAGCTTTAGCAACATCACCGGCACCAACAGTACCATCAACATCAACACCAGTACCACCAACAACCCAAGTTTTAACATCACATGCCTCAACATCTCATTCTGTACCTCGAGCATAATCATCGTTCTATGTATCATTCTATCTACTTTATCTTCGTTCTACATATCGTTCTACATCGATTATTTTCGTTCGACATGGCGATTATGTAATCTCAAATGTTTTAGAGATTACATATTCCTATTCTAACGGTAAATCAGATGAGTTAATATCATATTAACTCATTAAATCCTTGATTGCATCTGAAGAAAATATATATGTATATATGTTTTCATAAAGATTGTAATTAAAAATTCTTTAGTACAAAGTGTTAACTGTGAAAATATTTTAACGGGTAGGTAATACCCGAGGAATATTCAGATTTCACATTAATAAGTTACAATGTACATTCTTCGAAGCTGATTCAACAGTCATTTACTATCCTACTTACATCCACCGATATACGTATCCATTCACCAAAGAACAACTATTTTCATTCAAATTCAATTTCATATTTGGATTTTGACCTATCAGAATCCAACAAGTGGCATAATGAAGAAAACATCGGACAAAGTAAAATTTGTTAGAAACAAACGAACTAACTAATTGAAATATTGTTAAGAATCCACGCTAACTGTTCCTAGCTAACTGGTTACATTTTATTTATCGCAATTTACATTCTCGCAATTTTACTTATCGTCATTTAATTTCTGTTATTTACTTTACGCACTTTATTTATCGTCATTTAATTTCTGTTATTTATTTTTACGCATTTTTAAATATCGGGACACGTATACAAGGTTTTGACATATCATATCGACGCATCTATATATATTATTTGGAATAACCATAGACACTCTATATGCAGTAATGCGGGAGTTAGCTATACAGGGTTGAGGTTGATTCTACAATAATATATATAGTTTGAGTTGTGATCGAGTCTGAGACGTATACGGGTCACGAAACGTATTAATTAATTCGAATATTATATATTAAACTATATATGAATTATTGGATTGTTAACTGTGGACTATCGACTGTGGACTAATAATATTGGACAATTAAAATGAATTAATAAATTGATTGTAACATATGAAACTAAACATTTCTTCAAGTTTGCCACTTGATTTCATCTTAAACCTCATTTGTATCTTGACGATTCCAATCTGCGTTCAAATCTTTTCATGATTTTTGAAAACACCTCGATCGGGAGGATGAACCAGACGCACTTCATCTACGGAAGAAAAGATTTATGCACCTGAAAAACTCTCGAACCCAAATTCATAGTTTAACACGTACCCGTGTTGAATCCTTTACCATTTACTAGCAAAAACAACTTTACGATTCCTTTTCAAAGTAGCCAATTTTGTCACAGCTCCAGCAAGTTAACCTCGACTTCTCAAAAAGACTAGTCTTATTATAACCTCGATATATACACATTGTCCTTTCGCCGTCGTTACCGGGGAACCTTTTATATTTCACCATATTACCATCAGCGTTTAATCATCTAAAAACACAATTCTCTTGAAACCCCTCGGTTTGATAATAAATGATTTAGATCTGGTAACTTTGAAAATGCTGACGAAGCAGCATGTAGTAAATGGTCTTAATGACCAAGAATTTGATGATGAAGAATGGAGTGTTGGGAACACTCGATAGAAAATTTGGTACTGAAAAACGAATTGAGCTAACCATAAAAGAGACCAAGAACAAATACAAGAACCAAACCCTATATATTCAAAGAATCTAGGTAATTCTGGATTCGATGAAATCTTTATAGAATATTTTGTTCCGAAGTCGTGTTAAAATCTTGCGAAAAAAAAATTTTCTTCATCAACTTTCGAACTTAGAAATTCCAAAATATCATCATAAATATCTTCGATATTTCTGAGGATATTTTCATAAATATTATTGTCCGAAATTATCTACCTCTTCGTGTTTTCAGTATTCCATTATATTGGAAACTTCTGTAAAATATAAGTATAAATTATGAATGAATTGTGGAGAAGTGTTGGGAAATGAAGCATGAGTTAGTATAATATAATGCGCTTGGCCAACGTGATTATATTACAGTAAGTCATGCTGAAAGTTCTAATGAAACATGATGATTCACAGATCATAACGTCATCATGTGCCATGTTACATAACTTTTTCATTCTACTTAATCTCTAAGCATATCACGGAAATATTTCCTTAATATTTCTGTTCTTCCGTAATTCCAACAGTTGCTAATAATTCGTACTAATATATTTTCCTTCAGATTAGAAGATTTCCTTAAATCCCTTGAATTCCGAAATTCAACGGTGACTACGTCAAAGCTTAAGACGAACCTCTATTTAATTCATTTCACTCTTTTGCGATAGCTTCACTCATACTCTTCGAATAATCGAATTGTTTAATCGATATAACTGAATGATAATAAAATTCTATTTTATCAATTCATATTCGACATGGAAACATTTTTTTTAGTGTTAGCCATGACGACCTCGATCAAATTTCGGGGACGAAATTTCTTTAACGGGTAGGTACTGTCACGACCCGGAAAATTTCGACTAATTTTAAACCAAACACTCGATACGATATAACATATATTATAAAATTTGAAAATATTACATAATTAATAAAAGGTAACAATAGTATATTAGACCAAATTACAAGTTGTAAATATAGATGTACTAGTAATAGTAATATTACTTTCATTATTACTACGAACATTAATATCAATATTAGAATTACTGATACCAATACTAGTATTAGTGTTATAGTTAAAAATTTAAAAGATTATGATTATCAAAATAAAAATGCCAAATATAAATGAATGACGAAACTATAATTTTGGTTACTTTCTTTAGGATTATATTATCAATAGTACTCTTAGCCTTATTATTAATATTAATATGATTCAGTTTATTTTGATAATATTATTACTGTTATTATTGTATATTTATTGTTATTAAGAAAATATCAATATTATAATTTATATAATCATTACTTATTAAAAATTTAAAACAATATATATAGAAATATGTATTATGCGTAGTTGTTGCTGTATAACATGATCTTTATTATTCTTTTTAACTTCTTCTCCTTGATAAGGTTTCGTACCTGCCTTCTGTTTACCCGTGATCTAAATTATTAAGAAGAATTACTGTGTTTTTCCACAATTACATATATACTATTATATATATAACATGTACATACTATCATCCCAAAAACATTCAAGACACCACCTTCACACTTTCTTGATATCTTTCTTCTCCAACGTCATCCTTCAACACCGGTAACCCGCCACCATGAACCACCCTTCTTCTCATATTACCATCATCTAACCACCGCGAGCCATCACCTTCATCCACTCTCACCACCACCGTATACATCACCATCCACCACCTTTCTTTAATTCAAATCTCCATCATCTAAACCGTTTTAAAACCCATCGTGATCCATGACCCTCCATCTATCCTTTTGTTTTCTGTTTTGCTCCAACGATTACCATAACTGAACGGGCTACTGCAGTTCAGGTTCTTTTTCTGTTTCTTGATCAAATCGTCACCACTATCCTAGACCACTATTGAACCCCTACACCCATGAAACCCATTAAATTTACGATTACTTATTGATGCGTGTTGTGTTAAACCGTCGCCAACTAAACCCACCACAATCGACTTTTGTTTGTATTGTAAACCCGGCTTCACTAAATCACCACCACAACCCCGCCATCTCTCTCTTCCCTCTCCTATTCTTTTTCATCAACCTCAAACCACTACAACAACCCATCGTGTTTTACTACTGCTGCTCCTGTTCTTTATTATGTAACGGTGAACACCAACCGAACCACCACTATCATCATCGTAATTTCCTTCCTTCCTGTCGTGCGCCGCTGCTATTGCAGCTATTTTATTTCTGTTTCTAAACAGTAAAAATGATGGCAATGTGAATTATATTATGGAAAGATGACATATAAGAATAATTTGATAATAAATCTTTCTGTTTTTTTTTTCTTTTTAAACTCCCACTTGATAAAGTTATGGAGCTACTTTTGGTGTGTTCTCCTTTGTCTCTATGGCCGACACTTCCAACCTAACCCACTCAAATATTATAGAAAGGTGATGATTAATTAAAAATGATGATGAAAAGACGATGCAGGTGGATATTGATGTCACCACTACAGCTGTATTCCTTTTATTCAATCGAATTATTAAGGATTATTGTTGGGTCGAATTATCACATAGTTTAACAAACTTGGGCCTGCTATTAGACTATGTATTCTATTGTGATATTGGGCCGAAACACTAGTTCTTAGGTTATCTTTCTTTTGGGCTGAAATGATGGGGATATCAAATGGTGATGAAAAGGTGATCACGAAAACAATGAGGATGATAATCCTAAAATTTGTTGTTGTTGTTGTTAGTAACAAATTGATAATGATCATGAGTTTATAATTAGATTAAAATAATGGCGGGTTATCATGATGATGTTATTATGATGTTATGATAAAGATGATACATGATATTGTTACGGGATTAGGATAATGATAATGACGAGCTGGATGATGAAAATGATATGAGATCGATGTGATGATGTTGTGTATGATGACGATGGTGTTAAGATGGTGATGTTAAAGAATGATATAAATAATGATTTTGTAAAAGACGTATGAAAAAGATAAAACTAGTTAATACGTAGTAACTATTTAAGCGTACAAGGTTAGTTCAAGAAAGTAGCGATTGGGACATTGGTTAGGAATGTTATCAGGGTTAGCGGGACGTTGAGGGTTCAAACCTGGACTTGGGCGTTATTTTTAGGGCTACTTCCTTAAGGTAGTTATTTATCTAATTATTATTATTATTATTATTATTATTATTATTATTATTATTATTATTATTATTATTATTATTATTATTATTATTATTATTATTATTATTATTATTATTATTATTATTATTATTAGTATTATTAAAATTAATATTAAAAATATCATTAATATTATTATTAGTATCATTTTTATTAAAAACAATCATTTATATTAAAAGTATCATCATTACTATTATTATTATCATTATTAGAAAGATTATCATATTTATCAAAATTATTATTATTATTATCATTATTATTATTTTGAAATTAATATTATTATTTTCATATTATCAATATTATTACCATAATAACTATTAATATTATTATTGTAAAATAAAACAAACTTTTAGTTATTATTATTATCAATATTATTTTGTCAAATAACTATTAGTTATATAAAGCTATATTTACTACATATAACATAACTATATTAATATTTTAATAATAAATATTAATAAATGTAACTTATTAGGGTTTTAATGAAACACTTAATTAAGATAACAATTATATCACTATTATATGTAAATTTGTTCGAATACAATTATATGTGTTAATATATATAAATGATATAGGTTCGTGAATCCGAGACCAACCCTATATTTGTTCAATGACGTTATATGTATTTTTACTACAAAATACAGTATGGTGAGTTTCATTTGCTCCCTTTTTAATTGCTTTTGCAATATATATTTTTGGACTAAGAATACATGCGCTGTTTTATAAATGTTTTACGAAATAGGCACAAGTACTAAAACAAATTCTATGTGGGTTTAAACCAGAAATATACCCTTAGCTTGGTAACATTAAACTACTTGTCTATGTACGGTAGGCGTGAATCCTAAAGATAGATCTATTGGGCCTGACAAACCCCATCCTGACTATGGGATGCTTTAGTACTTCGAGGTTATTTTAAACACACCTGATCTGGTGTACTTCAGAAGGTAAAACATGAATGTTAAGGCTTGTTACCGGGTGCCTACAACTTATAGAATACTTTTATACACTTGCGAGTGTACATATATTTATAAACGGAAATCTTGTGGTCTATTAATATATTGAAAAGATTGTTATGATAAACCTATAAACTCACCAACCTTTTGGTTGACACTTTTAAAGCATGTTTATTCTCAGGTACGAATTAAGTCTTCCGCTGTGCATTTGCTCAATATAAGGACATTACTTGGAGCCAATCATCGCAATGGGACCAAATGTTGATGACTTCGTCCAGGTGGATTAGGACAGGGTCGTCACATTTGTTGTTGGGCCGAACCAAATTCTGATCAGGAAGATGATAATGAGATGACGAGGTTGATGTTAATGATGGTTTTAAATTGAATGTTGAATAAAACTATTGAAACAGAAAGAAAACGAGATATATAGATATTAGATTCTTACTATAACAGAAAAAGAGGGACAGACGGATGGTTATGGGAGGTGTTGCTTAGCGAGAGGTCTCGGGTTCAAACCCGGGTTGGTACATTTATTTTAGGCTTCTTTTAAAGGTAGTCTTGTTTTGATATTATTATTATTATTATTATTATTATTATTATTATTATTATTATTATTATTATTATTATTATTATTATTATTATTATTATTATTATTATTATTATTATTATTATTATTATTATTATTATTATTATTATTATTATTATTGTTTTTATTGTAAAAATAATACAATTTTTTATTTAGGATTATTATTATTATTTCTACCAAACAAACATTTAGTTAGATATATTATATTTATTATATATATCAATTATCAATAAATTAGTTAATTAAAGTAGTTTAATAATTATTTGATATTTTAATCTTAAGAACTTACTTAAAAAAAATGATATTTATTATTTATTAACAAGATAGAAAATGAAAATATAAATATATTACTAATACTAATATATAAACTTATTCGATTACCATTATATGTATTAATATATATATACATACAAATGATATAGGTTCGTGAATCCGAGGTCAACCCTGCATTGTTCAATATTGTCATATGTATTTTTACTACAAAATACAGTATGGTGAGTTTCATTTGCTCCATTTTTAATTGCTTTTGCAATATATAATTTTAGGCTGAGAATACATGCGCTGCTTTTATAAATGTTTTACGCAATAGAGACAAGTGATCAAAAATGATATTCTTCGGATTGATGTGCTAGGTAATTTAGTTACATGTTATAAGAGCATGTAAGCGCGAATCCTAAAGATAGATCTATCAGGCTTAACACCCCCATCCTGTAGGCTGCACTAGACATAAGAACTAGTGGGCGGATGTTTAGTACTTCGAGGATTATTTATACACTTACGAGTGTACGTATCCATCTTTGCGAAGATGACTTATTATATTATTGTTAAGGTTGGTTACTGAGGCCTCAACATAAGCAGAATACTTTTATACACTTGCGAGTGTACATATGTTTATAAACGGAAATCTTGTGGTCTATTAATATATTGAAATGATTGTTATGATAAACCTATGAACTCACCAATCTTTTGGTTGACACTTTAAAGCATGTTTATTCTCAGGTACGAATTAAGTCTTCCGCTGTGCATTTGCTCATTTTAAGGACATTACTTGGAGTCGATCATCGCAATGGAACCTAGTGTTGATGACTTCGTCCAGATGGACTAGGACGGGTCATCACAGGTGGTATCAGAGTGGTGGTCCTAGCGAACCAGGTCTTGCATTAGTGTGTCTAACTGATAGTTGTTTAGATGCATTAGTGGGTCTGGACTTCGACCGTGTCTGCATGTCAAAAGTTTTGCTTATCATTTAGTGTCGAAAATTAATTGCTTATCATCCTTAAAGTCTAGACACGTCTTACTGCCCCTATTGCATAGACAGTGTATAGATAAATTCATATCTTAGCGTATCTGTTATTGTTACCTTTGCCTGATAGCTTCCGTAGATTCCTCCGTAACTTATGGGAATTTTAGTATTATATATGCATATGTAAATTATGTATTGTAGGGTACTAATCTACATCCTATAATCTATTTCTTATCGAAAATCCTTCATCTGATCGTACGAGGTGAATCCCTCAACTAGTTCGAGTCCCTCAGATTCCGATAGCTATTCCGATAGTTATTCCGACAGCTATTCCGACATGGATATTCACCTAAGCTCCGAAAGCAGTGTAAACGAAATGGATCAACCAACTAGTCATCTTCAATACATCTGATGGGTTCGTAGCCTACTTAATCATTGGAGACAAGAAGAAGTGATCCCTTTCATCCACCATATTGTCCGCTGGGCGAAGAACTTGAAGCATTCACCGGCGAACCAATCTGAAACACCATTTTCACTCTTATTTCCCAAATATCTCACCACGACTATATCATAACTTAGATTCTAAACCTTATTCATTCGCTCGTTCCTACCGACAATCATCCCGGTGTAATAGAAGAAGTTAACGAGCTTCGCGCTCGAGTAATCAATGTGGAGGATATGGTGCAAACATTACCAGCTTCAGCAATGTCAGCAACATCAACAGTACCACCAACATCAATACCAGTACCACCAATAACCCAAGTTTCAACATCACAAGCCTCAACATCTCATTATGTACCCCGAGCATAATCATCATTCTATGTATCATTTTACATCAATTATCTTCGTTCTTCATGGCAATTATGTAATCTCTAATGTTTTAGAGATTATGTATTCTAGTTATAACGGTAAATCAAATGAGATTAATATTATATTAAATCATTGAATCTATGATTACATCTGAAGAAAATATATATGTAAGTATATTTTCGTAAAGATTGTAATTAAAAATTCTTTCGTACAAACTGTTAATGGTGAAAATATTTTAGCGGGTAGGTAATACCCTAGAAATATTTGGATTTCGCATTAATAAGTTACACTGTATATTCTTCGAATTTGATTCAACGATCATTTACTATCCTATTTACAACCACCGATATACGTATCCGTTCACCAAAGAATAACTATTTTCATTCAAATTCAATTTCATATTTGGATTTTGACCTATCAGAATCCAACAAGTGGCATAATGAAGAAATAATAGACACAATAAAAATTGATTAGAAACAGACTAATTAACAATATGAAATTTTGTTAAGAAACCACGCTAACAAGATCCTAGCAAACTGTTCCTAGCTAACTGTTAATTTCGTATTACATTTTATTTTATCGCAATTTAATTATCGCAATTTATTTACCGCAGTTTATTTATCGCAATTTATATT
Source organism: Rutidosis leptorrhynchoides (assembly GCF_046630445.1). Taxonomy (NCBI): domain Eukaryota; kingdom Viridiplantae; phylum Streptophyta; class Magnoliopsida; order Asterales; family Asteraceae; genus Rutidosis; species Rutidosis leptorrhynchoides. The sequence goes on from NC_092343.1 coordinate 79,609,939, forward strand.
CTTGCAATTTTATTTATCGTCATTTAATTTCAGTTATTTATTTTACGCACTTTAAATATCGGGACACGTATACAAGGTTTTGACATATCATATCGACGCATCTATATATATTATTTGGAATAACCATAGACACTCTATATGCAGTAATGCAGGAGTTAGCTATACAGGGTTGAGGATTGATTCTACAATAATATATATAGTTTGAGTTGTGATCGAGTCTGAGACGTATACGGGTCATGATACGTATTAATTAATTCGAATATTATATATTAAACTATATATAAATTATTGAACTGTAACTGTGGACTATAGACCGTGGACTAATAATATTGGACAATTAAAATGAATTAAAATATTGATTATAACATATGAAACTAAACAATTCTTCAAGTTTGCCACTTGATTTCATCTTAAACCTCGATTGTACCTTGACGATTATAATCTGCGTTCAAACCTTTCATGATTCTTGAAAGCACCTCGATCAATAGGATGAACCAACCGCACTTCATCTACGAAGGAAAAGGTTGATACATATAGTTATGCATCTGAAAAACTCTCGGAAACTGAGTAAACATTTAACACATAGTTGTGCTAATTCCTTAGTGTTATTATTACCCAAAATAACCTTGCAATTCCTTTTCTAAATTAGCCAATTTTGTCACAGCTCCATCACGTCAACTTCAACTTTTCGTCCGAAACAACCTTATTATAACCTTGATATATATATGTGTGTTCTTTTATTGATAACTGGGAACCTTTTATATTTCACCATATTACCATCAGCGTTTAATCATCTAAAACACAATTCTTTTGAAACCACCTCGGATTGATAACCAACGATTCCGATATGGCTGCATTAAATGCAGACGAAACAGTAAAATTGTAGATGGCCTGAATAGCCAAGAGTCTGATAATAAAGAATGGAGTGTTGGGAACGCTCGATAGAAAATTTGATACTGAAAAACGGATTGAGCTAACCTTGGAGGAGATCAATGTAAATTGCAAGGACCATACAACATATACAAAGAATCCAGGTAATTTTGGATCCCATGAAACCTTCAACGAATACCTTGCTCCGAAGTCATGTTAAAATCTTGTTGAAAATTTTACCTTATCAACCTTCGAACTTAGAAATTCTAAAATATCATCATAAATATCTTCGATATTTCTGAGGATATTTTCATAAATATTCTTGTCCGAAATTATCTACCTCTTCGTGTTTTCTGAATTCCATTATATTGGAAACATCTGTAAAATATAAGTATAAATTATGAATGAATTATGGAGAAGTGTTGGGAATTGAAGCATGATTTGGTATAATATAATGTGCTTGGCCAACGTGATTATATTACAGTAAGTCATGCTGAGTTTCTAATGGAACGTGATAAAGGATCACAGATCATACCTTTATCATGAACCATGTTACATAACTCTTTCATTCTAATCAACATCTGAACATATCAAGAAAATATATTCTTGATAGTTCCATCCTCAGGGATTCTGGTAATTTGAAAATCAAATCGTGCTATCACGTTCCTTCCTTCTTAGAACATTATAATCATTCGAAATTCTATATCTACGAATTCTGGACCATTATTCGCTTGACTTGAAGTCGGGAAGAGAAAACAAAAGCATAGAGCTTCGAAATATAAGGGAGAATATAAAGCCCGATAGCAACACATAAATTACAAACCGTGTATGTCAATGTTTATCGCAACATAAAGACACGGGAGAATTAAAAACATTATAACTCCAAGGGCGAAGTAGAAGTAAACAGATTCCTCCGGTGGTAGATGAAAAAGGAGAACGATCGATACGAAAGTCAGGAATATATCCAGAATTAAAACTGGAAGAAGCATATTGACTGATGATCTGGAAGAATGAATTAACGTATAGAAAATGGGAGTGGTGGAAAATAATGGAACAGAAGAAGTTCATTTATAGTGGAAATACCAGACAAAGCAATCGAGACAGATGACCGCATTTAATTATAGAGATCTTAATTTCCTTATTCGCCGAAGGATCAAATCATTTAGATTTCGAAGATTTTCTTTAAATCCCTTAAAATTCCGGAATTCAAACCAGACTATGTCAAAAGTTAAGACGCACCTTATTTTCTAAATTCAACCATGACTAAGTCACTGAAAAATCTGCATTTACTCATCTCAATCTTTTGTAATAGCTTCATTCGTACTCTTCGAAAAATCGAATTGTTTTACCCATATTACTCAATGATGATAAAACTCTATTTATCAACTCATATTCGTCATGAAAACATTTTTATTGTTAGCAATGACCATCCCAATCAAATTTCGGGACGAAATTTCTTTAACGGGTAGGTACTGTGACGACCCGAGAATTTCCGACAAACTTTTAAACTTTAATCTTTATATGGTAAGCAAAGTCTATTAAACTGAGTCTTAAAACTTTGAACTGTGTTTAATATATTCATTTGACTTTCGACTAGTTCCGACGATTCACGAATAACTATTTGTAAATAGATACAGATATATTTAAAAATGTATATATGTATATTTTAATATAATTTGAAATATTATATTATGCAATTATTAGAATTAAATTTGTAAAATAAAATGATATAAGTAATACTAAAATTTATTATTAAAATAAATATAGTTAATTTAAAAATGTGAGATTTTTCTGGAAACGTTTATCCGCCACTTATTAACAACGGAGTACAATATACCACTACGAAGAAACTGTCGGCACCTAAAATTGAAAATGGTTACAGCTATTTCCCCTCTCATCATGTTTTCTTATGATAAAGTAATTATTATATTATTTTATTTATTATTATATTAAATATTGTACGATTCAAATTTTTTTTTATTTATATTCCCTCATTCACAAGTCGTTTAAGAAAACATAACCCCAAAAAGTCTGTTGGTACTTCTGTAACCGAACCCCACAACACCTAAATTTCTTTTGTCACTGTAAACTATGTCATCAATACAAATAAATTTTGTTGTTTTCTTTTTATCAAAGAATCACTTGACTGTTGATAATTGATACTGTTTTTGTTACATTTCACCACTAACTTATATTATATGTATTTCGTACCCTGAATGATCCACGTTCCAAAACCACTTATATTACTTTTCTGATTGTCTCTTTATCATTTGCAATCACCACTCTCACACAATTACAATCATCACCATTTAACCATCACTCTTCACTATATATTTTCTGTTTTGGAGTAGACCCAAACCACCATGATCACCAAAACCATCGAAAACAACCACTAAAATCATCACCTTCGTTTGTTGTTGCTTCTACCCAACTTCAACATGAGAACCACTTGTGTTTAATACATACTCGAGAAATTCACCATCCCCATCTATCTCTTCTCTTCTTCTTTATAAACCCACTTTCCACAAGCAACTAGATTCGATTACCTTGTAGCTGCACTTTTGGTTTGCTATTATTAATCGATAACACCATGGCCATAAAAGTTGTTGCAGAAGCTCACTTGTTCGACCAAGTCACTAAAACTATTTTCGGTTATAATCATCTTCAAGGCACCTCGGTTTAACCCATCTTCAATCATCAATAAACCCTCACCTCACCATCTCTCCCTCTCCCTCTCTTCTTCATGAACCCACCATAGCAACACCATTATCATCGGTGTATGCATCATCCTCGCATCACTTCACCACCTCGTTGCCGCCACCAAAACAGCCTCACAACCACCTGCAATCCCAACTTTATAACACTGTAACCATTACTATTTATGTTCTATTCGAATTCTCACTTCTCCTTCCTGTTTCAAATGAACGCGCAAAACCAAACAAACCATCACTGCTACAGTCTACCACGAAAACAACTCGTTCTTACACTTACATCATCACTGTTGTCGCCTGCTACTGCGATTATGCTGTTGATACAACTGTATGTTTCGGTTTCTATTAAAAGTGATGATAGTGGTGTACACAATGAAGGATAGTGTAAGTTGAATGGTGAGGTTAATGAAAAAAGTTGGCTATTAATGGGTGTCTTGGATTCTAAATCCCACTAGCCACAATCCAATAAAATAAGTCATATAAATAATAATATGCGTAATTTTTTTTCTGGTCGGTTGGTAAAAAGGAAGCAGGAGAAGAAAAAGCATAATCTCACTTGTTATATAAATTGCCACTAGTATGTTGTGTGTTATTTTTTTTAATAAAAAAAAGAAGAAACCGATCCATTAAATTGGGCTCAAGAACCGGGTCCTTATTTATTTGCATTTGTTAGGCCGAACTCTAGTATCTTTGAGTGGGCCGAGAATTAGTTTTATAGTGGGCCGTACTTATGTTTTGTTGTTGGGCCGAACCAAATTCTGATCAGGAAGATGATAATGAGATGACGAGGTTGATGTTAATGATGGTTTTAAATTGAATGTTGAAGAAAACTATTGAAACAGAAAGAAAACGAGATATATAGATATTAGATTCTTACTATAACAGAAAAAGAGGGACAGACGGATGGTTATGGGAGGTGCTGCTTAGCGAGAGGTCTCGGGTTCAAACCCGGGTTGGTACATTTATTTTAGGCTTCTTTTAAAGGTAGTCTTGTTTTGATATTATTATTATTATTATTATTATTATTATTATTATTATTATTATTATTATTATTATTATTATTATTATTATTATTATTATTATTATTATTATTATTATTATTATTGTTTTTATTGTAAAAATAATACAATTTTTTATTTAGTATTATTATTATTATTTCTACCAAACAAACATTTAGTTAGATATATTATATTTATTATATATATATCAATTATCAATAAATTAGTTAATTAAAGTAGTTTAATAATTATTTGATATTTTAATCTTAAGAACTTACTTAAAAAAAATGATATTTATTATTTATTAACAAGATAGAAAATGAAAATATAAATATATTACTAATACTAATATATAAACTTATTCGATTACCATTATATGTATTAATATATATATATACATACAAATGATATAGGTTCGTGAATCCGAGGTCAACCCTGCATTGTTCAATATCGTCATATGTATTTTTACTACAAAATACAGTATGGTGAGTTTCATTTGCTCCATTTTTAATTGCTTTTGCAATATATAATTTTAGGCTGAGAATACATGCGCTGCTTTTATAAATGTTTTACGCAATAGAGACAAGTGATCAAAAATGATATTCTGCGGATTGATGTGCTAGGTAATTTAGTTACATGTTATAAGAGCATGTAAGCGCGAATCCTAAAGATAGATCTATCGGGCTTAACACCCCCATCCTGTAGGCATAAGAACTAGTGGGCGGATGTTTAGTACTTCGAGGATTATTTATACACTTGCGAGTGTACGTATCCATCTTTGCGAAGATGACTTATTATATTATTGTTAAGGTTGGTTACTGAGGCCTCAACATAAGCAGAATACTTTTATACACTTGCGAGTGTACATATGTTTATAAACGGAAATCTTGTGGTCTATTAATATATTGAAATGATTGTTATGATAAACCTATGAACTCACCAATCTTTTGGTTGACACTTTAAAGCATGTTTATTCTCAGGTACGAATTAAGTCTTCTGCTGTGCATTTGCTCATTTTAAGGACATTACTTGGAGTCGATCATCGCAATGGAACCTAGTGTTGATGACTTCGTCCAGATGGATTAGGACGGGTCATCACAAATTATTACATCGAAACTCCCTAGTTCTATAGGTATCAAGTCAATTCCAAACTCTTTACCCAATAAGTTTAACATACACCCCCGATAAAATTTGTCGGCACTTAAAAGTTTCATGTTGGCCACTTCAATGGCGTAAGTAGTATCTAGTGGAAGTGGTGGAGTGCAAAAGGATTGAGTCACGGCCTTGGATACAAAACTCTTATCAGCACCCGAATCGAATAAGCAAGAAACATAAGAGTTGTTGAGAAGAAACGTACCCGTGACTAGTTCATTGTCATCTCGGGCATCCTTGGTGTTAATGTTGAAAGCTCGATCACGTGCATTGGGGTTATCTTTCTTCTTTGGGCATGCATTTCTAAAATGACCCGATTGGCCACATTCATAACAAGTAACCGTCTTTGGTGCGTTGGGTCCCTTTTGAGCGACGGGAGCGGTATTTCTACAATCGTTGGCCACATGGCCACTTCTTTGACACTTGTGACAAAATGGCTTGCCACGTTCCCCCAAATGATGTTTGTAGCACTTGTTACAATAAGGTAGATATCCGACATAACCTTTCTTGCCGTCGGAGGTGAAAGGTTTCTTGGCGAAGTTGTTGTTGTTGTAGTTGCTTGATTGGGAGGTTTCCCACTTTCTTTTGTTGCCACCCGATTTATCCTCGACCTTATGTGCCGTCACTTCAATTTCATCCACTGTTTCTATCAATTGACGGGCCATTTTTAAAGCTTCTTGCAGGTTAGCAGGTTTGGATGACATTACCCCGTGTTTAATACTCTTAGGGAGGCAATCCAAGTAAAGTTCAACTCGTAGGTACTCTGGAGTCACGAGGGCCGGACACATTAGGGCTAGTTCGGAAAATCGTTGATTATAAGCTTTGAGGTCATTTCGGACCGCTTTCAAACTTCTTAGCTAGTTTTCGAGCCTTCGAGTCTCTTCACACGGGAAGTACTCGGTCATCATCTTTTCTCTTAAGTTGGCCCAAGAGAGTGCATGGGCTTCATCGGTACCCACCGATTGTACATATGTATTCCACCATGTGAGAGTGATGACGAAAAACGTGTGGGTGGAGTACTTGACTTTGTCTTGGTCCCGGCAACCGCTTATGCTAAAAACAGCTTCCGTTTGTTCAAATCACCGTGTGAGAGCAACCGGTCCCCCGGTTCCATCGAAAGTGTGAGGTTTGCACCCCATGAAGTTCTTGTAGGAGCACCCCTCATTTGAATTACCGGCTCCATGGTGGTTGTGGTTATTGTTATTGTTGTTGGAGGAGTGACCAGCCATGGCCGCATCTACGGCGGTGGCTATCATTCGTTGAAAAGCTTGTTCGGGAGTTTCATTGCGTTGACCTCGGCGAGGAGGCATTGTTCCTTCAAGACACAAGAATATCGTTGATTAGTATTCTCAATAATACTAATCGTGATATGAAATAAGGATAAAGAGAAAAATTTTCTTGACTCGCCCTAAATTCTTTATGTCATAATGTTGAAACGTCCATATGAGTCACCGTAATATAATCCTGGAAATTATATTACCCTAATTCATATGTGCATTCGACATTACTTCATAAGGTCAAGGTGGCGTGTCAATCAAATTAAACAACGTGAGATTAATATGGAATAAGAGTTAGATACGAATAGAAGAGTTCGAGTATAAATGCACAAGTAGTCAAGTAAGTCCTACTTCAAATCTATATGCCGGTTGTAGTCTAGACTCACTAATGCACCCTATGACTCGGGGTCGAAACCAGTGAACTCTAAATCCCTACAACCAACGCTCTGATACCATCTGTAGTGACCCGACAAAATCGTCATTGACGACGCCGTCTACTTAGGTCCCGTTACATGGTCATAAGTCTTTAAAACAATGTTTGACCAAAATATATCGCATTCATATCAAATACAAAGATGTTTTAAAGTTTACAAAGTAGTTCAACGACTAATACGTTACAACGTTTTAAAGTACAAATGAAACCTATGCGACACAATTTAAAGTAAAGTCAAAAGACGCTCCATGTATGCATATATACTCGACATCCAAGCAAGTATCAAAAAATAGTGTGCGAAAGCATGTATCACTTAGCATTCAAGGACCTGGGAAAAACATAGAAAATCTGTCAATGAAAACGTTGGTGAAATCATAGGTTTAGTAAGTATATCTCATTGAACCACAAGATTTAGTATAAATTGATTATCCAAATCGTTTACATTCCAAAAGATGTTATTTGTATCACGAGCACCCAATAATTAAAGCTTAACTGAATAATACCTCTGAATCCATAGTGTTAGAACCTACACTATACACGATAAAACTATATTTCATTCGCTAACAGTAGCGAACCGTCCGAATGAGGGTTTGTCAAACCCGTATGACCACACAACATAATTACTCGCTTACACCCTGCAAGTGTAACTAATGATAATTGAATTGAGGATTTTTGTTCTAACTCGTACGTGAAATGTTTGTTTTCGTACTTGTGTTCACTTTGTAAAATGAAACCTTTATGTTTTCTCATCCCAAGTATAAGTATAAAAGAGTAAAAGTGGGACTATGATCTCACCTTGAATGCACGAGTAAATAAGGTACTTCACAAAGTAATGTGTGCAAGAACGAATGCTAGTCTTAACCCAAACAAGTAGGTCATGTCAATAACGGTAAACACGGTTGGTCAAAGTTGTTCAATTAGTCCTATGGCTCGTTACGACTCGATTATATAGCATGTGAATCACGTTGTCAAGTTTCATGCAAGATACAAGTACAAGAGATAGGTTATAATGATTAAACAAGGTATTGGTTAAGTTTGAATAAAAGTCAACTTTGGTCAAGTCAAAGTCAACGAAAAAGTCAACACGTTCGGGTCGGGTCTCGGACAATTTTTCTAAGTTCCATAATCATATATGAGCATGTTAGAACAAGTTTCATGTTAATCGGAGGTGCGTAGCATAGTTAGAATTAAACGAAAAATAGCAAATTTGGACAGCCAACTTTCACGCTTTAAGCCGCGCCGTGGCTAGAAGAGCCGTGCCGCAGCCTAACACTAGACAGAATTCTGGGCTGTTTTGAACACTTAATGCACGAATCCAACTACAAACAAACATAACAAATGAATCGTAAACATTCAAAACACGTATCTTATATCGTTGGAAAGGTAATTTAACGAGGAATACAACTAAACACATTTCATTAAACAAAAACATCATTTACAATAACCGAATTCTCGCCGATTGATCATTTAATGCTCACCATTTAATGTTTCAAGCTCATAAATGCAAATGATGATTCGGGAACTTAACACACACATATAATACACCGTTTCGTAGGAAATTATGCATACAATACTACTAAACACCGACAAACAACATTGCAAAGCATTTAATTCATCAAAATTCACATTTAAGGCTACCAAACCCTAACCAAAAATCATAAAATCCATAATCATGTTAATGAGGCTTTTCCAAGTCAACCTACATACCAAAATGTAGCTAATGATGCTAGTAACACATTTAGTACATGAACTTTAGTATAACAACAACATTTAATCAACCAAAACTCAAGATTAAACACACCCATATATCAAGTTCATGCTAGTTACTCAAAATAACAAGATCGAGCAATTAATTCACATATTCATGTTAGACTTGAGCCATAGACACTAATTAACAAACTTTTAAGTTAAAAATACTAAGAACATGAAATCTAGAGTTTTTAGAAAGTTACCCGAAAGAGATGCAATTAGTATGGGATTGAAGAGAAAGATGCAAGGATTCCAAAAATGTAATTTGTTTTGAAGAACACTTGCTAGATCGAAAATGGATGATGAATCTTTGTTGTTGGGGTTTGATAGAAAAGTGAAAGTATTGAAAAGTGGGGAGGTGATGAATGACTGGAGGAGGAGATGGTTTGACCATTTGACCTAGTCATATCTTTGCCCACTTGACAATATTAGTCCCTCGAGTTTGAAAGCGAGTGCGTGAAATAACCAAATGAATTACCTTAAATACGTAGAGTAAACGAGAGATGTTATAATTAAGTAACGGAATTTAAAATAATTAAATGGAAAGTAAACGGAAAAAGACTGGATGTTACATTAATATCACTAAATGAGAATTCCCCTGGAATAAGTCAGGACTTAGAGTTATGTAAGAAAGAGCATCGCTCCAATATGTGTGGAAAATAAGATCCATGGGGTAACGCAATAATTTTAAATAGTTGAAGTGTTAGTGGATGCCCAGAGACTCTGCATGACGTGGCAGTAAGTGCCTTTATCACACACACACAAACACACACATGAATCTCTCGATTTCGATGGTTGTAAAGTCTTCCTGATGACTTGGATACGAATAACGCGAAAAATTTTATATAACAAGCAACAAAAATTTTATAGAGATCGTTTAAGGTGACAATGTAAGAAAAGAAATGAACTTCTTAGTAAACTAGAGTTATGTACAACATGTACTATTCTAAATAAAATATCTCTTGAATAAAAGAATTGATTTGTAAAAGTGAAAGTAAACTTTCATATGTACTAGTAAAAAATAAGTAATTATTTACTTTATTATATATAACATATACAGTTTCTAAAATTTGTATGAATGGCAATAAAATAAATTTATTTTTATAAAACTTTGGGAGGATCGCACAGTAAAATAGTGTGTGTAAAATTTTGGCAAACAAAATTTTCATATATCGGAGGTTACAAGTTGGAAAAAGATTGATAAGGATCGAGTAAAAGATTTTTGAAAATTTTGGGTGATATTTGAGCAACAATGTTACGAGGTAATGAAAACTATCGAATTTAAATGTAGTTGATGACTATTAGTAGGGCATAAGTTCTTCGACCAAAAATGCTTAAGTGTGAAGCGGTTGCTTATAAGTGAGATACGAATGGGAGAGTATGAGGATGAGAATTAACCACCCATTGATTTTAGAAAATTTCAAACTGGTATGACTAATATCGAAGTAAGAAGGATGATGGTGTGATTATCATCAAATAAGAAATCTCTCAGAATAAGTTCGCGTAAGAATGAGTATCAAATAAGAATCTTGGGTAGTCTTTAATATAGAATTTGAATTGCTGAAGTGACGGGGTACAATTTCCTTTATGTATCATTGTGCAAGTTTGCCCATTGTATCGGTTTCTTTCATGGTTAGAAAGTGAGCAGTTTTGGTGAGATGGTCAATAATAACCCAGATAGTGTCATAATCGCCTATCGTTTTCGGTAGCTTCGTGATGAAATCCATTGTTATTCCTTCCCATTTCCATTGTGTGGTTTCGGGTTGTTGAAGTAACCCAGATGGCTTTTGGTGTTCGGCTTTGACCTTGGAACAAGTCAGACACTTTCCAACACAAGTAGCAATGTCCTTTTTAAGGTTCGGTCACCAATATTGTTCCGTGAGATCGTGGTACATCTTACCAGCTCTGGGATGAATCGAATACCGTGACTTATGGGTCTCGTCTAGAATAAGGCCTCGTAAATCCCCATAACTAGGTACCCAAATTCTTCTGGAAAAATATCGGAGTCCAGTCTCTTTAACCTCGAATCGAGAGACTAGAATGTTCATGCGTTCTTGAGCAATATTCTCCTCAGTCTCCAACTTCTTCACATGTGTCAAAATAGCAAAACGCCCTTTTCTTATGACCTATTATGACTTCATGCAACTAATAAGGTTCAGCTTTGAGCTACTTCTCTCCCCGTAAACTATTAATGGCTCACCATTCTCGCGAAGTATACGAATAATCTTCTCACTATAAATAACTTTCGCTTTCATCCTTGAAAGCCAGTCCATTCCAAATATTACATCAAAGCTTCCTAACTTGATGAGTATTAGGTTAATCCTAAAGTCCATTCCAACTTTTACATCAAGCTTTCCAAATTGATGGGTGTTAGGTTAATCTTAAGGTTCATTCTAACTAAATCTTATTATACTACCGTGAAAAATTCTATCAATCTTCTCAAATAACATCTGCTTGTGTGTAGGTAACTAATCCTTTCCAACTACTACTTTAAAACTTTCAAGTTTTGTTAACATGAGGTCATCTCCAAATGACCCACCTGTTAATGTTAAGGTACTACTTTAAATTATTCCTCTATCTCTGCCAGCTTACCATTAGCTTGTCCTAAAGATTACTTAACTCTCGTGGTTGTTAATGGCTTATTAGTCATAAAACTAAGGTTCTTAGATATAAGTTTTCTATCGCACTAGTATTAAACAACTTCGAGACAATAAAACGTTGTAATGAAACATACCCTAACTAAAATTAGGATCCATGCGAGTCTCCATAGCTGAGATAACGATTGCTTTACCGCAAGTAAGTCCAAAGTTTTTCCTATTTAAGAACTTTTTCCTTAAGTGTCCAGGGTGTCTTTATTTATAACAAATTTTCGGGTTATCAATTCTACAATCAAGGCCCTTCTTGTACAGTATCTGGGCTACGTGATTATTTTTTCCTTACCTTTAACAGACTATAATGCATATACTCAAGTGGTTCCTACCAAAATTTTCTTTTAATCACTTCATATTCCTTATGTAGTAACATTGGAACTTCTGCATGATTTACTTCAATATAATCACGCTGGCCAGGTGACATTATATTGTACTAAATCGTACGTTCATTCCAATATCACGACATATGGTCAATGTAACGTGATCACTTCAAGTTCTACTCAATTTCACCTAACGGTGCTTTATCTATGCTATCTCAAAATAAAATCTACATAATTAATCTAACGGCTTCTCGGTGTGGGTGCGTAGGTTCCGTAGGTCATGCATCAATGCCTAAATGTCCTGAAATTTCTTCAAAATGTTCGGGTTCAGGTAATGTCGTTAGGTTCCTTTCTAGAAATTCAATCTGGGTCTCGTGTCGAGTTGTACGTGTAGCAAGTAGTAATACGATATGTATTGAGTTGACTCCTAAGTCTTTGGGTATGACTGAGCATCAGTAGAAGACACTCTGACCTTGTGAAAGGAGATGCCTTCCCGACTTCTCCAATGCCTAAGAGTGTTAGGGACCTAAGTCCAGAAGTGTCGTTCGATCGTCGAGTAGTGGTGAAGAATGAAAGAGATAAGTGACGGTCATGAAAGCGTACGGGATACGAGTCAACTTGAGGAAACTGAATAACCTTCTAATGTTCATACGTTGTACGTGGCTAATTAGGGTGAGCTCGGGGGGTGGGACGAGGTGCAGTTACTTTGACAAGTCCTCACATATCTCCTCCTCCGAGGATCAACTTTAGTGGGCGTGTAGTCCGAGGGGGTACTCTTCCTAGATTGCATGAAGTAATGTTTCGATCTCTGGAATGGTGAAACGGTAGTAACAGGTGGATTACAATACTAGCTCTTTGGGACAAACGAGTGGGAAAAGGGTTCAGAAAAACATCTGAACCAGGAAAAATAAATTCTCCAAGTCGGTACAGCAAATAGCAGACATGTAGCAAGAAACGGCATCAACAATAACCTAGGTAGTCTATTGCAGTACACAAAACTGTAGTAGATAGTAGTATCATGCAGTAGTATCAGGTAACCAGTAGCATGCAGTAGTAATAAGCAGTAACATGCAGTAATATCTAACAGTAGCAAGCAGTAGTTTCGCAAAAACAAATAAATGAGCAAGTTGTAGATTAGTTCTATTAGTAAATCCTACTCGACTCGGTCAAGACACACTAATGCAACCTAATTCCCTACAACCAATGCTCTGATACCAAAGGTGATGCCCCGTACAAAATCCATGTGTACAGATCATCAACAACATGTCTATTACACGGTTACAACACTATTTGTTGTTTTAAAACAAGTTTTGCATTCATGAAAAGATAACGTTTTTACCAATGTCAAATGTTTTACAAAAGATGACGTCTTTACCAACGTCGAATGTTTCACAAAAGATGACGTCTTTACCAACGTCAAATGTTTTACATGGATAACGTGCTTCTAAGAATAGAAAGCATTAACATAAGTGACACAAAGGTCATTACAAAACCATTGTTCAAATGTAACATAAGTTGTGAATGCAAAGTAAAAGTTCCATGATTGAGATATCTCTAAACAATGCAGCGGAAGTCTAACACAGCGAGTCTGTAACAGCAAGTCTATAACACCAAGACTATAACTGTAATACCCCATCAGAATCGACTAATGGAATATTAACTCATGGTCCCACAGTTTAGCGGTCACGCCCTCTATATGAGACGTTTTTGAAAAGTATTCGCATTAATTATCAAATCAAGTCATTTATTATAGAATATGTAACTATAAAACGGTTGATATAAATGACTAATGTATATGAACCCAAAACATCTCGAAATAAAGTAGTTTAAATGCGAATATTTGTTCTTGAAATAAAAACGATGAAATATGCTGGACGCCGTCCAGTTCTAGCAGCAAACAGCATACTAACTTCAGTTAAGCGGAAGCACTACCTCTATGTACCTGAGATGAAACATGCAAAACGTCAACGAAAAACGTTGAGTGAAACTACAGGTTTAGTAAATCATTTCGTAAGTTAGGCCACAAGATTTTCTTAGAAAACATCATAGGAAAAGTATACATTATCATGAGCACTTGATTATAAAGCTTTAACCTTTGTGTGAGCCGAGCACACGTCTTTAGTTTACCCTATCATGGCGCTACACCGATCAAGTGTACGAGTAACAACAGAATAAGCACCAGTTATTTTGAGGTGAGGTTTGTCAAACCTAACGGTACCCTCCCTATAAGTCGAGCTTACAAAGTAACTAATATAATCAATCTAAGGGATTTTTTTATCTGAACTCATATGTATATTCTTGGTAAGTTACTTGTGCCTAATATGTAAAACATTTGTAAAAAGCAAGCATCTCATCCCTGTAAAAATGTAGAAGGGACTGTAGACTCACCTTAGCAAAAGCACTTGTAATTTCTTAGCAAAACGTACGGTTGTCGAACAATCTCGACTGAACAACGCAACCTAAATAAGTAAATCATCTTAAGTATATACTTATAGGTCAAACCATGTTAACCCATAGTGTACGCAAAGTCCTAGTGCTCAGACTGACTCAACAAACAAGTAGAAGTCAACTAATCCAAGCAAGTCAACCAAAGTCAACCCTAAAGTCAACTCGGTCAAAGTGGTCAACTAAAGTCAAACATCTCAGTAGGTCATGCAAACATGGTCAACATATCAATTCTAGATCAAGTATCACTTTACAAGTCATAATTAAGCATATCGTACTTTCGCACCTTAAAGCACGCCTTAGAAATTCGTACGTCGTAGAAAGTCCAACTATAGCTCATAGCACATAAATCATTAAATCATGAAAAAAACCAGATCACATCTATACTTAAAATCAATTCCAAAAAGTCTGGCCAAAGCCTCATACGATATATAAAAGTCCAATATCAGAAAGGGTCTAATCATAGTTCATTACAGCAATTTCTGTCCGCGCGTCAGTTTTTAAACATTTTTCAAAAAATATTGAAACTATAATTTGATGAACGGCCAATTGGAGTCATCTCAAAACATCTCAAAATTTTAGTGATAAAATAATCAGAAACATTTCTGTAGCCAATTTGTACAGTCTCGCAAACCTTTACAGACTCATCAGTTTTGTTCATCAAACAGACATATCATTTAGACGAGCATATATCTCATGGAAAATCACATTCTCGCAAGTTCGCATACAAATGAAACATGTCAAGTAACATATATAATAACATATTCCATAAGATCAAAGTCTTAATCAACTCCTAGTTCACTCTAGCAATTTTTATGTAACTTTGAAAACCGATTCAGCTCTCTTTAAAAACCAAATCTTCATTTTGACATAACGGGAGCATTACATAACCTTTTGACGCAAATCTTAAGTCTAAATTGCATAAATATTCATAAGGAATACAGTAGTACACTTTTTATAAGCTAAAACACAAAGCATAT
The DNA here is from genome assembly GCF_046630445.1 of Rutidosis leptorrhynchoides. NCBI lineage: Eukaryota > Viridiplantae > Streptophyta > Magnoliopsida > Asterales > Asteraceae > Rutidosis > Rutidosis leptorrhynchoides. The sequence continues at coordinate 79,625,525 of NC_092343.1, forward strand.
AACTCAAAAAATTCGGATTATGCACATAACCTAGTCAAATCTTCGATTAAGCATATCTTAAGCATACGATAACGAAATCATGCAAAATTGGAGTATAAAATTAATAACATTTCGATATCTTTCCATTAAAACATGTTACAAGATCAGTTCTCATGTCAATTTAATCAGATCAACAAGAAACAAATTCGTGTTTCATACATACAACGTTAATTACGCAATCAAACGATAAATAACAACACTAGACACCATTAATTGAGCACTAGACTTGATTACACTATGTAATTGAACAAAAAACCAAATTAATAAAATTAGGGTTACTAGTTATACCTTAAAATATCAAATTGATCACACAAACGCGTAGAGAACGACACAAGGAACAATCTTTATGCACAAGGTTTTGTTAAATTTTGAAGTTTGATGATGGTGGTGGTGGTGTGGATGTCGACGGCCAAAGGGGAGGGGAAAGAGAGCAAAAAGTCGACTAAAAAAATAAGGGGAATGAGGGTTTCTAGTTACTTGCTAAATATATGTAGTTAGGGCCTTTTAATTGATAAAGCTAATGACCCAAATAACCAAACTAGTCCACTAAGGGGATCCATGGGGGTATTCGGTCGAATGGCCCTGTAAGGGGTGTCCTGGGCTCGTTTTGCTTATTTACTTGTATGCGCATGGTCCGTTTCGAATGCCGTTAACCGTACTGGGTCTCCAGAACGTTAACTAGTCGTTGAAACAAAATCACCGGATTTAATTCATTAAATAAATAATAAATTAAATTATTTTTTCTTAAAGTTAATAATTATTGAAAATAATTATTTCGTCATTTTTCTGACTCCCGTAAACTGAAAATTTTTCTAGACGATTAACTTAATCGTAACGTTTTCTAGTTATTTCAGTTTCTGAAATAAATTCATAATTTAATATAACCTATTAATTCAAGAATCTCTCTAATAAGCATGTATTTAATTCTATTAAACACACAAGTCTAAGTAACCATCGTTAAATACTTAACGGACAAGTAACGATAGTAAACGGAAAAAGTCGAGTTGTTACATTACCCACCTGTTATGAAAAATTTCGTCCCAAAATTTTAGTGCTCATCTGCCGTAGTCGTCTCCTCAGGAAACATTGCTCATCCTGACGGTTTCTGATGCTCTGCCTTAACTTTAGCACAAGTCAAGCACTTACCAACATAAGTAGCGATATTAGCTTTCATATTAGGCCACCAATACAGTGCCTTAAGATCTTGGTACATCTTGTCGGATCCTGGGTAAATAGAATACCTTGTCTTGTGTGCGTCTTCTAGCACTAGTTTCCTTAATCTGCCAAACTTCGGTACCCAAATTCTGTCGATAAAATATCGAGTTCCATCATCTCGCGTAATGAACTTCTTATCGATTCCTCGTAGCGATTCGGTAGCAACATTCTCTTCTTTCAACGCCTCTAACTGTGCGTCACGTAATTGAGAAGTAAGGTTACTTCGAATAGTTAAGTTCAATGCTCTAACTCGAATAGGCTTAACTCTCTCCTTCCTACTCAAAGCATCTGCCACTACATTAGCCTTACCAGGATGGTAGCTAATGTCGCAATCGTAGTCGTTCAATAGTTCGATCCAACGCCTTTGTCTCACATTAAGATGTTTCTGATCGAAAATATGCTGCAAACTCTTGTGATCCGTGAATACAGTAAACTTAGTACCATACATATAGTGTCTCCACATCTTCAGTGCAAAGACTACAGCACCAAGTTCTAAATCGTGAGTCGTGTAATTCAACTCATGTATCTTCAACTGTCGCGATCCATAAGCAATCACTTTCATACGTTGCATTAACACGCAACCAAAACCCGGTCGTGAAGCGTCGCAGTAAACCACGAAATCCTCAGTTCCTTCGGGTAAAGACAAAATCGGTGCAATCGTTAACTTCTATTTTAACAACTGAAATGTAGCTTCATGCAACTCTGTCCATTCATACTTCTTACCTTTGTGAGTCGATGTTGTTAATGGTCGGACAATAGTAGAAAATCCCTCAATGAATCTTCTATAATAACCGGCGAGACCTAAGAATTGTCGTATCTGCGTTGGCGACTTAGGAGTCTCCCATTTCTTAACCGTCTCTATCTTCGTAGGATCAACTTGAATACCATTGACACCTACGATATGACCCAAAAATTGCACTTCTTGCAGCCAAAAGTCACATTTCGAAAATTTCGCGTACAACTGCTCCTTCCTGAGCATCTCTAGTAACAAATGGAGATGTTTTTCGTGTTCCTTCTCACTCTTAGAGTATACCAGAATATCATCAATAAACACTATATCAAACTTGTCTAGATATGGCTTACACACACGGTTCATGAGATCCATGAACACAGCCGGTGCGTTCATCAATCCAAATGGCATTACAGTAAATTCTGTCCTAAACGCTGTCTTCACAATATCTGTCTCTTCCACTCTCATCTGATGATAACCTGATCTCAGATCGATCTTAGAGTAACACGCTGATCCTTGCAACTGATCAAATAAATCATCAATCCTCGGCAACGGATATCTATTCTTGATAGTTAACTTATTAAACTCCCTGTAATCAATACAGAGTCTCATAGATCCATCCTTCTTCTTCACAAACAGTACTGGAGCTACCCATGGCGATGAGCTCGATCGAATGAATCCTTTGTCTAAAAGCTCTTGCAGTTGACAAGACAACTCTTTCAATTCTGATGGTGCGAGTCTATACGGTGCACGCACTACTGGTGCTGCTCCGGGAACTAAATCAATCTGGAACTCTACATCTCTATGTGGAGGTAATCCGGGTAACTCATCGGGAAAAAAATCGGGAAATTCTCTAACAATGGGCACATCTTCGAGTTTCTTGCCTTCAGATTCAGTTTTGCTCACGTGAACCAGCATAGCAAGACAACCCTTTCTCATGTGTTTTTATACCTTCAAACAGTTAATAAAATGTAACGGCGTATTGCTTCGCTCTCCATACACCATTAGAGGTTCACTTTCAATAACAGGAATGCGAATTGCCTTCTGATGACAAACAATGTCGGCTCTATTCTCGGCAAACCAATCCATTCCAACCACACGGTTGAAACTTCCTAGCTTAATTGGTATCACATCTATCTTAAATGACATTCCAGCCAAGGTCAAAGTACAATCATGGTAAACCTTATCAGCACTCATTAGATTACCATTCCCTAGTTCTATAGAGTATAAGTTTTCTAATGACGATACAGGATTCTTAAGATTATGGCAAAAATCTATAGACACAAAACTTCTATTAGCTCCAGAATTGAAAAGTACATAAACATGTTGATTATCGAGAAGAAACGTACCCGTGACTAGCTTAGGATCATCACGAGCTTCATTAGAGTTAATGTTGAAAGCCCTTCCTCTAGCAGGTTCTGCAGTCTTACTAGCAGTTAGACAATCCTTCTAGAAATGACCTTCTTTTCCGCACCCAAAACACATATTCTGTGATGACCCGGAAATTTCTGACCAAATTTAAACTTAATCTTTATATGTTTTCGACACGATAAGCAGAGTCTGTAATGTTGAAATCTTAAAAACTTTGAACTGTGTTTAATATATTCATTTGATCTTCAACTGCTCTAGATGATTCACGAACAACTATTTGTAAGTAGATATGTATATAAATATAAATAAATATTTGTACATAATAAATGTTATTAATCGTTGTATGAAAGTATTATTGTAAATAAATATGTAAAATAATATACAACTTAATTGTTAGAAATAAGTAGGAAAAATGATGTAATTAATAATAAAATATATTGATAAAATAAATCTATATACATAAAGTATATTGAATATATATATATATATATATATATATATATATATATATATATATATATATATATATATATATATATATATATATATATATATATATTTGGTTTCGAATTCATTTAGTAAACGATATTAGCACTCATTCATCATTCTATGGATATTACACGAGTTAAATTTAAACTTATATTATTTTAAAATAACCGGTTAGCTGAAAATGAGTTTTATAAATTTTAGGCTTATTAAAAATATATTTAGGAACTATTTGTTAAGTTTTAACACTATTTATATTTTACCCAGAATTGAGAGTGACAGTTGATGTAATTTTTATTTAACAAATTAAGGATCGAATTTTATACCATAATGTCCAAAATAAATAAATATAGTTAATCTAAAAATTTGAGATTTTTTCGAAGACTTTTATCCGCCCCTAATTACAACGGAGTATTAAATACTATTCGAATCAAAAGTGTCGGTAGAATAAAACTAAAAATAGAGGCTGCTGCACTGTGTAGTACCGTTTCCCTTTCAATTCTTATTCTCACATGTTTGTGATTATTAATTTGATATTATAATATAATTATAATTATTAATATTAATAGTGTATATGTGTATTATTTGTATTCCTTTTTACTACACCACTTAACCAAAACCCAGTTATATATATAGACATTTACATATGCATCTACATATTCATAACCAACACAAACCATTACTTAACCGCATTCGATCATCACTTTCATCAAAAACCCAAACCATCTCCTTCTCTATATGATATATACCCACAACCACCCTTGACTTAAAAACCACCGGCCACCACTTGAACTCTGGCCACCATCTTCAATCCCCCAACACCAACTACCACAACCATTATCACCATCGGTTTAATCACCACCACCTCTACAACTCACAGCCACCCACTTCATCGAGACATCACCGGTTAGCACCCGACAAACATCATCTTCACTTTTCTTCATTTGTAAACCACCCTACGTTTCATATCCTATTGCCCTCTTTATGTTTCACGTTCGAACACCAACTTAAAACATTCAAAATCTACTACGTTTTGCTGTTATTTCTGTCTTTCTGTTAACAAACCGTTACCGCTACGGTGTATGTATTTTTGTTTCTGTTCTATCATGCAAAGAACCACCATCGACTATTGTAACAACCGAAAACCCCCATCATAAACCACCATGGCTCAAACCTCACCTTTAATTTCTTTCTTCTTCTTCTCCTTCGTTTGTTTTAATCATAACCACACCACCCATTTAACCATTCATAAACTACTCCTTTCGGTTTGCAACCAAAAGCACCACGTAAACCACCCACCACCAAAACACCCACTTGTTGCACGCATGTACAAACCAAAACTATCACCCAGCTCGCTACTCATAAACTTATCATATGCTCTCTGCTGGATTTCCTCGATTAAAAACCATAACCTACGACCAATAATGAGCGGGGCAATGCGGATGATGTGGCATGAAGGATGATATGAACTATGTATAATGCATACTCACTCAAACTGCTAAACGTCTCCTATATCCCTTCGCTACAACAAGGTTCTTTTATAATCCCACTTAACGGTCGGAAGCAAGATACATAATGATGGTTAAATGTTAATTATCATGAAGAGACATAGTTGGAGGCTTGTTTCTACTTTTCATGTTTATACAAAGTAATTTAAATGCGTGCTGTATAAATGATGTTGAGTGGTTTAGGTGGACAGGTTCATAAAAGTTAGAATAGGTGATAGTTGCTCTAACAAAAAAAAAATATAAAAGAGAAAAAGGGAGTGGTCGTGTGGGGCTACTGCAAATTGCCTCTTTCTTATTACAATTCTTTTAAACACCGAATCCTATAAAACCAACTGTTAGGCCATTTTTTTCGGTTTTATCTTGGCCGCATATTTGAGTTTCATTAATTAAAGTGGACTCATTGTTTGGGCTGTATTCCTTTATTTTGGGTATTGGCCGTACGTTTTTTTTTAAAGACTGTGACCCAATGGAAATAGTAGAATGAGATGGTGGCCTTGAGATAGATGACGGCTTCGACATTTAAAATTTAATGACAAGGAGGGTGTTACGAAATGAAAATGATACTTGATTATGGTAGAAAATAGTGACGAACGAAGTTAAGGAAGATCATGATAATGATTGCGAGTCATGGTATTATGTACATTAATAGACGATGACGATGATTATAGTGTTATGAGAAATTGAAGAGTATATATGTTAAGTAAGAATGATGATAGTTGATCATGATGAAAAATAATGAAAGATGGACGAGATAATGATTTTATAATAGTAATGGTGACTATAAAAAGATTAGGATGAAGTGATTAATGCATGATTATAATAATGATTAGGATTATGATCATGTTGACGATGATGGTTAATACCCTAGTCGTTTGGATTTGGAGAAGAAGAAGAAGAAAAAGGGAAAACAGAAAAACACGGGTCATATATTAGTAACAGTTGATTTAAATCAGAAATGAGGTGACAACGGAATGGTTAAAGGCATTATCGAAACGTCGCGGGTTTAAACCCGGACTTGGGCATTCTTTTAGGGCTACTCCTTTGAGGTAGTTATTATTAATACTCTATTATTATTATTATTATTATTATTATTGTTATTACTATTATTATTTATTATTGATTGTTATTAAGTAATTATTGTTATTACTAATATTAGAAATAAGATTTTTAGTATAATTAATATTATTATTACTATTAAAATATATAATATTATTATGATTAATATGACCATTAAATTGCTATTTAAAATCATCAGTTTTATTAAAAGTATCATTAGTATTTAAAATATTATTCTTATGAAAACTAACATTTTTATCTTATCATTATTATCTTTTCTATTTAAAATTATTATTGTTACTAAATTTACTTTTGTTATTAGTACTATTATCAAAGCTATTAATATCAGCATCATTACTAAATCTAATTACTTTTAGTATTATTTTTGTTATCATAAAAAGATATAAATTTTTATTTATTACTATTGATATTATTTTACCAAATAAATAACTATATATTTAAAACATATCGCATAACAACATTAATATTTTCATAATAAATACTAATTATTTATCTAATGTTCATAATAAAAAAATGTATAGTTAATTTAGTTATTAATGAAACATACAAGTTATTAACATAACAATTAATAATAAAACATAAACTTGTTCGATTACAATTATGTGTGTTAATATACACATAAATGATATAGGTTCGTGAATCTGAGACCAACCCTACAATTGTACAACGACGTCATATGTATTTTTACTATAAAATACAGTATGGTGAGTTTCATTTGCTCCCTTTTTAAATGCTTTTGCAATATATATTTTTGGGACTGAGAATACATGCGCTGCTTTTATAAATATTTTTATGAAATAGACACAAGTAATCGAAACTACATTCTATGGTTGGATTATCGAATCAAATATGCACCTTTTTAGCTTGGTAGCCTAAGAATTAGGGAAATGGCCCCTAATTGACACGAATCCTAAAGATAGATCTATGGACCTTGACACGTCCCATTCAGGTTACGAGTGCTTTAGTACTTTGATTATCATGTCCGATGAGAGTCCTGGAATGATGGGGATATTCTATATGCATCCTGTTAGTTCGGTTATCAAGCATTCACCATATGAATGATTTTTATCTCTATGCAGTTTGCGAAATGCCTGATATGAGATGATATTTATGAGAAATGAAATGAAAATCTTGTGGTCTATTAAATTAATAGAAATGATTGTTATGATAAACTAATGAACTCACCAACCTTTTGGTTGACACTTGAAAGCATGTTTATTCTCAGGTATGAAAGAAATCTTCCGCTGTGCATTTGCTCATTTTAGAGATATTACTTGGAGTCATTCATGGCATATTTTAAAAGACGTTGCATTCGAGTCGTTGAGTTCATCAAGAATATTATTAAGTCATTTATAGTTGAATATATTATGAAATGGTATGCATGCTGTCAACTTTCGATGAAATAAAAGTTTTTCTTTTAAAAACGAATGCAATATTTGTAAAATGTATCATATAGAGGTCAAGTACCTCGTGATGTAACCAAATGTAATGTATTCGTCCAGATGGATTAGGACGGGTCATGAAAGTTGGTATCAGAGTGGTGGTCTTAGTGAACTAGGTCTTGCATTAGTGTGTCTAACTGATAGTTACTTAGATGCATTAGTGAGTCTGGACTTCGACCGTGTCTGCATGTCAAAAGTTTTGCTTATCATTTCGTGTCGAAAATCATCTACTTATCATCCTTAGGAAATTACCTGCTTATCATTCCTAGTCTAAACAAATCTTACTGCATTGATTGCATGAATAGTGTATAGACAAATCCATATCTTAGCGTATCTATTACTGTAGACTTTATCTGACACGTTTCCTTAATTTCCTCCATAATTTACGGGATCTTCTGTACTATATTAGATATTTTATATAATTAGAATATCCGATAACCGAAAATCATTTCATATCGAAAAATCCTCTAACTGATCATAAGAGATGGATCCTACACCTAGTTTGGATTCCATTAGTTCCGGAAGCAATTTCGAGATGCGTATTGAAGTAGACTCCGAAGTCAATGAACCCGAAGTGTCTCCACCGTTTAGCTATTTTTCTTTCTGGATGAGATGGGGGTGGGTTCGAGACTTACTCACTTGATGGAGAAATGAAGAAGGCGAGCCCTACCGCAAACCAAACTTACCTCCTAACATCAGAGAAAATGATGTACTCATCGGTGAACCTATGCTCAACACTGTATTCACCCTTCTTGCTAAAGTTTTCCACCTCGAAGGTCGCATTACTGTAATCTCAGAAAATATTCAACCTCTACTTCCGAATACTAATCGAAGGGGAATATTAGAAGAAGTTAGGGAACTTCAAATTGATAATCAAGATCTATCGAATCAGATGAGTGGATGGATAGAAATGATAGAGCGTAGGATAGAAACCCTGACAAGAATGGTACGTGATCTACAAGCTATACTTACTACACCAACACCATCACCAACCTCATCACCAACAACACGTGTAGCACCGACAACAATAGTACCACCATCAGCAGCACTAGCAGCATAACCAGTACCAACAACAACAACATCATCACACGTCTCAACCTCGCAATCTATACCTCAAGCATAATCATTGTTCTACGAATCGTTCTACATAAAATATCTTCTTCCTTCATGGCGATTATGTAATCTCTAATGTTTTAGAGATTATGTACTCTAGTTCTAGCCGTAAATCTGATGAGTTTAATATCACATTGACTCATTAAATCCATGATTACATCTGAAGAAATATATATATATATATATATATATATATATATATATATATATATATATATATATATATATATGTTTTCATAAAGATTGTAATTAAAAGTTTTATTGTACAAACTGTTAATGGTGAAAATATTTTAACGGGTAGGTATACCCGAGGAATATTTAGATTTCGCATTAATAAGTTACACTGTACATTCTTCGAATCTGATTCAACAGTCATTTACTATCCTACTTACACCCACAGATATACGTATCCGTTCACCGCAGAATAACCATTTTCATTCAATTTCATATTTGGATTTCGTTCTATCAGAATCCAACAAGTGGCATAATGAAGAAAACATTGGACAAAAAATAAAATTTGTTAGAAACAAACAAATTAACTATGAGAAATTTTGTTAAAAATCCGCGCTAACAAAATCCTAGCTAACTATTAATTCCTTATTACATTTAATTATCGCAATTTAATTATCGCAATTTTAATTCTCGCAATTTTATTTATTGTCATTTAATTTCTTTTATTTATTTTACGCACTTTAAATATCGGGACACGTATACAAGGTTTTGATATATCATATCGACGCATCTATATATATTATTTGGAATAACCATAGACACTCTATATGCTGTAATGGTCGAGTTCGCTATACAGGGTTGAGGCTGATTCTACAATAATATATATATACTTTGAGTTGTGATCGAGTCTGAGACATGTATACAATGGGTCACGATACGTATTAATTAAATTCGAATATTATATAAACTATATATCAACTATTGGACTGTTAACTGTGGACTAATAACATTGGACAATTAAAATGAATTAAAATATTGATTATAACATATGAAACTAAAAAATTATTCAAGTTTGCCACTTGATTTCATCCTAAACCTCATTGTATCTTGACGATTACAATCTGCGTTCAAACCTTTCATGATCCTTGAAAACACCTCAATCGAGGGGATGAACCAACCGCACTTCATCTACGGAAGAAAAGATTGATGCATATTGTTATGCACCTGAAAAACTCTTGGAACCAGAGTAAACGTTTAACACGTATCTGTGCTAGCTCCTTTGTTATTGTTATTACCGAAAATAACATTACAATTTTTTTTTCAAATTAGCTAATTTCGTCACAGCTTCAGTAAATCAACTTCGACTTCCATTCGAATTAGCCTTATTATAACCACGATATATAAGTTTTCCTGTCGTCATCGTTACCGGGGAACCGTTTATATTCCACCACATTAGCAGTAAACTTACCAACAACTTCAATGAATTTGGACTTTCCGAAAAATCATTATATTCATTGAAACCCCATAGCGTATTCATCTATACCTTGTAACAATAATTGCCATACCAATTACCGAGAATCAGCAATCAGTATTTCGAATCTCGTAGCATTTCTACATCAATAGTTATATGTATACATATAACAATTATCTCCTAGAATTACGATCTTTAATTTTTTAAATTTTGAAAAGCACCCAGCCTATGAATCAATACATTGAACATTGAAAAAGTGGAATAAGCAGAAACTGTAGGCAACCGTAAACGACCTTAATCGTCGGAAGTTTGATGATAAAGAATAGTATGTTGGAAAAAGCTCGGAAAAATAGAAAATTTGGTACTGAAAAACAGATTAAGCTAACCATGAAGGAGACCAAGGACAAATACAAGGACCAAACCCTATATTCAAAGGATTTAGGTAATTCTTGATCCGATGAAATCCTTAGAGAATATCTTGCTCCGAGTTCATGTTAAAATCTTGCAGAAAATTTTTCTTCATCAACCTTCGAACTTAGAAATTCCAAAATATCATCATAAATATCTTCGATATTTCTGAGGATATTTTCATAAATATTCTCGTACGAAATTATATACATCGTCGTGCTATCTGTAATACATTATACTGGAAATTTATGTAAAATCTAAGTACAAACTATGAATGAATTCTGAAGTAGTGTTGGGAACTGAAGCATGAGTTAGTATAATATAATGACACTTGATCAACGTGATTATATTACAGTAAGTCATGCTGAGTTTCTAATGAAACGTGATTATATTACAGTAAGTCGTGCTGAGTTTCTAATGAAACATAATTATATTACAGTAAGTCATGCTGAGTTTCTAATGAAACGTGATGATGGTTCACAGTAGATCATACCATCATCATGTGCCATGTTACATAACTCTTTCATTCTACTTAACCTCCGAATATATCAAGAAAATATATTCTTGATAGTTCTATCTTCTGTAATTCTGGTAATTTACCAAATCAAATCGTGCTATTACGTTCCTTTCTGCTTAGAATACTATAATCATTCGAAACTCCATACTTATGAATTCTGAACCATTACTCGCTTTACTAGAGGTCGAGAAGAGAATAAAAAGGCAAAGAGCTCCGAAACATAAGGAAAGATATAAAACTTAACAACAACACTGAAATCATAAACCGTGTACATTAATACGAATAGCAATACAAAGACAGGGGGTATGATGAACACAATTACCCCAAGAGCGAAGTAGAAGTAAACTGATTCCTCGGGTGGGAATTGGAATAGAAGAATGATTGTTGCGATAGTCAGAATGAGGTTAAGAACCAGAGTTGGATTAAGCATATTCACAATCATTGAAAGTATGGATCGAGAAAGAAAGTATTGGAGTGGTGAAAATAATGGAACGAAAGAAGTTCATTTATAGTGAAAATACCAGATAAAGCAATCGAGACAGATAATCGCATTTAATTAAAGAGATCTTAATTTCCATAAATACCGGAGAATCAGATCTTATAGATTTCCAAGATTTTCTTTTAAATCTCTTGAATTCCGGAATTCAAACGTGAGTACGCCAAAAGTAAAGACGAACATCTATTACCCTATTCCAATCTTTTGTAATAGCTTCACCTATACTCTTCGAGTAATCGAAACCCCACCCCCACCTAGCAATAATGATAAAACTATATTTATCAGCTCATATTCGTCATGAAAACATTTTTTATTGTTAACCATGACCACCTCGATCAAATTTCGGGACGAAATTTCTTTAACGGGTAGGTACTGTGACGACCCGAAAATTTCCGACCAAATTTAAACTTAATCTTTATATGTTTCCGACACGATAAGCAGAGTCTGTAATGTTGAAATCTTAAAAACTTGGAACTGTGTTTAATATATTCATTTGATCTTCGACTGCTCTCGATGATTCACGAACAACTATTTGTAAGTAGATATGTATATATATATAAATAAATATATGTACATAATAAATGTTATTAATCGTTGTATGAAAGTATTATTGTAAATAAATATGTAAAATAATATACAACTTAATTGTTAGAAATAAGTAGGAAAAATGATGTAATTAATAATAAAATATATTGATAAAATAAATCAATATACATAAAGTACATTGAATATATATATATATATATATATATATATATATATATATATATATATATATATATTTGGTTTCGAATTCATTTAGTAAATGATATTAGCACTCGTTCATCATTCAATGGATATTACACGAGTTAAATTTAAACTAATATTATTTTAAAATAAACGGTTAGCCGAAAATGAGTTTTATAAATTTTAGGCTTATTAAAAATATATTTAGGAACTATTTGTTAAGTTTTATACTTTTTATATTTTACCCAGAATTGAGAGTGACAGTTGATGTAATTTTTATTTAACAAATTAAGGATCGAATTTTATACCATAATGACCAAAATAAATAAATATAGTTAATCTAAAAATTTGAGATTTTTCTGAAGACTTTTATCCGCCCCTAATTAACAACGGAGTACGAAATACTATTCGAATCAAAAGTGTCGGTAGAATAAAACTAAAAATAGAGGCTGCTGAACTGTGTAGTACCGTTTCCCTTTCAATTCTTATTCTCACATGTTTGTGATTATTAATATTAATAGTGTATATGTGTATTATTTGTATTCCTTTTTACTACACCACTTAACCAAAACCCAGTTATATATATATAGACATTTACATATGCATCTACATATTCATAACCAACACAAACCATTACTTAACCGCATTCGATCATCACTTTCATCAAAAACCCAAACCATCTCCTTCTCTATATGATATATACCCACAACCACCCTTCACTTAAAAACCACCGGCCACCACTTGAACTCTGGCCACCATCTTCAATCCCCCAACACCAACTACCACAACCATTATCACCATCGGTTTAATCACCACCACCTCTACAACTCACAACCACCCACTTCATCGAGACATCACCGGTTAGCACCCGACAAACATCATCTTCACTTTTCTTCATTTGTAAATCACCCTACGTTTCATATCCTATTGCCCTCTTTATGTTTCACGTTCGAACACCAACTTAAAACATTCAAAATCTACTACGTTTTGCTGTTATTTCTGTCTTTATGTTAACAAATCGTTACCGCTACGGTGTATGTATTTTTGTTTCTGTTCTATCATGCAAAGAACCACCATCGACTATTGTAACAACCGAAAACCCCATCATAAACCACCATGGCTCAAACCTCACCTTTAATTTCTTTCTTCTTCTTCTCCTTCGTTTGTTTTAATCATAACCACACCACCCATTTAACCATTCATAAACTACTCCTTTCGGTTTGCAACCAAAAGCACCACGTAAACCACCCACCACCAAAACACCCACTTGTTGCACGCATGTACAAACCGAAACTATCACCAAGCTCGCTACTCGTTAACTTATCATATGCTCTCTGCTGGATTTCCTCGATTAAAAACCATAACCTACGACCAATAATGAGCGGGGCGATGCGGATGATGTGGCGTGAAGGATGATATGAACTATGTATAATGCATACTCACTCAAACTGCTAAACGTCTCCTATATCCCTTCGCTACAACAAGGTTCTTTTATAATCCCACTTAACGGTCGAAAGCAAGATACATAATGATGGTTAAATGTTAATTATCATGAAGAGACATAGTTGGAGGCTTGTTTCTACTTTTCATGTTTATACAAAGTAATTTAAATGCGTGCTGTATAAATGATGTTGAGTGGTTTAGGTGGACAGGTTCATAAAAGTTAGAATAGGTGATAGTTACTCTAACAAAAAAACAAAAAAAGAGAAAAAGGGAGTGGTCGTGTGGGGCTACTGCAAATTGCCTCTTTCTTGTTTCAATTCTTTTAAACACCGAATCCTATAAAACCAACTGTTGGGCCATTTTTTTTTGGTTTTATCTTGGCCGCATATTTGAGTTTCATTAATTAAAGTGGACTCATTATTTGGGCTGTATTCCTTTATTTTGGGTATTGGCCGTACATTTTTTTTTAAAGACTGTGACCCAATGGAAATAGTAGAATGAGATGGTGGCCTTGAGATAGATGACGGTTTCGACATTTAAAATTTAATGACAAGGAGGGTGTTACGAAATGAAAATGATACTTGATTATGGTAGAAAATAGTGACGAACGAAGTTAAGGAAGATCATGATAATGATTACGAGTCATGGTATTATGTACATTAATAGACGATGACGATGATTATAGTGTTATGAGAAATTGAAGAGTATATATGTTAAGTAAGAATGATGATAGTTGATCATGATGAAAAATAATGAAAGATGGACGAGATAATGATTTTATAATAGTAATGGTGACTATAAAAAGATTAGGATGAAGTGATCAATGCATGATTATAATAATGATTAGGATTATGATCATGTTGATGATGATGGTTAATACCCTAGTCGTTTAGATTTAGAGAAGAAGAAGAAGAAAAAGGGAAAACAGAAAAACACGGGTCATATATTAGTAACAGTTGATTTAAATCAGAAATGAGGTGACAAAGGAATGGTTAAAGGCATTATCGGAACGTCGCGGGTTCAAACCCGGACTTGAGCATTCTTTTAGGGCTACTCCTTTGAGGTAGTTATTATTAATACTCTATTATTATTATTATTATTATTATTATTATTGTTATTACTATTATTATTTATTATTGATTGTTATTAAGTAATTATTGTTATTACTAATATTAGAAATAAGATTTTTAGTATAATTAATATTATTATTACTATTAAAATATATAATATTATTATGATTAATATGACCATTAAAATTGCTATTTAAAATCATCAGTTTTATTAAAAGTACCATTAGTATTTAAAATATTATTCTTATGAAAACTAACATTTTTATCTTATCATTATTATCTTTTCTATTAAAAATTATTATTGTTACTAAATTTACTTTTATTATTAGTACTATTATCAAAGCTATTAATATCAGTATCATTACTAAATCTAATTACTTTTAGTATTATTATTGTTATCATAAAAAGATACAAATTTTTATTTATTACTATTGATATTATTTTACCAAATAAATAACTATATATTTAAAACATATCGCATAACAACATTAATATTTTCATAATAAATACTAATTATTTATCTAATGTTCATAATAAAAAAAGTATAGTTAATTTAGTTATTAATGAAACATACAAGTTATTAACATAACAATTAATAATAAAACATAAACTTGTTCGATTACAATTATGTGTTAATATACACATAAATTATATAGGTTCGTGAATCCGAGACCAACCCTACAATTGTTCAATGACGTCATATGTATTTTTAATACAAAATACAGTATGGTGAGTTTCATTTGCTTCCTTTTTAAATGCTTTTGCAATATATATTTTTGGGACTGAGAATACATGCGCTGCTTTTATAAATGTTTTTACGAAATATACACAAGTAATCGAAACTACATTCTATGGTTGGATTATCGAATCAAATATGCCCCTTTTTAGCTTTGTAGCCTAAGAATTAGGGAAATGGCCCCTAATTGACACGAATCCTAAAGATAGATCTATGGACCGGGACACGTCCCATTCGGGTTACGATTGCTTTAGTACTTCGATTATCATGTTCGATGAGAGTCCCAGAATGATGGGGATATTCTATATGCATCCTGTTAGTTCGGTTATCAAGCATTCACCATATGAATGATTTTTATCTCTATGCAGTTTACGAAATGCCTGATATGAGATGATATTTATGAGAAATGTAATGAAAATTTTATGGTCTATTAAATTAATGGAAATGATTGTTATGATAAACTAATGAACTCACCAACCTTTTGGTTGACACTTGAAAGCATGTTTATTCTCAGGTATGAAAGAAATCTTCCGCTGTGCATTTGCTCATTTTAGAGATATTACTTGGAGTCATTCAAGGCATATTTTAAAAGACGTTGCATTCGAGTCGTTGAGTTCATCAAGAATATTATTAAGTCATTTATAGTTGAATATATTATGAAATGGTATGCATGCCTTCAACTTTCGATGAAATGAAAATTTTTCTTTTAAAAACGAATGCAATGTTTGTAAAATGTATCATATAGAGGTCAAGTACCTCGCTATGTAACCAAATGTAATGTATTCGTCCAGATGGATTAGGACGGGTCATGAAATATTCGTACCAGCTCTACACTTGGCAGCCACATGTCCATTCTTCTTACACTTATCACACCTCTTCATACAATCTCTCGGGTGATGCCTATTACATTTAGCATACAACGGTAACTTTCCCTTATAACCAGAACTAGCATTCAGAGTTGCAGTGTTTCCCTTAGCAGTATCTTGTTTCTTAAAGGGCTGCTGGTTGAAATTCTTCCTCGAGTTATTATTATTGTTCCATTTCCTCTTGTTATCATAAGTTTTAGTCTCAGTTGAGGTAGGAGTCTTTCCTTGCTGTTCAACTTGATCTATCAACTCACTAGCCATCTCAACAGCATCTTGTATAGTTCTCGGCTTCGAAGTAGTCACACCGCTTTGAATATTCTCGGTCAAACCTTTCGCATACAGAGTGATCTTGCGGCATTCGGGATTAACCATATGCGGACACATGAGAGCAAGCTCAAAGAATCTCTTGTTATAACTGGCCAGATTAGCACCCACTAGCTTCAAGTTTTGGAGTTCCCGCTCCATCTTAACAGTTTCAGTGTAAGGACAATACTCTTCGATCATCCGTCGTTTCAAATCCTCCCATGGAGTCTCAAAAGCCTGATCCATACCTACGGAATTTGCATAAGTACTCCACCATGTCAAAGCGCCATCAGATAGCTTACATGATGCAAACTTCGTTCTATCCGCATCTCTACAACCGCTGATACGAAAAACAGAATCAAACTTCTCAAACCAACGAGTCAAACTAACTGGACCTTCGGTGCCATTAAACGAGTGTGGTTCACAACTCAAGAAAATCTTGTACGTACACCCTGCTTGTCCATTGTTCTGAGTATTAGTTGCATCCTGGTTTCGTCGATTGGTAGCGTTTACATTATTGCTGTTGGTTCCATTACGGAGTTCTGCCACGGCCTCGGTCAATCCTTCGGAGATCCACCGACGAACATCAGCTTGGGAAACTGGCTTGGGCGGCATTATCTTTCTGGTCAAGATAACACATTCGGTTAGCGTCAATGAAATCGACATATAAAAATTATACTAGCAACGGAATGATGCATAGTAGATAATATTAAATCATAGTGATTTTAGTAGGACTAATGATAAGTAATAGCGATACATAGCGTGTAGTAGTTGTAGTAGTAAGGACAATGTACACTAGTAGCATTATCACTAAATAACAATAGTAGTAGCAACACTAAGCATGATCAATCATTAATAAATCCAACACATAATGTAATAAAAATCTCGTTCAAACATCATGCATAACCAACGAAAGTAACATATCTCTCATGTCATAAGCAAAACCACATAAGTAAAACCACATCTAGCAATGTATGTGCGAATATCAAATAATAAACAGTAATATTCAAATAGTATTCAATAGCGTGGAATAAGTCTAAACAAGCGATCTCTATTTGCGTTTTTGAAGCTCCTTCAACAAATATTCGACCACATTCTCCAAGTTTTCGACTCGTAATGTGAGGTCACTAGGGTTGTTGTCATTAGCAGCAGCAGTGGAGGTACTAGATTTAGAAGTAGAAGCATCATAGGGATGAAAACGGTGACACATCTCAAGTGACTGGTTATCATAGCGAAAACTCTTGTAAAATGGGTTTCTATCTCGAGCAGGTCCTTCCGGTATCCTACGGTGGCCTCTCGGTCCGTAGGGGTTAACATAGTCGGGATTAACAAAAGGTGACTGGGGTGAATCAAGTAAGTCAGGTTCGGATTCGGATTAGGGTTCCGAGTCTTCCTCGGGATCCTCTTCCGGTTCTTTTGAAATGTCCCGTTCATATTGATTATAAACGTTCCATATTAATTGATTTTGTTGCGAGGTTTTGACCTCTATATGAGACGTTTTTCAAAGACTGCATTCGTTTTTAAAACAAACCATAACCTTTATTTTATCGACAAGGTTAAAAAGACACCACCTAAATTATCCAGAAATGATAATCTAAAAATATCACACTTACACACTACTAATACATATTGGTTTACAATATTAATATGTTACAACAAAGTAAATCTCGAATGCAGTTTTAAACAATATTATACAAGCATGCTGACACCAAATCTTGTCCATATTTTAGCATGCAACAGTGGAAGCTCTTAATAATCACCTGAGAATAAACATGCTTTAAACGTCAACAAAAATGTTGGTGAGTTATAGGTTTAACCTATATATTTATCAAATCGTAATAATAGACCACAAGATTTCATATTTCAATATACATCCCATACATAGAGATAAAAATCATTCATATGGTGAACACCTGGTAACCGACATTAACAAATGCATATAAGAATATCCCCTATCATTCCCAGAAATCCTTCGGACATGATAAAAACGAATTCGTAGTACTAAAGCATCTGGTACTTTGGATGGGTTTCGTTAGGCCCAATAGATCTATCTTTAGGATTCGCGTCAATTAGTAGATCGGTTTACTAATTCTTAGGCTACCAAGCAAAAAGGGGCATATTCGGCTTCGATCATTCACCCATATAATGTAGTTTCATTTACTTGTGTCTATTTCGTAAAACATTTATAAAACTGCATGTATTCTCATCCCAAAATATTAGATTTTAAAAGTGGGACTATAACTCACTTTCATAGATTTTTACTTCGTCGGGAAGTAAGACTTGGCCACTGGTCGATTCACGAACCTATAACAAATATATACATATATATCAAAGTATGTTCAAAATATATTTACAACATTTTTAATACATTTTAATGTTTTAAGTTTATTAAGTTAGCTGTCCTCGTTAGTAACCTACAACTAGTTGTCCACAGTTAGATGTACAGAAATAAATCGATATATATTATCTTGAATCAATCCACGACCCAGTGTATACACGTCTCAGGCTAGATCACAACTCAAAGTATATATATTTTTGAAATCAACCTCAACCCTGTATAGCTAACTCAAACATTCCTGCATATAGAGTGTCTATGGTTGTTCCAAATAATATATATACATGGGTCGATATGATATGTCAAAACATATGTATACGTGTCTATGGTATCCCAAGATTACATAATATATTAGAATACATGTATAATACAATATGAGTTAGCTAGGATATGATTAATATAGATTTGTTACCAATTTTCACGTAGCTACAACAAGCAAAATTATCCAATCTTGTTTTACCTATAACTTCTTCGTTTTAAATCCATTTTGAGTGATTCAAGTTGCTATGGTTTCATATTGAACTTAAGTTTATGAATCTAAACATAAAAAGTATAAGTTTATGGTCGAAAATACAGGTTACAAGTCAATATTATAAGAGGTAGTCATTTCAGTCGAAAGAACGACGTCTTGATGACCATTTTGAAAAACATACTTTAACTTTGAGTTTAACCATGATTTTTGGATATAGTTTCATGTTCATAAGAAAAATTATTTTCCCAGAAGAACAACTTTTAAATCAAAGTTTAACATAGTTTTTAATTAACTAACCCAAAACAGCCCGCGGTGTTACTACGACGGCGTATATCCTGTTTTACGGTGTTTTTTGTGTTTTCAAGTTTTAAATCATTAAGTTAGCATATCATATAGATATAGAACATGTGTTTAGTTGATTTTAAAAGTCAATTTAGAAGGATTAACTTTTGTTTGTGAACAAGTTTAGAATTAACTAAACTATGTTCTAGTGATTACAAGTTTAAACCTTCGAATAAGGTAGTTTTATATATATGAATCGAATGATGTTATGAACATCATTACTACCTCAGGTTTTGTGGATAAACCTATTGGAAATGAGAAAAATAGATCTAGCTTCAAAGGATCATTGGATGGCTTGAAAGTTCTTGAAGTAGAATCATGACATGAAAACAAGTTCAAGTAAGATTTCCACTCGAAATAAGATTGTTAAAGTTATAGAAATTGAATCAAAGTTTGAATATGAGTATTACCTTGTATTATAAAGATATCTTATTGTAAATAAGAAAGATTTCTTGAGGTTGAATGATCACTCAAAGTGGATTTACAAGATTGGAAGTAAGCTAGCAAACTTGGAAGTGTTGTTGGTGTGTTCTTGAGTAGTTGTTTTATAACTTGGTTTATGTATGGATTTATGAACTAGATTGAGCTAGATTTTGATGAAGATGATGAAGAACACTTAGAACAATGGATGAACACTTGAGAGAGAGTAGTTTGATGCATGTAAGTTGCAAAATGAAAGTGTGTATGTGTGTGTTCATTCACGTGAATATGGTGCCACCATATAGGCTCCATTAGTTTGTAATTTTGAGTAATCATTCATGCTAGTTGCCAAATGATGGTTCCCACATAGTTAGGTAACTCACATGGGCTGCTAAGAGCTGATCATTAGAGTGTATATACCAATAGTACATACATCTAGAAGCTGTGTATTGTACGAGTACGAATACGGGTGTATACGAGTAAAATTGTTGATGAAAACGAATGAGGATGTAATTGTAAGCATTTTTGCTAATTAGAAGTACTTTGATATGTGTCTTGAAGTCTTTCAAAAGTGTTTAAATACATTTAAATATACAACATGTATATACATTTTATCGGAGTCGTTAAGTCATCGTTAGTCGTTACATGTAAGTGTTGTTTTGAAACCTTTAAGTTAACGATCTAGTTAGATGTAACTAATCCATTGTTATTATACCTAAATGAGATGTTAAATTGTTATGTTAACATAACAACATGGTGTAAAAATATATCTTAACATCATTTATATGTTAAAATACTATTACAACGATAATCGTTACATATATGTCTCGTTTCGAAATTCTTAAGTTAGCAGTCTTGTTTTACATATGTAGTTCATTGTTATCATCTGATCTTCTCATTCCCAGGTGAACTCAGGTCCTCTACGAGCATTCCATCAAACCTTAATAATTGGTATCTTGTTTTGCTTAAGTCTTTTAACCTTACGATCCATTATTTCGACGTGTTCTTCGATGAATTGAAGTTTTTCATTGATTTGGATTTCGTCTAACGGAAGAGTGAGATCTTCTTTAGCAAAACATTTCTTCAAATTCGAGACGTGGAAAGTGTTATGTACAGCCGCGAGTTGTTGAGGTAACTCAAGTCGGTAAGCTACTGGTCCGACACGATCAATAATCTTGAATGGTCCAATATACCTTGGATTTAATTTCCCTCGTTTACCAAATCGAACAACACCTTTCCAAGGTGCAACTTTAAGCATGACCATCTCTCCAATTTCGAATTCTATATCTTTTCTTTTAATGTCAGTGTAGCTCTTTTGTCGACTTTGGGCGGTTTTCAACCGTTGTTGAATTTGGATGATCTTCTAGGTAGTTTCTTGTATTATCTCCAGACCCGTAATCTGTCTATCCCCCACTTCACTCCAACAAATCGGAGACCTGCACTTTCTACCATAAAGTGCTTCAAACGGCGCCATCTCAATGCTTGAATGGTAGCTGTTGTTGTCGGAAAATTCTGCTAACGGAAGGTGTCGATCCCAACTGTTTCCGAAATCAATAACACATGCTCGTAGCATGTCTTTAAGTATTTGTATCGTCCTTTCACTCTGCTCATCAGTTTGTGAATGATAGCCAGTACTCATGTCTAGACGAGTTCCTAATGCTTGCTGTAATGTCTGCTAGAATCTTGAAATAAATCTGCCATCCCTATCAGAGATAATAGAGATTGGTATTCCATGTCTGGAGATGACTTCCTTCAAATACAGTCGTGCTAACCTCTCTATCTTGTCATCTTCTCTTATTGGCAGGAAGTGTGCTGATTTGGTGAGACGATCAACTATTACCCAAATAGTATCAAAACCACTTGCAGTCCTTGGCAATTTAGTGATGAAATCCATGGTAATATTTTCCCATTTCTATTCCGGGATTTTGGGTTGTTGAAGTAGACCTGATGGTTTCTATTGCTCTGTTTTGACCTTAGAACACGTTAAACATTCTCCTAAGTATTTAGCAACATTGGCTTTCATGCCCGGCCACTAAAAATGTTTCTTGAGATCCTTGTTCATCTTCCCCGTTCCAGGATGTATTGAGTATCTGGTTTTATGAGCTTCTCTAAGTTCCATTTCTCTCATATCTCCAAATTTTGGTACCCAAATTCTTTCAGCCCTATACCGGGTTCCGTCTTCTCGAATATTAAGATGCTTCTCTGATCCTTTGGGTATTTCATCCTTTAAATTTCCCTCTTTTAAAACTCCTTGTTGCGCCTCCTTTATTTGAGTAGTAAGGTTAGTGCGAATCATTATATTCATAGCTTTTACTCGAATGGGTTCTCTGTCCTTTCTGTTCAAGGTGTTGGCTACCACATTTTCCTTCCCCGGGTGGTAATGAATCTCAAAGTCGTAATCATTCAACAATTCAATCCACCTGCGCTGCCTCATGTTCAGTTGTTTCTGATTAAATATGTGTTGAAAACTTTTGTGGTCGGTATATTGATAATGCTAAAAACGAACATATATTTCATAGCATTATCCCTCAAGAAAGACAAGATTTTGGTTGCAATTGTTCTATTTACAAGTGATATTCGTTTAAATAATAAAAGGTGAAGACAAAAGACAGATTCGACGAATTGAAGACGCAAATGACCAAAAAGCTAAAAAGTACAAAGTACAATCAAAGTGGTTCAAATTATTGATGAGAAACGTCTAAAAATTACAAGAGTACGAGCCGCAAAACGCAAAGTACAAGATATTAAATAGTACGAAAGGACGTTCGAAAATCCGAAACCGGGACCAGAGTCAACTCTTAACGCGCAACGCAACGGAGTGAAAATTACAAGTCAACTATGAACATGAATATAATATAATATATAATTAATTCTTAAAATTATATATATATTATATTATATATTAAAACCGTCGGCAAATAAAAAACAAAAGATCCTGAGCTGTAAAAAGGTGCCATGCGATCGCTTGGCCAGAAGGCACAAGATCCATGCAGTCGCATGGATCACTGTAGCAGGCCACATTCTTTAAATAGCACAATTTCTGGCCGAATTTTATCCATCCTAATTCAATCTCTCTCTCTCTCTCTCTCTCTCTCTCTCACGATATATATATATATATATATATAATTTATAATTTTAATTTTAATTTAAGATTAATAATAATAAGGGTATGTTAGCGAATGTTGTAAGTGTGTAAGTCGAAATTCTGTCCGTGTAACACTACACTATTATTAATCATTGTAAGTTATGTTCAACCTTTTTAAATTAATGTCTCGTAGCTAAGTTATTATTATGCTTATTTAAATTGAAGTAATCGTGATGTTGGGCTAAAATATTAAAGACGGGGTAATTGGACTTTGTACCATAATTGGGGTTTGGATAAAAGAACGACACTTGTGGAAATTAGACTATGGGCTATTAATGGGCTTTATATTAACTAAATGATACCTCGTTAATTTAATATATAGACTTATAATTTGACGTATTTATATATAACAACATACGCTTGACTGGGTACGGTGGGTGGGATATCTATAAATACCAATAATTATTCATTTGACCGGACACGGGGATGGATTAGTAATCAATGGACTCATTAAAACAGGGGTGAATTACATACAAGGGTAATTGATGTAATTGTTAACAAAGTAATAAAACCTTGGATTACACGCAGTCGATAACCTGATGTATTCATTAAACAAAGTATTATGACCTTGTTACAGTTCGAATCCCCAATTAGTTGTAATATTTGACTTCGGGTATAAGGATAATTTGACGAAGACTCTCGCACTTTATATTTATGACTGATGGACTATTATGGACAAAACCGTATGGACATATCGAATAATCCAGGACAAAGGACAATTAACCC
Organism: Rutidosis leptorrhynchoides; assembly: GCF_046630445.1. Lineage (NCBI taxonomy): Eukaryota > Viridiplantae > Streptophyta > Magnoliopsida > Asterales > Asteraceae > Rutidosis > Rutidosis leptorrhynchoides. The sequence goes on from NC_092343.1 coordinate 79,649,934, forward strand.
ATGGTAATAAACTAAAATCAACACGTCGAACATCATGATTATGGAAGTTTAAATAAGCATAATTCCTTTATTTCATATTTTATCGCACTTTTATTTACTGTCATTTTATTTATTGCATTTTTAATTATCGTACTTTTTAATTATCGCAATTTTATGTATCGTCATTTTATTTTATCGCGCTTTAATTTATCGTACTTTAATTATTGTCATTTACTTTACGCTTTAAATTAAGTTATATTTATTTTTAATATTTTACATTAGGTTTTAACTGCGACTTAAGACATAAAATCGACAAACCGGTCATTAAACGGTAAAAAAATCCCCTTTTTATAATAATAATAATAATACTACTTATATATATATATATATATATATATATATATATATATATATATATATATATATATATATATATATTTATTTATTTATTTATACAAATATAGTAAAAAAAAATATAGCGTTAAACTTGGCTAGTTCCCTGTGGACGAACCGGACTTACTAAAAACTACACTACTGTACGATTAGGTACACTGCCTATAAGTGTTGTAGCAAGGTTTAGGTATATCCACTCTATAAATAAATAAATAACTTGTGTAAAATTGTATCGTATTTAATAGTATTTCGCAATAAAAATATAACTATTTCGTACTAGACCTCGCACACATCAAGTATTTTTGGCGCCACTGTCGGGGAACTTCTTAAACGCCGGAAGCGAAACGCTATATAAAAAAAATTATTAAGTTTTAATTTCTTTCTGTAAAAATACGTTTTAAATATTAAAAATACAAAAAAAAAATATAGAAAGAAAAATGATATATATTTTTAAGAGTTTGTTTAAAATATATATAATTATAAAGTATTTCTATTTCTATTTTAGTTTTTAAAACATAAGTTTTTAATTTATTTTATATAAATATAAATATTTTATATAAAATTAAAAACAGAAAAAAAAATATAAAAAAGTAATCGGGCCCAACTGTAGCGGCCCATCAGCTGGCCTGGATCCACAACCCATGCGACCGTATGAACCCGTAGGCTAAAACTCATGAGACCGCATGAGACAGTCTGACACGCCTGGTCTGAACCTGGTACTGCATTAATTACGGAGTATAATTTAATTATTATTATTATTATTATTATTATTATTATTATAAACCCTAATTAGGGTTAATTATTATATTAATTAATTTTAGTTTTAATTAATTTGTAATATTTAGTTTAAATTAGTTTTATTAGTTTTAAAATTGAAACTTTTATAAAATAAATAATATACAAATAATATTTTTATAAAATTGTATTTTTATAACTTTAAACTTATTTTATATTTTGTATCTTTTTATTAGTTAAAGCGTAATTTTATAATTTTTCGTTCGTACTTAGTTTTAAAATTTAGTATTTGCCGTAGTTTATTTTTATTTCTAGAATTTTAAGACTTTGCCGTAAAATCCCGTAAGTACTTTTTCTTTAGATTAAGATTTAGGCGCCTTAGAATTTTACGACGTCGCTTATCGCTTTAATATTTTATAAATTTTAGTACTTTTTAAGTTATTTCCGTTTTGGATATAGAATTCCTTTTAAGCTTTAATACCTTTAGACGCAACTTTTAATATTTACTTTTTAGAATACTAAGTTTCGACGCTTATTTTCTTATTTTTATTTTTCGACTATTTGTTTTTCGACGCTTTTTTTCGACCTTTTATTTTTCGACGTTTTTCGACGCGCTCTTTTTCTTTCTTATTTCTCGACGCTCTAGTTTTTAGGACATAGAATTTTCTATTTCTTCTCTAAAATTTCAAAACGAAAAATTATTTTAAGTGGTTAAATTGATAGACATCCAAAATTTTCTGGTTCGTAGTAATAGTTGGATTTGTTAGTGGCGAGTTGTGGGCTTCCGATTTAAAGGGTCCTGGCTACCTGCTGCATCTATTGGCTATTCGAAACGTGGGCAAAATCAGAAAAGTCTATTAATTTGATAACTTATATAATTTTTATCTTTTATAACTAATAGGATATTCAGTGAATGCACCGAGCAAAACGTTCACCACCTTTTATACGTTCACCACCTGTAACTCGATCAAGACATCTAGCCAATATTGTCGCCACTAATTTTTCTTTAGAATCGTCATCAAGTCGACCAAGTACTCCAATTCAAATTTCCGATAATCCATTTTTTGAACCCGACCTCACAATTGAGAATCCGGAGGATATTCAGGGACAATTCAGAGATCCTGAACCACTAATCATTCCTCCTGAACCACAAATCACTCATCCAGAGATTGTCGAGGAGGAAACCATTAAGTCAGAATCGTTTAGTGATTCAGATTCAACAAATTCAATCATGGAAAATCTGGAACCTCTAAGTATGGAAGATCGAATGAGAGCTAAACGCACTGGCCAAGGTCACGCAATTACTCAACCAGACATTAATGCGCCAGATTATGAAATCAAAGGACAAATCCTACACATGGTAACTAATCAATGCCAATTTAGTGGTGCGCCGAAGGAAGATCCAAACGAACATCTTCGTACCTTTAATAGGATTTGTACTCTATTTAAAATTAGAGAAGTGGAGGATGAACAGATATATCTCATGTTATTTCTCTGGACTTTAAAGGGAGAAGCCAAAGATTGGTTAGAATCGTTACCTGAAGAGGCGATTGATACATGGGATGTCTTAGTTGAAAATTTTCTTAAACAATTCTTTTTAGCATCTAAAGCCGTGAGACTTCAAGGAAAAATTGTTACGTTCACACAAAAGCCAAATGAAACTCTATATGAGGCGTGGACAAGATTTGGAAAGTTGTTAAGAGGATGTCCGCAACATGGTTTAGACACTTATCAAATAGTACAAATATTCTACCAAGGATGCGACATCACTACACGCAAAGACATCGACATAACAGCTGGTGGTTCCATTATGAAGAAAACCGCAACTGAAGCTTACAAAATTATTGATAACACTGCTTCCCACTTACATGAGTGGCACCAAGAAAAAGATATCGTTAGATCATCTAAAACGGCTAGAGCCGATTCTAGCCATGACTTTGATTCCATTTCCGCAAAGATAGATGCTGTCGAGAGACGAATGGAAAAGATAACGAAAGATATTCACTCTATACGAATTAGTTGTGAGCAGTGTGGAGGACCACATTTGACAAAAAATTGTCTCAGTATTGAACAAACAATGGAACAAAGAGAGAATGTGTCATATATAAACCAAAGGCCTGGAAATAATTATCAAAATAATTATCAACCGCCAAGACCAATCTACAATCAAAATCAGAATTATAATCGAAATTTTCCATACAACAACCAACAAGGTCCTAACAATCAATAAGGTCCTAGCAATCAACAAGTATCTAACAATACTTACAATCAGCAAAGACCTATTTTTCAAAATAAACCACCACAAACCGATGATAAAAAGCTAAATTTAGAAGAGATGATGTCGAAGCTAGTTGAATCTCAAACGCAGTTTTTCACATCTCAGAAACAAACTAATGAACAAAATGCTCAAGCATCTAGAAATCAACAAGCTTCAATTCAAAATCTGGAACAAGAAGTAAGCAACCTAGCAAGGTTAATAGGTGAAAGAAAACCGGAAAGTCTACCTAGTGATACAAATGCTAACCCCCGGAATGAAATAGCTAAAGCCATTACCACAAGAAGTGGTATTACACTTAAACCACCTGAAATACCTGTAATTTTTGATGACTCTATTCCGACTACACAGGCACAACAGCCTGAGCAAGATAAGGAAAAAGAACTGGTAGTTGAAAAGGTTAATGAAGATAACACAGTTAAGGCTAAACTTTATGTTAAACCATACCAACCACCACTTCCTTATCCGAGTAAAATGAGAAAAGAAAGACTTGAAGCCGAGCAATCTAAATTCTTGGATATGTTTAAACAGATAAATGTAAATCTTCCTTTCATTGATGTGATTTCAGGAATGCCTAGGTATGCCAAATTCTTGAAAGATGTAATTACAAATAGAAAGAAAATGGAAGAACTCTCGGCTGTTACTATGAATGCTAATTGTTCTGCAGTGTTGTTGAATAAGATACTAGAAAAATTAACAGATCCAGGAAGTTTCACAATTCCATGTTTTCTGGGTAGTCTTAGTTCAATAGAAACATTGGCAGATTTAGGTGCTAGTATAAATTTAATGCCGTATTCACTATACGCTAAACTAGACCTCGGAGAATTGAAACCAACACGAATAAGCATACAACTAGCAGATCGATCAGTAAAATATCCTAGAGGGATAATGGAGAACATGCTAGTTAAAGTTGGTACTTTAGTATTTCCAGTAGATTTTGTTATTCTAGATATGGAAGAAGATTCTCGAGTTCCTCTCATATTAGGAAGACCATTCTTAAACATGGCTAAAGCAATAATAGACGTGTTCGGTAAGAAACTGACCCTAAGTATAGAGGATGAGAGTGTTACCTTTTCTGTTAATAGAGCCATGCAACAACCGCAATCTGCAGATGATACATGTTATTATATTCAAACTATAGATTCACATGCAGAATTGTTAGAAGAATTTCAGAATTACAAGGAACAGGAGAATGTTCTTTAGGAGAAGGAACTGAACCAATTAATGAAGCTGAAATGTTAGCCATACTCATGGCTAATGAATATGAACCAACAACAGAAGAAATTCAAATGCTAAAAGAGGAAGACAAATATCGATATAAATCATCGATAGAAGAACCACCGACATTAGAGTTAAAGCCACTTCCAAACCATTTGGAATACGCTTATTTACATGGTGAATCTGAATTACCTGTAATAATATCGTCTTCTCTTACGAAAAATGAAAAATCTCAACTCATTTCTGTGCTAAAAGCTCATAAACCAGCTATTGCATGGAAGATTCATGACATTAAAGGCATAAGTCCTTCGTATTGCACACATAAAATCCTTATGGAAGAAGGTCATAAAACGTATGTGCAACGCCAAAGAAGAATAAATCCTAATATGTAAGATGTTGTTAAGAAAGAAATTATTAAACTTCTAGATGCATGTTTAATTTATCCAATCTCTGATAGTCCATGGGTAAGCCCAGTTCAATGCGTACCTAAGAAGGGTGGCATGACTGTCATCACAAATGAAAAAAAATGAGATTATTCCTACTAGGACTGTAACAGGATGGCGTGTTTGTATTGATTATAGAAAATTAAATGACTCCACCAGAAAAGATCACTTTCCCTTACCTTTCATTGATCAAATGTTGGAAAGATTAGCCGGAAATAGTTACTATTGTTTTCTTGACGGGTTTTCCGGATATTTTCAAATCCCAATAGCACCCGAGGATCAAGAGAAAACCACATTCACGTGCCCTTATGGTACTTTTGCTTATAAACGCATGCCATTTGGACTTTGTAACGCCCCTGCAACCTTTCAAAGGTGCATGATGGCGATTTTTCACGACATGATAGAAGAATGCATGAAAGTTTTCATGGATGACTTTTCAGTCTTCGGTGATACTTTGGAAACATGTCTAGTCAATCTTGAACGAATGCTTATTAGATGCGAACAATCAAATCTAGTACTTAATTGGGAGAAATGCCATTTCATGGCGAAAGAAGGCATCGTTCTTGGTCATAAAATTTCAAAGGAAGGAATTGAAGTGGATAGAGCTAAAGTAGATGTAATTGCTAAACTTCCGCATCCCACCAATGTTAGAGGAGTTAGGAGTTTTCTAGGGCATGCCGGTTTTTACCGACGTTTGATAAAATATTTTTCTAAAATTGCCACTCCTATGAATAAACTCCTAGAAAAGGATGCTCCATTCATCTTTTCAGATGAATGCATTAAATCTTTTAATATTCTTAAAGAAAAACTCATTAATGCGCCGATCATGATAACTCCAAATTGGAATTTACCATTTGAACGCATGTGCGATGCAAGTGATTTTGCAATGGGAGCCGTTTTAGGACAAAGGATTGAAAAACGATTTTAACCTATTTATTACGCTAGTAAGACGTTACAAGGAGCATAAACGAATTACACAACTACTGAAAAAGAACTCCTTGCTATTGTCTTTGCTTTTGAAAAATTTCGTTCATATCTCGTTCTAGCTAAAACGGTGGTCTATACCGACCATTCTGCTCTTAGATACCTATTTTCAAAATAAGATGCCAAACCATGATTAATCCATTGGATCTTACTCCTACAAGAGTTCGATATTGAAATCCGAGACAAAAAGGGAGCACAAAATCTCGACGCTGATCATCTTTCTCGTCTTGAAAATCCCGAATTAGAAGTTCTAAATGAATCGGCCATACAAGATAACTTTCCTGATGAATATCTATTGAAGATAGATTATAGTGAAATTCCATGGTTTGCAGACTATGCAAACTACTTAGTATGTGGATTCCTTGAAAAAAGGTTGTCGTACCAAAAACTAAAGAAATTCTTTAGTGATATAAAACACTATTTCTGGGAAGATCCACATTTGTTTAAAAGTTATCCCGATGGAATAATCCGCCGATGTGTATTCGGAGATGAAGCTAGTCAAATCTTAAACCATTGTCACACATGACCAACAGGAGGGCATTATGGGCCTCAACTCACAGCAAGAAAAGTCTATGACGCTGGATTCTATTGGCCTACAATTTTCAAAGATGCACACTTTTTTTGTAAAACCTGTGATGCTTGTCAAAGGGGCGGAAAAATAAGTCAACGTGATGAAATGCCACAAAATGTCATTCAAGTATGTGAAGTATTTGACATTTGGGGTATTGACTTTATGGGTCCATTTCCAAAATCTCATAATAATCTCTACATTCTCGTTGCCATTGATTATGTATCTAAATGGGCGGAAGCACAAGCTCTCCCAACTAACGATGCACGAGTTGTAGTCAACTTCTTAAAACATCTTTTTGCAAGGTTTGGAACACCGAAAGCTTTAATAAGTGATCGGGGTACTCATTTTTGTAATAATCAACTTGAGAAAGTTCTCAAAAGATATGGAGTAACTTATAAAATCTCAACCGCTTATCATCCACAAACAAGTGGACAAGTTGAAAATACCAACCGAGCATTAAAACGTATTCTAGAGAAAACCGTAGGATCAAATCCGAAGAAATGGTCCATAAAATTGGAAGATGCACTCTGGGCTTTTAGAACAGTCTACAAAACTCCAATTGGAACCACACCTTTTAAACTCGTTTACGGAAAAACATGTCATCTTCCAGTAGAAATTGAACATAAAACATTTTGGGCTTTGAAGACATGTAATCTTGATTTACATGAAGCCGGACGTCTACGGTTAATTCAACTAAACGAATTAGAAGAATTAAGACATAAAGCATATGAAAATTCGTTAATCTATAAAGAAAGAATGAAGAAATGGCATGATAAAAGAATCAGAAGTTCAAAAGAATTTAAAGAAGGAAACAGAGTTCTTCTTTTTAATTCAAGATTCAAACTATTTCCTGAAAAATTGAAATCAAGATGGTTTGGACCATTCATAGTCAAAAGAGTTTTCCCATACGGAACAATAGAGTTAATAAATTTAAATGGGATTGAATTTAAAGTTAATGGTCACAGAGTTAAACATTACATACATGGTCCAATGGAAGTTGACAACGAAGTTAATTACAATTTCAACACCACATCTAACTAAGTGTGGGGAGAATCAAGTATTTTAAGGATAATATTTATTTCTGTTAGAGTTAGATATTCTGTTTTCGTGTAGTTTTCAAAAATGAAATCTGCATTGTCTTTCCCTAGCAGACCCTAAAGAACTAGTCTTCTTCCCCCATTCTGAATTTTTATTTCTTTTAGGTTTTACGAGATGAAGAATTCCTTTGATCTGAACCATGGTCTACTGCTACATGCTATGATTACTAAACGTAATAATAACACTTTCCCGAGTGAACTGGTATCATTTATAAGAGGAAAAATGGACAAAGTAAGGAAAGAACTCAGGAAAGATCATCATAAGATACATTTTGGTAAAGGAAAATCAAAATGCGCAACAAAAAGAAGAGCACGACACCTTGAAAGATGTCATAAATGCAGAAAATGGTCAAACGAAGGTAAATGTTCAAACAATCAAACATATTCAAATACCGAATTTGTTACTCTATGCAGAGAAGGACCGTTCATATGTTTAGAAGAAAAGATATTGAAGAATCGAGGTTACGCTTATGTAGCTATGGAAAACCAAATCACACGACTCTCCTATGAGTCGGCTAAAGCAGGTCTCTGAGAATTCTATCTAACAGGTAAGTATGTACAGTTTTTATTTATATTTATTGCTTTTAACCTTTTGATAATAAACGCTGAATCGTTTGCTATAAAGTATTAAATTGGTATTCAATAAAATTAGGTATGCGTAACCGAAATTATTGATATCATACAAAAATTTATTACATCACTGCGAAATTTACCGTTTATTCTTAAGGTATAAATATCTTTAATCAATCAACTCAAAATATTTCAAAAATTAGTCAGGAGTAAAACTAGGTTATGGAACCGAAATTACTTTACCGAAAAGAGGGGCGTATATTTTTGTTAATATTTGATTGATTAAAGTGGGATAAAAAAACCAAAAAGATTTTTAATTTTAATTTTTATCTTGTTTTTAAAATTAATATATAAATATCAAATTAATATTATAAATTTTTAAAATCAATATATTTAAGTTTGTAAATATTTTAAACTACTATTTTTAATATAAGTTTGTAAAATTAAAAATATTAATGATATTTATATGAATTTTTAATTTTATGTATTTTAAATTTAAGTTTAATGTGAATTTAAAAACAAAAATTTACTTTATTTCATTAAGTTAAAAATTTAATATCTAAAATTCGTCGTGAGTTGAAGAGTAGGTCGTTGAACCGAAATTGCTTTATCCAAGGGAGGGATGAGAAATTTTGTTATCATTATTTTTAATCTTATTGAATTAAGGTATGCCAAAAAATTTAAAAAAAAACCCCCAAAAATCTTTGCTTTTAAAACAACGCTTTAAAGTGACAAATTTTAAAATTTTATCGAGGGACGAACTAGGACTAAGATCCGAAACGCCCTCATTCTAAAAGAAACAAAATTTTAAATAATTTAATTATTTGTTTCATAAGTATAAGATTTTTATAAATAAAAAAAATAATATCAGACCCCATGCGTCGCATGGGGTTCCCTTGTAAAACTCATGAGGTCGCATGAGGACCAAATACTGGTCAAGAACAAAAGCAGACGAGCTAGTTCTGTCTCAACACAAAAACACACACATACATACGAAATACTACCAAAAATCACCCAAAATTTTGCCATTTTTCACCATAATTCATCAAATTTCTTGCTCTAATCATGTCTTTCTTCAGATGGGGAGGCAAAAAGGTAAAAATTTCACCCCTAAACTCTTTAAATTTTCAGTTTTAGTGTTCTTGAGCTAATTTATACCTAATTTAATTTTGTTAATTTCTAGTGTAATTAGAGTTAAATTGTTAGTATATTATGCATGTATAACCTAGATTGATGCTATTTAACATGATTTGAAGCCAAAAACTTCAAAATTTTTAGAAATCTAGGGTTTGTGTTCTTGAGCAATTTGGGGCTTTTTGATATAAACAGGTTATGGCCAATTTTTGTCATGAATTATTGCTAAATTAAGTAGTGTAACATGTTTAGGTAGATAAATGATCCAAACTTTGATCCTAAACATGATTTTTGAGAATTAAAGTGGACTTTTTAAGTCTAAAATTCTTAAACTTGATTAAATTGATGTAAATGTCATTTGAAACTTGTTTAATTGCTAGTAATGATTATTTTAACATGTTATTTGAGTTAAATGCTTATGAACTTTAAAACATTTTCATATATGCTTATTTGAAAAAGTGTAGAATTGATAAAAATATGAAAATGAGTATAAGTTTAATATGGATTAAACATGTTATTGTAATTATTTCAAGTTGTTATTTTGCTAACACTAATGCATATTTGGATGCACAAATTTTGTGTTTAATGTGTTTTGCAGAAATATACCGAATCTGGCGGTGGATCATCATCTAGACAACCTGGAAACGAACCTGAACCAGAAATTCAATATGAACCAGAACCTGAACAGGAACAACAACAACAACAACCTGATCAACACGTACCATACTATGATCCGCAACAAGAATATGTTAATGCCTACGTATAATTTCCGATTCATCCAATAATAGAACACCCAACGATTCATGAAGAACAGTTGCATCCTAATTTGAGATTTGATCGAAGTTGGAGAGATTACCTCACATACCAAAGTAACAAATTTAAACTGGTAACGAAAAATGTAGAAGTGCCGAGGGTAATCGATTGGGAGCCTTTGGAAAGGGTCCAACTAGTTAACTCAGTTAGGCAGCATCTGATCCAAAGGTATGGGAACTCTTCTTTTCCCGATTGGGAACGTTTATTCACCATTCGTAGGCCAGTATATAAAGAGTGGTGTGTTGAGCTTATGAGTACTATATCACTTAATGCGGATGTAGTTAGGTTAGACGATAGGAATTTTCTTAGATTTTTACTTGGCCGTAGGATGTATAGGATGTACATGCTAGACATGGCCAGGGCTTTACAGATTTACACTCCTGGTGAATTACTACTACCTGATTGTACAAATTTGATTTATCATGGTGAAAGGATAGATAGGAATTTTGACGCGGACGCCGTCTGGATGCGTATGTCAAATTATAATATTTTTACGCTGGGAGGAAGACACTCCTATTTAGATATTAACAAAGCAGAGCTTCGTATTATACATAGATTTTTAGCCAATTTGATTACACAAAGAGGTATCAACAAGGAGAAGATGACCCTACACGATTTATTTTACCTTAAGTGTATTCAAAACACTAGAAGCTTTGCTAATATCCCCTACTGTGTTGGTTTTTATCTGTCCAAAATGGTGGCAGGAATACAGGACGAGGTAATAATAGGAGGAGGTATTTTTGTTACTCTCATTGGAGAGTATTTGGGTGTAGATAGGGATCAAGAGGGTCCACTGATGGTGTGTAGGGAATAGATTGAGACTTTAGGATTGTGAGTCTATCAGGGTACAAAGGTATTAAAGAGCAGACGCAATCAGGCAGTACCATATGAGGGCCGTCATCTACAGGTAGAGAGAGGTTCAGATGAGGAAATGGAGGAACCGGATGACATTAGGGATGTCATTAGGGAGGCTATTACTGATGTTTACCAGCGTATATATGAGGTAGAAATAACAAACGAGGCTAGACATAGACAGTTAGAGCAGTGGCACGCCGAGAATTTGTACGAGCATTCCAGGCAACGACAGCATGATAGATGGCACTATCATCAGCATCAGATCATGAGCCAGCTATCACCTCAGGTACCAAATAACTACGTACCGACCAGACCTGCTTACTATCCTCCGCACCAGCCCGATATACGACCACCATTTACTCCCTACGACCCTAACCAGGCCTATCAGTACACCTATAACCAACCGTGGAACCCGACCGACGACATGAACTAGAACCCCTATCCAGATTGATACAGTTCCCGTTGGTGATTTTTATCTTTTATTATTTTTATTTACTTATGTTTAAAACATATAATATTGAGATACTTTTAATGTAATTTTCAATATTTTTATTATTTTGTACTAATATTTCATATTTGATTTGAAAGTGAGAGGTTAAGTCCCATTTCAAATTACCATGCATGTTATGATTTGTATGTATGTATATTGTCAATTGTACACAACAGGGTAACACAGCGAACTTTCAAAGACTGGCATTAAGTTCAGCAAAAGCTACTAATTTTGACGACAAAACAAAAAACAAATGTGATGTAACAATAAGACGGAATGAACAAATGATGTGCACCATTTATCATTCAACAAACAAACGCCAATATGTTTGAAAACTTTGGTAAAATTTAATCATTTTTCTATGCTAATCACCCTCAATAATTTAAATTGTACTGATTTCTTGTAAATGAGGGCATTGCAAGATCTTAAGTGTGGGAAGGGGTTAAATTCTTTCAGATTTTTAAAAATTTTGACTTATACACTTGGTTACCATTAAAAATACTAGTAACGCGGTAATTGTATTAGAATCTAGTGCTCTCTGATAATAAATAACAGCCCTAGTCTTATATACTGACTACCCAATTCTAGTAAAATTTTTCAAAATTTTCAAATAAATGAATTCAAAATCATGTTTATACATATTTATGAACGATAAAACTAGGTGTTAACACCGAAATTATTGTTACCTCGTAAAGGACATAAATTGAGAAACAACTTAAAATGTTAGAATTCATTTAAAATGGAATAGAGGAAAATAAAAAGGCAAAGAAAGAAAAATAAAAGCCAAGTGTGGGAAAAATTTACCAAGTTATTTAGAACATATGTCACATGTTTTTGTACAAATAATTGAAGATACTTTTGTTTTGGACAAAATTAACTGTTTTACCCGAAAAATTGTAATATATTTGAAAGAAAGAAGGATCTACACGATGAATCAATTCCATCATTAAAAGGAAGTAAAGTCTTTCAAAAGAGACACGCACTTCTTGATTTAGGTCAGGAAGTTGTCGTCCAGACCAGTTGTAGAGTCTACGAAAAATCTTGAAAAGTTTTCTCGAATATCAGCTAGAAATCCACGGACCTCAGCATCAAACAGGGTCGCCAAGTGGTCAGACTTATCCTAACTATGAGAGGATCTGTCTCGTACAATGGGGGGTACCGTGCAAATTAGCTTATAAGACTAATGAATCAGATCCCCAGAAAGGATAATCTCCTTAAAGATCAAAATCAGCTTTTAAGCCTGATATTACTCAATCCTTGAGATTGACTTTAAAGATTGAGAATTACCAACTCATGGAATTCGATGATATCTAAACTCGAGCATGAACGAGAAAATATTTTGATCAAAATTACAAACCGATTTGTTTTCTGAAAACCCATTTTCAATGCGTTCATTACCATTGAACGTAAAATCCCAAGAATTCACTGGAATTCATTAGGTCACCTGAACCAAATCGGGTGTCAACCGTAAGTACGATGGTTGCATAGCATGGTCGAAGACAGGACCTTGTGCCAGACCAAAAAACTATAGGGTGATCTTTACTATTGCTCCTCAAAGGATAGTAATTGCATCCGACACGTTATAGACCATAATTATCAGCATGTCACGGGACATTGCCTTAACAGTTACTTGTTCAACGCTTTCCTTTACAACCGGACGGTAGTTTACCGAAAGGTAATATACGGAGCAAGTATACTGGACGTGTTGCTTTCCCAATACAAGGTTAGCAAGTAGGTGACACAAAACCATAAGTTTTGAGCCAAAATTTTCAAATCTGAAACCCACAAAACCCACAAAAACAATTTCGCAAACACCGGTGAAGGGTTTTTCCGGAAAACTTATCTAGGGTAAAAGCTATATTAAATTTTTAAAAGATCAAATGTTTTCATAAAGATCCAATTTCCTAAAGGATCTAAATTTTCATAGTCATGTGGGACTGTAAACCACAATGTTACTATCATTGTTCATACCGCCGTATTAAATTCACTGATGTACAAAGTGTGAAGAATAAAGAAGTGATTCTAGTATTTTTATTTCAAGACTATATTGCTTGAGGACAAGCAACGCTCAAGTGTGAGAATATTTGATAATGCTAAAAATGAACATATATTTCATAACATTATCCCACAAGAAAGACAAGCTTTTGGTTGCAATTGTTCTATTTACAAGTGATATTCGTTTAAATAATAAAAGGTGAAGATAAAAGACAGATTCAACGAATTGAAGACGCAAATGACCAAAAAGCTAAAAAGTACAAAGTACAATCAAAGTGGTTCAAATTATTGATGAGAAACGTCTAAAAATTACAATAGTACGAGCTGCAAAACGCAAAGTACAAGATTTTAAATAGTACGAAAGGACGTTCGAAAATCCGAAACCGGGACCAGAGTCAACTCTTAACGCGCGATGCAACCGAGTGAAAATTACAAGTCAACTATGCACATGAATATAATATAATATATAATTAATTCTTAAAATTATATATATATTATATTATATATTAAAACCATCGGCAAATAAAAAACAAAAGATCCTGAGCTGTAAAAAGGTGCCATGCGATCGCATGGCCAGAAGGCACAAGATCCATGCGGTCGCATGGATCACTGTAGCAGGCCACATTCTTTAAATAGCACGATTGCTGGCCGAATTTTATCCATCCTAATTTTAATTTAAGATTAATAGTAATAAGGGTATGTTAGCGAATGTTGTAAGTGTGTAAGTCGAAATTCTGTCCGTGTAACGCTACGTTATTATTAATCATTGTAAGTTATGTTCAACCTTTTTAAATTAATGTCTCGTAGCTAAGTTATTATTATGCTTATTTAAATTGAAGTAATCGTGATGTTGGGCTAAAATATTAAAGACGGGGTAATTGGGCTTTGTACCATAATTGGGGTTTGGATAAAAGAACGACACTTGTGGAAATTAGACTATGGGCTATTAATGGGCTTTATATTAACTAAATGATACCTCATTAATTTAATATATAGACTTATAATTTGATGTATTTATATATAACCACATACGCTTGACTGGGTACGGTGGGCGGGATATCTATAAATACCAATAATTATTCATTTGACCGGACACGGGGATGGATTAATAATCAATGGACTCATTAAAATAGGGGTGAATTACATACAAGGGTGATTGTGGTATTTGTTAACAACGTAATAAAACCTTGGATTACACGTAGTCGATAACCTGGTGTATTCATTAAACAAAGTATTAAGACCTTGTTACAGTTCGAATCCCCAATTAGTTAGAATATTTGACTTCGGGTATAAGGATAATTTGACGAAGACTCTCGCACTTTATATTTATGACTGATGGACTATTATGGACAAAACCTTATGGACATATCGAATAATCCAGGACAAAGGACAATTAACCCATGGTAATAAACTAAAATCAACACGTCGAATGTAGTGACCCGTCCTAATCCATCTGGACGAATACATTACATTTGGTTACATCGCGAGGTACTTGACCTCTATATGATACATTTTACAAACATTGCATTCGTTTTTAAAAGACAAACTTTCATTACATCAAAAATTGACGGCATGCATACCATTTCATAATATATCCAACTATAATTGTCTTAGTAATAATCTTGATGAACTCGACGACTCGAATGCAACGTCTTTTGAAATATGTCATGAATGACTCCAAATAATATCTCTAATATGAGCAAATACACAGCGGAAGATTTCTTTCATACCTGAGAATAAACATGCTTTCAAGTGTCAACCAAAAGGTTGGTGACTTCATTAGTTTATCATAATCAATCATTTTGATCATTTTAATAGACCACAAGATTTTCATTTCCATTTCTCATAAATATACGTCTCATGTATAGAGACAAAAAATCATTCATATGGATTGAACACCTGGTAATCGACATTAACAAGATGCATATAGAATATCCCATTCATTCCGGGACACCCATCGGACATGATAATTTCGAAGTACTAAAGCATTCCAAATTCCAGAATGGGGCTTGTTGGGCCCGATAGATCTATCTTTAGGATTCGCGTCAATTTGGGGGTCTGTTCCCAAATTCTTAGGCTACCAAGCTAAAAAGGGGCATATTCGGCTTCGATCATTCAACCATATAATGTAGTTTCGATTACTTGTGTCTATTTCGTAAAACATTTATAAAAGCGCATGTATTCTTAGTCCCAAAAATATATATTGCAAAAGCATTTAAAAAGGGAGCAAATGAAACTCACCATAATGTATTTTGTAGTAAAAATACATATGACGGCATTGAACAAATGCAGGGTTGACCTAAAATTCACGAACCTATATCAAGTATATATATTAACACATATAATCGAAATCAAATAAGTTTATATATTAATATTAGTAATGTATTTTATATTTTCATTTTCTATCTCGTTAATAAATAATTAATATCTATTTTTAACGTAAGTAAGTTCTTAATATTAGTATATCAAATACTTATTAAACAACTTTAATTAACTAATTTATTGATAATTGATATATATATATATATATATATATATATATATATATATATATATATATATATATATATATATATATATATATATAATAAATATAATACATATAACTTAATATTTGTTTGGTAGAAATAATAATAATAATACCAAATAAAAAGTCGTATTATTTTTACAATAAAACAATAATAGTGATAATAATACTTAAAAATAATATTTGATAATAATAATACTGATAATTATAATAACTATATAACTAATAATTTTTCAGCTAATGATAATTATGATACTAGTTTAGTTGTAATAATAATCCTAATGGTACAAGTAGTAGTAGTAATAATAATAATGATAATAATAATAATAATAATAATAATAATAATAATAATAATAATTCTAATAATAGTAATTATAATGATAAGTAAGATGTTAATTCTTATAACAATATTGATAATGATAAAAATAATAATAATTCTAATGATAGTAATAATTTTAATTATAATAATGTTAATAATAATAATAATAATAATAATAAGAATAATAATAATAATAATAATAATAATAATAATAATAATAATAATAATAATAATAATAATAATAATAATAATAATAATAATAATAATAATAATAATAAAAAGACTACCTTAGGAGGAAAATCTCCAAAAAAAGAAAATAACTGTCACAACTCAGGCTCGAACTCGCGACCTCTCGTTCAACACTAACATCCTCACCCATTCCACCACTTCAGTTTTTCTGATTTATACTCATCTCATAAAATATATACTCCGTATACTATCTGTTTCCGTCTCCTTTACAATTCAACTCGTTCTAGTTACTAATCATACATCAAGTTTGATTTAGGCCAGATTTAATTCGACCCAAATATAAGTTAAAACATAGCGGCCCAAGTTTTTAATCATTTATATTGTAGAAGCCCAATAACAAAATTAATCTAGAAGCCTACTAATCAAAACAAGTTCACGGTTATAAAAAAATGAGTTCACTATTATCATCCCATCTTCATACCATCATCATCACATCATCTTCTATTATTAGTCTTATATTAAATCATATCTTAGTCGACATTATCAATGAATCACACATAATATCATTTTCATCATCTAGTTTCATAATCTTTTAATATTATCATGTATACCATTCAATTAACTAAACAAATTGGAATTTTAACACCTAAATTAGAATAATCAAAGGTGGAACCAAATGTGTTTGTCCATTATCTCTTATACTCTTCGACAATCATACCTCAAGGACCCTACAATTTGCTAATTTAGTGATTTCTTTTCCTGCCCCCTCATGTATGTCGACCAACTCAATTAATAATTGGTATGCTTCCTATTTATAAACGTACACTTTTCATTTGCTTTATGCTACGTCCAAACAGAATCAAATAAGAATAAGGGTGACGAGTTAAATGGGTTTTGTTGTGGCACGCTGTAAATAGAACAAGAATTAGAGGCCAGTTAACAACAACAGTTACATTGCATTCTCATTATGATGGCAAAATTGTAGGCTGAATATGCAGCATATATCAACCACCGTCTGGTTCATTTTAGTTGTAGAAGAAAACAGAAACATTGAGCAAGTTTTGGTGGTGGTGGTCTTGTTCGCATAAAGAAGGGAAACTGAAACGTAAATATAGTAGTGGTTTGGGTTCAGCTGTTAAAACATAAATATAATGTGGCTCGTTCAACAGGCAATAAAAATGAGGCTTTTGATTGTTATATCGAAACAGAAATAATGAAAGTTGTTTGATCACTTGGACTGCAGCATAATTGTTTCTTGATTATGATGATGGGTTTTGAGTTTTGATCGAACAAGAAATATGAAATAGTAAAAGAAAAATTGTAGCCACAAAGGAAGATAGTAGTTACCGATTAAGTGGTTATGGTTCGTTCATGAAGGTGGTGCTTTGTGTAGATCGACGGGCTTATAACCAAAGTTGAGAGTTCGATGATAGTGATGATTGATGAAGATGGTAATTGTTTGTAATGGGTCGGGAAATTGGTGAGGTTAACCGATGGTGGTTGTTACGGTTTTTAAGGGTGGAAGAATGGAGGGTGGCGAGTGAAGGTCTACATAATGAGAAGTGATGTCGATTGCATTGTGGTGTGGTAATGAGGGTTGAATCAAGAATGCATATATGCATTGAGTATATAGAGATAACCAGATAAATATATTTCATAAAGTAATATAATAATAATATATTCTAATATATGCATATCATATGAATTAAACGTACACTAGATACAGTAATTTAATTCTTCAATCAATTAAGCATAGTAACACTTTTTCAATCATTAATCACGGATAGAATTTAGAAAGCAGACAGGAAAAGAAATCAGATGGCAATGTATAACAACATACATATAATTATATGCTTTTATATATATTATATTTAATAGTTAATAGTTAATAATTATATTAATAATAATAATATCGTTAATAATAATAATATAATAATAATATATTAATCAAAAGGAAAAATCAAAGAAATGTGTTCGAATAGACTTGTCTATTATTTATTTTAATACACTCACAAGCTCGCATTTTACTTGTTTAATATCAATCGAAATAATGGACGCGTATTATTAACGTTTACTAAATGAATTTAAAACCCAAATATATATTCGATATACCTTATATATATTTAATAATAAATTTTATTATATCCTATATTATTTTATTTTACAAAATTAATAACTAAATAATATAATATCTCAAATTATATTTCAAATTATTATATATTTATATTTCTAAGTATATATGTATTTATTTACAAATAAATGTTCGTGAATCGTCGAGAACAGTCGAAGGGTAATTAAAACAGTTTAAAAATTTTGAGATTCAACATTATAGACTTTGTTTATCGTGTCAAAATCATATAAAGATTAAGTTTAAATTTGGTCAGAAATTTCTGGGTCATCACAGTACCTACCCGTTAAAGAAATTTCGTCCCGAAATTTGAGTGAGGTGGTCATGGCTAACAATAAAAATGTTTTCATGATGAATATGAGTTGATAAATAGAGCTTTATCATTATTGAGTAATATGGATAAAAAAATTCGATTATTTGTAGAGTACGAATGAAGCTATCATAAAAGATTGAGATAGAGATTTAACTTTTGACGTAGTCAGGGTTGAATTTCCGGAATTCAAGGAATTTAAAGAAAATCTTCGAAATTTAAAAGATTTGATTCTTCGGCGAATAAGGAAATTAAGATCTCTATAATTAAATACGGTGATCTGCCTCGATTACTCTGTCTGATATGTCCATTATAATTTAGAATTTTTCCGTTCCATTATTCTCACCCTTCATATACTTTCTTTCTTAGTTCATACATCCAAAAGATTATGAAAATGCTTAATCCCGTTCTAATCCTTGTCCTTATCCTGACTATCGTATCTATCCTTCTTCTTTTCCAACTCCCACCGGATGAACTATTTACTTCTACGATGCTCTTGGGGTTATAGTAGTTCTGATTCTCCAGTGTCTTTATGTTGCAATAAACATTGATATACACGGTTTGTAATTTATCTGTTGTTATTGAGCTTTATATTCCCCCTTATATTTTGAAGTTTCATACTTTTGTTTTCTCTTTCCGACTTTAAGTCAAGCGAATAATGGTCTAAAATACGTAGATATAGAGTTTCAAATGATTATAGTGTTCTAAGCAGGAAGGAATGTATTATCACGATTTGATTTGTCAAATTACCAGAATCCCTGAGGATGGAACTATCAAGAATATATTTTCTTGATATGTTCAGAGGCTAAATAGAATGAAAGAGTTATGTAACATGACACATGATGATGGTATGATCTACTGTGAACCATCATCACGTTTCATTAGAAACTCAGCATGACTTACTGTAATATAATCATGTTGTCCGGGCGTCATTATATTATACTAACCCATGCTTCAATTCCCAACACTTCTCCACAATTCATTCATAATTTATACTTAGATTTTACAGAAGTTTCCAATATAATGGAATACAGAAAACACGAAGAGGTAGATAATTTCGGACAAGAATATTTATGAAAATATCCTCAGAAATATCGAAGATATTCATGATGATATTTTGGAATTTCTAAGTTTGAAGATTGATGAAGAAAATTTTTCCGCAAGATTTTAGCATGACTTTGGAGCAAGATATTCTCTAAAGATTTCATCGGATACTGAATTATCTGGATTCTTTGAATATAGGGTTTGGTCCTTGTATTTGTCCTTGGTCTCCTTCATGGTTTGCTCAATCCGTTTTTCAGTACCAAATTTTCTATCGAGTGTTCCCAACACTCCATTCTTTTATCATCAAACTTTTGGCCGTTTAGACCATATACAATTTTTCCATTTCCTCTACATTTAATGCTACCATATCTGAATCATCGGTTATCAATCCGAGGTGGTTTCAAGAGAATTGTGTATTTAGATGATTAAATGCTGATGGCAATATGATGGAATATAAAAGGTTCTCCAGTAATAATAAAAGAGCACACATATATATATCAAGGTTATAATAAGGTTGGTTCGAACGAAAAGTTGAAGTTGATTTGTTGGAGCTGTGACAAAATTGGCTAATTTGAAAAGGTATTGTAAAATTATTTTCGGTAATAACAATGCCCAATGAACTAGCACAGGCACGTGTTAAACGTTTACTCAGGTTCTGTGTGTTTTCAAGTGCATAACTATATGCATCAATCTTTTCTTCCGTAGATGAAGTGCGGTTGGTTCATCCTTTCGATTGAGATGTTTTCAAGAATCATGAAAGGTTTGAACGCAGATTGTAATCGTCAAGATACAAATGAGGTTTAAGATGAAATCAAGTTACAAAGGATGTTTAAGATTAAATCAAGTGGCAAACTTGAGAAAATATTTAACTGTGGTAGATGTAATTTATTTACGATCTTTTTAAGCCAAAATGTGTTGTAATTAATATTTCCTACTCTTTTAATACTTTTTAATTGTCCATGATAGTAGTCCAATAGTCCAATAGTTCAAACAAAAGTAGTATATTATAAGGATATAGTCATATAGGAACAGTTAGCTAGGAATAGTCAGCTAGGATTTGGTTAGTATAGGTTTAAAATTTTTACGTAGTTAATTAATTGATTACCAATCAATTTTATTTTGTTCATTATTTTCTTCATTATGCCACTTGTCAAATCTTGATTTGGATTTTAATAAGTCGAAATCCAAATATGAAATTGAATGAAATTGGTTATTCTGTGGTGAACGGATTCGTATATCTGTGGATGTATGTAGGATGGTAAATGACTGTTAAATCAGATTCGAAGAATGTATAGTGTAACTTATTAATGTGAAACTAAATATTCCTCGGGTATTACCTACCCGTTAAAATATTCTCACTATTATCAGTTTGTAGAAAAGAATTTTTAATTACAATCTTTATGAAAACATATATACATATATATTTTCTTCAGATGTAATCATGGATTTATTGAGTTAATATGATATTAATCTCATTTGATTTTCGGTTTGAGCTAGAATAAGTAATCTCTAAAACTATTAGGAACCACATATTCTTCGCAGAATATTAATGAAGTTATGGTTTAATACTTCATCGTTAATTATTAGGAATCACATATTCTTCGCAGAATATTTCTTCAATGAAGTTATGGATTAAAACTTCATCGTTCATTGTTGTTGGTACTCCTTGGTATCTATGGTGCGTATGTTGTTGATATTCGAGGTATATATTGTGATGTCAAGACGTGTGATGCGGATGTTGGTGGTGGTGGTGGTGATGGTACTGTTGATGTTGCTGATGGTGGTACTGTTGGTGCCAGTGATGTTGCTGAAGCTGGTACATTTTGCACCATATTTTTCAAGGCTACAACTCGGGTGCGAAACTCATTGACTTATTACTCCGGGATGATTGTCGGTAGGAATGAGCGAGTGAATAAGTTTTTGAATTTGAGATAGTATATAATCATGGCGAGATATTCGGGAAATGAGGATGAAAATGGTATTTCGGACAGGTTCACCGGTAAGTGCTTCAGGTTCTTTGCCAAGAGCAATGTGGTGGATGGAGAGGATCGTCTTCTTCTTGTCTCCAATGATTAAGTAGGCTACGAACCCATCTCCAATTCATCCAGAATAAATGATGACTGATTGGTTGATTCATTCCGGTGACGCTGCTTTCGGAGCTTAGGTGAAACTCCATTTCGAAATCCGAGGGACTTGAACTAATGGCGAGTTCCATTTCGTATGATTGGATAAAGGATTTTTGATATGAATTAGATTATAGGATGTAGATTAGTATCCTGCAATACATAATTTACATATGCATATATAATACGAAAATCCCATAAGTTCCTGAGGAATCTACGGAAACTGTCAGGCAAAGTCTACAGTAACAGTTACGCTAAGATATGAATTATCAGATACGCTAAGATATGAATTTTATCTATACACTATTCATGCAGTCAATGCAGTAAAACGTGTCTAGACTAAGAATGATAAGCAAATGATTCTCTACGAATGATAAGCAGGTAATTTCCGACACGAAATGATAAGCAAAACTTTTGACATGCAGACACGGTCGAAGTCCAGACTCACTAATGCATCTAAACAACTATCAGTTAGACACACTAATACAAGACCTGGTTCGCTAAGACCGCCGCTCTGATACCACCTGTCATCATGTGGGGACAACCACCATCCCACCCAGTACCTTCCCAGCTGTGACGCCCCGTACTAAATCATCATGTACGGACCATCAACAACAGGATCATTACAAGGTTAAGTACTATATGCGATTTCAAAAGAGTTGCATTCATTAATAAAAGTGACGTCATAACCAACGTCAAATGTTTTACAATCCAAAAGCATGCTTCGCAAAGTAGAAGCAATTAATATAAGTGTACGTGACCCCAATGGTCATTACATAATATAGTTTCAAAAGTAAATAAGTTTGAATGCAAGATAAGTAGTCATGCGATAACAACTCTAAGCAGCGGGTTCTACAGCACGACTAGTACACAGCGGAAGCAACCTCAAGCACCTGAGAAATACATGCTTAAAAATGTCAACACAAAGGTTGGTGAGCTATAGTTTAAGTATAACAGTAATGTAAGTAGGCCACGAGATTTCAGTGCTACAACGAGCGTTTCAAAAGTATGTAAAAGTATATGCTTAACCGTGGGCACTTGGTAACTAACTTAACGTTTAAAATAATAATACCCCCTGAAAGTACACTTGGCGAGTGCGTATGTTTATGAAGTATTAAACACTCGTTGACTGCTAGCACGACTAGCCCGAGTGGGGATGTCAAACCCTATGGATCCATATCTAAGATTCGCGTTCACGGTTCAAAAACCAATGATTAAACGTTACCGAGCTAAAGGGAATGTTTATGCCGCTGTATAACCCACACATATATAAGTTAAGTACTCGTTCCTAGTATGTAAAACGTATAAAATCCGCATGTATTCTCAGTTCCCAAAATAAGTTAAAGTAAAAAGGGAATGCTATAACTCACAATGATAATGTAGTCGTAAAGTCGATTCGGAAAAGATGTGCAAGTAATCGGTCCGAAGGTCCTCAACCTAAGGCAAATAGTACTAAGTCAGTAAATTGTCTTAATAGGTTTAAAAGTATGTAAATAAGGTCTTAAGGGTCATCATCATTCATCATTTAACAAAAGGTGTAAAGTAGGTTTCGTTTATGAAAGTAGTTTAAAACAAAGGCTGACTTCAGTCAGTCACCACGGCCTCTACCCTTACTGAATTAAGGTGAGACCAGTGGCCATGGCTCCGTATATGAGTCCCTTAAGTGTGGTAAAATTTACAGAAACAAACTTGTCTTTGTTTGACCGTGGCGACGGTCTAAGTGCGAGTAGGTCAGAAATTTCTGCACAACGTTAAAGGACATAGTGACAATCGGAGGGCCATAAATCCTAAACCGTAACTCGGATTAAGATGAATCCTATATGAAAAGTTATCTACTCGAAAAGTTATATCTAAAAACCATGGTCTCAGTAGCCCAGGTCTACTGGTCTGTTACAGAAACAGCAGGTCAGTAGGGTTTGGACAGAAACGGTAAGTTTAAGTGAGTTCCGGTGGCCTTGGTGCTTGATGTTCATCATGGTTCTCATCCTTGATGCATATAGCTTCAAGTGTACAACTCATTGATGTATCTACATCATCTTAACCAAGTCTTGACCATCATAACCCTAGTGCAAGTCTAAGACATGAAGCACAACTCACTTAAGAGTTGCATGTAGTTTGATGAATCAAAGTTACATCAAAGTCTTAGGTTTGACACTTACATGAACTATAAGACTAATAATAAGTTACAAACTTGAAAATGAACTTATGAAATCAAGATCTTAAAATGTAGAACATAGTTCTTAGTTAGATCTTGAAGATCCAAGACTCAAAAGTCTAGATCAAGCATAAGTATACAAAGTTATAATTAAAAAGTTTCCTTTATATGTTCTTGAACTTTAAAGTTAACTTTAAGTTCAAGATTAATGAGATCAAAGTTAACTTGTAACATTTGACCAACAAGAACATAAATCATGAAATTAAAGTGCAAGAATGAAGTAGTAAACTAAGTAAACAAGTAAATTATTCATGGTTGTTCATACTTTAAAGATTCAAACCAAAGTTTGATCTTTAGAAAGTAAACTTTAAAGTTTACTTCATGAGCTTCAAGTATGTCTTTCAACCATGAACTTTATAATCTTTTGAAACAAATAAGGTAGAACATAACTAGATAGATTATGTTCTTGTTGTTCTTGTTATAACGAGATAAAGATGAAGAATCAAACTAGTAAGTTTATTCTTGTAACATGAAAGTAAGTAAGTAAAAACAAGTAAATAACTAAACAACAACAAAGACAAGTAATCAATCAAGCAACTAACAAAAGATGATGATGATTTAGAGGTGCCTTGCTACGGTTTTAGAAAGAAAGAAAAGGAAGAACAAGTTCAAAGTTACTTACAAAAAAGATAAGAGAAATGAGAGAAAAGTTTGAAAGTGTTTTTGTGTGTGTGTTTTTGAGAGAGAATACAAGAGATGAAGTAATGAAGAAAAATGAAATCAAGAGCACCCATATGGTGCTCCAAACTGACGGTTTGGGGGCTCAATAAGGGAAGGGAAATGTTTGGTGGTCTCTTGCAAGTAAGGCTGCAAAAGTGTGGGTAAAAGAGTTGCTTACATGGGGATTAAGAGAACTAGATTCCATTTGCAAGTAACTAACTAGTTAAAACTCCAAGTATCACTTACACTTTCAAGACATGGGCTAAAGGGTCCATTAATAATGTAGGGTGGGCTTGTAAGCCCAAAGTCAAGTGTCCATTAACTTAAAACAAGCCCAAGTTCCAAAAATAACAAGTAAACCCAATTAAAGCCCAAGTAACTAACTAACAACCTTAGTTAATTAAAATGATTAATAAAACTAATCATGAATGTAAATAATACTTGAAAATATTATTCGTGCAAGTTCCGGGTGTCACAAAGACGTTTCGGGCAATTAAAGTCAAGTTCGGGCAATCATGGCAACATGTAAATGTAATAACGTACATCCGTTTTATCACACGTAATAATAATAATAATTATTAATAATAAATAAACGTTGGAAATTCCAGGGTCGTTACACCAGCTAACCGCCTGGTGACCACTGAGTGTACCTCAGATACTGATTTTACGGCCTGCCTCTCGGCTACTGCCAACCCTCGTAAGGGATCGCAAGGAGTAAGAGCCAATGCTTCGTCACAGGTAACACTGTGAGAACCTCCTTTACGACTAACCCGCCACACATGGACGGCGTTATACCAGCTCTGATGCCACCTCCTAATCCATCTGGACGAATACATTACATTTGGTTACATCGCGAGGTACTTAACCTCTATATGATACATTTTACAAACATTGCATTCATTTTTAAAAGAAAAACTTTCATTACATCGAAAATTGACGGCATGCATACCATTTCATAATATATCCAACTATAATTGTCTTAGTAATAATCTTGAGGAACTCGATGACTCGAATGCAACGTCTTTTGAAATATGTCATGAATGACTCCAAATAATATCTCTAATATGAGCAAATGCACAGCGGAAGATTTCTTTCATACCTGAGAATAAACATGCTTTCAAGTGTCAACCAAAAGGTTGGTGAGTTCATTAGTTTATCATAATCAATCATTTTCATCATTTTAATAGACCACAAGATTTTCATTTCCATTTCTCATAAATATACGTCCCATGTATAGAGACAAAAAATCATTCATATGGATTGAACACCTGGTAACCGACATTAACAAGATGCATATAGAATATCCCCATCATTCCGGGACACCCATCGGACATGATAATTTCGAAGTACTAAAGCATTCCAAATTCCAGAATGGGGCTTGTTGGGCCCGATAGATCTATCTTTAGGATTCACGTCAATTTGGGGGTCTGTTCCCAAATTCTTAGGCTACCAAGCTAAAAAGGGGCATATTTGTCTTCGATCATTCAACCATATAATGTAGTTTCGATTACTTGTGTCTATTTCGTAAAACATTTATAAAAGCGCATGTATTCTCAGTCCCAAAAATATATATTGCAAAAGTATTTAAAAAGGGAGCAAATGAAACTCACCATACTGTATTTTGTAGTAAAAATACATATGACGGCATTGAACAAATGCAGGGTTGACCTCAAATTCATGAACCTATATCAAGTATATATATTAACACATATAATCGAAATCAAATAAGTTTATATATTAATATTAGTAATGTATTTTATATTTTCATTTTCTATCTCGTTAATAAATAATTAATATCTATTTCTAACTTAAGTAAGTTCTTAATATTAATATATCGAATACTTATTAAACTACTTTAATTAACTAATTTATTGATAATTGATATATATATATATATATATATATATATATATATATATATATATATATATATATATATATATATATATATATATATAATATAATACATATAACTTAATATTTGTTTGGTAGAAATAATAATAATAATACCAAATAAAAAGTCGTATTATTTTTACAATAAAACAATAATAGTGATAATAATACTTAAAAATAATATTTGATAATAATAATACTGATAATTATAATAACTATATAACTAATAATTTTTCTGCTAATGATAATTATGATACTAGTTTAGTTGTAATAATAATCCTAATGGTACAAGTAGTAGTAGTAGTAGTAATAGTAATAATAATAATAATAATAATAATAATAATAATAATAATAATAATAATAATAATAATAATAATTCTAATAATAGTAATTATAATGATAAGTAAGATGTTAATTCTTATAACAATATTGATAATGATAAAAATAATAATAATTCTAATGATCGTAATAATTTTAATTATAATGTTAATTTTTAATGTTAATAATAATAATAATAATAATAAGGATAATAATAATAATAATAATAATAATAATAATAATAATAATAATAATAATAATAATAATAATAATAATAATAATAAATATAATAATAATAATAATAATAATAATAATAATAATAATAATAATAATAATAATAATAATAATAATAATAATAATAATAAAAAGACTATCTTAGGAGGAAAAGCTCCAAAAAAGAAAATAACTGTCACAACTCAGGCTCGAGCTCGCGACCTCTCGTTCAACACTAACATCCTCACCCATTCCACCACTTCAGTTTTTCTGATTTATAATCATCTCATAAAATATATACTCCGTATAATATCTGTTTCCTTCTCCTTTACAATTCAACTCGTTCTAGTTACTAATCTTACAACAAGTTTGATTTAGGCCAGATTTAATTCGGCCCAACTGTGAAAATGATCATGGCCCAAATATAAGTTAAAACATAGCGGCCCAAGTTGTTAATCCATTTATATTGTAGAAGCCCAATAAAAAATTAATCTAGAAGCCTACTAATCAAAACAAGTTCACGGTTAAAAAAAAACGAGTTCACTATTATCATCCCATCTTCATACCATCATCAGCACATCATCTTCTATTATTAGTCTTATATTAAATCATATCTTAGTCGACATTATCAATGAATCACTCATAATATCATTTTCTTCATCTAGTTTCATAATCTTTTAATATTATCATGTACACCATTCAATTAACTAAACCAATTGGAATTTCAACACCTAAATTAGAAAAATCAAAGGTGGAACCAAATGTGTTTGTCCATTATCTCTTGTACTCCTCGACAATCATACCCCAAGGACCCTATAATTTGCTAATTTAGTGATTTCTTTTCCTGCCCCCTCATGTAACATCCCGCCTTTTTCCGTTTACTTTCCGTTTAACTATTTTAAAGTCCGTTATATATTTATAACATCTCCCGTTGATACGCGTTTAAATTATCTTGTTTAGGTAATTCGCGCACCCGCAACCGAACTCGAGGGACTAGTTTCGCCAACTGAACAAAGATGTGACTAGATGGACTAGTCACACCCACCTCCTTTCTTTATCATTTTCATTTTCCATTTTCTTTTATACTTTCACATTTTTCTCTCAAAACCCAAAACAAAGAATCATCATCTATTTCAAATCGAGCAAGCATCAATCCAAACAAATTACGTATTCGGAATCCTTGCATCTTCCTCTTCGAATCCATACCAACTTTATTGCATTTGGGTACCTTTCAAAAATCACTAGATTTTGTGTTCTTGATGATTTTTACTTGTAAAAGTGTTAATTAGTGTCTATGGCTCAAGTCTAACATGAATATATGATTTATATGTTCGATCTCGTTATTTTAAGCAACTAGCATGAACTTGAACTTTGGTGTGTTTGATTTGGTGATTTGGTTGCTTGAATGTTGTTAAATGTTATAAATGCATGTATTAATTGTGTTACTAGCAACACTAGCTTCAATTTGAGGTGTAGGTTGACTTGGAAGGACTCCATAAACTTAATTGCAAAATTGTAATTTTGGGTTAGGGTTTGATAGGAGTAAAATGGATTTTTGATGCACCAAATGCTATGCAATGTTGTTTGTAAGTGTTTAGTTGTATTGTATGCGTAATTACCTACGAAACGGCGTATTATATGTGTGCATTTAATTCCCAAATCATCAAAGTGCATTTATGAAATTGAAGCATTAATGATGAGCATTTATTTGATCATTTAATTTGGAAACTTGATATTTGCAAATGATGTTTTTGATTGATGAAACATGTTTAGTTGTGTTCCTCGTCAAATTACCTTTCCAATGATATAAGATACGTGTTCTAAGTGTTTACGGTTTGTGAATTGTGCTAAATTGAAGATTGAATTTTGACTTGAACAATTGAAACTGACCAGGCACCAGACCACGTTAAATGTCGTGGCGCAGCCCTCCTTGGTCGCGGCGCGGCATTTGCTGTGTTTGAGTTCTGACCTACATGGTCAAAATTCAAAAAATGTTTGCTATGCTAAGCACCTCCGATTCACATGTAACTTGTTCTAACATGCATATATATGAATAAAAACCTCAGAAAAATAGTTCGGGACCCGACCCGAACGTGTTGACTTTTTCGTTGACTTTGACCCGACCAAAGTTGACTTTTAATCAAACTTAACCAAATACTTATGCAATCATTCTAACATGCTTTTATACTTGTACCTTGCATGAAACTTGATAATTTGATTCACATGCTATAATGATCGAGTCGTAACGAGCCATAGGACTAATTGAATACTTTGACCTATCGTGTTTACCGTTATTGATATGACCTATTTGTTTAGGTCAAGAATAGCTTTGTTCTTTGCACACGTTTACTTGTTGAAGTACTCTTTTACTCGGGCACACGTTTACTTGTTGAAGTACTCTTTTATTCGGGCACTCTAGGTGAGATCATAGTCCCACTTTTACTCTTTTTGAACAAACATTTGGGATGAGAAAACATAAACGTTTCTTTTACTAAGTGAACACAAGTACAGGAAAACAAACATTCTACATACGAGTTTAGAACAAAATCCTCAATTCGATTATCATTAGTTACACTTGCCGGGTGTAAGCAACTTATGTTGTATGGATCCATATGGGTTTGACAAACCCTCATTCAAACGGTTTTCTACCGTTTACGAATGGAATATATTTTCGAGAAACAGTGTATGTTCTAACACTATTGTGATGGGGTTCTATGGAAGGAATGTTAAGCATTGATAATTGGGTGCTCGTGAATATTAACTTTTGGAATGTATTACTATTATATCAATGCTACAAATCTTGTGGTTCACTTGTACTTACTTACTTAAACCTATGATTTCACCAACGTTTTCGTTGACAGATTTCTATTTTTTCTCAGGTCCTTGAACATTTTGTGATACATGCTTCCGCTCATTACTTTTGATACTTGCTTGGATGTCGAGCATACATGCATACGTGGAGCGTCTTTTGGCGACTTTTAAATTGTGTCGGATATGTTTCAATTGTACCTTAATCTTTGTAATGTAACTAGTTGTCGAACTACTTTGTAAACCTTGAAACATCTTTACTTTTGAAATGAATACGACATACTTTTGGTCAAACGTTATTTTAAAGACTTACGACCACGTAACGGGACCTAAGTGGACGGTGCCGTCAATGACGATTTTGTCGGGTCGCTACAGATGGTATCAGAGCGTTGGATGTAGGGATTTAGAGTTCATTGATGTCAACCCCGAGTCATAGGGTACATTAGTGAGTCTAGACTACAACCAACATATAGACTTGAAGTAGGAATTACTTGACTACTTGTGCATTTATACTCGAACGTTTCTACTCATATCTACTCTTATTTCATCTTAATCTCACGTTGTTTAATTTGATTGACGCGCCACCTTGACTTAGTGAAATAATGTCGAATGCACATGTGAATTAGGGTAATATAATTTCCGGGATTATATTACGGTGACTCATATGAACGTTCCGATATTATGACATAAAGAATTTAAGGCTAGTCAATTAAAAATTTTCTCTCTATCCTTATTCCATATCATGATTAGTATTATTGAAAATACTAATCAACGGTATTATTGTGTTTTGAAGGAACAATGCCTCCTCGTCGTGTGCCACGCCATGAGACACCCGAACAAGCTCTACAACGAATGATAGCCACCGCCGTGGATGCGGCCATGGCTGGTCACTCCTCCAACAACAACAATAACAACAACCACAACAACAACAATCAAGGGGTCGGTAACTCAAGCGAAGGGTGCTCCTACAAAGCCTTCATGGGGTGCAAACCTCATACATTTGATGGGACCGGGGGACCGGTTACTCTCACTCGATGGTTCGAACAAACGGAAGCTGTTTTTAGCATAAGCGGTTGTCGGCACCAAGATAAAGTCAAATACTCCACTCACACTTTCGCCGGTGTCGCCCTCACATGGTGGAACACCTATGTACAATCGGTGGGTACCGATGAAGCTCACGCCCTCTCTTGGGCTGACTTAAGGGAAAAGATGATCGTCGAATATTTCCCTCGTGAAGAAACCCGAAGGCTCGAACAAGAGCTAAGAACTTTAAAGGCGGTCGGAAACGATCTCAAGGCCTATAATCAACGATTTTCTGAACTAGCCTTGATGTGCCCAAACCTTGTGAACCCCGAATCTTTAAGGGTTGAACTTTACATGGATGGTCTTCCAAAGAGCATCAAACACGGGGTAATGTCATCCAAACCCACTAATCATCAAGAAACTTTGAACATGGCCCGCAAATTGATAGAAACGGTGGACGAAATTGTAGTGCCGGCACCTAAAGCCGAGGATAAGTCGGGTAACAACAAAAGAAAATGGAAAGCCCCCCAATCAAGCAAAAACAACTTTGCCAAGAAGCCTTTCACCTCCGACGGCAAGAAGGGTTATGCCAGAAACTTACCTCTTTGCAACAAATGCAACAAGCACCACTTTGGTGAATGTGGCAAGCTAATTTGCCATCGGTGCCAAGGAGTTGGTCATAAGGCCAACGAATATAAAAGTGTTGCCCCCATCGCTCGAAAGGGGCCCAATGCACCAAAGACGGGCACTTGTTACGAATGTGGCCAAACGGGCCATTATAGAAATGCATGCCCGAAGAAGAAAGACAACCCCAATATGCGCGGACGAGCTTTCAACATCAACACCGAGGAAGCCCGAGATGACAATGAATTAGTCACGGGTACGTTTCTTCTCAACAACACTTATGTTACTTGTTTATTCGATTCGGGTGCCGATAAGAGTTTTGCATCCAAGACTTTGACTCATTCTTTTAGCACTCCACCACTTCCATTAGATACCACTTATACCATTGAAGTGGCCAACGAGAAACTATTGAATGCCGACACATATTACCGGGGGTGTACATTAAACATTTTGGGTAATGAGTTTGAAATTGACTTGATACCCATGAAACTAGGAAGCTTCGATGTAATAATCGGTATGAATTGGTTAGCCAAAACCAAATCTCACATCCTTTGTGATCTTAACGAAATCCGAATTCCTATCAAGAATGGTAAACCTTTGATTGTTTATGGCGATAAGAGTTGCACCGGACTCAACCTCGTTTCGTGCCTTAAAGTTAGAAAACTACTCCGTAAGGGTTGTTTTGCGATCCTTACCCACGTTAAGAAAGTCGAGTCCAATAAGAAGCATATCGATGATGTGCCAATTGTTAGTGATTTTTCCGATGTATTTCCCGACGAATTGACGGGTCTTCCACCTCATCGACCGGTAGAATTCCAAATCGATCTTATTCCGGGAGCCGCACCCGTAGCACGTGCACCATATAGACTTGCTCCATCCAAAATGCAAGAATTGCAAAGTCAAATCCAAGAACTACTTGACCGTGGTTTTATCCAACCTAGCCATTCACCATGGGGCGCTCCGATTTTGTTCGTTAAGAAGAAAGACGGATCCCTACGAATGTGCATTGACTATCATGAACTAAATAAATTGACGGTTAAGAACCGACATCCTCTTCCTCGCATCGATGACCTCTTTGATCAACTAAAAGGGTCTTGTGTATATTCAAAAATCGATCTCCGCTCAGGTTATCATCAATTAAGGGTTAAGGGGGAAGATGTCTCCAAAACCGCTTTCCGAACTCGTTATGGTAGTTATGAATTTTTTGTAATGTCATTTGGTCTCACTAACGCACCAGCGGTGTTCATGGATCTTATGAACCGCGTGTGCAAACCGTATCTCGATAAATTCATTATTGTGTTCATCGATGACATCTTGGTCTATTCTAAAAGCGAAGAAGAGCACGAACAACATCTCCAACTTGTGCTTGAACTCTTGAGACAAGAACGACTCTATGCCAAATTCTCCAAGTATGAATTTTGGTTGAAGGAAGTTCAATTTCTTGGTCATGTTGTAAGTGATCAAGGTATTAAATTCGATCCATCAAAAATCGAAGCCATTAGTAAATGGGAGACTCCCATCACTCCTACTCACATTCGTCAATTCTTGGGTCTCGCCGGGTACTATCGTAGATTCATCAAGGATTTCTATTTGGTTGCTCGTCCTCTAACCGCGTTAACTCACAAGGGAAAGAAATTCATTTGGGCGACCGAACAAGAATCCGCATTTCAAATCTTGAAGACGAAGCTAACCACCGCTCCCATCTTGTCACTTCCCGAAGGCAATGATGATTTTGTTGTATATTGCGATGCCTCGAAACATGGTTTTGGGTATGTATTGATGCAACGAAATAAAGGCATTGCTTATGCCTCTTGATAATTGAAAATTCATGAACGGAACTATACGACACATGATCTCGAACTCGGAGCCGTTGTCTTTGCACTTAAAATGTGGAGACACTATCTTTATGGAACCAAAAGTACCATCTTCACCGATCACAAAAGCCTCCAACACATCTTCGATCAAAAGCAACTAAACATGAGACAACGACGGTGGATTGAAACTTTAAACGATTATGATTGCGAGCTTCATTACCATCCCGGGAAGACAAACGTAGTAGCCGATGCCTTAAGTCGAAAAGAGAGAGCAGTGCCTCTTCGTGTCCGAGCTTTAAACATCACCATTCATACCAACCTCAATAGTCAAATTTGTGTAGCCCAAGACGAGGCTCTCAAGAATGAAAACATCTCTCTTGAACACTTGAACGTCCTCACCTCTCGATTCGAAGTTAAAGAAACCGGACTCTGATATTTCGCCGGAAGGATTTGGGTACCTAGTTATGGGGACTTGCGAAGCCTTATTTTAGACGAAGTCCATAAGTCAAGATATTCGATTCACCCCGGTGCCAATAAGATGTACCACGACCTTAAAGAACAATTTGGTGGCCGAACATTAAAAGGGACGTTGCTACTTACGTTGGAAAATGCCTAACTTGGTCCAAAGTCAAAGCTGAACATCAAAGACCGTCCGGACTACTTCAACAACCCGAAATCCCGCAATGGAAGTGGGAAAGGATAACGATGGATTTTATCACCAAACTACCAAAGACGGTTGGCGGTTATGATACTAATTGGGTTATTGTTGACCGTCTCACCAAATCCGCGCACTTCCTAGCCATGAAGGAAACCGACAACATGGAGAAACTCGCACAACTTTACATTAAAGAAATCGCAGCCTGACACGGTGTACCCTTATCGATTATCTCCGACCGAGATGGCCGTTTTGTTTCTAGATTTTGGCGTAGCTTACAAGAAGCGTTGGGGACGCTTTTAGACATGAGCACCGCATATCATCCACAAACCGATGGACAAAGCCAACGCACAATTCAAACCTTGGAAGACATGCTACGAGCTTGCGTTGTCAACTTTGGAAAAGCTTGGGATAAGCACTTGCCTCTCGCCGAATTCTCCTAAAACAATAGTTATCACGCGAGTATTAACGCCGCACCATTCGAAGCTTTATATGGCCGAAAATGTCGTTCACCTCTTTATTGGGCCGAAGTAGGCGACACACAAATCATCGGACCCGAACTCATTCATGAAACAACCGAGAATATCGTTCAAATCCGAGATAGGCTTAGGACGGCCCGAAGTCGTCAAAAGAGCTATACCGACAAATGACGCAACGACCTTGAATTTCAAGTCGGTGATAGTGTAATGTTAAAATTCGCGCCTTGGAAAGGTGTAATTCGTTTTGGGAAACGCGGGAAGCTAAATCCACGGTATATTGGTCCTTTCGAAATCTTGGAGCGTGTTGGAACCGTTGCTTATCGTTTAGATCTTCCACCTCAATTAAGCTTCGTTCATCCTACTTTCCATGTATCCAACTTAAAAAAGTGCCTTGCCGAACCCGATATCGTCATCCCTCTCGAGGAGCTTACCATTGATGATAAACTTCATTTTGTGGAGGAACCGGTTGAAATTGTGGACACCTCCGTCAAAACGTTAAAACAAAGCCGAATTCCAATTGTCAAGGTCCGTTGGAACGCCAAAAGGGGACCCGAGTTTACTTAGGAAAGACAAGATCAAATGCAAAGGAAGTATTTTCATCTATTCACGGATTCGGAAACGCAAAATCCCGAGGAAGAAACAACGACTACTACGCCTACTTAAATTTCGGGACGAAATTTCTTTTAAGGAGTAGGTAATGTAACATCCCGCCTTTTCCGTTTACTTTCTGTTTAACTATTTTAAAGTCCGTTATATATTTAAAACATCTCCCATTGATACGCGTTTAAATTATCTTGTTTAGGTAATTCGCGCACCCGCAACCGAACTCGAGGGACTAGTTTTGCCAATTAAACAAAGATGTGACTAGATGGACTAGTCACACCACCTCCTTTCTTTATCATTTTTATTTTCCATTTTCTTTTATACTTTCACATTTTTCTCTCAAAACCCAAAACAAAGAATCATTATCTATTTCAAATCGAGCAAGCATCAATCCAAACAAATTACGTATTCGAAATCCTTGCATCTTCCTCTTCGAATCCATACCAACTTTATTGCATTTGGGTAAATTTCTAAACTCACTAGATTTTGTGTTCTTGATGATTTTTACTTGTAAAAGTGTTAATTAGTGTCTATAGCTCAAGTCTAATATGAATATATGATTTATATGTTCGATCTCGTTATTTTAAGCAACTAGCATGAACTTGAACTTTGGTGTGTTTGATTTGGTGATTTGGTTGCTTGAATATTGTTAAATGTTATAAATGCATGTATTAAGTGTGTTACTAGCAACACTAGCTTCAATTTGAGGTGTAGGTTGACTTGGAAGGACTCCATAAACTTAATTGCAAAATTGTGATTTTGGGTTAGGGTTTGATAGGAGTAGAATGGATTTTTGATGCACCAAATGCTATGCAATGTTGTTTGTAAGTGTATAGTTGTATTGTATGCGTAATTACCTACGAAACGGTGTATTATATGTGTGCATTTAATTCCCAAATCATCAAAGTGCATTTATGAAATTGAAGCATTAATGATGAGCATTTATTTGATCATTTAATTTGGAAACTTGATATTTGCAAATGATGTTTTTGATTGATGAAACGCGTTTAGTTGTGTTCCTCGTTAAATTACCTTTCCAATGATATAAGATACGTGTTCTAAGTGTTTACGGTTTGTGAATTGTGCTAAATTGAAGATTGAATTTTGACTTGAACAATTGAAACTGACCAGGCACCAGACCACGTTAAATGTCGCGGTGCGGCCCTCCTTGGTCGCGGCGCGGCATTTGCCGTGTTTGGGTTCTGACCTACATGGTCAAAATTCGAAAAATGTTTGCTATGCTACGCACCTCCGATTCATATGTAACTTGTTCTAATATGCTTATATGTGAATAAAACCTCAGAAAAATAGTTCGGGACTCGACCCGAACGTGTTGAATTTACTTTGACCCGACCAAAGTTGACTTTTAATCAGACTTAACCAAATACTTATGCAATCATTCTAACATGCTTTTATACTTGTACCTTGCATGAAACTTGATAATTTGATTCACATGCTATAATGATCGAGTCGTAACGAGCCATAGGACTAATTGAACACTTTGACCTATCGTGTTTACCGTTATTGATACGACCTATTTGTTTAGGGCAAGCCTAGCTTTGTTCTTTGCACACGTTTACTTGTTGAAGTACTCTTTTACTCGGGCACTCAAGGTGAGATCATAGTCCCACTTTTACTCTTTTTGAACTTACATTTGGGATGAGAAAACATAAACGTTTCTTTTACTAAGTGAACATAAGTACAGGAAAACAAACATTCTACATACGAGTTTAGAACAAAATCCTCAATTCGATTATCATTATTTACACTTGCCCGGTGTAAGCGAGAACTTATGTTGTATGGATCCATATGGGTTTGACAAACCCTCATTCAAACGGTACTACCGTTTACGAATGGAATATATTTTTGAGAAACAGTGTATGTTCTAACACTATTGTGATGGGGTTCTATGGAAGGAATGTTAAGCATTGATAATTGGGTGCTCGTGAATATTAACTTTTGGAATGTATTACTATTATATCAATGTTACAAATCTTGTGGTTCACTTGTACTTACTTACTTAAACCTATGATTTCACCAACGTTTTCGTTGACAGATTTCTATGTTTTTCTCAGGTCCTTGAATGTTTTGTGATACATGCTTCTGCTCATTACTTTTGATACTTGCTTGGATGTCGAGTATACATGCATACGTGAAGCGTCTTTTGGCTACTTTTAAATTGTGTCGCATATGTTTCAATTGTACCTTAAACTTTGTAATGTAACTAGTTGTCGAACTAATTTGTAAACCTTAAAACATCTTTACTTTTGAAATGAATGCGACATACTTTTGGTCAAACGTTGTTTTAAAGACTTACGACCACGTAACGGGACCTAAATAGACGGCGCCGTCAATGACGATTTTGTCAGGTCGCTACACCTCATGTATGTCGACCAACTCAATTAATAATTGGTATGCTTCCTATTTATAAACGTACACTTTTCATTTTCTTTATGCTACGTCCAAACAGAATCAAATAAGAATAAGGGTGATGAGTTAAATGGGTTTTGTTGTGGCACGCTGTAAATAGAACAAGAATTAGCGGCCAGTTAACAACAACAGTTACGTTGCATTCTCATTATGATGTCGAAATTTTAGGCTGAATATGCAGCATATATCAACCACCGTCTGGTTCGTTTTAGTAGTAGAAGAAAACAGAAACATTGAGCAAGTTTTGGTGGTGGTGGTCTTGTTCGGATAAAGAAGGGAAACTGAAACGTAAATATAGTAATGGTTTGGGTTCAGCTGTTAAAACGGAAATATAATGTGGCTCATTCAACAGGCAATAAAAATGAGGCTTTTGATTGTTATATCGAAACAGAAATAATGAAAGTTGTTTGATCACTTGGACTGTAGCATAATCGTTTCTTGATTATGATGATGGGTTTTGAGTTTTGATCGAACAAGAAATATGAAATAGTAAAAGAAAAATTGTAGCCACAAAGGAAGATAGTAGTTACCGATTAAGTGGTCTTGGTTCGTTCATGAAGGTGGTGCTTTGTGTGGATCGACTGGGTTATAACCAAAGTTGAGAGTTCGATGATAGTGATGATCGATGAAGATGGTAATTGTTTGTAATGGGTCGGGAAATTTGTGAGGTTAACCGATGGTGGTTGTTACGGTTTTTAAGGATGGAAGAATGGAGGGTGGCGAGTGAAGGTCTACATAATGAGAAGTGATGTCGATTGCATTGTGGTGTGGTGATGAGGGTTGAATCAAGAATGCATATATGCATTGAGTATATAGAGATAATCAGATAAATATATTTCATAAAGTAATATAATAATAATATATTCTAATATATGCATATCATATGAATTAAACGTACACTAGATACAGTAATTTAATTCTTCAATCAATTAAGCACAGTAACACTTTTTCAATCATTAATCGCGGATAGAATTTAGAAAGCAGAAAGGAAAGGAAATCAGATGGCAATGTATAACAACCTACATATAATTATATGCTTTTATATATATTATATTTAATAGTTAATAGTTAATAATTATATTAATAATAATAATATCGTTAATAATAATAATAATATATTAATCAAAAGGAAAAATCAAAGAAATGTGTTCGAATAGACTCGTCTATTATTTATTTTAATACACTCACAAGCTCGCATTTTACTTGTTTAATATCAATCGAAATAATGGACGCGTATTATTAACGTTTACTAAATGAATTTAAAACCCAAATATATATTCGATATACCTTATGTATATATTTAATAATAAATTTTATTATATCCTATATTATTGTATTTTACAAAATTAATAACTAAATAATATAATATCTCAAATTATATTTCGAATTATTATATATTTATATTTCTAAGTATATATGTATTTATTTATAAATAGATGTTCGTGAATCGTCGAGAACAGTCGAAGGGTAATTGAAACAGTTTAAAAATTTTGAGATTCAACATTATAGACTTTGTTTATCGTGTCGAAATCATATAAAGATTAAGTTTAAATTTGGTCGGAAATTTCCGGGTCGTTACATCGAACATCATGATTACGGAATTTTAAATAAGCATAATTCCTTTATTTCATATTTTATCGCACTTTTATTTACTGTCATTTTATTTATTGCATTTTTAATTATCGTACTTTTTAATTCTCGCAATTTTATTTATCATCATTTTATTTTATCGCGCTTTAATTTATCGTACTTTAATTATTGTCATTTACTTTACGCTTTAAATTAAGTTATATTTATTTTTAACATTTTACATTAGGTTTTAACTGCGACTTAAGACATAAAATCGACAAACCGGTCATTAAACGGTAAAAAAAACCCCCTTTTTATAATAATAATAATAATACTACTTATATATATATATATATATATATATATATATACAAATATAGTAAAAAAAAATATAGCGTTAAACTTGGCTAGTTCCCTGTGGACGAACCGGACTTACTAAAAACTACACTACTGTACGATTAGGTACACAGCCTATAAGTGTTGTAGCAAGGTTTAGGTATATCCACTATATAAATAAATAAATAACTTGTGTAAAATTGTATCGTATTTAATAGTATTTCACAATAAAAATATAACTATTTCGTACTACACCTCGCACACATCATATATATAATACTTTTGACCCCATATAAGTAGTGCCTCCAAGTCTTTAATGCAAAAACAACCGTGCCTAATTCCAAATCATGCGTCATATAATTCTGTTCGTGAATCTTCAATTGTCTAGACGCATAAGCAATTACTTTTGTTCGTTGCATTAATACACAACTGAGACCTTGCTTTGAGGCGTCACAATATATCACAAAATCATCATTCCCTTCATGTAATGACAATATAGGTGTCGTAGTTAACTTTTTCTTCAACAATTGACACGCTTTCTCTTGTTCATCTTTCCATTCAAATTTCTTCCCTTTATGCGTTAATGCAGTCAAGGGTTTTGCTATTTTGGAAAAATCTTGGATAAATCTTCTGTAGTAACCAGCTAGTCCTAAAAATTGGCGTATATGTTTCGGAGTTTTCGGGGTTTCCCACTTTTCAACGGTTTTAATCTTTGCTGGATCCACCTGAATACCTTCTTTATTCACTATATGACCGAGGAATTGAACTTCTTTCAACCAAAATGCACACTTTGAAAACTTAGCGTACAGTTTTTCTTTCCTTAACAACTCTAGCACTTTTCTCAAATGTTCTTCGTGCTCTTGGTCATTCTTTAAGTAAATAAGTATGTCATCGATGAAAACAATGACAAACTTGTCAAGGTATGGTCCACACACTCAGTTCATGAGGTCCATGAACACAGCTGGTGCGTTAGTCAACCCAAACGGCATAACCATAAACTCGTAATGACGTAACGCATCCTAAAAGCAGTCTTTGGAATATCATCCTCCTTCACCCGCATTTGATGATACCCAAAACGTAAATCAATCTTTGATTAAACCGACGAGCCTTGTAGTTGATCAAATAAGTCGTCGATTCTCGGTAGTGGGTAGCGGTTCTTAATGGTAAGTTTGTTTAACTCTCGGTAGTCGATACACAACCTAAATGTACCATCCTTCTTCTTGACAAACAAAACAGGAGCTCCCCACGGTGATGTGCTTGGTCGAATGAAACCACGCTCTAAAAGTTCATGTAATTGACTTTGTAATTCTTTCATTTTGCTGGGTGCGAGTCTGTATAGAGCACGAGCTATTGGTGCATCCCCTGGTACAAGATCTATTTGAAATTCAACAGATCGATGTGGGGGTAATCCCGGTAATTCTTTCGAAAATACATCAGGAAATTCTTTTGCGACGGGAACATCACTGATGTTCTTTTCTTCAGGTTTAACTTCCTCGATGTGTGCTAGAATGACGTAACAACCTTTTCTTATTAGTTTTTACGCCTTCAAACTACTAATAAGATTTAATTTCGCCTTGTTCTTTTCTCCGTACACCATTAAAGGTTTTTCTTTTTCACGCATAATGCGAATCGCATTTTTTAACAAACGACCTCTGCTCTCACCTTTTTCAACCAGTCCATGCCAATTATTACATCAAAACTCCCTAACTCGACTGGTATTAGATCAATTTTAAACGTTTCATCCCCCAGTTTAATTTCTCTATACCGACATATATTATCTGCTGAAATTAATTTACCGTTTACTAATTCGAGTAAAAATTTACTATCCAAAGGCGTCAATGGGCAACTTAATTTAGCACAAAAATCTCTACTCATATAGCTTCTATCCGCATCCGAATCAAATAAAACATAAGCAGATTTATCGTCAATAAGAAACGTACCCGTAACAAGCTCTGGGTCTTCCTGTACTTCTGCCGCATTAATATTGAAAAATCTTCCGCGGCCCTGACCATTAGTATTCCCTTGATTCGGGCAATTTCTAATAATGTGGCCTGGTTTTCCACATTTATAACAAACAGCATTGGTATTACTTGCTCTGACACTATTCGTTCTGGCATTACTTGTTCCGACACTATTTGTTCCTTTAGTTCTGTAAAACCTTGGTCCGTAAACCTCACACTTTGTCGCGCTATGACCATTTCTTTTACACCTGTTGCAAAATGTCGTGCAAAACCCCGGGTGATTTTCTTCACACCTATGACATGGCTGATTTTGGTTTTTGTTGCCATTGTTGTTATTGAGGTTGTTGTTGGGATTGTTATTGTTGTTGAAACGGTTGTTGTAGTTGTTGTTGTTGTTGGGACGTTTGTTGTAGTTATTATTAGGATTGCGGTTATTGTTGCGATTGTTGGGATAGTTGTTGCGATTGTGGTTGTAATTGTTATTGTTGTTGTACT
The DNA here is from genome assembly GCF_046630445.1 of Rutidosis leptorrhynchoides. Lineage (NCBI taxonomy): Eukaryota > Viridiplantae > Streptophyta > Magnoliopsida > Asterales > Asteraceae > Rutidosis > Rutidosis leptorrhynchoides. The sequence continues at coordinate 79,692,222 of NC_092343.1, forward strand.
GGTGATTCTTGTCACCGTTTTCCTCTCACTTCCTCTTGAGTTGTTTCGTGTTGGCTTCTTTGGCCGCCTGCTCTTTAATTCTTCCCTCAATCTGATTTATGAGTTTATGAGCCATTCGACTTGCCTTTTGTATGGAAGTGGGCTCGTGTGAACTCACATCTTCTTGAATCCTTACTGGTAACCCTTTTATAAATGCATCGATCTTCTCTTCTTCATCTTCGAATGTTCCCGGACACAATAGGCACAATTCTGTGAATCGTCGTTCATATGTGGTAATGTCAAACCCTTGTGTTCGTAACTCTCTAAGCTCTACCATGAGCTTATTGACTTCGTTTTTAGGATGGTACTGATCGTTCATCAATTGCTTGAATGCCGACCACAGTAGTGCGTAAGCAACATTTTGTCCTACCTGTTCAAGATAGGTGTTCCACCACGTTAACGCAGTACCTATGAAGGTATGCGTAGTGTACTTAACTTTGTCCTCTTCAGTACACTTACTTATGGCAAACACCGATTCGACCTTCTCGGTCCACCGTTTCAATTCAATTGGTCCTTCGGTTCCATCAAATTCCAAAGGTTTGCAGGCAGTGAATTCTTTGTAGGAGCATCCTACACTATTTCTTGTGGAATTAGTTCCACTGCTAGATCTAGAGTTATTGTTATTTTGCATCGCAGCCTGTACTGCGGCTATGTTTGCTGCAAGGAAAACACGGAAGTCTTCCTCGCTCATGTTCAAATTCTAACGAGTCGTCGGTGCCATTTCCTTCAAAAATAGCCCAAAAGAATTAAGTTAATCATATAGAATTTTAAGAGTAGTCAATAGTATTTCGTAGCATAGTATGAACTCATTTATAAAAGCTTTTTCTTCATATTAGCGTTTTATAGTTTTAATTCGGGTAGTACCTACCCGTTAAGTTCATACTTAGTAGCTAATATACAATTCAACTACTACAATTCTATATGAAAAAACTGATTATAATAATATTCACGTTCAAATTTTATACAATATTTTACAAACTTACAATACCGCTATTATACATATAGGATGAAATATAGCACATAATAACTTTGCTACTCGGTAGCTATAAAGGTAATTCTAGTTAATGCGTAAGTCGTTCAGCAAAAGAAATAAAGACACGTAATTCATAAGTCCAGAAACAAGTCATGCATTCTGATTTTACTTAGACGACTTCCCATCCTTGGTCTTGTGGAAAGTAACCGTTATGACCATTGGCTAGACAGCATGTTGTAATGTCGTCAAAAGGACGAGGGTTTTGTAATGTCCAACAGCCCCGTAATAATCTAAAAACCTTGTTTCTCACCCCAACTACTGAATCTGTCACTTGTGTGAAGCTTTTATTTAAAAGTTGTAATTCGATGTTCTTTTTCTCATTTTGGTAAGAAGCGAACATCACTAACCCGTAAGTATAACATGCTTCTTTATGTTGCATGTTAGAAGCTCTTTCTAACTCACGAAATCCTATGTTGGGATATGTTGAGTCAAAATAGGTTCTTAACCCGTAGCGTAAAATTGCATTTGGGTTCCCCGCATTTAACACTTTAAAGAAAACACGGCGTAACTTACGGTCTCCCCAATGTGATATACCCCACCTATCAAAGGAAAGCCTTTTATAAACTAAGGCATTTCTGGAAAGTCTTTCAAATGTTTGACAAGTTAATTTTGCCATAACTAATTGTGCTGATGAATTCTGACCGACTCTAGACAAGATTTCATCAATCATATCCTCTGGTAGGTCTTCTAAAATATTCGGTTGTCTACCCTTAATGTCCATTTTGTGTTTTTATACTGTAAAATAGACAAGGATTAGATTCGTAAAAGATAATTAACAAACAATACAAGCAATTTTTACATAGAACATAAAAGTACCAGCACACTACAATACATATAATAACACATGATTACAACCCTCTAATCTGAATCACTGGTTTCTTCTTCTTCGGACTTGGTTCGTTTTCCTAATTTTCTAGGGATATATGGTGTTCCTCTAATATGAGCCGTCATTTTCCACAATGGTTTAGAAAAACCTGGTGGTTTAGAGGTACCCGGGTTATTGTTACAATTTAGGAAATACGGATGTTGCCGATACATATAAAGTTCATCGGGGTTGGAATCAGGTTTCTCTATTTTTATACCTTTTCCCTTATTATTTTATTTTGCTTTATTAAATTGGGTCAAGGTAATTTCTATAACATCATCGGAATCCTCATCGGGATCCAATTCATCGGAAAATTGGTAATCTTCCCAATATTTTGCTTCCTCAGCGGAAACACCATTGACCATTATTGACTTTGGTCCGTTAGTTGAGGATTTTCTTTTATTTATTCGATTTACTGTAGGTATCAATATTTCTTCCTCCGGAACCTCTTCTTCTTCCGGTTCTTCCTCTTCCGGTTCCTCCTCTTCCGGTTCCTCTTCTTCCGGTTCCTCCTCTTCCGGTTCCTCCTCTTCCGATTCTTCTTCGGGAATTTGTGAATCTTCCCAAAATATATTCGACTCTTCATTATTATTAGGTGAGTCGATGGCATTTGTACTAGTGGTAGACATCTATCACACAATATCAAACACATTAAGAGGTTAATATATCACATAATATTTACATGTTAATAATATATAGTTTCCAACAAAAGTGTTAAGCAATCGTTTTTAAAGAAAACACGGTCGAAGTCCAGACTCAATAATGTATCCTAACAAACTCGATAAGACATACTAATGCAAATTTCTGGTTCTCTAAGACCAACACTATGATACAAACTGAAATGTCCCGTTCATATTGATTATAAACGTTCCATATTAATTGATTTCGTTGTGAGGTTTTGACCTCTATATGAGACGTTTTTCAAAGACTGCATTCGTTTTTAAAACAAACCATAACCTTTATTTTATCGACAAGGTTAAATAGACACCACCTAGATTATCCAGAAATGATAATCTAAAAATATCACACTTACACACTACTAATACATATTGGTTTATAATATTAATATGTTACAACAAAGTAAATCTCGAATGCAGTTTTAAACAATATTATACAAGCATGCTGACACCAAATCTTGTCCATATTTTAGCATGCAACAGCGGAAGCTCTTAATAATCACCTGAGAATAAACATGCTTTAAACGTCAACAAAAATGTTGGTGAGTTATAGGTTTAACCTATATATTTATCAAATCGTAATAATAGACCACAAGATTTCATATTTCAATATACATCCCATACATAGAGATAAAAATCATTCATATGGTGAACACCTGGTAACCGACATTAACAAGATACATACAAGAATATCCCTATCATTCCGAGAAATCCTTCGGACATGATAAAAACGAATTCGAAGTACTAAAGCATCCGGTACTTTGAATGGGGTTCGTTAGGCCCAATAGATCTATCTTTAGGATTCGCGCCAATTAGTAGATTGGTTTACTAATTCTTAGGCTACCAAGCAAAAAGGGGCATATTCGGCTTCGATCATTCACCCATATAATGTAGTTTCATTTACTTGTGTCTATTTCGTAAAACATTTATAAAACTGCATGTATTCTCATCCCAAAATATTAGATTTTAAAAGTGGGACTATAACTCACTTTCACAGATTTTTACTTCGCCGGGAAGTAAGACTTGGCCACTGGTCGATTCACGAACCTATAACAAATATGTACATATATATCAAAGTATGTTCAATATATATTTACAACATTTTTAATACGTTTTACTATTTTAAGTTTATTAAGTCAGTTGTCCTCGTTAGTAACCTACAACTCGTTGTCCACAGTTAGATGTACAGAAATAAATCGATATATATTATCTTGAATCAATCCACCACCCAGTGTATACACGTCTTAGGCTAGATCACAACTCAAAGTATATATATTTTTGGAATCAACCTCAACCCTGTATAGCTAACTCAAACATTACTGCATATAGAGTGTCTATGGTTGTTCCAAATAATATATATACATGGGTCGATATGATATGTCAAAACATTTGTATACATGTCTATGGTATCCCAAGATTACATAATATATTATAATGCATGTATAATACAATATGAATTAGCTAGGATATGATTAATATAGATTTGTTACCAATTTTCACGTAACTACAACAAGCAAAATTATCCAATCTTGTTTTACCCATAACTTCTTCGTTTTAAATCTGTTTTGAGTGATTCAAGTTGCTATGGTTTCATATTGAACTTAAGTTTATGAATATAAACAGAAAAAGTATAAGTTTATAGTCAGAAATACAGGTTACAAGTCAATATTATAAGAGGTAGTCATTTCAGTCGAAAGAACGACGTCTTGATGACCATTTTGAAAAACATACTTTCACTTTGAGTTTAATCATGATTTTTGGATATAGTTTCATGTTCATAAGAAAAATCATTTTCCCAGAAGAACAACTTTTAAATCAAAGTTTAACATGGTTTTTAATTAACTAACCCAAAACAGCCCGCGGTGTTACTACGACGGCGTATATCCGGTTTTACGGTGTTTTTCGTGTTTTCAGATTTTAAATCATTAAGTTAGCATATCATATAGATATATAACATGTGTTTAGTTGATTTTAAAATTCAAGTTATAAGGATTAACTTTTGTTTGCGAACAAGTTTAGAATTAACTAAACTATGTTCTAGTGATTACAAGTTTAAACCTTAGAATAAGGTAGTTTTATATATATGAATCGAATGATGTTATGAACATCATTACTACCTCAAGTTTTGTGGATAAACCTACTAGAAATGAGAAAAATAGATCTAGCTTCAAAGGATCCTTGGATGGCTTGAAAGTTCTTGAAGTAGAATCATGACACGAAAACAAGTTCAAGTAAGATTTCCACTCGAAATAAGATTGTTAAAGTTATAGAAATTGAATCCAAGATTGAATGTGAGTATTACCTTGTATTAGAAAGATATCTTACTGTAAATAAGAAAGATTTCTTGAGGTTGGATGATTACTCAAAGTGGATTTGCAAGATTGGAAGTAAGCTAGCAAACTTGGAAGTGTTGTTGGTGTGTTCTTGAGTAGTTGTTTTATAACTTGGTTTATGTATGGATTTATGAACTAGATTGAGCTAGATTTTGATGAAGATGATGAAGAACACTTAGAAAAATGGAAGAACACTTGAGAGAGAGTAGTTTGATGCATGTAAGTTGAAAAATGAAAGTGTGTATGTGTGTGTTCATTCACGTGAATATGGTGTCACCATATAGGCTCTATTAATTTGTAATTTTGTGTAATCATTCATGCTAGTTACCAAATGATGGTTCCTACATGGTTAGGTGACTCCCATGGGCTGCTAAGAGCTGATCATTGGAGTGTATATACTAATAGTACATACATCTAGAAGCTGTGTATTGTACGAGTACGAATACGGGTGTATACGAGTAAAATTGTTCATGAAAACGAATGAGGATGTAATTGTAAGCATTTTTGCTAAGTAGAAGTACTTTGATATGTTTCTTGAAGTCTTTCAAAAGTGTTTAAATACATTTAAATATACAACATGTATATACATTTTAACGGAGTCGTTAAGTCATCGTTAGTCGTTACATGTAAGTGTTGTTTTGAAACCTTTTAGTTAACGATCTTGTTAGATGTAACTAATCCATTGTGATTATACCTAAATGAGATGTTAAATTGTTATGTTAACATAACAACATGGTGTAAAAATATATCTTAACATCATTTATATGTTAAAATACTATTACAACGATAATCGTTACATATATGTCTCGTTTCGAAATTCTTAAGTTAGTAGTCTTGTTTTACATATGTAGTTCATTGTTATCATACTTATTGATAATTTTATCATGTTAATGTAATGCAACCATATCTTAATATGATACATATGTATTTAGTAAGAAGTTGTTATAACGATAATGGTTATATATATCGTTTCGAGTTTCTTAACTTAGTAATCTCATTTTTATGTATATAACTCGTTGTTAATATACCTAGTGAGATATTTACTTATCATAATATCATGTTAACTATATATATATATATATATATATATATATATATATATATATATATATATATATATATATATATATATATATATATATATATATATATATATATATATATATATATATATATATATAACCATATACATATATCAACATGTCATTTTTACAAGTTTTATCGATCGTGAATCGCCGGTCAACTTGGGTGGTCAATTGTCTATATGAAACCTATTTCATTTAATCAAGTCTTAACAATTTTGATTGCTTAACATGTTGGAAACATTTAATTATGTAAATACAGTTTTCATTTAATATATGTAAATATGGAAAAGTTCGGGTCACTACATCTTTTCCCTTGTGCTCATCCTCGTGCTCGGTTTTTGATGTTAAAGCTAAGGGGTATAAAATACTATTAAATTTTAGCAGGAAATACTATTAAATACGATACAATTTTACACAAGATATTTATTTATTTATAGAATGGATATACTTAAACCTTGCTACAACACTTATAGGCAGTGTACCTAATCGTACAGTAGTGTAGTTTTTAGTAAGTCCGGTTCGTTCCACAGGGAAAATCTTTTAATCAAAGCTTAACGCTATATTAGTTTTATTTTATAATAATACAAATATATATATAAGTAATATTATTATTATAAAGGGGGGTTTTTACCGTTTAATGACCGGTTTGTCGAATTTAAAACTTTAGTTGCAGTTAAAACAAAATGTAAAATATTAAATAAAAAAGACTTAATTTAAAGCGTAAAGTAAATAACGATAATGAAATTGCGATAAATAAAAGTGCGATAAAATAAACTTGCGATAATTAAAAAGTACGATAATTAAAATTGCAATTAAATACAATAACAATAAATAAAAGTGCGATAATTAGAAGTGCAATTAAATATAAAATAAAGGAAATTAAATATGAAATAAAAGAATTATGCTTATTTAAACTTCCGTAATCATGATGTTTGACGTGTTGATTTTAGTTTTATGCCCATGGGTTAATTGTCCTTTGTCCTGGATTATTTAATATGTCCGTCTGGTTTTTGTCCATAACAGTCCATCAGTCATAAATATAAAGTGCGAGTATCCTCGTCAAATTATCCTTATACTCGAAGTTAAATATTCCAACTAATTGGGGACTTCAACTGTAACAAGATTTTAATACTTTGTTTAATAATTACACCAGGATGTCGACTGAATGTAACCCAAGGTTTTAATACTTTTATATCAATTATGCCAAGTGTCCTTGTACATAATTTCACCCCTGTTTTAATAATTTTAGTGGCTATTAATCCATTCCCGTGTCTAGTTAAATGAACGATTATTCGTACATATAAATACCCCGCTCATCGTGTCCGATCGAGTGTATATGGTTATTTATAGGGACGTCCAATTGTAAATCTTTATATTAACATTAACAAATTATCATTTAGTTAAACAAATATAAAGCCATTAATAGCCCATAGTCTAATTTCCACAAGTGTCGTTCTTTTGTCCAAACCCCAATTATGGTACAAAGCCCAATTACTCAATTTTAATATTTTTAGCCCAACATCATGATTACTTCGGATTAAATAAGCATAATAATAACTTAGTTACGAGACATTAATGTAAAAAGGTTGAACATAACTTACAATGATTAAAAATAGCGTAGCGTTACACGGACAGAATTTCGACTTACACCCTTACAACATTCGCTAACATACCCTTATTATTAGGATTTAAAATTAAAATTAAAATTAAAATTAAAATTAAAATATAAATATAAATATTACGTATAGATATATTGAGAGATAGAAAAAGATGTGTTTTGATGTTCACCAAGCTGCGAATTTTATAGGCATGTGGGCTGGAAAAGTGGCTCATGCGATCGCATGAGCTTTACCCTTCAAGGCCATGCGTTCGCATGGCCAGCTGGAGAGGCTCACATGCCTTTGTTTTTTCTGCCGACGGTTTTTAATAATATAATATATAATATATAAATAATTATAAGAATTATTTAAATATTATATTATATTTATGTGCATAGTTGACTTGTAATTTTTAGTCCGTTGCGTCAAGCGTTGAGAGTTGACTCTGGTCCCGGTTTCAGATTTTCGAACGTCCTTGCGTAAAATTTAGTATCTTGTACTTTGAGTTTTGAATCTTGTACTCTTGTAATTTTGAGACGTTTCTTATCAATAATTGGAACCTCTTTGATTGTCTTTTGTACTTTTGAGCTTTTTGGTCGTTTGCGTCTTCAATTCGTCGAATCTGCCTTTTGTCTTTACCTTTTATTATTTAAACGAATATCACTTGTAAATAGGACAATTGCAACTAAAAGCTTGTATTTCTTAAGGAATAATGCTATGAAATATATGTTCGTTTTTAGCATTATCAAATATTCCCACACTTGAGCGTTGCTTGTCCTCAAGCAATATAGTCTTGAAATACTAGAATCACTTCTTTATTCTTCACACTTTGTACATCAGTGATTTCTTTACGGCAGTATAAACAATGGTAGTAACGATGTGGTTTACAGTCCCACATGACTATAAAATTTAGATCCATTAAGGAAATTGGATCTTTATGAAAACATTTGATCTTTTGAAAATTAAATCTAGTTTTTACCCTAGATAAGTTTTCCGGAATAACCCTTCACCGGTGTTTGCAAAATATTTTTGTGGGTTTGGTGGATTTCAGATTTGAAAATTTTAGCTCAAAACTTGTGGTTTTGTGTCACCCACTTGCTAACCTTATATTAGGAAAGCAACACGTCCAGTATACTTGCTCCGTATATTACCTTTCGGTAAACTACCGTCTGGTTGTAAAGGAAAGCGTTGAACTAGCAACTGTTAAGGCAATGTCCCCTGACATGCTTTTAATTATGATCTATAACGTGTCGGACGCAATTACTATCCTTTGTAGGAGCAATAGTAAAGCTCACCCTTATAATTTTCCGGTCTGGCACAAGGTCCTGTCTTTGACCATGCTATGCAACCACCGTTCTTACGGTTGACACCCGATTTGGTTCAGATGACCTTATGAATTCCAGGTGAATTCCTAGGATTTTACGTTCAATGGTAATGAACGCATTGAAAATGGGTTTTCAGAAAACAAATCGGTTTGTAATTTTGATCAAAATATTTTCTCGTTCAAGCTCGAGTTTAGATATCATTGAATTCCATGAGTTTGAATTCTCAATCTTTAAGGTCAATCTCAAGGATTGAGTAATATCAGTCTTAAAAGCTGATTTTTAATCTTTAAGGAGATTATCCTTTCTGGGGATCTGATTCATTAGTCTTATCAAGCTAATTTGCACGGTGCCCCCCCCCCCCCATTTTACAAGACATATCCTCTCATGGTTAGGATAAGTCTGACCACTTGGCGACCCTGTTTTATGCTGAGGTCCGTGAATTTCCTGCTGATTTTAATGATGACTTTTTTAGGTTTTTCGTCAACCTACAGCTGGTCTGGACGACAACTTCATGACCTAAATCAAGAAGCGCGTGTCTTTTTCGGAAGACTTTACTTCCTTTTAATGATGGAATTGATTCATCGTGTAGATCCATCTTTTCTTTTCTTTCATCGGGTAAAACAGTTAATTATCGTCCAAAATAAAAGTATTTTCAATTATTTGTACAAAAATATGTGATATATATTTTGAATAACTCGGTGAAAATTTCCCACACTTGGCTTTTATTTTTCTTTTTATTGTCCTCTATTCCATTTTAAATGAATTCTAACATTTTGGTTTGTTTCTCAATTTATGTCCTTTCCGAGGTAACAATAATTTCGGTGTTAACACCTAGTTTTATCATTCATAAATATGTATAAACATGATTTTGAGTTCATTTAATTAAAAATTTTGAAAAATTTTACTAGAATTGGGTAGTCAGTATATAAGACTAGGGCTGTTCTTTATTATCAGAGAGCACTAGATTCTAATACAACTACTACTTTACTAGTATTTCTAATGGTAATCAAGTGTATAAAGTAAAAATTTTAAAATCCGAAAGAATTTAACCCCTTCCCACACTTAAGATCTTGCAATGCCCTCATTTGCAAGAAATCAGTAACAATTTAAATTATTGAGGGTGATTAGTGTGAAAATTATTAAATTTTACCAAAGTTTCCAAACATATTGGCGTTTGTTTGCTGAATGATAAATGGTGCATATCATTTGTTCATTCCGTCTGTTGTTACATCACATTTATCTTGTCGTCAAAATTAGTAGCTTTTGCTGAACTTAATGCCCGTCTTTGAAATTGCGCTGTTTTACCCTGTTTTGTACAATTTACAATATACATACATACAAATATAAACATGCATGCCAATTTGAAATGGGACTTAATATCCCACTTTCAAATCCTAAATGTGAAATATTAGTACACAATAATAATAAAAATGATAAAGATTACATAAGTATATTCAATAACATAAGTTTAAACATGAATAAGTAAAAAGATAAAAACATAAAAATCATATAAATAACCAAATGGAACCAAATCAATCTGGATAGGGGTTCCAGTTCATCTCATCAGGTGGGTTCCATTGTTGGTTATAGGTGTTCTGATAGGCTTGGTTATAGTCATACCGGTTAAAGGGTGGTCGGATATCGGGGCTGTGTAGCGGAAAATGAGCAGGTCGAGTAGGCACGTAATTATTTGGTACCTGATATGATAGCTGGCTCATGATTTGGTGCTGATGAACTACCCAGCTATCGTGTTGGCGTCGCCTATAACCCTCGTATACTCTCTCGGAGTTCCACTGCTCCTACATACTATGTCTGGCCGCGTTCGTCATTGCTTCCTCATCTATACGAACGTGGACGTCAAGAATAGCATCTCAAAAGACATCCCTAATGTCTTCTGCCTCCTCCATTTCCTCGTCTGAGCCTCTCTCTACCTGAGGATGAGATCCCTCATAGGGTACTGCCTGGTTACGTCTACTTTTCAATACCCTAGCACCCACATAAACTTTCAATCCTAAGGGCTCAACCTGTTCTCTACAAAGCTGTAATGGACCCCCTTGGTTCCTATCAACACCTAAATACTCTCCAATGAGAGTAACAAAAATACCTCCTCCTATTATACTCCCTTCCTGCATTCCCTCTACCATTTTAGATAAATAAAAAGCAACACAGTAAGGGATATTCACAAAGCTTCTAGGATCCCGAATACACTTTAGGTAGAATAAATCATGTAAGGTAATTTTTTCTTTATTGTGACCTCTCTGTGTAATCGAGTTAGCCAAAAATCTATGAATAATATGAAGCTCGGCTCTGTCAATATGTGTATAGGAGTGTCCTCCTGCTCGTGTAAAAACATCAAAATGTGACATACGCCTCCAAATGGCGTCAGCGTCAAAGTTACTATCTACCCTTTCACCATAATGAATCAAATTTGTACAATCAGGTAATGGCAACTCACCAGGAGTATATATCTGTAAGGCCCTGGCCATGTCCAGCATGGACATTCTGTACATCCTACCGCCAAGGATAAACCTAAGAAATCTTCTATCATCTATTCTAACTATATTTGTATCAAGTAATACAGTACTCATCAACTCAACACACCATTCCTTATATACAGGTCTACGAATGGTGAAAAGACGTTCCCAATCTGTAAAAGAAGAACTGTCATACCTTTGTACCAAAAGCTGTCTAACACGGTCAGCTAGATGGACCGTTTCCAAAGGGGCCCAATCGATTACCCTTGGCACCTCTACATTTTTTGTTACCAATTTGAATTTGTTCCTCTGATATGTCTCGTAATCTCTCCATCTCCTATCAAATCTTAGATTAGGATGCAGAGTGTGCTCAGGAATCGTTGGGAATTCTACTGGCGGCCTCATCGGGAATACTATGAATTCATTAACAAACTGTACCGGGTCATAATAAGGTATGTGTTGATCAGGCTGTTGTTGTTGTTCCTGTTGTGGTTGTTGTTCGTGTTGCATTTCTGGTTCTGGTTCTGGTGCTGGTGCTGGTCGTCTAGATGATGATGCTCCTGAACCTCCAGTATCGGCTTTCTGCAAAACACATTAAACACAAAATTTGTGCATCCAAATATGCATTAGCGTTAGCAAAATAACAACTTAAAACAATCACTATAACATGTTAAATCAAAATTAAACTTATACACATTTTCACAATTTTTCACAATTCTACACTTTTCAAATAAGCACATATGAAAATGTATACAAAATTCATAAGCATTTAACTCAAATATCATGTCAAAATAGTCATTACTAATAATTAAACAAGTCTCAAATGGCAAATATATCAAATTAATCAAGTTCATGAATTTTGGACTTAAAAAGTCCACTTTAATCTCTAAAAATCATGTTTAGGATCAATGTTTGGATCATTTAACTATCTAAATATGTTACACTACTCAATTTAGCAATAATTCATGACAAAAATTGGCCATAACCTGTTTATATCAAAAAGCCCCAAATTGCTCAAGAACACAAACCCTAGATTTCTAAAAATTTTGAAGTTTTTGGCTTCAAATCATGTTAAATAGCATCAATATAGGTTATACATGCATAAAATACTAACAATTTAACACTAATTACACTAGAAATTAACAAAATTGTATTAGGTAAAAAATTGGAATTTATCACAAAAACTAGCAAATTTATGAGTTTAGGAGTGTAATTTTTACCATTTTGCTGAAGAATGAGAATCTAGGCATGATTAGAGCAAAAGAAATGATGAATTACGGTGGAAAAATGATGAAATTTGGTGAGGTTTTGAGTGTTTTTCGTATATGTGTGTGTGTTTATGTGGAGAAGACAGAACAGCGAGCTGTATGTATCAGGCCTGGAATTTGCCTCCATGCGATCGCATGGAGGGATAGGGTGATTCCCATGTGATCGCATGGGTACCCGGCTATAGTGTTTTGCCCCTTTTTTCTTTTAAATAAAACCTTATACTTTATAAAACTTATAATTAATTAAATTTTAAAAATTTGTTTTCCTTTAGGAGCGAGGGTGTTTCGGATCGATGTCCTAGTCTGTCCCTTGACAAAATTTTTAAAATTTGTCAAATCAAATCGCGGTTTTAAAAGTAAAGATTTTTGGGTTTTTTAATGTTTTTGGCATACTTTAATTCAATAAGATTAAAAATAATGATAATAAAAGTTCTCGTCCCTCCCTCAGGTAAAGCAATTTAGGTTCAACGACCTAGTCTTCAACTCACGACGAATTTTAAAAATCATATTTTTAATTTAGCGAAATAAAGTAAATTTTTGTTTTTAAATTCACACCAAACTTAAATTTAAAATGCATAAAATTAAAAATTCATATTAAACTTAATTAAAAATTCATATTATAAATTTACACCAAACTTATATTATATTTTTGTTTTTATACATACAAACTTATATTAAAAAGATTAATTTTTCAAATATTTACAAACTTAAATATATTGATTTTACAAAGTTCAAAATATTAATTTAATATTTATATATTAATTTTAAAAACATGGTAAAAATAAAATTAAAAATCTTTTTGGCTTTTTTATCCCACTTTAATCAATCAAATATTATCAAAAATATGCGCCCCTTTTTTCGGTAAAGTAATTTCAGTTCCATGACCTAATTTAACTCATGACGAATTTTTGAAATATTTTGGGTTGATTGATTAAAGATATTTATACCTTAAGAATAAACGTTAAATTTCGCAGTGATGTAATAAATTTTTGTATGATATCAATAATTTCGGTCGCCAAACCTAATTTTATTCAATACCAATTTAATACTTTATAGCGAACAAATTAGCGTTTATTATCAAAAGGTTAAAAATAAAAATAAAAAATAAAAACTGTACAGACTTACCTGTGAGATAGTATTCTTAGTTATATGATCTATCCCATTCATAAGATAGTCGGTTTAATTGGTTTTCCATAGCTACATAGGCGTAACCTCGAGCATTCAGTGTTTTTTCTTCTAAACATATGAACGGTCCGTCTCTGCATAAAGTAACAAATTCGGTATTTGAATAGGTTTGATTATTTGAACATTTACCTCCATGTGACCATTTTCCGCATTTGTGACATCTTTCAAGGTGTCGTGCTCTTCTTTTCGCTGCGGATTTTGATTTTCCTTTACCAAATTGTAACTTATTATCTTCGCATATGGATTCTTTTCTTACTCCGTCCAATCTTTCTTTGATTACAGATACTATTTCACTCTGAAGTGTGTCATTATTAAGTTTAGTGATCAAAGCGTGTAGCATTAGACCATGGTTTAGTTCACAGGAAGTCTTCATTTCGTAAAAATCTAAAAAAAAATAAAAATTCAGAATGGGGGGAGAAGACTAGTTCTTTAGGGTCTGCTAGAGAAAGACCATTCGGGTTCCATTTTCGAGAACTACACGAAAACAGACAATCTAACTCTAACAGAAATATATAAAATCCTTAAAAGACTTGATTCTCCCCACACTTAGTTAGCTGTGGTATCGAAATTGTGATTAACTTCGTTGTCGACTTCCATCGGACTATCTATGTAATGTTTAACTCTGTGACCATTAACTTTAAATTCAATTCCATTTGAATTTATTATTTCTATCGTTCCGTATGGGAAAACACTTTTGACTATGAATGGTCCAGACCATCTCGATTTCAATTTTCCAGGAAATAGCTTGAATCGTGAATTGAAAAGAAGAACTCTGTCTCCTTCTTTAAATTCTTTTGAACTTCTGATTCTTTTATCATGCTATTTCTTCGTTCTTTCCTTATAGATTAACGAATTTTCGTATGCTTCATGTCTTAATTCTTCTAATTCGTTTAATTGACTTAATCGTAGACGTCCGGCTTCATGTAAATCAAGATTACATGTCTTCAAAGCCCAAAATGCTTTGTGTTCAATTTCTACTGGAAGATGACATGCTTTTCCGTAGACGAGTTTATAAGGTGTGGTTCCAATTGGAGTTTTGTAGGCTGTTCTAAAAGCCCAGAGTACATCCTCCAATTTAATGGACCATTCCTTCGGATTTGATCCTAGGGTTTTTTCTAGAATACGTTTTAAAGCTCGGTTGGTATTTTCAACTTGTCCACTTGTTTGTGGATGATAAGCAGTGGAGATTTTATGAGTTACTCCATATCTTTTGAGAACTTTCTCAAGTTGATTATTACAGAAATGAGTACCCCGATCACTTATTAAAGCTTTCGGTGTTCCAAACCTTGCAAAAAGACGTTTTAAAAAGTTGACTACAACTCGTGCATCGTTAGTTGGGAGAGCTTGTGCTTCCGCCCATTTAGATACATAATCAATGGCTACGAGAATGTAGAGATTATTATGAGATTTTGGAAATGGACCCATAAAGTCAATACCCCAAATGTCAAATACTTCACATACTTGAATGACATTTTGTGGCATTTCATCACGTTGACTTATTTTTCCGGTCCTTTGACAAGCATCACAGGATTTGCAAAGAAGGTGTGCGTCTTTGTAAATTGTAGGCTAATAGAATCCAGCATCATAAACTTTTCTTGCTGTTAGTTGAGGCCCATAGTGCCCTCCTGTTGGTCCTGTGTGACAATGGTTTAAAATTTTACTAGCTTCATCTCCAAATACACATCGGCGTATTATTCCATCGGGACAACTTTTAAACAAATGTGGATCTTCCCAGAAATAGTGTTTTATATCAGTGAAGAATTTCTTTCGTTTTTGGTACGATAATCCTTTTTCAAGGAATCCACATACTAAGTAGTTTGCATAGTCTGCAAATCATGGAATTTCATTATAATCTATCTTCAATAGATATTCATTAGGAAAGTTGCCTTGTATGGCCGATTCATTTAGAACTTCTAATTCGGGATTTTCAAGACGAGAAAGATGATCAGCGGCGAGATTTTATGCTCCTCTTTTATCTCAGATTTCAATATCGAACTCTTGTAAGAGTAAGATCCAACGGATTAATCTTGGTTTGGCATCTTGTTTCGAAAATAGGTATCTAAGAGCAGAATGGTCGGTATAGACCACCGTTTTTGCTAGAACGAGATATGAACGAAATTTGTCAAAAGCAAAGACAATAGCAAGGAGTTCTTTTTCAGTAGTTGTGTAATTTGTTTGTGCTCTTTGTAACGTCTTACTAGCATAATATATAGGTTGAAATCTTTTTTCAATCCTTTGTCCTAAAACGGCTCCCATTGCAAAATCACTTGCATCGCACATTAGTTCAAACGGTAGATTCCAATTTGGTGTTATCATGATCGGCGCATTAGTGAGTTTCTCTTTAAGAATATTAAAAGATTTGATGCATTCATCTGAAAAGATGAATGGAGTATCCTTTTCTAGGAGTTTATTCATAGGAGTGGCAAATTTAGAAAAATCTTTTATGAAACGTCGGTAAAAACCGGCATGCCCTAGAAAACTCCTAACTCCTCTAACATTGGTGGGATGTGGAAGTTTAGCAATTACATCTACTTTAGCTCTATCCACTTCAATTCCTTCTTTTGAAATTTTATGTCCAAGAACGATGCCTTCTTTAACCATGAAATGGCATTTCTCCCAATTAAGAACTAGATTTGATTGTTCACATCTAATAAGTATTCGTTCCAGATTAACTAGACATGATTCAAATGTATCACCGAAGACTGAAAAGTCATCCATGAAAACTTCCATGCATTCTTCTATCATGTCGTGAAAAATCGCCATCATGCACCTTTGAAAGGTTGCAGGGGCGTTGCAAAGTCAAAATGGCATGCGTTTGTAAGCAAAAGTACCATAAGGGCACATGAACGTGGTTTTCTCTTGATCTTCGGGTGCTATTGGAATTTGAAAATATCCGGAAAATCCATCAAGAAAACAATAGTAACTGTTTCCGGCTAATCTTTCCAACATTTGATCAATAAAAGGTAAGGGAAAGTGATCTTTTCTGGTGGCGTCATTTAATTTTCTATAATCAATACATACACGCCATCCTGTTACAGTCCTAGTAGGAATAAGCTCATTTTTTTCATTTGTAATGACTGTCATGCCACCCTTCTTAGGCACGCATTGAACTGGGCTTACCCATGGACTATCAGAGATTGGATAAATTAAACCTGCATCTAGCAGTTTAATAATTTCTTTTTTAACTACATCTTGCATATTCGGATTTAGTCTTCGTTGGCATTGCACACACGTTTTATGACCTTCTTCCATAAGGATTTTATGTGCGCAATACGAAGGACTTATTCCTTTAATATCATGAATTTTCCATGCAATGGCTGGTTTATGAGCTTTCAACACAGAAATGAGTTGTGATTTTTCATTTTCAGTAAGAGAAGACGATATTATTACAGGTAATTCAGATTCACCATGTAAATAAGCGTATTCCAAATGGTTTGGAAGTGGCTTTAACTCTAATGTCGGTGGTTCTTCTATCGATGATTTATATCGATATCTGTCTTCTTCTTTTAGCATTTGACTTTCTTCTGTTGTTGGTTCATATCCATTAGCTATTAGTGTAGCTAACATTTCAGCTTCATCAATTGGTTCATTACCTTCTCCTAAAGAACATTCTCCTGTTCCTTGTAATTCGGGAAATTCTTCTAACAATTCTGCATGTGAATCTATAGTTTGAATATAATAACATGTATCATCTGCAGATTGCGGTTGTTGCATTGCTCTATCAACTGAAAAGGTAACACTCTCGTCCTCTATACTTAGGGTCAATTTCTTACCGAACACGTCTATCATTGCTTTAGCCGTGTTTAAGAATGGTCTTCCTAATATGAGAGGAACTTGAGAATCTTCTTCCATGTCCAGAACAACAAAATCTACTGGAAATACTAAAGTACTAACTTTAACTAGCATGTTCTCCATTATCCCTCTAGGATATTTTATTGATCGATCGGCTAGTTGTATACTTATTCTGGTTGGTTTCAATTCTCCAAGGTCTAGTTTAGTGTATAGTGAATACGACATTAAATTTATACTAGCACCTAAGTCTGCCAATGCTTCTATTGAACTAAGACTACCCAGAAAACATGGAATTGTGAAACTTCCTGGAACAGATAGTTTTTCTGGTATCTTATTCAACAGCACTGCTGAACAATTAGCATTCATAGTAACAGCCGAGAGTTCTTCCATTTTCTTTCTATTTGAGATTAGATCTTTCAAGAATTTAGCATATCTAGGCATTCCTGAAATCACATCAATGAAAGGAAGATTTACATTTATCTGTTTAAACATATCCAAGAATTTGGATTGCTCGGCTTCAAGTTTCTCTTTTTTCATTTTACTCGGGTAAGGAAGTGGTGGTTGGTATGGTTTAACATAAGGTTTATCCTTAACTGTGTTATCTTCATTAACCTTTTCAACTACCGGTTCTTTTTCCTTATCTTGATCAGGTTGTGGTTCTTGTGGAGTAGGAATAACTTCATCAGAAATTACAGGTATTTCAGGTGGTTTAAGTGTTGTACCACTTCTTGTGGTAATGGCTTTAGCTGTTTCATTCCGGGGGTTAGCATTTGTATCACTAGGTAAACTTCCCGGTTTTCTTTCACCTATTAACCTTGCTAGGTTACTTACTTCTTGTTCCAAGTTTTGAATAAAAGCTTGTTGATTTCTAAATGCTTGAGCATTTTGTTCATTAGTTTGTTTTTGAGATGTGAAAAACTGCGTTTGAGTTTCAACTAGCTTTGTCATCATATCTTCTAAATTCGGCTTTTTATCATCGGTTTGTGGTGGTTTGTTTTGAAAATTAGATCTTTGCTGATTGTAAGTATTATTGGATACTTGTTGATTGCTAGGACCTTGTTGGTTGTTGTATGGAATATTTCGATTATAATTCTGGTTTTGATTGTAGATCGGTCTTGGCGGTTGATAATTATTCTGATAATTATTTCTAGGCCTTTGGTTTAGATATGAAACATTCTCTCTTTGTTCCATTGTTAATTCAATACTGAGACAATCTTTTGTCAAATGTGGTCCTCCACACTGCTCACAACTAATTCGTATTGAGTGGATATCTTCAGTCATCTTTTCCATTCGTCTCTCGACACATCTATCTTTGCGGAAATGGAATCTAAGTCATGACTAGAATCGGCTCTAGCTGCTTTAGATGATCTAACGATATCTTTTTCTTGGTGCCACTCATGTGAGTGGGAAGCAGTGTTATCAATAATTTTGTAAGCATCAGTTTTGGTTTTCTTCATAATAGAACCACCAGCTGCTATATCGATGTCTTTCCTTGTAGTGATGTCGCATCCTTGGTAGAATATATGTACTATTTGACAGGTGTCTAAACCATGTTGCGGACATCCTCTTAATAACTTTCCAAATCTAGTCCACGCCTCATATAGAGTTTCATTTGGTTTCTGTGTAAACGTAACAATTTCTCCTTGAAGTCTTACGGCTTTAGATGCCGGAAAGAATTGTTTAAGAAATTTTTCAACTAAAACGTCCCATGTATCAATCGCCCCTTCAAGTAACGATTCCAACCAATCTTTGGCTTCTCCCTTTAAAGTCCAGGGAAATAACATGAGATATATCTGTTCATCCTCCACTTCTCGGATTTTAAATAGAGTGCAGATCCTATTAAAGGTACGAAGATGTTCATTTGGATCTTCCTTCAGCGCACCACTAAATTGGCATTGATTAGTTACCTTGTGTAGAATTTGTCCTTTGATTTCATAATCTGGCGCATTAATGTCTGGATGAGTAATTGCGTGACCTTGGCCAGTGCGTTTAGCTCTCATTCGGTCTTCCATACTTAAAGGTTCCAGATTCTCCATAATTGAATTTGTTGAATCGGAATCACTAGAGGATTCTGATATAATGGTTCGTTCCTCAACAATCTATGTTTGAATGATTGGTGGTTCTGGAGAAAAATTTAATGGTTCAGGATCTATGAATTGTCCCTGAATATTCCCCGGATTCTCAATTATGAGGTCGGGTTCAAAAAATGGATTATCGAAAATTTGAATTGGAGTACTTGGTCGACTGGATGACGATTCTAAAGAAAAATCAACGGCGGTAATATTTGCTAGATGTCTTGATCTAGTTACAGGTGGTGAACGTACAAAAGGTGGTGAACGTCTTGCTCGGTGCATTCACTAAATATCCTATTAGTTTTTAAAAGGAAAGAAAAATTATATAAGTTATCCAATTAATAGACTTTTCTGATTTTGCCCACGTTTCGAATAGCCAAAAGATGCAGCAGAGGGGCAGGATTCGTTTGGTCTCAATATAATTGAGGACTGTTTGGCTCCAATAACCCGGTCCACGTACAAATCCAACTATTACTACGAACCAGAAAATTTTGATGTCTATCAATTTAACCACTTAAAATAAATTTTCGTAATTTTAAGAAGTATAGATAAGAAGTAGAAAAAAAAATCTATGTCCTAAAACTAGAATAGCGAGAAATAAGAAAGAAAAAGAGTGCGTCGAAAAAGGTCGAAAAAGAAAAGATCGAAAAAAATAAAAGGCGTCGAAAAATAAGAAATAATAAAAAAAAATGACTTATAGAACTTAAAAACACTCGACTAACTCAACCTTATTACTATCACTAACTTAAAATTATAATCGCAAATTGAGATTACTAATTGGAATGATAATTGATACATAGGTAAAAGGCGTCTAAAAATATTAAAGCTTACAAGTAAAACTGTATCCCAAATGGCAATATCTTAAAAAGGAACTAAAACTTAAAAAGGCGTCGCAAAATTCTAAAGCACCTATATCTTAGTCTAAAGAAAAAGCACTTAAGAGATTTTACGGCAAAGTCTAAAAATCTAAAAATAAAAATAACTATGGCAAAAACTATGAATTAAAACTAAATACGAGCGAAAAATACAAATATTACGCTAAAAACAATTACAAAAATAAAATATAAAAATATACTAAAAGTTGTAAAAAGTACAATTTTTATAAAAATATTATTTTTATATTATTTATTTTATAAAACTATTAATTTTAAAATTTAATTAAACTAATTAAACTAAATATATAAATTAAATCTAAAAACTAATAACTAATTAAATAATAAAACCTAATTAGGGTTTATTAAATAATAATAATAATAATACCCGTAATTAATGCAGTTAGGGTTTCCTGTTGGCGTGTCAGATACTCTCATGCGATCGCATGAGTTTATGCCTTCGGGCTCATGCGATCGCATGAGCCAGGATTTTGGGCCAGGCTACGGGCTGCTACAGTAGCAGGCCGAATGTTTTATTTTTTTTTATTTTGCTGTGTTTATTTTTTCTATTTTAAATATTTATATAATATATTTTTATAAATTAAATAAAACTTATATTTTTATAAAATAAATATAAAGAAACTTTTATAGAACTTAAATATTTAACAAACTCTTAAAAATATTTATATTTTTGTTTTTCTTTTTATATTTTCGAATATATTAAAACGTATTTTTTACAAAAGCGTATTTTAATAAAAGTAAACTAAAAATAATTTTTTTTTTTGTTTTTTTCTTTTTAGCGTTGCGCTTCCGGCTTTTAAGCTAGATGGTTCCCCGGCAGCGGCGCCAAAAATACTTGATGTTAAAGCTAAGGGGTATAAAATACTATTAAATTTTAGCAGGAAATACTATTAAATACGATGAAATTTTACACAAGATATTTATTTATTTATAGAATGGATATACTTAAACCTTGCTACAACACTTATAGGCAGTGTACCTAATCGTACAGTAGTGTAGTTTTTAGTAAGTCCGGTTCGTTCCACAGGGAAAATCTTTTAATCAAAGCTTAACGCTATATTAGTTTTATTTTATAAAAATACAAATATATATATAAGTAATATTATTATTATAAAGGGGAGTTTTTACCGTTTAATGACCGGTTTGTCGAATTTAAAACTTTAGTCGCAGTTAAAACAAAATGTAAAATATTAAATAAATAAAAGACTTAATTTAAAGCGTAAAGTAAATAACGATAATGAAATTGCGATAAATAAAAGTGCGATAAAATAAACTTGCGATAATTAAAAAGTACGATAATTAAGATTGCAATTAAATACAATAACAATAAATAAAAGTGCGATAATTAGAAGTGCAATTAAATATAAAATAAAGGAAATTAAATATGAAATAAAAGAATTATGCTTATTTAAACTTCCGTAATCATGATGTTTGACGTGTTGATTTTAGTTTTATGCCCATGGGTTAATTGTCCTTTGTCTTGGATTATTTAATATGTCCGTCTGGTTTTGTCCATAACAGTCCATCAGTCATAAATATAAAGTGCGAGTGTCCTCGTCAAATTATCCTTATACCCGAAGTTAAATATTCCAACTAATTGGGGACTTAAACTGTAACAAGATTTTAATACTTTGTTTAATAATTACACCAGGATGTCGACTGAATGTAACCCAACGTTTTAATACTTTGTTATCAATTATGCCAAGTGTCCTTGTACATAATTTCACCCCTATTTTAATAATTTTAGTGTCTATTAATCCATTCCCGTATCCGGTTAAATGAACGATTATTCGTACATATAAATACCCCGCCCATCGTGTCCGATCGAGTGTATATGGTTATTTATAGGGACGTCCAATTGTAAATCTTTATATTAATATTAACAAATTATCATTTAGTTAAACAAATATAAAGCCCATTAATAGCCCATAGTCTAATTTCCACAAGTGTCGTTCTTTTGTCCAAACCCCAATTATGGTACAAAGCCCAATTACCCAATTTTAATATTTTTAGCCCAACATCATGATTACTTCGGATTAATTAAGCATAATAATAACTTAGCTATGAGATATTAATGTAAAAAGGTTGAACATAACTTACAATGATTAAAAATAGCGTAGCGTTACACGGACAGAATTTCGACTTACACCCTTACAACATTCGCTAACATACCCTTATTATTAGGATTTAAAATTAAAATTAAAATTAAAATTAAAATATAAATATAAATATTACGTATAGATATATTGAGAGATAGAAAAAGATGTGTTTTGATGTTCACCAAGCTGCGAATTTTATAGGCATGTGGGCTGAAAAAGTGGCTCATGCGATCGCATGAGCTTTACCCTTCAAGGCCATGCGATCGCATGGCCAGCTGGAGAGGCTCACATGCCTTTGTTTTTTCTGCCTACGGTTTTTAATAATATAATATATAATATATAAATAATTATAAGAATTATTTAAATATTATATTATATTTGTGCGCATAGTTGACTTGTAATTTTTAGTCCGTTGCGTCATGCGTTGAGAGTTGACTCTGGTCCCGGTTCCGGATTTTCGAACGTCCTTGCGTACAATTTAATATCTTGTACTTTGCGTTTTGAATCTTGTACTCTTGTAATTTTGAGACGTTTCTTATCAATAATTGGAACCTCTTTGATTGTCTTTTGTACTTTTGAGCTTTTTGGTCGTTTGCGTCTTCAATTCGTCGAATCTGCCTTTTGTCTTCACCTTTTATTATTTAAACGAATATCACTTGTAAATAGGACAATTGCAACTAAAAGTTTGTCTTTCTTGAGGAATAATGCTATGAAATATATGTTCATTTTTAGCATTATCAGTTTCCATCTCGCGTTCCGACTCGGTATCATCTACAAACTCGAGTATCGTATTTCCTTGTGCTTGCACGGTTTCCTCGGATTCCGTGTCGGAGTCGGTAAGAATGATAGGATTGGAAGAAGTCATCTAGAACTCAAATAAAACACAAAGTTAGTTCATCTAGTAATCATGTCATTACAGAAATCATGTAGCATAGCAATTAGTTTAACTAGGGTTCATGTAACATAACAAGTCTAAGGTTACAGTCTAGACTCAATAGATGTCCTAACGTTCGACTCTCTTATGCAGCCTAGTCCTAGGTAACCGACCTGGCTCTGATACCAAATGTAATACCCCGTCAGAATCTACTAACAGAATATTAACTCCTGGTCCTACAGTTTAGCGGTCACGCCCTCTATATGAGACGTTTCCGAAAATTGTTCGCATTAATTATCAAATCAAGTCATTTATTAAAGAAAATGTAACTGGAAAACGTTTGACATAAATGACTAATGTATATGAACCCAAAATATCTCGAAATAAAGTAGTTTAAATGCGAATATTTGTTCTTGAAATAAAAATGATGAAATATGCTGGACGTCGTCCAGTTCTAGCAGCAAACAGCATACTAACTTCAGTTAAGCGTAAGGACTACCTCTATGTACCTGAGATGAAACATGCAAAACGTCAACGAAAAATGTTGAGTGAAACTACAGGTTTAGTAAATCATTTCGTAGGTTAGGCCACAAGATTTTCTTAAAAAACATCATAGGAAAAGTATACATTATCATGAGCGCTTGATTATAAAGCTTTAACCTTTGCGTAAGCCGAGCACACGTCTTTAGTTTACCCTATCATGGCGCTACACCGATCAAGTGTACGAGTAACAACAGAATAAGGACCAGTTATGTTGAGGTGAGGTTTGTCAAACCTAACGGTACCGTCCCTATAAGTCGAGCTTACAAAGTAACTAATATAATCAATCTAAGGGATTTTTTTTATCTGAACTCATATGTATATTCTTGGTAAGTTACTTGTACCTAATATGTAAAACATTTGTAAAAATCAAGCACCTCATCCCTGTAAAAATGTAGTAGGGACTGTAGACTCACCTTAGCAAAAGCACTTGTAATTTCTTAGCAAAACGTACGGTTGTCGAACAATCTCGACTGAACAACGCAACCTAAATAAGTAAATCATCTTAAGTATATACTTATAGGTCAAACCATGTCAACCCATATTGTACGCAAAGTCCTAGTGCTCAGACTGACTCAACAAACAAGTAGAAGTCAACTAATCCAAGCAAGTCAACAAAAGTCAACCAAAGTCAACCCTAAAGTCAACTCGGTCAAAGTGGTCAAATAAAGTCAAACATCTCAGTAGGTCATGCAAACATGGTCAACATATCAAATCTAGGTCAAGTATCACTTTACAAGTCATAATTAAGCATATCGCACTTTCGCACCTTAAAGCACGCCTTAGAGATTCGTACGTCGTAGAAAGATCCAACTATAGCTCATAGCACATAAATCATTAAATCGTGAACAACTCCAGATCACATCTATACTTCAAATCGATTCCAAAAAGTCTGTCCAAAACCTCATACGATATATAAAAGTCCAATATCAGAAAAGGTCTAATCATAGTTCATTACAGCAATTTCTGCCCGCGCGTCAGTTTTTAAACATTTTTCAAAAAATATAGAAAATAGATTTTGATGAACAGCCAATTGGAGTCATCCCAAAACATCTCAAAATTTTAGTGATAAAATAATCAAAAACATTGCTTTAGCCAATTTGTACAGTCTCGCAAACCTTTACAGACTCATCAGTTTTGTTCATCAAACAGACATATCATTTAGACGAGCATATATCTCATGGCAAATCACGTTCTCGCAAGTTCACATACAAATGAAACATGTCAAGTAACATATATAATAACATATTCCATAAGATCAAAGTCTCAATCAACTCCTAGTTCACTCTAGCAATTTTTATGTAACTTTGAAAACCGATTCAGCTCTCTTTAAAAACCAAATCTTCGTTTTGACATAACGGGAGCATTACATAATCTTTTGACGCAAATCTTAAGTCCAAATTGCATAACTTTTCATAAGGAATAAAGTAGTACACTTTTTATAAGCTAAAACACAAAGCATGCAACTCATAAAATTCGGATTATGCACATAACCTAGTCAAATCTTCGATTAAGCATATCTTAAGCATACGATAACGAAATCACGCAAAATCGGAGTCTAAAATTAATAAATTTTCGATATATTTCCATTAAAACATGTTACAAGATCAGTTCTCATGTCAATTTAATCATAGCAACAAGAAACAAATTCGTTTTTCATACATACAATGTTAATTACGCAATCAAACGATAAATAACAACACTAGACACCATTAATTGAGCACTAGACTTGATTACACTATGTAATTGAACAAAAAACTGAATTAATAAAATTAGGGTTACTAGTTATACCTTAAAATATCAAATTGATCACACAAACACGTAGAGAACAACACAAGGAACAATCTTTATGCACAAGGTTTTGTTAAATTTTGAAGTTTGATGATGGTGGTGGTGGTGTGGATGTCAACGACCAAAGGGGAGGGGAAAGAGAGCAAAAAGTCGACTAAACAAATAAGAGGAATGAGGGTTTCTAGTTACTTGCTAAATATATATAGTTAGGGCCTTTTAATTGATAAAGCTAATGACCCAAATAACCAAACTAGTCCACTAAGGGGATCCATGGGGGCATTCGGCCGAATGGCCCTCTAAGGGGTGTCCTGGGCTCGTTTTGCTTATTCACTTGTACGCACGTGATCCGTTTCGAATGCCGTTAACCGTATCGGGTCTCCAGAACGTTAACTAGTCGTTGAAACAAAATCATCGGATTTAATTCATTAAATAAATAATAAATTAAATTAGTTTTTCTTAAAGTTAATAATTATTGAAAATAATTATTTCGCCGTTTTTCTAAGTCCCATAAACTGAAAAGTTTTCTAGACGATTAACTTAATCGTAATGTTTTATAGTTATTTCACTTTCCGAAATAAATTCATAAATTAATATAACCTATTAATTCAAGAATCTCTCTAATAAGCATGTATTTAATTCTATTAAACACACAAGTCTAAGTAACCACCGTTAAATACTTAACGGACAAGTAACGATAGTAAACGAAAAAAGTCGGGTTGTTACAATAACAGCAAGTCTAACAGCAGAAGCAACAACGTCTAAGCACCTGAGAAATACATGCTTTAAAAAGTCAACACGAATGTTGGTGAGCTATAGTTTGATTGTAATCAGCAATGTAATGTAGACCACGAGATTTCAGTGCTTCAAATCAGCATTTCAAATCAGTATTTCAAATCAGTATGATAAAGTATATGCTTATCCGTGGGCACTCGGTAACTAACTTAACAAGTAATATAAATATCACCCCCTAAAAGTACACTTGGCGAGTGCGTAAGTTTACGAAGTATTAAACACCCGTTAAATGCTAGCGCGACTAGCCTGAGTGGGGATGTCAAACCCTATGGATCCATATCTAAGATTCGCGTCTACCGGTTCATAAACCAATAGTTAAACGTTACCGAGCTAAGGGGAAAATTTGTGTCGTTATATCACCCACACATATATAAAGTTTAAGTACTTGTGTCTAGTATGTAAAACATAAAAAGCGCATGTATTCTCAGTCCCAAA
Source organism: Rutidosis leptorrhynchoides (assembly GCF_046630445.1). Taxonomy (NCBI): domain Eukaryota; kingdom Viridiplantae; phylum Streptophyta; class Magnoliopsida; order Asterales; family Asteraceae; genus Rutidosis; species Rutidosis leptorrhynchoides. Next base: position 79,719,392 of record NC_092343.1, read on the forward strand.
AATAGTTAAAGTAAAAAAAGGGAGCTATAACTCGCAGTGAATGTGCGGTAAAAGTCGATAAGAAAAGTATGCAAGTAGTAAGTCGGTCCGAAAGGTCCTCAACCTAAGTCAAAGGTTACTAAGTCAGTAAATCGTCCCCAAAAGTTTAAAAGTGAATAAATTAAGTATTAAGTATCATCATCATCATCATCATCATCATCATCATTCGTAAAAGATAAAGTAAGTTTTCAACAAGAATAGAGATCGAAACAAAAGGCTGACTTCGAACAGCTGCTACGACCTCTATACAAACTGAAAAGACACGTGGTCAGTGGCCAAGGCTCCGTATGTGAGTCCTCTTACTGCTGTCAAATTTTCAGATCTTAGCTCGATGTCGTTTGATCGTGGCGACGGTTCAAGCGCGAGTAGGTCAGAAATTTTTCAGCACGTCATTACAAAAGCGTAGTGATTTTCGGAAGGCTATAAATCCTAAACCGTATATCGGATTTAGGTGAGTCTTAAATGAAAAGTCATCTAATCGAACCGAAATATCTGGAAATCAACTTTCCAGAAGTCCCAGGAGTCTGATCAGACCCTGAAAAACAGAAAACAAGTGCTCCGGTGGGTTTATTGGTGCTTGATGCTTATCACGGTTCTCATCCTTGATGCGTATAAGCCTCAAGTGTACAACTCTTTGATGTTTTAGCATCACTTAGACCAAGTTTCAACCATCAATACACTATGTCAAGACTAAGGGGAAATACAACTCACTTAAGAGTTTTAGATGGATGATGAACGAAGGTTACATCATGTTCTTAGTCTCAACACAAATACAAGTTCTAAAATTTAAAGCTACAAACTTGGATTCAATCAAACAAGCAAGACCTTAAGTTAGATAAATTTGATCAAACAAAGTAATGAAACCCTAAGCTAGAAAGCTTGGATCCCTTAACAATAATTATGAGATTTCAAAGCTAGAAAGCTTGAATCTTTTATGTCCTTAAAGATCTTTAAGGCAAAAAGCTAGATCTTCAAGTTTCATGAAGATTATAAACACAAGTTTTGATCTTTTAACAAAAATAAAGTGATCTTAAGCTATAAAGCTTAGATCCATCAAAGTAATGAAGATCCAAAGCTAGAAAGCTTGAATCTTTCATGTTCTTGAAGGATTCAAATCAAAGTTTAAATCTACAAGATATAACAAGATCAAAAAGCTAAAAAGCTTGATCTTATGATGATGATGATGATGATGATGATGATGATGTCGTGATTAAGAAGAGAAGAAGAAGAAGAAGAAGAAGAAGAAGAAAATTTTAAGAACTTACAATTTTAGTGTGAGAAAGACTAGAGAGAAAATTAGAGAGCAAGTGTGTGTAAAATGAGAATGAAATCAAGTGTGAAATGAAAGAATAAGGCTTGTATTTATAGTGGTGGAGGGGTGCTTGTGGCCGTGGGTTTAGGGGGGCCAAAGGGGGACAACTTTTTGCTTTTTGCATGGTGGTGGTCTAAAGGTGGTGCTTGTTGTTGGAATCCCACGCAACATGTGTAGTAATGGTTAACAAAAATGCTAGTATGTTGGCTCATCTTAATGAGTTTTTGTCCTACATCTTAATGGGTCATAAATCCATTAAAGTTGGGCTAATTTAATGGTCCATTAACTAGAGTAGGGTGGGTCTAAGTCCATTAAGGTAAAAAGTCTATTAAGACTAACTAGTGTGCATTAGTAAAACACTAAGCGTAATTAAGCAACCATTAAGCCAAGTAATTGTCATTAGAAAATAACAATTAGTATTACGTAGTCATAATATTCCAATTATGACCAAAGTTAAACGTGTACCAAGTACATAGCTTCTTTCAAACGACAAGTGACACTAATGGTCGTAAAAGCATTCGAGGATCAAGTTAAGTGATTACGCACTTAACAACACGTTGTAAGATATTAGCGAAAGTAATTAATCATGAATAAAGATCACAGAGCATAAACTAGCTCAGTACGCACATATACGCAGAGTCGTGAAAGTATAGAGCACAAAAATATAAGTCGAAAAAGTCGGGTTGTTACAGATTAAGAAACAAAACACATATTAGACACACCAAAAGCACGAGACAAAAATTAAACATAATTAGTAAGTTGGAACAACGCCATATGATGATTCCAGCGAGATCAAGGATTCATCAGCTTCAACATCGATTTCAGTTCGTTTCGCAAACCTCCCTTTGATTCTAGGCCTTGTTTCTGCATAAGCTTTCCTTGAAGCATATCGAATCTTCTTCTCAAACTTCCGGTTCTCCCTCTTTTCTTTGTATCTTAAAACCCTAGCTTCGCGATCGAACCCTACTAAAGGAGTTGGATAAACCTCCATCGCTGACTGGTGCTGCTGCAGCTGCTGCTGATTGTTCGATACATCCACCATACCTGAGTTGTGGTCCGGCACAACACCCTCTTCAAGTGAAGATGATGATACCTGGCATTTAGATTTTCTCACGATTCAACATAATTGAAAGAATTAACATTAAATGCAATCAGGATCAGATTAGAACTGTATTACAAATCATATTAGACTTAGGGTCTGTTCCCGAGTTGGTTTTTTAAAGGAAAGGAAAGGGTTTGGAAAGATTGAATCAAAGAATGAGTGTTCCAGAGTTTGGATATGAAGGAAATGGAAGGGAGGAACAATGTAATTTTCCTTCAATCATTTCCTTCCAAATTGGAATGATTCATAATCATTCCCCTTCATTCACCTCCCTCTCATTTCATTTCTTCTTTAAAAAATCTCTGGAACACAGCCTTATGCTTTGACTGATCGATTGAGAATAAACGGCTTAGATCCAGCATAACCGACATCATAAGCAGGTAATCCTTCAACAACATCTTCAGATGCATATTCAGAAGCATGTACATGTAATGGCATTTGAAAATTAGAATAATTAGTGCTTTTATTCTCTACCGGAACAACACCTTCAGTTGGCGAATTATATCCACTAGCAGCCAGGTTAGATTTTTGATCAGTCATTTTCAGATCTATATGCGAATACGAATCGATTTCATTAAACAGGTACTTTGATTCAGATTTACGATCATCGTGTTCAGATTCATCAGCAGTTTTAATTCACATGGGGTATACTTAACGGAGACATAACAGTTGGGGTTAAATAGGGACGAAATTGGGAACTTTTTTTTTAATATAGGGATGATAAATGCAGCATTGTTAAAACAGGGATTAAAAAAAAAAGAATTGTGTTTAATACAGGGACGATTTTAGTAATTATGTCTAATATAAATATTACTAGTGCGCAAATTAGGAGGTACATGTACAAGTAAAAAAAGCCCAATAGTCCAGATTAAAACCATAAAAGCATTTCACCTGACCAAACAACAGCCCATAACTCATACCGGATACAAAATCCGGATCCGGTTCCAACCGTATAACAGATCTGAAACAGGACTCGCTTTATCCGTTCATAACCCATTTGAGGATAACAAAAGCCCTCCTGGTGTTCATGTTAACCATGAATACACAAATGATGATTACTCAAACCCTAAGTTCTTCAATTACATCACAATTTTCACCTAAATGTAACCTAACAGACAGATTCTTATCTGTTCGGCCGTTGCGAAATCGAAAATCTCATTCCAGATTCGTTTGCATGGCGGTAAGTTCAAATTTCAGTTAAATTAGTTTGATAATAGCAGAGTTAGGGTTTTATATTTTATATGTTACTGTTATTGAGCTTGTAATTGTTTCTATTGTGAATGTGAATTTAGGAGCCTTATCTATTGAAGAAACTCGAATCTGCTGAAAAAACTTGGAAAGAATTATCGGTAATTATGCTATACGAGTATATATTATATTATATTATATTATATTATATTATATTATATTATATTATATTATATTATATTATATTATTTGTGTAATGAAATTATTGCATAGAATTTAAATGAATAAAATTTGATGGTGAACAGTTGAAAAATTAAGGATAAGTATTAAAGATTGTATTTACTGCTGGCAGCAGGGGGTGGGGGTCTGGGTATATCAATGGAGTCGATGAGCTGGTATGGAATAGTTTCTCATATAGAAGGCTTTCAAGTCTTGTAGTGTTACTTACTGATTGTAATTGAAAATCAGTTTAGGATGAGAGGACACATGGTAGAAACTGAAACTAATAATGTCATAATAGCTAGTAGTAGAATTTTGAACAATACTTTTGTTTCTGTTAACGATTGCGATTGTAACAGTCCGTACTTGGTTACCTGTATCCAAGGTTGCAAAATTCGTTATTCGGGGATTATCGGTCGGGACTTTGGAAGGAGTAATCGGCAATTCGGGGATTAATCGGATTGTACTTTATACATTTAAATATTAAATTTCAAAAATTATATGTGTAAATATAGAAGAAAACCATAAACTTTAATATAATTGTCTAAAATTGTTCATTTTTTTCAAAAATTCTAAAGTTCTAGTTTAAATTCATGTTAAAATGTTGGTCAATTTTGACTTTGACTGACTTTGATTACCAAATTCGATTTTGACCCATCAATCGACGTTGACCCATTAACTAAACGGATTTTGGAAAATCGGAACGGACTGATCTTAAAAATGAGTAATTGGGGATTAATCGGGGAGTAATCGGGTTTTTTTACAACAATGCCTGTATCTAGTACGAGTATTTGAGTCTAACCAGTTATACAATAATTAGAAAACTATAAAACAAAGAAAATCGAACTTCTTAACATTGTGAGCCCATCTGATATCTGTATATGATTTACTTTGAAAATACTAAAATAAACTATTCGCTGGTGATTCTTGTAATACAACAATAAACAATTTAATGCCTATTTTAATATGTATGTTGTTTTGGTGATGTTGACGTAGGTTAAGCTAGCAGATCCCGAAGTGACATCAAATCCTAGCGAGTACCAAAAGCTGGCACAATCTATGTCTGACCTTGATGAGGTATGACATTTGCTAATCTAATTAACCTTCTTGTTTCTGTTTAATACACCAACAATAGTTAGCTTGTCTTTCAGTATGAACATTTAAAACTTAAATAATTTCATTTTGTAAATTATAGGTTGTATCCACATACAGAGGATTCAAGAACTGTGAGAAACAACTTGAAGAGTCCAAAGGTTTTGCTCTTTATCTTTTAGCTATTCATGGCTTCACGAGTTGAACTTTTTACTGAGTGATTGTTTTTTTTTTCAGTTCTGTCAAAAGATGCTGACGTTGATGAAGAGATGGCTGAGATGATAGCTTCTGAAATTGAAGATTTATCCGAGCAACTTAAAGTATTCGAAGAGAAGCTTAAGGTTCAGTTTAACTGAAATTTTAGTTTAACATGCATTTATGTTTCTTGCCTTTTTGTTTGCTCAAGTATTATAGGATTGATAACTTTATATCTACTGATAGATGTTGCTTATACCAAGTGATCCTCTGGATAGTAGAAACATATTGCTTGAAGGTAAGTTTTTCCTAGACATATTTTACTTATTTAGATGGTGGGATATTTACATTTTCAATAAAAAAAAGTTTATAACATATACAGTTATGTAAAATCTTGTTTATTTAAAAAAATAATAAAATACTGAGTTGCTATATTGCAGTTAGGGCTGGTACTGGTGGTGAAGAAGCTGGTATGTGGGCTGCTGACCTTGTAGGTAGATGGTTCTCTTGTTCTTTATACATTTTATGAGTCTATGATTATTTGCTGGTTCATAATATGAAATTTATAGTCTTGCCTCATAAACATGATGGATTCTGTTATATATATTTCTTATTGGATATTGAGCTTTGATTATAGATTCTCCAAGTATTTAGAATAAAGTTTATAGCCATTGTTAGATAGTGACTTACTGTTACTAAGTTTATTCAATAACTTTAACATCTTATCATTAAAGGCAGAATTTTATTTTATGATATTGGACTTTGTATTGTAAATGAATGATTTTAGGTTCATTGATTCATTTAAGGATGCTATTTGATCAACTAACAAAGTAAATATGCTTGCTAATGTTGTTGTGATTGCTATTACTTTAAAAAAAAACATCAACATCAACTATTTATATATCTCCCTTCTTGATGATTTTTGTTGCACTCATTTGCTGATGTCATGATATGTAATCTTATAGGTTCGTATGTACCAGAGGTATAGTGAACGAAACTCTCTGAGATACTCTCCACTTTCATGCTCCGAGGTATACACATTTACTTTTATTTTTATTTCCATAAATTAATTAAAGGGGTGTTTGGGTTAGCTTATTATAATGGCTTTAAGCTTATTAGCATGTTGTACGATTATGTAATTTATAAGATATTGTTTGTATTAGCTTTTTATCATAATGGCCTAAGCTTATAATGCATTTTCTTTCCAAGGCTGAACGAGGAGGTTATAAGACGTATGTTATGGAAGTTAAAGGTGCCCGAGTATATAGCAAATTAAAGTATGAATCAGGTGTCCATAGGGTACAACGTGTCCCTCAAACAGAAGCCCAAGGTCGTATTCATACATCAACTGCCACCGTGGCCATTATGCCAGAGGTAGGTAGTTAGTTAGTTAAGTTAGTTATATGTACTTCACAATAGTGTTCATAGTACCCTTAATGTGTCCTTTTCATTCATTATGTTGCTAATAGAGCTTTTTTAGTTTGAACATCTGTATAATTCTTTCTTTTTTTTAAAAAATAAAAAATTAATGCCTTACTGGTTTCAGGCAGAAGAAGTGGATGTGGTGATTGATCCGAAAGATATTGAACTAACGACTGCTAGGTCTGGTGGTGCTGGAGGTATTAGTCAACATACATTTTTAGTCAAACTTATATTATGTTACGATCCCACATCGCCCAAGTATGGGATTGGGTGATGGCTTATAAGTCAAGGTGTTCCCTCCTCCTTCAAGCTAGCTTTTGGGAGTGAGTTCTACACTTGGGCTTATGGCTAGTCCGAGCTCACCCCCGGTTCGTCCCCAGGTGAGAATTCGGGTCTTTTCCGGTTCGTCCCCAGAAGACCATGACAATTGGTATCAGAGCTAGCCCGCCTTTCGGGACCCGACACCTCGGAGTGGTGGCCTATGGAGTGGTGGCTTGGACCCGAAGAGAGGGTGCCAACCGTGACCAACATAGCCGGGGTATTGTTACGATCCCACATCGCCCAAGTATGGGATTGGGTGATGGCTTATAAGTCAAGGAGTTCCCTCCTCCTTCAAGCTAGCTTTTGGGAGTGAGTTCTACACTTGGGCTTATGGCTAGTCCGAGCTCACCCCCGGTTCGTCCCCAGGTGAGAATTCGGGTCTTCCCCGGTTCGTCCCCAGAAGACCATGACATATTATATCTTTTGTTCATTTATGCTCAATGTGTGAATTTTAATATTCAGGTCAGAACGTGAATAAAGTTGAAACAGCAGTCGATCTTTTTCACAAACCAACAGGAATCAGAATCTTCTGTACGGAAGAAAGAAGTCAACTTAAAAATAAAAATCGTGCACTTCAACTTTTGCGAGCAAAACTGTAAGGAAACATTATAAAAATAACCTTGTCTTGTGTAAAGTTTTGTTAATGTCAACCAATTAAAATATGTGGCAATTTGGTTGATCTGAGCTGTGTGTGATCTCAAACGGGTCAAATGGAACTAATAAATTTTAAGCTTAAAGCAAGTCTCTTTCTAATGCATACAACCTCTTGAATAGTTTCTCAATTAAGATTTAACTCATTGCAACATGTACTTAAAAATGACCCGTTTCCATTTGACCCATTACCCCACCTTCCGACTGCCCATCTTGCAACCTCAACTTCTCATTATCAAGTCTGGCCATAACTGTCTTTTGCTACATAATCTCATTCCAGGTATGAAATTAAACTAAAGGAACAACAAGAGTCTGAAAGGAACAAAAGAAAATCTCAGGTTTTAATGTTTGCTCTCTTACATGATTAGTTGCATCATAACGTTAAAATGCAAAATGGGATCGTGATTATAATATATAGTATATATAGTATATACCTTGCGAAATGATTTCGCATATCGTAATTGCAGGTTGGTAGTGGTGCTCGCTCAGAAAAGATCCGTACATACAATTTCAAGGTATATATCTACATACTAGAATCACAATTTTATAATAATCGAAGTGAAGGTTTTTAAATATGACTTGACACTGTATTATATTTATAGGTGTCAATTTTAACCCATTTAATTATTTATGGGTTGATTTGGGTCAAATGGATTGAAAGTAAAAGTGGTACCTTTGATGCTTATTAAGTGATAAATCCTGTTAAATGATTGTACTGTTAATTTGTCATCTATTTATACATTAATCATAATATTCTTGTTAATTTTTCAATAACACATTGTGTACATTGTAATGTTTGTTTTAGGACAATAGGGTTACTGATCACAGATTAAAAATGAACTTCGAGCTCACTTCATTTCTTGACGGTGATATTGACACAGCCATTCAGGTACTATTTCTCATGTGATTTCCATCAACACCAATGAGCATATCCGTATGTAAACCGTCAGATAACCCATTTACTTATATGTGGAAAATGGGGGTGGCAATTTTAACCCATTCACCAAAGATGGAAAATGGAGGTGGCGATTTAACCAACAACAAGAATTGTTGATTAATATTGCTACCTCCATTTTAGCCCATTTACTTATATGTGGGTCTATTTGGGTAGTTTATAATCTCAACGGGTTAAATTAACGAGTCAAATGACCAAATTAGTTGAAAGGTTAAAATTATTTCAGTGTCCATTTCATAAATATTTACACCTCCTAAATCATTTTATTAAAACTTTATCTCGTGTATCATGAAGTCAAATGAACTGGACAAAAAAATGTCAACGGTCAACCAACCCCACCTAGCCTAAAAGACCCGTTTCAAGCCAAACCAGTTACTCAACTCTCATTATGATGACTATAGCGGGCAGTGGTGGTACTTAAAAATAGATTTTAAGGGGGCGAAAATATATACTCCGTATATACGCATTTTGTAAAGTTTTTGATAACAATATTGATGCTTCATCTAAATTATTTTCTTGAACTCAACGACGCATATTTAGTTTAAAATTGATTTTAGATGAATATCGTCCGAGATATGCGAAAAAGATAAGTAACTTGTTGATAAATGTATATTGTGCGAGCCTTCACCATTTTGGTCATATCTCCTTCATACAGACTCCGATTTAGTTTATTCAAAAACTCAAACGTTTGTAACTCAAAGGGCTACAAAATCCATTACTTACTCAAAATTAAGTGGGAGCAGTTGCCTTTTCTGCCTTTTATAAAATCCGCCCTGATAGCGGAAAGAGAAGTTTGAGCTTTTATGGGGTAAACTCATTTGTATTTTTTTTATGTAGTCTTGTGCTTCTATGGAGCAAAGGGAATTACTAGAGGAGCTTGCGGATTCAGTAGGAGCTGCAGCCCGATAATTTCCAAATTTCAGGTGTAGTCGTGGACGAACATCTGATCACATTCTCTATGTGATATTACTTCACAATGTGGTAGCCAGATGAACATTTTGAAACTTTTAAAATTTAATACAACATGAAGACATTGGATGTCCTTTTGCACTAAAAACGGAACAAATGCCAAAACACGAACCTTTCGATCACTGAATCAACCTGATTATAAAAGGTGGTTGTCGGGTTTGAAGACGGATCCAATCCTTGATAACCCCTCTTTGTTACTGCTCTGGTTAAATCAGACGAGATGTCGGCACAGACGAGATGTCGGCACACAAATACAGATGATAAGTATCATTAAGTGTTCAACTAAAATTGAAGTAAAAGGCAAAACACATACCTCGGCTAGAATCATTTAATGCAAGGAAGTACTTAAAACCAAAAAAGGTTTCAAACTTGACGAAACCGAATCAAATCATTCAATATAAGAAAGTACTTAAAACCGAAAAAAGTTTCAAACTAGACAAACCCCAATCCGGCCTCAAAAAAGTTGGTTGTCAAGGAAACGTATCAACAGAAACTTCCAAACCACCTTAATGCCCCCACTTGGGTCACAAACATAAGTTACTAGGTCTGGAAATGGTAAAAGTAGAAATTGGCATTTATAAGCGCTTATAAACTCTCTTAGTGTAGGCATTAGATGTGAATTTGTATAGCCAAGAATTCGAGATTGAGCTTGACTTGATGACATAAGGGTATAGCCGAGAATTCGAGATTGAGCTTGACTTCTTGACATAAGGCTACGGTTGAACCCACTTTGCTTGCTCAAATATTCAATTCGTGTACTTATTGAAGAATCTATCAACTCGGCCATTTACAACTTTACAAACATGTTCTGTTTAGCATTATAAGTTGGGCTCAAAGTTAATAAAACCTTTAACTTGAATTGAAGCTTCATAGGCCATTTGTATTCTACCGAACATACTTAAACGACCAACCATGAGAAATAAAGCTTCAATCCTTGAACACACTTTGCGACAAGTAAAAAAAAGTTGGTAGTTGGGGAATGAACACCACCAATCGTGAATAGTTCTGTAATAAATTAATAGGGAGACGTATATGGCTGTAGAAGACACTAACCACTAACAAGAAGTTCGGGGGAGAGATTTAACCAACCTTAATGTCTCCACTTGGGTTACAGACTCACGTAACTGAATCCAGCAATTCATGACTTTATGAATCGGGTTTATAAATAGTTGTAATTCTTTTTACTCAGCCGATGTGGGAATGCACCAAGTAGGGATTGAAGTATATTTATTGTTTCTTCTAGTTTATACTTATTATCATGGAATTTGTTATTTAGAGAGTCTGTTTATAATGAGGAAAAAGTTAGTTACTATTAACTAACTAAAATTTGTACTCTATTAACCGAAATAATTTTTTAAAGCAAAAAAGACGTTTTATTAAACAATCCGACGAGAAATTACAAGGATATGCTCAACGAATGTGAAGAGCCATTAGCGCTGACGTTAATGTGCTTTATTTTGTTGTACAATTTGATAACCTACAATTAGAAAGTGATTGGTAACCGTATATACAATCATATAATGCATGTTAACAAATAATTGTATTTGACTATTTGATAAATATTATAGAATCTTTTTAACGACAATATTTAGGGATATTGTTAAAGGGCATAAAATTTTCATATAAGCTTTGTTTATGTGACCTTTTGAAGATGAGAACTTTAAAAATCCTAGTTCACTCTTACAATATCAGACATGTTGAATCGAAAACCAAAAACATAAACTGCTTAAAACATGTTTGGGTTTCTTGAAATAGCTTACGAAGAGGATAACTAACTTTTATTGTCAACACCTTACAAGTGTCTTAAACAATTTTGCTTGAATTTTAAACCATTGTATTCTAACTTAACTTCTAAGGTTTTTACTAAAGTCGGAGTAAACGGCAAAACACATACTTCACCTCGAATCATTAATTATAAGAAAGTAATTAAAACCTAAAAAAGGTTTGAAACTAGACAAAACCGAACCTAAAAATCATTCAATATAATTATAACTGAAAAAAGGTTTCAAAGTAGATGAAACCGAACCAATGTGGTCTCAAAAAAAAGATAGTTGTCAAGTGTGAAGGATAATGTTTTCTCATCCATGTTGGGACAAACACAGGGTGAGGTAAAGTATCAACACATAAGTTACCATGCCCGGCAATTGTAAAGGTAGAAATTGGCATTTATAAGCGCTTATAAACTCCTTTGGTCAAGCTATGTGGGACTAACATTCAATTTTGTAAACACTGACAAAAAAAAAAAAAATTAATAAAAAATAAAAATAAAAAAAAAAATCTATGGAGCAAAAAGAATTACTAGAGGAGCTTGCGGATTCGGTAGGAGCGGCAGCCCGATAACTTCCAATTTTTAAGTGTAACCGTGGACGAAAATTCTATCACTTTCTTATGCAACATTACTTTGTGTATGGAGTAGCAAATTGAATGTTTTGAAAAGTTGTAAAAATTAATACATGAAACGATAGATGTGCTTATGTCTCCGTTGTAAGCATTTTGAGCCTAAAACCTTCAACCATTTTGAGCTCGCTCGAAATATGGACATTTGTGCTTTTTTTAAACGGCCAAAATTGCTTATATAAACAAACGTTTGCTAGCAAGATGCTAAGAAAGAAAAAGTAACAAAGGCTTTTAGAGCCATAGGTTCTAATTTGAAACTAAATGTCTCCGGTTTTTTAGCCAACGAAAAGCAAATAATCTAATTACATCAAAAAAGACTACTTCTAGTATAAGATGACTAATTGAAAATAATGTCGTTCCGAAAACGCCATAACACCCAAAGAAGAGTAGTTACAACCGTGAAGATTCTATCCTTGTTAGTTGTCGTAGCTTGCTACCCCTCCAACCAATTAATAAAATCGACCCACAAATGAAGGATAGGTAAACCGCAAGCAAGCCACACACGAACCTTTCTCCAAATAACTACCGCTAACAAACAATCAAAGAAAAGGTGACCACGATGTTAAACCCCTTGATTACAAACTGGACAAACAATAGAAATAATCTTTACTCTTTTGAAGAAAGATTCCAAGGAAGCGAGATAGCATCCAGTTTGAAGCCCCATATAAAAAACGTTAAGTTTCCTCGGGAAAAACTTATACCAAACCATAGTTGTAGCATTCGACGGAAGCAGTTTCTTATTAATACATGATCTCGCTAGCTGAACCTAAAACTCCCACCTTTATTATAAACACCTGGCAGTAGCTGAACCGAACCAGTCCGGTCACAAAAAGGAAGGTTGTCAAGTGAAGGATATGTTTTCTCATTCGTGTAGGGACCAGACGTTGGAGCTGGCAAACTAAGATGTTGCAGCTAGCAAGCTGATACTCAAATAGAATTGAGTAAAGTACCAATAGACCATCCAAAACCACCTTAATGCCCCCACTTGGGTCATAGTCTCATAGACATATGTGACTATGTCCGGCAATTGCAAATGTGGAACGCGTCGGTTACAAAAACTTATAACCTATTATGGGCTAGCGATGTGGGACAAATATATAATCTCAGTTTTCACCTACTAATAATACTAAGACCTGTGATCACTCTATCAGTTCTTCACCTACATTCAAAGTGTAAATGTGAATTGTAGCATGTATCCGGGAATTTGAGATTGAGCTTGGTTTTATTACATAAGGCTGTGCTTGAACACACTTTGCTAGCTTAACAGAGTGCCCGGTCCTTCGAACTGTGACGAGAATGAGGAGGAGCTTGGTTTTAATCATGGTGTTAATAAGGCTCATGGGAGTCGAACCCTGATAGGAAATCATGTTACTACCAATGAACCAACACCTTGATGTTTCAAGCGATATTGAGTTACGTCTTGGTGAAGTAGGAAATGTGTGAAAATATCTTTTTTGAACCACTTTAATGATTGCCGTTACTTCAATGCTCATACATTTGGAACTAAATCTGGTAGCTCAAAAGCTTTTAATAATGTAAACCTAGCAATTTCTTGGTTTGAAGCTCCAATATAGTTTGATTTATGCTATTAAATAAGTAGCTTTTCATTGTCAAAGATAGTTACACCTTTTAAGTTAGCAACACTAAAATAAAGAGAATTAGTGAAATAATGTGTCAAGGGAAAACTAAAAAATCTTTCATTGCAATGCTAAAAATACTTCAAAACTAAAGGCTTCTAGTTCAAAACTAAAGGTTTCTATTAGTTCGTCAAAAGCATAAACCGATTTATGTACAGTAGAGCATTGAAGACGAAAACATCTAACATGCATTCTCTTATAAACTCATTTAGTCATTTAAGAATCGTTCGTAGGAACCTATCTACGCAATACAATTTCGTTTTGAAACGTCGAGACATATTAACATACACCTTACACATCTATTAAATGATTCTTGATTTGGTTTAAAGCTCGTACCAAATTATTTAACCATTTCGTTAGTGACTTTTGAACTAAAAACGGAACAATTGCCAAACACACAAACCTTTCATTCATTGAACCAACCTGATTATAAAAGGTGGTTGTCGGGTTTGATGACAGATCCGAACCTTGATAACCCCTCTTTGTTACTGCTCAGGTTAAATCAGACGAGATGTCGGTACACAAATAAAGATGATAAGTGTCGTTAAGTCGTCAAAATCTTTCAAATATTTTTAAGAGACTACTTAAACTAAAGGCTTCTTTTTGTTCCCCAAAAAGTGAACATAAGTATGTAACATAACCATGTTTATGCGCATTGTTTTTACACTAAAAATTATAACCAATATAAACAACTTATTATGTAAGCTTTAGTTTTGAGTTTAGAGCATTTTAAAGACGAAAACTTTAAACAAACAATCCTACTACCCTATTGCAAGATAAGAGTCAAATCTGAAACGGTTCAAGAATTGCCTTCGATGTTGAAAGCGACATTTTATCAAAACCTTTCATAAACTCATTTTGTCATCAACGACTTTTTCTTTAAAACCGTCATCAAAACCTTGTTGATGATTAAACGGGTTTGTTCGCCCTATTAGTGAGTCGTTTGGTTTGTTAGTTTAGTTTGACTATGACTCGTTGTTGGATTCTTGTGTAACGAACGGTTATACTTTTTGATCTTCAGATCCGTTCTGATGTTATCGTGTTTTAGCCAGAAAAAAAATCAAAACCTTGTTGAGCGTTTTTTTTTTTTTTTTTTTTTTTTTTTTTTTTGAAAATCGGCCTTCGTTCTATTTGAGTTTTCGTTATTTTTGCCAAAAATAAAATAAAATCACCGCTGATTCTTAAAAGATGGAAGTCGGGATTGATGACAGACCCAAACCATGTTAATATTTGAATCACCGTACCATATAACAGACCCAAACCATGTTAATATTTGAATCACCGTACCATATAACACGTTCAAGCCTATGTAGGGACCAAACCGAGGTATTGCTCTGGTTAAGCCAACCTGCCCAAAGTTCCTGACTTGGGTCACAGACTTGGTGCACAAACACATATGTTAACCGGGTATATCATATTCCCCTTCATAAACCATCTTATTGCCCCCACTTGGGTCACAGACTTACGTAACTAAATTCATCAATTGTCATGTTGAGATTAACCTTGTTAAACACGATTAACTTGAGTTCCTCATGCGATGTGGGATTTGCCCTTGGGCTTTACAAAATTCATCAATTGTCATGCTGAGATTAACCTTGTTAAACACGATTAACTTGAGTTCCTCATGCGATGTGGGATTTGCCCTTGGGCTTTACAAAACGTCTTGGTTTCTGTTTTATAAATTTTTTAATTACTGAATATTTAATATAATTCATAAATATAATATGTAATATTTATAATTATATATGTGTATATATATAAAACGACAAGCCTAATTACATTTATGAAATCAATAGGTTCGTCATTAATAAGTTGATAAAAGTCCATTGTTCTAATATATATATAAGTTTTTAATTTTTTCGCGAAAAAGGGCTGATGATATATATATATATATATATATATATATATATATATATATATATATATATATATATATATATATATATATATATATATATATATATATATATATATATATTTGGTACGTTGAATCCGCCAAGCACAATCCCTCCTAAGCGTCTAGTCTAGCAACTAGATAGCTTCAAGCCAAATCTTCTAGTACCTATAAAAAGGTAAACAACGAGGGAGTAAGCAAAAGCTTAGTGAGTTCAATACTTATATGCATACATACATAACCTGCTTCCTTGCACAAACAAACATAAACCCGCATACAAGCTAGTAAATCAACCGCATACTTACACAAATCCTCATACATGCTAGCATCGCAAAAGCATTTTAATACAATATACTGTAATATGCTACACAACAACATACAAAAATATGGTTAACCATACACAATAGCGTTAGTCATCAAATGAATTAACACTACCATACAAGTGCACATGGCCGCGAAGGCACCTTCCGGATGGCACCGCCATGTACACACGAATGTGGTCACCGGAGAGTGTATTCGTTGAGTGACACTCACCACATCCCGAAACAACATGTGGCCGCCGAAGAGTTAATAACACTCGCTACACTTAAATTGCAATCGTGGTCGCGAAGAGTGAAACCTTCCGGTAAACACTCACCACCTTTCATCATGTGGCCACGAAGAGTGAACCTTACATCCGAATGTCACTCGCCACATCTCATGTGGCCAACGAAGAGTGAATCCTTTAGCCCGGTGTCACTCGCCACTTCACCTACAAGCAAAAAACTTATATACATGCACATATAAATACTCCACTCACCTTGAAACGCAAGCACACACCATGTATATATTACCATCGCCACCGCATCCAAGCAAGAAATCACCTATATAGATATAGGCACACAAACACATAAACACTTATTCTCTAAAAGAGAATCTAATATCAACACCCTTAACCAAGGGTTTCCACCTTGCTCACTAACACTCGCCCATTTAGACATCTAAATGCACATCACTAAATTACCACTACGGGTGGTAATTCCGACCCATTCCAATAAGCACAAACTATACTTATGCTCTTGAACCTACAAAACCAACCCAAAAGTGCAACTCGACCCAAATTGCACTTAACTAGCAAAACAAGTCAAGTTTGACCCATAATAACCATTACTAGTGATTATGTCATAAAATCCCTAATTTAACACTTAACACGAATGTTTGACTTCCAATTGACCAAGGTTAGGTTTAATCAAGTTAACCCACTTTGACTAGTCAAATTACACCCAAAACAGCCACAATCACCAACGACTAGTGTTTTATTTCAAAGTCATCATTTGGCACCAAAAACCTAGAACACTTGACCCGTTCCAACATAAAACCCATTTTGACCTTAATTAGGGTTTATACCCAAAATTAAGCTAACTCAACACCAAAATCATTAGTACACAAGGGTTCTAGTGTTTAAACCAACACATGCAAGACCCAAACTTGAAATTTTATCAATTAAAACCCTAGGTCTCCCAAATTCGGGTTTACATACATGAATCACCCCCAAAATTACCAAAAAAGCAAGAAGTGGGGTTTACAAACCCATCACTAACTCAAACCCTAGACTTTTATCAAAACCTAAGTACTAAAAATTAGAGTTGTGACTTACCACCACTACCCAAACGTAGCTAAGAACGAGAGGAACAATGTTTACTCTTGCAACTTTGATCGATTCACACTTCTTCTTCATGATTTGCCTCTTTCTCTCACTAAAATGGAGTTTTCTCTTTCTAGAAAGGTGAGAGATTAGATATGAAGTGGATGGGGGTGAAAATGAGATAAGGATTGGGTTTGGTCAGTTTTGTGGCCAAAAACCCGGCCACCACGCTAAAGGGCCAATTTACCCCTCATTAAACCCTTTGAAAAACGTGACAAAAAAATGTTGGTAACAGGCCACCCGCGGCGCGGCTCCACACCTAAATCAAAGTTGGAATGTTTTAATTGTTCACCCTTCAGTATCTGGCATTAGCCGCGGCGCGGCTTAACGCCCCGCGATGCAAAATTTGAAAATGCATAAGTGTTGGTAGACTTTTAGTGGCACTTTTCAGGTGCATCAAATTCAGGATGTTACAATGGGGGTGTAATCTGTAGTGACCCGAACTTTTCCATGTTTATATATATATTAAATGAAATTGTTATTTACATGATTAAGTGTTTTCAATATGTTAAGCAATCAAACTTGTTAAGACTTGATTAATTGAAATAGGTTTCATATAGACAATTGACCACCCAAGTTGACCGGTGATTCACGAACGTTAAAACTTGTAAAAACTATATGATGACATATATATATGGTTATATATATAGTTAACATGATATTATGATAAGTAAACATATCATTAAGTATATTAATAATGAACTACATATGTAAAAACAAGACTACTAACTTAATGATTTTGAAACGAGACATATATGTAACGATTATCGTTGTAACGACATTTAATGTATATATATCATATTAAGAGATATTCGTACATCATAATATCATGATAATATAATAATTTAAAATCTCATTTGATATTATAAACATTGGGTTAACAACATTTAACAAGATCGTTAACCTAAAAGTTTCAAAACAACACTTACATGTAACGACTAACGATGACTTAACAACTCAGTTAAAATGTATATACATGTAGTGTTTTAATATGTATTCATACACTTTTGAAAGACTTCAAGACACTTATCAAAATACTTCTACTTAACAAAAATGCTTACAATTACATCCTCGTTCAGTTTCATCAACAATTCTACTCGTATGCACCCGTATTCGTATTCGTACAATACACAGCTTTTAGATGTATGTACTATTGGTATATACACTCCAATGATCAGCTCTTAGCAGTCCATGTGAGTCACCTAACACATGTAGGAACCATCATTTGGCAACTAGCATGAAATATCTCATAAAATTACAAAAATATGAGTAAACATTCATGACTTATTTACATGAAAACAAAATTACATATCCTTTATATCTAATCCATACACCAACGACCAAAAATACCTACAAACACTTTCATTCTTCAATTTTATTCATCTAATTGATCTCTCTCAAGTTCTATCTTCAAGTTCTAAGTATTCTTCATAAATTCTACAAGTTCTAGTTTCATAAAATCAAGAATACTTCCAAGTTTGCTAGCTTACTTTCAATCTTGTAGAGTGATCATCCAATTCTTATTTACACTAAGATATCTTTCTAATACAAGGTAATACTCATATTCAAACTTTGATTCAATTTCTATAACTATAAAAATCTTATTTCGAGTGAAAATCTTACTCGAACTGTTTTCGTGTCATGATTCTGCTTCAAGAACTTTCAAACCATCCAAGGATCCTTTGAAGCTAGATCCATTTTTCTAATTTTTAGTAGCTTTATCCAGAAAACTTGAGGTAGTAATGATGTTCATAACATCATTCGATTCATACATATAAAGCTATCTTATTCGAAGGTTTAAACTTGTAATCACTAGAACATAGTTTAGTTAATTCTAAACTTGTTCGCAAACAAAAGTTAATCCTTCTAACTTGAATTTTAAAATCAACTAAACACATGTTCTATATCTATATGATATGCTAACTTAATGATTTAAAACCTGGAAACACGAAAAACACCGTAAAACCGGATTTACGCCATCGTAGTAACACCGCGGGCTGTTTTGGGTTAGTTAATTAAAAACTATGATAAACTTTGATTTAAAAGTTGTTATTCTGGGAAAATAATTTTTCTTATGAACATGAAACTATATCCAAAAATCATGGTTAAA
The DNA here is from genome assembly GCF_046630445.1 of Rutidosis leptorrhynchoides. Taxonomy (NCBI): domain Eukaryota; kingdom Viridiplantae; phylum Streptophyta; class Magnoliopsida; order Asterales; family Asteraceae; genus Rutidosis; species Rutidosis leptorrhynchoides. Next base: position 79,738,579 of record NC_092343.1, read on the forward strand.
CTCAAAGTGGAAGTATGTTTTTCAAAATGGTCATCAAGACGTCGTTCTTTCGACTGAAATGACTACCTCTTACAAAAATGACTTTTAACTTATATTTTCGACTATAAACCTATACCTTTTCTATTTAGATTCATAAAATAGAGTTCAATATGAAACCATAGCAATTTGATTCACTCAAAACGGATTTAAAACGAAGAAGTTATGGGTAAAACAAGATTGAATAATTTTTCTTGTTGTAGCTACGTGAAAATTGGTAACAAATCTATATTAATCATATCCTAGCTAACTTATATTGTATTATACATGTATTCTAATATATTATGTAATCTTGGGATACCATAGACACGTATACAAATGTTTTGACATATCATATCGACCCATGTGTATATATTATTTGGAACAACCATAGACACTCTATATGCAGTAATGTGGGAGTTAGCTATACATGGTTGAGGTTGATTCTAAAAATATATATACTTTGAGTTGTGATCTAGCCTGAGACATGTATACACTGGGTCGTGGATTGTTTCAAGATAATATATATCAATTTTTTTCTGTACATCTAACTTTGGACAACTAGTTGTAGGTTACTAACGAGGACAGCTGACTTAATGAACTTAAAACATCAAAATGTATTAAAAGTGTTGTAAATATATTTTGAACATACTTTGATATATATGTACATATTTGTTATAGGTTCGTGAATCGACCAGTGGCCAAGTCTTACTTCCCGACGAAGTAAAAATATGTGAAAGTGAGTTATAGTCCCACTTTTAAAATCTAATATTTTTGGGATGAGAATACATGCAGGTTTTATAAATGATTTACAAAATAGACACAAGTACGTGAAACTACATTCTATGGTTGAATTATCGAAATCGAATATGCCCCTTTTTATTAAGTCTGGTAATCTAAGAATTAGGGAACAGACACCCTAATTGACGCGAATCCTAAAGATAGATCTATCGGGCCCAACAAGCCCCATCCAAAGTACCGAATGTTTTAGTACTTCGAAATTTATATCATGTCCGAAGGAGGATCCCGGAATGATGGGGATATTCTTATATATGCATCTTGTTAATGTCGGTTACCAGGTGTTCACCATATGAATGATTTTTATCTCTATGTATGGGATGTATATTGAAATATGAAATCTTGTGGTCTATTGTTACGATTTGATATATATATATAGGTTAAACCTATAACTCACCAACATTTTTTGTTGACGTTTTAAGCATGTTTATTCTCAGGTGATTATTAAGAGCTTCCGCTGTTGCATACTTAAATAAGGACAAGATTTGAAGTCAATGCTTGTATGATATTGTGTAAAAACTGCATTCAAGAAACTTATTTCGTTGTAACATATTTGTATTATAAACCATTATGTAATAGTCGTGTGTAAACAGGATATTTTAGATTATCATTATTTGATAATCTACGTAAAGCTTTTTAAACCTTTATTGATGAAATAAAGGTTATGGTTTGTTTTAAAATGAATGCAGTCTTTGAAAAACGTCTCATATAGAGGTCAAAACCTCGCAACGAAATCAATTAATATGGAACGTTTTTAATCAATAAGAACGGGACATTTCATAATCCCTCTTCTTCAATCATTCGTAAGCAGTAGAATTAGTGGCACTAATCACTTTGATCGATTATTTTGATGCAAAATTAGGCTTTGAAGGTTTTACCTTCACCCATTTGGTCGATTTATGATGTAAATTAAGGTTTGAGTTACCTCTTGTAGCTTTCTGAGATAATCGATTGTTTTTTTAGTTAGATTTTGAGTTGTCGTTGCAGGTGACCGTATGGTTGCCGTCAGTGACTTCATGGTTGTTTTCGGCTGCCTCTGCTACTGCCATCACAACTCTGCTAAGTTTCTATTTGTGCCACAATTTGGGATAACCAAGGAGCTTAAAACAGTTGATTATTGTGTGTCCTAGCATTCCACACAGCTGCTGAGGTGGTTGATGGTGGATTGTGATGACAGTTTTAGTTTTGGTTTCGGGAATGGTTGATGGTTGACAGAAAATATCCAGGTAACTTCTTCCATTATATGTTGAGGTGCCGTCTAAAATCGACATGGCATCTTGGTTTACCGAGCTACGGTCAATTTGAGCCATGGTAGCTTTATTTTTGGTAGATGATTGAGACATAAATCATTGCTAAGATCTAGGATCAGCAATCTCGTTCTGATACCATGTTATAATTGAGAATGAAATGATTGTAAAGAAATTGTATTGATCAGTTTTATTGATAAGCTTGAATTTGTACAATCTGAATTGAATTCAGTTTACATTTGATAAGTCTTTTATATATAAAACATGTAACAACTATTTCCTTATAAGGGTAAGGCTCCAGTACACTTTGAAACCCCTTTTACATTTATGGAAATGGAAGGTTGTGTTGGACCCATTACTTGGCAACTAGTTGTGTTCTTGTGACATGTTCAAAATGTTAAAGGATGAAATGAACTTTCTGATCCCAAGAAGTCAAATTACCAAATAGTAATTTGACTTTTACTCATGATTTGCTGTTGTATTCTAACACAAACCTTGATAACCCCTCTTTGTTAGGTTAAATCAGACTAGATGTCGGTACACAAATACAGATAACAAGTATCATTAAGTCGTCAAAATCTTTCAAATATTTTTAAGAGACTACTTGTAAACTAAAGGCTTCTTTTTGTTCCCCCCAAAAGTGAACAAAAGTATGTAACATAATCGTGTTTATGTGCATTGTTTTTACACTGAAAATTAGAGCGCTCCCATCGTTTTCATCCAGACGGTTGCCCAAGCCATCACCTACCAGGGCGCCGATAGCAGCAAGCCGCCTAGGAGCTCGCCCACCTTATCATTCTGCTGCTCGTGCTTCATAATCATTTTGTTGGACGGATGAATTGAGTCTATGATGATGCAACGGTCAAATTTTTTTGCCGTTGCAAAATTAATATTCTTTTTTTTTTTTCTTTTTGTTATACAAACACACATACATTTCAAACACATACATTTCATATACATTTCATATTCAATATCAAATATCATCTCAAATTATCAATCATTTTCTAAATTATAATCAATCCAAACAACCTAAATTCCGATCCGATGTAAATGTGGTATTAACGATCATGAATACCACTAATAATCGAGCACTTGAAGCACTCGAAACACTTGATCATTTGGATGAGTTAAGCGATAATGAAGAAGTTGAACCCGTACCAAGAGCACCTAGAAGATATTTATATAGAGATCGCGAAGGTCGCGCAAAAGCTTTATGGAATGATTATTTTTTCGAAAATTGTACGTTTCCAAACGATTATTTTCGTAGACGTTATCGAATGCGCAAAACTTTGTTTTTTTTGTATATGTCAAGGTATATTGAATTTTTCTCAAGCTCTGATTCCCGAGTATTTTACTTATTTTCATCAAAGACGCGATGCTTGTGGATTACTTGGTTTTAATATTGTTCAAAGAGTAACATCCGCCATACGTAAACTAGCGTATGCTGCGTCGGTCGATCTTTTTGATGAGTATTTGCATATGGGTGAACAAACCTCATATGATTGTGTAAACAAAATTTGCAAATGTATTTTTCACTTGTACGCAACTGAATATTTAAGAAAACCAACTGCACAAGATGTGCAACGTTTGACCGCTAAACATGCTCAAATACATGGGTTACCGGGGATGTTAGGAAGCATCGATTGTATGCATTAGATGTGAATTTTATAGCCGAGAATTCGAGATTGAGCTGGACTTGATGACATAAGGCTACGCTTGAACACACTTTGCTTGTTCAAATATTCAAGTAGTGTACTTATTGAAGAATCTATCAACTCGACCAATTATGTTAGAAATAAGGGTTAGAATTGACTGCCCAGAATTGATTCTTGAATTTTGTGTTCACTTTCTCTATAAAGTATATCGACCCAACGATTGCCTCGGTTCCACGAATCTTTACAGAGATAAGACAAGAATACAATTAGTGTTTTTGGCACTAAAATCACTAATCAAATTATCAGAGAGATTGTGTGTTTTTTGTTCTTTAGAATGAAAGCAAAGTCCTCAATATATAAGAGGTGAAAAGGTGCGACGAAAGGATGTAACCCTTCAATGTAAATATGCAACCTTTCAACTAAAAGATGCAATTCTTCGTTTACACCTTTTAGAAAATGACATCACTCTTCATGAAATGATGTAACCATTCATGGTTACCTTTCATCAAAAGATGCAATTTCCAAGACCTTATTGAATTAACTCCAATGAGCATGCACTCCACACTCTCCAAACTCGTCATTGAGCTTAATTCGATAAGCGTTTGCTTTCTAGTAAATCCTAATTAACTAAAATGACTGTTGATAACACAAAAATCACCAACAAATCCCCCCCATTTTAGTGTAATCCTCGATTTACTAAAATAATTAAATAAATAGAACAAACTAATGCATAAATGAAAATGTTTCAGAAATTGAATTTTCACTTAGTATAATATTTACGAGAATTCGAGAACCAGAGTGTTTCAAAAATTGAACCCTTCAACTCATATGAAAACTATAAAATATTATACACATCGGTTTCTTACATATCTCTAAGACAATCTTGACACTATTATAAGTCATGTGTCCCAATCCTCTAGTGAACATATTGGCATCTAAGTCCAAAGCTCCATTGAAGAGGCAAAACTTCATGTTCACATAGGTAGTTCTTTTACATCTTGCACCCTCATTTGCAATTTTTCAAAAGAACTATTAAGAAGTTAAACTTCAACCTAACTCCACTTATGGGTGTAAACACATACTTTGGGATCATAATATTTATGTGTTTCAATCTTCAGAAAGTAAGTTTACCTCATTGAATTCAGCTCCTAGCGTTGTACTAGAAAGGAATTGGGCGTCTCACTTTGGAAGATCTGGTTGGACTTCAATCCCACATCATTAGCCAACTTTTGCGCGCTTTCGATTAATGCTTTTGTCAAGTGATTTAGTCAAACTTTGTTGTGACCAACAAAATTCACATATATCACTCCATTCGTGATCAACTCGCGAAACATAGTATGTCTAAGGCATAAGTATCTAGATTTTCCCTTGTACATTTAACTATACGCCTTAGCCAACCAATATCCCATAATTAGGAATCTAAATGGACATTACTCTCATTCACCTTGACTTCAATCAATTTCCCTTAGTAATCCTTTAATCCAAGGAATTACCAAGTTCAACCAATAATCCAAGGAATTACCAAGTTCTTATTATACCATAAGTAACTTGCAAATACTCAAACTTATTGATTGATAAGTCATTGCATTTGTCCACTTTCCATAAGTCACCAATGTAAACCTATAATTGTACACCCTTGATAATGGATACTTATTATCATTTTGTGCACGATTATTACCATTACATTGGATAGTGAGATTATGATTATAAACGCACATTTGTCAATCCACTTCTATAACCAAGAAGAAATGACAATAAGTTTATAGTGTCAGTAATCTCAACATCAATCTTTTGATCCAAGATACCTCATCTATACCAAGTGTAAAACCAATAACTTGTAGATGCATAATCCTCTTGATCGATAGCAAACTCAATATAATTTCAATATGCCTTAAGAATTCCACATAGTGAATTAAACCATAAACCATGGTTGACTTTTACAAGTACTAAAGTACTTGAGCTTCATCACAATGAATTCCACTAGACCATGCTTAATCTTTCTAACACTATGCTATATTGGTCACTTGATGTAATCACATACATCATACCACCACTTTTCAAAGCAACCCGGTAATTAGAAACAATTAAGCAACATCTAATCCTTGTTCCATATCAAAATATATTCGTTTCACTAATTTGCACCATTTTGATATATCATCAAATGATTTGTGGACATATTGATAAGGCTAAAAAGGAACATATATTTCATAGCATTATCCCCCAAGAAAGACAAGATTTTAGTTGCAATTGTTCCATTTTCAAGTAATTTTCGTTTATATTAAATAAGTGCGAAGACAAAAGGCGAAAATGACGAATTGAAGACACAAAGGTCCAAAAAGCTCAAAAGTACAAGATACAATCAAAAAGGTTCAAATTATTGATGAAGAACGTCTAAAAATGACAAGAGTACAAGTTACAAAACGCAAAGTACACGATATAAAATAGTACGCAAGGGCGTTCGAAAATCCGGAACCGGGACATGAGTCAACTCTCAACGCTCGACGCAACGGTGTAAAAATTATGAGTCAACTATGCACATGAATAAAATATAATATTTAAATAATTCATAATAAGAATAATAATAAATAATATAAAGTTGTTAATTGAGCATAGTTAAGGGGTCATAAGTGAAAATTTCATTTCATAATTCGCCTATAAAATCAAGTTGTGTCGATCAATTTTAGGTACAACTTTTTCTATCCTCTTTTTATCTATATATCGATCAAATATCTATATCTAATATCCAATATCTATATTTATAATTCTCTATCATAATGTTAATGTAATCAGATATAACAATAATCTTAATTTTAATTTTAAATTATGATAATAATAAGATTTATGATAGAGATCGTTTGAGTGTATAAAGTCGAAATTCTGTCCGTGTAACGCTACGCTATTTTTAATCATTGTAAGTTATGTTCAACCTTTTTACATTAATGTCTCGTAGCTAAGTTATTATTATGCTTATTTAAAACGAAGTAATCATGATGTTGGGCTAATTACTAAAATTGGGTAATTGGGCTTTGTACCATAATTGGGGTTTGGACAAAAGAACGACACTTGTGGAAATTAGACTATGGGCTATTAATGGACTTTATATTTGTTTAACTAAATGATAGTTTGTTAATGTTAATATAAAGATTTACAATTGGGCGTCCCTATAAATTACCATACACACTCAATCGGACACGATGGGCGGGGTATTTATATGTACGAATAATCGTTCATTTAACCGGACACAGGAATGGATTAATAGCCACTAGAATAATTAAAACAGGGGTGAAATTATGTACAAAGGACACTTGGTATAATTGATAACAAAATATTAAAACCTTGGGTTACACTCAGTCGACATCCTGGTGTAATTATTAAACAAAGTATTAAAATCTTGTTACAGTTTAAATCCCCAATTAGTTGGAATAGTTGACTTCGGGAATAAGGATAATTTGACGAGGACACTCGCACTTTATATTTATGACTGATGGACTGTTATGGACAAAAACCAAACGGACATATTAAATAATTCAGGACAAAGGACAATTAACCCATGGGCATAAAATTAAAATCAACACGTTAAACATCATGATTACGGAAGTTTAAATAAGCATAATTCTTTTATTTCATATTTAATTTCCTTTATTTTATATTTAATTGCACTTCTAATTATCGCATTTTTATTGTTATTGTATTTAATTGCACTTTTAATTATCGTACTTTTTAATTATCGCAAGTTTATTTTATCGCACTTTTATTATTCGCAATTTCATTATCGTTATTTACTTTATGCTTTAATTTAAGTCTTGTATTTATTTTTAATATTTTACATTTGGTTTTAACTGCGACTAAAGTTTTAAAATCGACAAACCGGTCATTAAACGGTAAAAACCCCCTTTATAATAATAATATTACTTATATATATATATATTTGTATTTTTATAAAAGTAAACTAATATAGCGTTAAACTTTGTTTAAAAAGATTCCCTGTGGAACGAACCGGACTTACTAAAAACTAAACTACTGTACGATTAGGTACACTGCCTATAAGTGTTGTAGCAAGGTTTAGGTATATTCCATCCGTAAATTAATTAAAACTTGTGTAGTATTTTGTCTTAAAAAATAATACTATTTCGTACCCTCACGCTACGACATCAAGTTTTTGGCGCCGCTGCCGGAGAACGCTAAAACGCTATATTTTTAATTTTTATTAATAAAATAAAAAAAAAAACAGGTATGCCAACAAGCCACGAGTTAAAAGGACTTGTTAAATTGCAAGTTGGACAAAAAGATGATTATGTTGCGTTATTAAATTGTGACAATTACGAAAAACTACACGGGCATTCATAATAAGTGTTGTCACCCTTTGTCCCCATAACACAGTTAAAAGTTTATTCCTACTTGCATCTTGGGTCTTGTACAAGTGTATGCTTACATAGTATTAACGATACTATATGTTATGATTTTATGATTTTATGTAGGAATTATGCTTTATTTAAATGTTAATTATGCTTTTCATAATTCCTTTATGCTTTTCACCTTATGCTTTTCATAATACCTTTATTTTCATAACATAATTCCTTTATTTAAAAAAATTGGAGGGCCGATCAATAATGGACAAGTAAAAGAGACGTGTGCTTTTTCTTCTTCTTTTAGACCAACAATTACTTTAAAGATAATCCCCATTGTAAGTTAAAAAAAAAAAAAAAACGTTAAAAAAAAAAAAACACAATTATATACTTTTTTCTTTTCTTCCTTCTTGGTCCACACACACCCACTCAAAACCACTACTTTTTCCCTCTAGTTGTCTTAAAAAAAAAATAATAAAAAAATAAAAATAAAAAAATAAAATAAAATCTTTTTGTTGTCGCTATGTAGATTAAAGGCCATATATTTCTTTGTCTGAATCAGTACTACTTGATTCCAAGTTGAAAACAAGATGACAAAACTTGTTAGCCGTCGTTTTCTTAATTTTTTTTTATTTTTTTTTCCCATTAAAAAGTTGTGGTCACCATGATTGCCAGCACATATACATCTCCAAGAAAGACATATATAAAGGTTTTGAATAATATATTAAGTTGTGGTCACCATTATTTACTATTTACTATTCACTAAAAAGAAAGACATATTATTTAATACATATTGTACGTTTTCTTTTATAAGTTGTGGTCACCATAGTTCATTTATATAAAAAAAATTTAAAAATTAAAAACTAAAAATAATATATTTTCAAGTTTTTGTCTATTTATAAAAATAAAAAATAAAAATCACTAAGAGTAGTTTTCCTTACTAGTATTTGCCATAGTTATTTTTACTCCTAGATTTTTAGGCTTTGCCGTAGAATTCCTTAAGTGCTTTTTCTTTAGACTAAGATTTAGGTACTTTAGAATTTTGCGACGCCTTTTTAAGTTTTAGTTTCTTTTTAAGTTATTTCCATTTGGGATTTAGTTTTTCTTGTAAGCTTTAATATTTTTAGACACCTTTTACTATGTACCAATTATCATTCCAATTAGTAATTTCAATTTGCGATTATAATTTTAAGTTAGTTGTAGTAATAAGGTTAGGTTAGTCAAGTATTTTTAAGTTTTTATAAGTTTCTTTTATTTTTCCGTCACCTTTTATTTTTCAACCATTTTTCTCTTTCGACCTTTTCCGAAGAACTCTTTTTCTTTCTTATTTCTCGCTATTCTAGTTTTAGGACATAGATTTTTATTCTACTTCTATTCTAAATTTCTTAAAATTACGAAAATTTATTTTAAGTGGTTAAATTAATAGACATCAAAATTTTCTGGTTCGTAGTAATAGTTGAATTTGTACGTGGACCGGGTTATTGGAGCCAAACAGTCCTCAATTATATTGAGACCAAACGAATCCTGCCCCTCTGCTGCATCTTTTGGCTATTCGAAACGTGGGCAAAATCAGAAAAGTCTATTGATTGGATAACTTATATAATTTTTCTTTCCTTTTTAAAAACTAATAGGATATTCAGTGAATGCACCGAGCAAGACGTTCACAACCTTTTGTACGTTCACCACCTGTAACTAGATCAAGACATTTAACAAATATAACCGCCGTTGATTTCTCTTTAGAATCGTCATCCAGTCAACCATGTACTTCAGTTCAAATTTCCGATAATCCATTTTTTGAACCCGACCTCACAATTGAGAATCTGGAGAATATTCAGGAACGGTTCGTAGACCCTGATCCATTAAACTTTCCTCCGGAACCACCAATCATTCAAACAGAGATTGTTGAGGAACGAACCATTAAATCAGAATCCTCTAGTGATTCCGATTCAACAAATTCAATTATGGAAAATCTAGAACCTCTAAGTATGGAAGACCGAATGAGAGCTAAACGCACTGGCCAAGGTCACGCAATTACTCATCCAGACATTAATGCGCCAGATTATGAAATCAAAGGACAAATTCTACACATGGTGACTAATCAATGCCAATTTAGTGGTGCGCCGAAGGAAGATCCAAATGAACATCTACGTACCTTTAATAGGATCTGCACACTATTTAAAATCCGAGAAGTGGAGGATGAACAGATATATCTCATGTTATTTCCCTGGACTTTAAAGGGAGAAGCCAAAGATTGGTTGGAATCGTTACCTGAAGGGGCGATTGATACATGGGATGTTTTAGTTGACAAGTTTCTTAAACAATTCTTTCCGGCATCCAAAGCCGTAAGACTTCAAGCAGAAATTGTTACGTTTACACAGAAGCCAAATGAAACTCTATATGAGGCATGGACAAGATATGGAAAGTTGTTAAGAGGATGTCCGCAACATGGTTTAGACACCTGTCAAATAGTACAAATATTCTACCAAGGATGCGACATCACTACAAGGAAAGACATAGATATAGCAGCTGGTGGTTCTATTATGAAGAAAACCGAAACTGATGCTTACAAAATAATTGATAACACTGCTTCCCACTCACATGAGTGGCACCAAGAAAAATATATCGTTAGATCATCTAAAGCAGTTAGAGCCGATTCTAGCCATGACTTAGATTCCATTTCCGCAAAGATAGATGCTGTGGAAAGACGAATGGAAAAGATGACTAAGGATATTCACTCAATACGAATTAGTTGTGAGCAGTGTGGAGGACCACATTTGACAAAAGATTGTCTCAGTATTGAATTAACAATGGAACAAAGAGAGAATATTTCATACATAAACCAAAGGCCTGGAAATAATTATCAGAATAATTATCAACCGCCAAGACCGATTTACAATCAAAACCAGAATTATAACCGAAATATTCCATACAACAACCAACAAGGTCCTACCAATCAACACGTATCCAATAATACTTACAATCAGCAAAGACCTAATTTTCAAAACAAACCACCACAACAAACCGATGATAAAAAGCCGAATTTAGAAGATATGATGACGAAGCTAGTTGAAACTCAAACGCAGTTTTTCACATCTCAAAAACAAACCAATGAACAAAATGCTCAAGCATTTAGAAATCAACAAGCTTCTATTCAAAATCTGGAATAAGAAGTGAGTAACCTAGCAAGGTTAATAGGTGAAAGAAAACCGGGAAGTCTACCTAGTGATACAAATGCTAACCCCCGGAATGAAACAGCTAAAGCCATTACCACAAGAAGTGGTACAACACTTAAACCACCGGAAATACCTGTAACTTCTGATGAAACTATACCTACTCCACAAGAACCACAACCTGATCAAGATAAGGAAAAAGAACCGGTAGTTGAAAAGGTTAATGAAGATAGCACAGTTAAGGCTAAACCTTATGTTAAACCATATCAACCACCACTTCCTTATCCGAGTAAAATGAAGAAAGAGAAACTTGAAGCCGAGCAATCCAAATTCTTGGATATGTTTAAACAGATAAATGTAAATCTTCCTTTCATTGATGTGATTTCAGGAATGCCTAGATATGCTAAATTCTTGAAAGATCTAATTTCAAATAGAAAGAAAATGGAAGAACTCTCGGCTGTTACTATGAATGCTAATTGTTCAGCAGTGCTGTTGAATAAGATACCAGAAAAACTATCTGATCCAGGAAGTTTCACAATTCCATGTTTTCTGGGTAGTCTTAGTTCAATAGAAGCATTGGCAGACTTAGGTGCTAGTATAAATCTAATGCCGTATTCACTATACACTAAACTAGACCTTGGAGAATTGAAACCAACCAGAATAAGCATACAACTAGCCGATAGATCAATAAAATATCCTAGAGGGATAATGGAAAACATGCTAGTTAAAGTTGGTACTTTAGTATTTCCAGTAGATTTTGTTGTTCTGGACATGGAAGAAGATTCTCAAGTTCCTCTCATATTAGGAAGACCATTCTTAAACACGGCTAAAGCAATGATAGACGTGTTCGGTAAGAAACTGACCCTAAGTATAGAGGACGAGAGTGTTACCTTTTCAGTTGATAGAGCAATGCAACAACCGCAATCTGCAGATGATACATGTTATTATATTCAAACTATAGATGCACATGCAGAATTATTAGAAGAATTTCCAGAATTACAAGGAACAGGAGAATGTTCTTTAGGAGAAGGAACAGAACAAATTGATGAAGCTGAAATGTTAGATACACTAATAGCTAATGGATATGAACCAACAACAGAAGAAATTCAAATGCTAAAAGAAGAAGACAAATATCGATACAAATCATCGATAGAAGAACCTTCGAAATTAGAGTTAAAGCCACTTCCAAACCATTTGGAATACGCTTATTTACATGGTGAATCTGAATTACCTGTAATAATATCGTCTTCTCTTACTGAAAATGAGAAATCACAACTCATTTCTGTGTTGAAAGCTCATAAACCAGCCATTGCATGGAAGATTCATGATATTAAAGGAATAAGTCCTTCGTATTGCACACATAAAATCCTTATGGAAGAAGGTCATAAAACGTATGTGCAACGCCAACGAAGACTAAATCCTAATATGCAAGATGTAGTTAAGAAAGAGATTATTAAACTGCTAGATGCAGGTCTAATTTATCCAATCTCTGATAGTCCATGGGTAAGCCCAGTTCAATGCGTACCTAAGAAGGGTGGCATGACTGTCATTACAAATGAGAAAAATGAGCTTATTCCTACTAGGACTGTAACAGGATGGCGTGTATGTATTGATTATAGAAAATTAAATGACGCCACCAGAAAAGATCACTTTCCCTTACCTTTCATAGATCAAATGTTGGAAAGATTAGCCGGAAATAGTTACTATTGTTTTCTAGATGGATTTTCCGGATATTTTCAAATTCCAATAGCACCCGAAGATCAAGAGAAAACCACATTCACGTGCCCTTATGGTACTTTTGCTTACAAACGCATGCCATTTGGACTTTGCAACGCCCCTGCAACTTTTCAAAGGTGTATGATGGCGATTTTTCACGACATGATAGAAGAATGCATGGAAGTTTTCATGGATGAATTTTCAGTCTTCGGTGATACATTTGAATCATGTCTAGTTAATCTGGAACGAATGCTCCTTAGATGTGAACAATCAAACCTAGTTCTTAATTGGGAGAAATGCCATTTCATGGTTAAAGAAGGCATCGTTCTTGGACATAAAATTTCAAAAGAAGGAATTGAAGTGGATAAAGCTAAAGTAGATGTAATTGCTAAACTTCCACATCCCACCAATGTTAGAGGAGTTAGGAGTTTTCTAGGGCATGCCGGTTTTTACCGACGTTTCATACAAGATTTTTCTAAAATTGCCACTCCTATGAATAAACTCCTAGAAAAGGATGCTCCATTCATCTTTTCAGATGAGTGTATCAAATCTTTTAATATTCTTAAAGAGAAACTCACTAATGCACCGATCATGATAACACCAAATTGGAATCTACCATTTGAACTAATGTGCGATGCAAGTGATTTTGCAATGGGAGCCGTTTTAGGACAAAGGATTGAAAAACGATTTCAACCTATATATTATGCTAGTAAGACGTTACAAGGAGCACAAACAAACTATACAACTACTAAGAAAGAACTTCTTGCTATTGTCTTTGCTTTTGACAAATTTCGATCATATCTCGTTCTAGCAAAAATGGTGGTCTATACCGACCATTCTGCTCTTAGATACCTATTTTCAAAACAAGATGCTAAACCAAGATTAATCCGTTGGATCTTACTCTTACAAGAGTTTGATATTGAAATCCGAGATAAAAGAGGAGCAGAAAATCTCGCCGCTGATCATCTTTCTCGTCTTGAAAATCCCGAATTAGAAGTTCTAAATGAATCAGCCATACAAGACAACTTTCCTGATGAATATCTATTGAAGATAGATTATAAAGAAATCCCATGGTTTGCAGACTATGCAAATTATTTAGTATGTGAATTCCTTGAAAAAGGATTATCGTACCAAAGACGAAAGAAATTCTTCAGTGATATAAAACACTATTTCTGGGAAGATCCACATCTGTTTAAAAGTTGTCCCGATGGAATAATACGCCGATGTGTATTTGGAGATGAAGCTTGTAAAATATTAAACCATTGTCACACAAGACCAACAGGAGGGCATTATGGGCCTCAACTAACAGCAAGAAAAGTTTATGATGCTGGATTCTATTGGCCTACAATTTTCAAAGACGCACATCTTCTTTGCAAATCCTGTGATGCATGTCAAAGGGCCGGAAAAATAAGTCAACGTGATGAAATGCCACAAAATGTCATCCAAGTATGTGAAGTATTTGACATTTGGGGTATTGACTTTATGGGTCCATTTCCAAAATCTCATAATAATCTATATATACTCGTAGCCATTGATTATGTATCTAAATGGGCGGAAGCACAAGCTCTCCTAACTAACGATGCACGAGTTGTAGTCAACTTTTTAAAACGTCTTTTTGCAAGGTTTGGAACACCGAAAGCTTTAATAAGTGATCGGGGTACTCATTTCTGTAATAATCAACTTGAGAAAGTTCTTAAAAGATATGGAGTAACTCATAAAATCTCCACCGCATATCATCCACAAACAAGTGGACAAGTTGAAAATACCAACCGAGCTTTAAAACGTATTCTAGAGAAAACCGTAGGATCAAATCCGAAGGAATGGTCCATTAAATTGGAGGATGCACTCTGGGCTTTTAGAACAGCCTACAAAACTCCAATTGGAACCACACCTTTTAGACTTGTTTATGGAAAAGCATGTCATCTTCCAGTAGAAATTGAACACAAAGCATTTTGGGCTTTGAAAACATGTAATCTTGATTTACATGAAGCTGGACGTCTACGATTAAGTCAACTAAACGAATTAGAAGAATTAAGACATGAAACATACGATAATTCGTTAATCTATAAAGAAAGAACGAAGAAATGGCATGATAAAAGAATCAGAAGTTCAAAAGAATTTAAAGAAGGAGACAGAGTTCTTCTTTTCAATTCACGATTCAAGCTATTTACTGGAAAATTGAAATCAAGATGGTCTGGACCATTCATAGTCAAAAGAGTTTTCCCATACGGAACGATAGAATTAATAAATTCAAATGGGATGGAATTTAAAGTTAATGGTCACAGAGTTAAACATTACATACATGATCCGATGGAAGTCGACAACGAAGTTAATCACAATTTCGACACCACAGCTAACTAAGTGTGGGGAGAATCAAGTCTTTAAAGGATAATATGTATTTCTGTTAGAGTTAGATTGTCTGTTTTCGTGTAGTTGTCGAAAATGGAACCCGAATGGTCTTTCCCTAGCAGACCCTAAAGAACTAGTCTTCTCCCCCCATTCTGAATTTTTATTTTTTTTTAGGTTTTTACAAAATGAAGACTGCCTGTGAACTAAACCATGGTCTAATGCTACACGCTTTGATCACTAAACGTAATAATGACATACTACCGAGTGAATTAGTATCAGTAATCAGAGAAAGAATGGACAGAGTTAGAAAAGAATCCAGATGCGAAGATAATAAGTTACAATTTGGTAAAGGAAAATCAAAATCCGCAGCGAAAAGAAGAGCACGACACCTAGAAAGATGTCACAAATGCGGAAAATGGTCACATGGAGGTAAATGTTCAAATAATCAAACCTATTCAAATACCGAATTTGTTACTTTATGCAGAGACGGACCGTTCATATGTTTAGAAGAAAAGACACTGAATGCTCGAGGTTACGCCTATGTAGCCATGGAAAACTAATTAAACCGACTATCTTATGAATGGGATAGATCATATAAGTAAGAAATCTATTTAACAGGTATGTTTGTACAGTTTTTATTTTATTTTATTTTTATTTTTAACCTTTTGATAATAAACGCTAATTTGTTCGCTAAAAAGTATTCAATTGGTATTGAATAAAATTAGGTTTGGCGATCGAAATTATTGATATCATTCAAAAATTTATTACATCACTGCGAAATTTAACGTTTATTCTTAAGGTATAAATATCTTTAATCAATCAACCCAAAATATTTCAAAAATTCGTCATGAGTTAAATTAGGTCTTGGAACCGAAATTACTTTACCTAAAAGAGGGGCGCATATTTTTGATAATATTTGATTGATTAAAGTTGGATAAAAAGCCAAAAAGATTTTTAATTTTATTTTTACCATGTTTTTAAAATTAATATTTAAATCTTAAATTAATATTGTAAACTTTGTAAAAACAATATTTTTAAAATTGTAAATATTTGAAAAATTAATATAAGTTTGGTGTGAATTTATAATATGAATTTTTAAAATTAAGTTTGGTGTGAATTTTTAATTTTTAAAATATGAATTTTTAATTTTATGCATTTCAAATTTTTAAGTTTGGTGTGAATTTTTAATATTAATTTTGAATTTTATATTTAAGTTGTGTGAATTTAAAAACAAAAATTTACTTTATCTCATTAAGTTAAAAATATGATTTTTAAAATTCGTCGTAAGTTGAAGACTAGGTCATTGAACCGAAATTGCTTTACCCGAGGGAGGGACGAGAGTTATTATTATCATTATTTTTAATCTTATTGAATTAAAGTATGCCAAAAACAAAAAAAAAAAAAAAAAAAACCCTAAAATCTTAGCTTTTAAAACAATCGCTACAAAAAGACAAATTTTAAAATTTTGTCGAATGACGGACTAGGACATCGATCCGAAACGACCTCGTCCTAAATAACAAGAGAAACAAATTTTTAAAATTAATTAATATTTTTTTTTATAAGTTAAAGATTTCTAAAAAAAAAAAAATCCAATATGTTTGGAAACTTTGGTAAAATTTAATCATTTTTTCTACGCAAATCACCCTCAATAATTTAAATTGTTACCGATTTCTTGCAAATGAGGGCATTGCAAGATCTTAAGTGTGGGAAGGGGTTAAATTCTTTCGGATTTTAAAATTTTTATCTTAAACACTGGGTTACCATTAAAAATACTAGTAAAGCAGTAGTTGTATTAGAATCTAGTGTTCTCTGATAATAAAGAACAACCCTAGTCTTATATACTGACTACCCAATTCTAGTAAAAATTTTCAAAATTTTCAATTAAATGAACTCAAAATCATGTTTATACATATTTATGAACGATAAAACTAGGTTTTAACACCGAAATTATTGTAACCTCGGAAAGGACATAAATTGAGAAACAAACCAAAATGTTAAAATTCATTTAAGAACGGAATAGAGGAGAACAAAAAGGCAAATAAAAGAAAATAAAAGTCAAGTGTGGGAAAATTTACCAAGCTATTTTAAACATATGTAACATATTTCTGTAACAAATAATTTAAGATACTTTTGTTTTGGACTAAATTGACCGTTTTACCCGTAATATTATAATAAAGATAAAAATATGGATCTACACGATGAATCAATTCCATCATTAAAAGGAAGTAAAGTCTTCCGAAAAAGACACGTGCTTCTTGATTTAGGTCAAGAAGTTGTCGTCCAGACCAGCTGTAGGTTGACGAAAAATCTAGAAAAGTCATCACTAAAATCAGCAGGAAAACCACGGACCTCAGCATCAAACAGGGTCGCCAAGTGGTCAGATTTATCCTAACCATGAGAAGGATTTATCTCGTACAATGGGGGGGCACCGTGCAAATTAGCTTGATAAGACTAATGAATCAGATCCCCAGAAAGGATAATCTCCTTAAAGATTAAAAATCAGCTTTTAAGACTGATATTACTCAATCCTTGAGATTGACCTTAAAGATTGAGAATTCAAACTCATGGAATTCAATGATATCTAAACTCGAGTTTGAACGAGAAAATATTTTGATCAAAAATACAAACCGATTTGTTTTCTGAAAATCCATTTTCAATGCGTTCATTACCATTGAACGTAAAATCCTAGGAATTCACCTGGAATTCATTAGGTCACCTGAACCAAATCGGGTGTCAACCGTAAGAACGGTGGTTGCATAGCATGGTCGGAGACAGGACCTTGTGCCAGACCGAAAAATCATAGGATGATCTTTACTATTGCTCCTACCAAGGATAGTACTAGCATCCGACACGTAATTAGACCATGAACAAATGCATGTCATTAGACATTGCCTTAACAGTTTCTTGTTCATCGCTTTCCTTTACAACCGGACGGTAGTTTACCGAAAGGTAATATACGGAACAAGTAAACTGGATGTGTACTTTCCGATACCGGGATAGCAGTGGATTACACGAGCCTAAAAGTTTTAGCCAAAATATTGATCCACAAATATATTTTGCAACACCAATGATGGATCAAATCAGAAAACTTGTCTAGGGTAAAATCTAGCTTGAATTTTCAAAAGATCAAATGTTTTCATAAAGATCCAATTTCCTTAAAGGATCTAAATTTTTATAGTCATGTGGGACTGTAAACCGCCTTTCAAATGTGCACTTTGCTTTGGAAACCGAAAGTAAATCGGCTATTTGATTGCCAGTGTCGTTGACCTAAACCCAAGGCAACTATAAAAGACACACCCACCTTTAACCACATCGTTACTACCATTGTTTATACCGCCGTATTGAAGTCACTGATGTACAAAGTGTGAAGAATAAAAAAGTGATTCAAGTGTTTTTCAAGACTATATTGCTTGAGGACAAGCAACGCTTAAGTGTGGGAATACTGATAAGGCTAAAAAGGAACATATATTTCATAGCATTATCCCCCAAGAAAGACAAGATTTTAGTTGCAATTGTTCCATTTTCAAGTAATATTCATTTATATTAAATAAGTGCGAAGACAAAAGGCGAAAACGACGAATTGAAGACACAAAGGTCCAAAAAGCTCAAAAGTACAAGATACAATCAAAAAGGTTCAAATTATTGATGAAGAACGTCTAAAAATGACAAGAGTACAAGTTACAAAACGCAAAGTACACGATATAAAATAGTACGCAAGGGCGTTCGAAAATCCGGAACCGGGACATGAGTCAACTCTCAACGCTCGACGCAACGGTGTAAAAATTATGAGTCAACTATGCACATGAATAAAATATAATATTTAAATAATTCATAATAAGAATAATAATAAATAATATAAAGTTGTTAATTGAGCATAGTTAAGGGGTCATAAGTGAAAATTTCATTTCATAATTCGCCTATAAAATCAAGTTGTGTCGATCAATTTTAGGTACAACTTTTTCTATCCTCTTTTTATCTATATATCGATCAAATATCTATATCTAATATCCAATATCTATATTTATAATTCTCTATCATAATGTTAATGTAATCAGATATAACAATAATCTTAATTTTAATTTTAAATTATGATAATAATAAGATTTATGATAGAGATCGTTTGAGTGTATAAAGTCGAAATTCTGTCCGTGTAACGCTACGCTATTTTTAATCATTGTAAGTTATGTTCAAACTTTTTACATTAATGTCTCGTAGCTAAGTTATTATTATGCTTATTTAAAATGAAGTAATCATGATGTTGGGCTAATTACTAAAATTGGGTAATTGGGCTTTGTACCATAATTGGGGTTTGGACAAAAGAACGACACTTGTGGAAATTAGACTATGGGCTATTAATGGACTTTATATTTGTTTAACTAAATGATAGTTTGTTAATGTTAATATAAAGATTTACAATTGGGCGTTCCTATAAATTACCATACACACTCAATCGGACACGATGGGCGGGGTATTTATATGTACGAATAATCGTTCATTTAACCGGACACAGGAATGGATTAATAGCCACTAGAATAATTAAAACAGGGGTGAAATTATGTACAAAGGACACTTGGTATAATTGATAACAAAATATTAAAACCTTGGGTTACACTCAGTCGACATCCTGGTGTAATTATTAAACAAAGTATTAAAATTTTGTTACAGTTTAAATCCCCAATTAGTTGGAATAGTTGACTTCGGGAATAAGGATAATTTGACGAGGACACTCGCACTTTATATTTATGACTGATGGACTGTTATGGACAAAAACCAAACGGACATATTAAATAATTCAGGACAAAGGACAATTAACCCATGGGCATAAAATTAAAATCAACACGTTAAACATCATGATTACGGAAGTTTAAATAAGCATAATTCTTTTATTTCATATTTAATTTCCTTTATTTTATATTTAATTGCACTTCTAATTATCGCATTTTTATTGTTATTGTATTTAATTGCACTTTTAATTATCGTACTTTTTAATTATCGCAAGTTTATTTTATCGCACTTTTATTATTCGCAATTTCATTATCGTTATTTACTTTATGCTTTAATTTAAGTCTTGTATTTATTTTTAATATTTTACATTTGGTTTTAACTGCGACTAAAGTTTTAAAATCGACAAACCGGTCATTAAACGGTAAAAACCCCCCTTTATAATAATAATATTACTTATATATATATATATTTGTATTTTTATAAAAGTAAACTAATATAGCGTTAAGCTTTGTTTAAAAAGATTCCCTGTGGAACGAACCGGACTTACTAAAAACTACACTACTGTACGATTAGGTACACTGCCTATAAGTGTTGTAGCAAGGTTTAGGTATATTCCATCCGTAAATTAATTAAAACTTGTGTAGTATTTTGTCTTAAAAAATAATACTATTTCGTACCCTCACGCTACGACATCACATATCTTGCCAATAAACATAGTCTTCATGGTCATTTTTATTTAGTAACAAAATAGTCATCACACAATCATATAAGATTGATTTGTGAATTTTTCCAACGAATTATTACTATCCGTTAATTGTTACCAATCACAGTTATTAATAACTATAAGGGTTGTTCATGTCAATATTCAAAGAATATATTAAATACATATTCTTTCATTGACATCTCTATCTCATGTATCCATACTTTCTGTGAATAAAAGTCACAACCATCACCAAAATAGATGGTTTATTGTAGTCCCATATCAACAGTTACCAACGACTAAATGTCAACCAACAATCTCACGACTAAAATTAAAAATTCTTTTCCGTTGGAGTAACCGACAAAAACTTATTAATGCAATAATTTTGCTTTGAGAAAACCATTTTATATAAGTATGTATGAACATAACCGTCATACATAAGTCATAAGGTTGACAAATTTGTCAAAGTTAAACCCAGAAACCCATATCCCATTAACAATCCATTAAGTTTGATGGATATTATATTCAAATATAAAAAATCATAGTCCAACTATGGACCAAAATTTGGTACAGCAACCACTTATGATGATGACATCAATAAATGACATACCCTTGAACATGTATGATCATTGCATACATCCATTACCATCGTAATCGTGAACCGATACGAAGTAAATCAACCATGATTAATCGCAAAGGTTTATAGAGAACCAGTAGTTTTCCTTTCACTTTGACAGTTACTCAAAACAAGGGTTGCCCACCAAAACCAATAACATGATTTCGTAATAAAATTTATGTGTCATCATATAATTATAATTATATTTACAACGTACATCAGAACATAAAACATCATGGGTTTCCACATGCATCACCATAATAATTAATTAATAGTACATGCATAATTGTAAATGATGAAAGTTATTTAAAAACTTTATCATTACATACGTTCACAGTGATCTTTTATCACAATTGTTGACGACAATTATTTGAACCGATCACAACTTGTAAACAACCAATTTACTCTTGAATATATGTAATATTTATAGTATTTTATTAATCACCAAGTCCATGCCATTTGTACAATAATTAAAATGAACGAACCTGTATATCCATAGCCTTAATAAACGTATGATGAACCGTACGTTCGTGTTTGCTTTCACCATAAAATTGTACCATCCAAAATCGGAACAACAGCCTTCCACAATTGGATATTTCTTCAACGATTCTCAACAAATTCACCATCCACAGTTATCACGAATATACTTTATAGATTTGTTAGAAATAAGGGTTAGAATTGACTGCCCGGATTGATTCTTGAATCGTGTGTACACTTTCTCTATAAAGTATTTCGACACAACGATTGCCTCGGTTTCACGAAATCTTTACAGAGATAAGACAAGAATCCAATTAGTGTTTTTGGCAATGAAATCACTAATCAAATTATCAGAGAGATTGTGTGTTTTCTTTAGAATGAAAGCAAAGTCCTCTATATATAAGAGGTGAAAATGTGCGACGAAAGGATGTAACTTTTCAATGTAAATATGCAACCTTTCAATTAAAAGATGCAACTCTTCGTTTACACCTTTTAGAAAATGACATCACTCTTCATGAAATGATATAACCATTCATGGTTACCTTTCATCAAAAGATACAATTTTCAAGGCCTTATTGAATTAACTCGAACGAGCGTGCACTCCACACTCTCCAAACTCGTCATTGAGCTTAATTCGATAAGCCTTTGTTTTCTAGTTAATTCCAATTAACTAAAATGATTGTTGATAAAACTAAAATCACCAACAAATTACAACTTTACAAACATGTTCTGTTTAGCATTATAAGTTAAGCTCAAAGTTAATAAAACCTTTAACATGAATTGAAGCTTCATAGGCTATTTGTATTCTACCGAACATACTTAAACAACCAACCATGAGAAATAAAGCTTCAAATGTTGAACACACTTTGCGACAAGTAAAAAAAGTTGGTAGTTGGGGAATAAACATCACCAATCGTGAAAGTTATTTTTAGCCGAAAAGGGACACAAGTCGCTGCTCTGGTTAAGCCAGCTAAGTTCTGTAATAAATTAATAGGGAGAAGTATGGATGTGGAAGACACTAACAACAAGTTCGCTGCTCTGTGTTTTTATAAATAAAGACTAAAGTCTAAACCCTTTCTTTCACTTTTTTAGTGTTCAATATTCCCCTTCATTAACCAGTTTAGGTAACCATGGGGAGAGTTTTAACCAACCTTAATGCCCCCACTTGGGTTACAGACTCACGTAACTGAATCCAGTCACTTTAAGAATCGGGTTTAACAATAGTTGTAATTCTTTTTATTCAGCCGATGTAGGAATGTACCAAGTAGGGATCGAAGTATATTTATTATTTTTTATTATTGAATTTGTTATTTAGAAGGTCTGTTTAGTGTTTATAATGAGGGAAAAGTTAGTTACCGTTAACTAACTAAAATTTGTACACTATTAAAGAAATAATTTTTTTAAAGTAAAAAAGACCTTTTATTAAACAATCCGACGATAAATTACAAGGATATGATCAACGAATTTGAAGAGCCCTTAACGCTGACGTTAATGTGCTTTATTTTTTTTGTACAATTTGATAAACCACAGTTAGAAAGTGACTGGTAACCGCTATGTACAATCATATAATGCATGTTAAAAAAAAAATTGTTGGAAAATTTGGTTGGAAAGTATGTTCAACCAATTTTTTGGACACAAATTAATATATAATAAAGTGATATATATTAACGACTATGTAGTGGGTTCTGTAGCCACTAATGAGAGCTTTAAAAAACGAACTAAAGTGTGTCCAAAACGGGTTAATAGTGAATGAAATATCGCGTCTCAAAGTTGTTAGTTTAACTGCAAAGTAAGAAAAGTTTTGATTTATCAATCAAGGATTTTTGTAAATCTTCTCTTAGATTTTGTCAATCTTTTCTTTTCTTATTAAGATCCTAAAATATTTGACTTGTGATTTTGTAAATCTTTTCTTATCAATTTAGATTGTGTTTGCACTATAAATACCATACTTTGGTATTTAGAATATAGAATCAACTAACACATAAACAAAAATCATAACCCTCTTACATTGATTTTTCAGCTTCTTCTTTTACAACTTCGGTCACCCCGCTTCTGGTCTTTTTCAGTCAAGTACTCTCGTCCGGCAGTACACGCTGCTTCGAACCGGTGTACCCTAGGAACAGATGTCGAATTTGTTTAAGGGAATTGTGTTAAACACAAGCCCGGTTCAACCCTTTTATTCGGATTGATCGTTTTACGCTTATGTTTATCCTTAAATATTGCATATCTATATTCATGTTTTCTATTTATGATCACGTTTGTACATAGCATGTTAGTATGTTACTTGTAATTTTCAGTTTCGTATGTATATTTTTCCTACAAACTTAAACAGATTCTCTGCGAAACTGACCTGGTAAATAGAGTTGAATATGTGTATGCATCTATTTTTTTTTAACTTCAACAGTAGAACCTTTGCTAATATGCTTATAATCTCACCATCGTCGGTCGCCGTTCACAAGTGTCTGCTTCTGTCAATATCCACCGGCCGCCAACGTTAGCCGCCGGTTTCTGCAATTTTGTTCGCCTTGAAATTCTTACCAAGACCCTGTGTGTTTTGGTAAATTAGGCTAGCTTGATTTTTTATATTGACTTGTGAAGTTATGCTAATGTTTGTTTTCAATATGTGGGTAGTTTTGGCTGCTATATTCTGAACGGAATAGATCAATAATATATATGCCTTTACAATTTATGAATAGATTATTAATTATTAATTTCTGCTTATCCTTTTAAGACATGTGTCCCACATATAGTGGAACCTTAACATGATTAGTGAAATGTTAGTGGAATATGAGTTAGGCACGCTTTCAATTTCAATTATATTCCACTATCAGTTTTAATAATAATAATTTAATTGATTGTTTTAATCAAATGATTGATAAGTTAGTGGATTAGGTTTCCATATTATTAAAGTGTAGCAACGTGTTGAAAATATGGAATAGAGTGATTGTGATCATAATCTGACATGTTATTTTGCATATTCGTAGAGCCTATTTATGATATCCTCGTAACTAGTTAAAGCTATATAATCGATAAGATAAAATATGTGGATATTGTTAGTGACTACATATAGATGCTCACGTGTATATGAGGATATTGATAAGGATAATTTGTTTTTAGAGTAAATCGATATCGATATATTGTATGTTTACGTTTAATTTGAATTGATTATTGGAAACTGTGATATACAACTAATGTTAATATGCTATTTGCGTAATAAGCTTTGAAAACAGTTTATACGTTCATGTAAATTGTTTTTAGTTTATGTTATAACTTATTATTTGCTGGACAAATTGTGTGCTACAGAAAGTTATACGGAGTAACTTATTTTGTAGATTTTTAAAACAAAATATGTTATTTTATATAGTTTTATAAAAAGCTATTGATATTCGGTGATTTCATAATTTTTTTTAAAAAAACTGGTTCATATTTATTTTGTTGGCTATATAATCAAGGTAGATTCGGACCAGATTTCATATGAGCAGGTTGGTGGAGCATATTTGTG
Organism: Rutidosis leptorrhynchoides; assembly: GCF_046630445.1. NCBI lineage: Eukaryota > Viridiplantae > Streptophyta > Magnoliopsida > Asterales > Asteraceae > Rutidosis > Rutidosis leptorrhynchoides. The sequence goes on from NC_092343.1 coordinate 79,763,895, forward strand.
TTAGAAAATATGTTTATCTGCTTTATATGCAAAGATATTGATTAACAATGCTTAGTTTAAGCTTTTATGCATAATTGACATGATAAGGACATAATTAAATTTAATTTGTAAGTTATGTATGTATCGAATATATGCATGATAAAAGTTTTAGGAGTATTTATGGTGAGAATATTTTCCTTTATATATACATATATTCACTGACTTTGGATTATGTACATGATATTTTAAATATTTGATACGATATCTTATATTTAATTTATTTATTTTGTTACTATATAAGATAATTATGCAAAAGAGAAGTAATGTGACAACAGATTTTATATTTGCATATTTGATATTGTCGTGGTTCTATATGGGTGACTGATGTCACTTGATGTTTGTTATGTTTTTTTTATCCTATGACATAGATGTTAGTAATTCTATATTATCTAGTTACAAGTAAAGTTGAATGATGACTGTTCACTTGTAATATATGCCTAATTTTGTAATTGTGATGTTATGAATAACTGATCATGATAACGATAAATGTGCACATGTACGTGTAATATATGCCAAATGTATGCATGGTAATATCTTGTTTACTTGCAAGATATATGATTTATTTAATTCGTTGATCATGACATAATTAAGATTTGAAATTAGTGGATTCATGTATATATATCTTGGTGAATATGACACTTTTGTTCTTTAGCAAATAGTAGTGGGCAATATATTATATCCTTGTGATTACAATTTGACTTGATTGTGAGAGATTTCATTAGATTGAATTTAATGATACTGTACAGTGTATGTACATAACATGAATTAAATAAATTGAAATGTTTATTTCGTAACCTACTGTGATATGTTGTAATTAATTAACATATTTGTGTGCGAATCTATAAGAACACTTAATAGATTATATATAATCACGCTTTCTAAAGCAGTTCTTTCTCATGCTGAGAAACCTGAGAAGTTCACTAATGTGAACTTCGTGTGTTAGCAGTAAAAAATGTTCTTTTATCTGACAACGTTGAACCTTGCGAGGTTCTTAACTGAAACCACTTCCCAAGTGATGAAGGGGATGATGATGCTCAAACTCTGAGGGTGTTTCGGGATTGCTTTCGGGCTGTTTTTGGATCCATTAGGTTATTTAACCTATTTGGTTATTTAACTAATTTGGTTTACCCAGTTGGGTTGAACCATGTGCGGTTCATCTGTTAGGGTTGAAACCTTGTTTGGTTTAACCGTTTAGGTTAAAATCTGGTTTGGTTTAACCGTTTAGGTTGAAACCTATATGGTTTACCTGGTTGGGTTTAAACCTGTTCGGTTTACCTACTTAGGTTGAAACTTGTTTGGTTTACATATTTGGTTGAAACTTGATTGGTTTAATCTCGTTGAGTTGAAAACATGTTTGATTTAACTCAGTTTGTTCACGGTAAAATGAAACTTTTATTTGAGTTGAAAACCCAAATTAATTTAGTTCACATGGTATTTACTGACTGAAATTTTCCGTTTTGCTAAAACAGAATATTTTAGTATATATTTCAGAGTGATGATACTGGAAATTGACATCTGGATAGGAACTCACATTGATTAATGTGTTGTATGTTCCTGAATTTTGTAAGAATCTTGTTTTTGGGTGGTTGTTGAACAAGTTTGGCATTAAGAAAATTAACGAGATCATCTTCGGTTGAACGAATAACCGAACCTCTTGATATGGTCCACACCGATGTGAGTGATTTGAAATCCATTCCAACGAGGAATGGTAACAAGTACTTCATTACTTTTATCGATGATACACGAAGTACTGTTACGTTTACTTGTTGAAAAGTAAAGTTGAAGCAATTGAGAAGTTTATTGCTTATAAAAACGAAGTTGAGAATCAACTTGAACGGAAAATCAAGGTTGTTCGTAGTGATAGAGGTGGTGAATATGTCGCTCCTTTTGCTGAATTTTGTTCACAAAGTGACATTAGACATGTATTCACTACACCTTGGGGTGCTGCACCTTACTCACCCCAATCAAATGGCACTGTTGAACGAAAGAATGGAACCTTGAAAGAAATAGTGAATGCCATGTTAGTGAGTTCTAGTGTAATCCAGTCAATGTGGGGGGATGTCATCATATCGGTAAACTATCTTTTAAATAAGATACCCCAAACAAAAAAGGGATGAAACCTCATACAAGTTATGGTGGAAAGGAAAATCATCCTATGAGTACCTCAAAGTGTGGGGGTGCCTATCAAAGGTAGTTGTTCCCTCCCTAAGACACAAAAGATAGGATCAAAGAATGTTGACTGCATATTTATCGGATGTGCTAAACACAGCAGCGCTAATCACTTCCTTGTGCATGAATCCAAGATTTTGGATATACACAAAGGTTCGATAATAGAATCGAGAAACATTTCATTCTTTGAAAATGTATTTCCGTACGTTACAAATAAATGTGGAAGTTCGTCTAGGATAGACGATGAAGGTGTTCAAGATAAGACACTTAAAGCTAGTTCAACAGGAACCACTAGAATTAAAGGAACTTCCTCGATAAATGGCATATACATTATGCTTATAGAGGAACAAATGCTGAATGTATGAAAAGATATACATGATATTTTAAACCCTCTTAAATGGTATATTTAAGGCGGTGTTTAAGTATATGACGTTGATTTTGTCATGATACAAGGGATATGGTATGACATTTCTTGTGAGAAAAGCTATGGAGAATAAGAATGATGCGTCTTTTATTCTAATGCTTTGGACATAAAGTCTATGGAGTGCTAGACTTGGACTTGTTAATGAGGATCATCTGCAGAGATCAATTAACAACTAATATTTCATTGTGTTAAATATATATTTAAAGACAAAATCGCTTTCATTCAGTAATAGAAGGATTTGGTATATTGTGAACATCATTGATGATGTGAATTATTCACATATTATGTGAATTATGATATTGAATATAATTATAAATATAAAGATGTCAATCTTTATTATTTTATTATCTTGAGATTTGAATTACCTAATCAGAATTCAGATGTGAAAATATAATTTGAGTGCGAGAACTTTGTTAAGTTTTCTAAATTCAACGTCTCTAGGAGAAACCTAGAATATGACTAAGAATTGCTCAAATGTGCTAAAATACAAATCACAAAAGATGCATATCTTATGCGTGAGCATTTGAACACTTCATTGATTAGAATCATATTAGATATATGATTATGATATCAAGTTGCAAGACATGTGAGGGAAGCTTTGATAAGAAGTAACCCTTGTTAGTTGTGTAAAATGAACACAATAACTTAAAAATGTAGGGGTGTCTTATACTTTGATATCAAGAACATGATATATGATAATGCGTTCTAATGTATCTAATGATTTGTACTCGATCCGAATTAGCATATGTTGTAAGCAAGTTGAGTAGATAAAAGAGTAATCCAAGTACATCTCATTGGAATTGTATGATTCCAGAGCGACAAGTGGATATGTATTGACACTTGGAAGTGCTGCTATTTCGTGGAAATCGTGTAAACAAACGATTATTGCTAGATCCACGATGGAATCAGAATTCATCGCTTTAGATAAAGCTGGTGAAGAGGTAGAATGTCTATGTCAATTCGTTAAGGATATACCAATATGGCCTAAGCAGGTGCCGGCCATATGTATACATTGTAATAGCCAATCGGTGATTGGTAGAGCTCATATTACAATGTGCAATGGTAAGACTGACGTAGACATAATAAAGTATGACAACTAATCTCTAGAGGAATTATCACTATTGACTATGTGAAGTCAAAGGATAATATTGCGGATCCGCTGACAAAAAGCTTAAGCAGAGAGTGTGACGACCCAGAAATTTCCGACCAAATTTAAACTTAATCTTTATATAATTTCGACAAGATAAGCAAAGTCTGTAATGTTGAGTCTCAAGATTTTTGAACCGTTTTCATGAATTCATTGACCTTCGACTACTTTCGACAATTCACGAACCACTATTTGTAAATAGATACATATATATTTAAATATATGAATTTGAAATATAAATTGAAATATTATATGACGTAATTGTTAGAACTAATAATGTAAAATAAAATAATATATAATAACTATTATTTAAAAGGTATCTACATATGTAAATGAAGTATATTGAATATATATATATATATATATATATATATATATATATATATATATATATATATATATATATATATATATATATATATATATATATATATATATATATATTCGAATTTATTTTGTAATCGACAGTAACACTCAATTGTAATTCGATCGATATTAAACGAGTTAAAAATGAATATGTGTGATTTTAAAATAAACAGTGATCCGAAAATGAGTTCTATAAATATTAGGCTTATTAAAAATGTATTTAGGAACTATCGGTTAAGTTTTAACACTTTTTATATTTTACCCATAAATGAGAGGGACAGTTGATGTACTTTTTATCTAACAAATTAAGGATCGAATTTTACACCATAATGACCAAAATAAATAAATATAGTTAATCTAAAAATTTGGGATTTTTCCGGAGACTTTTATTAGCCACTAATTATCAACGGAGTACGAAACCCCGTTCGTAGGAAGTGTCGGTAGAAATAGACAAGGTTTGAGGCTGCTTACTGTTTTTATAACTCACATGATTTATTTTATATTATATTATAATAGAATTATTATATTACATATATTACATATTCATATATCTATATAAGATACATACATACATAGATGACATCCGGGGGAACCACTCAACAACCCTTCTTGTTCTTCTTCTCCAACACCACAACCGGCCACCATCATCGCCGGCAACCGACACCCGACCTTTAAACCTCCATGTTCTTCTCTCTCCCTCTCTCTCTCTCTCTCTCTCTCTCTCTCTCTCTCTCTCTCTCTCTCTCTCTCTCTCTTCGGTTTACAACCGAGAACACACAAACCACCATAACCTGCTCGATCAAACGATGTTGTTCGCCTTCGTTATCTACTGCTACTTGTTTCTGGTTGTTTCTGATTTCCTCGAACCCCAACAACCACTCCATCATTCTATGATTACTTACAATCACCTCACAACTCAACAATACCCACCTACTACTCATATTTTGTTGCTCGATGGAATCCCATGTCCGATTACCATTTCTGTTTTGCTCAATCTAATAGCTGCTGCTATATCTATGTTGGTGTTGTTGGCTACTAGTGATGAAGAAGAAGCTCCTCATAATACCTGCGTTAATGTTTTCATTATCCAGGTTATTTTTTTTTAATTAACCATTATTCAACAAAGCTCAATATCATATTTTGCGAAATATTAAGCCTTTATAAACGGTCCATTAAGCGGCCCATTACATCACCACACATCACTTTGAATGTTACTGCTAATCGTTTAAGTTTTGGAGAAGATATAGATGATTAGCTTATAATGATGAGGTCGAATATATAAAGATGATGAAACCGTGAAACTTAATGATGTTGATCGTTGATGATGATAATATGGTTATGATAATGATAAAGACGATGATGATGGTATATATAATATGATGATGATGATGTAGATGTTAGATGAACTGGAATAATGTCGTATGATAATGATACTGAGTAGATGATGATGTACAATGATGTAAATGATCATCGTGAAGATGATGATGTATTAGGAAAATGATGATTTGGGTTGGGAAGTTAATTAGATGATGCTGAAGAAGAAGACAGTCGGATATTAGGTTAAAGGAATTAATCAGATAATTAAAACAGAAAAACAAGATGGCTCAAATGGTTAGGGGTGTTGTGTTGAACGAGAGGTCATGGGTTAGAAACTAGGCCTAGGCGGTGCACATTTTTTTTCAAGGGAAGCTGAACTATTGTCAAAAGGAGGTGTTGGGCCGTAATTTTCCTTTAGGCCGTGACCTTGGTTGGGCCGAATTAATTGAAGAAGAAAGGAAATAGAAATTTGGAATTTATATAGTTTCAGTTGGGAATTAGTTCATGAAAACAAAAATGGAGTAATGGTTAAGGAGTGATTCGGGTATGCGAGAGGTTGAGGGTTCAAGTCCCGTCAATGGCGTATTTTTTTTGAGCTTTTCTTCAAAGGTTGTAATCCTTTGTTATTATTATTGTTATTGTTATTATTAGTATTATTATTATTCTTATTATTATTATTATTATTAGTATTACTATGGTTATTATTTTGATTATTACAATTGTAGTTATTATCATTATAAAGACATTACAACTTTTATTTATTATTATTATCATTATTAATTTCATAATAACATAATTATTATAACAAATAAATATTTTCTATATAAGAGTATATTTATTACAACTATTATAATATTTCATATAATTATAAATATTAGGATTATTTATATAAATATTTACATATAACAAATTATTTATTTTTAATACAAAATTAAACATATGTTTATATATATATATATATATATATATATATATATATATATATATATATATATATATATATATATATATATATATATATATATATATATATATATATATATAAGATATATAATTTAAGACCATAATATATAAATGTGTTTGATTACGATGATACGTGTTAATAGGTATACAATTGACATAGGTTCGTGAATCCGATGCCAACCCTACACTTGTTCAATGATGTCATATGTATTTTTACTACGAAATACAGTACCGTGAGTTTCATTTGCTCCCTTTTTAAATGCTTTTGCAATATATATATTTGGGCTGAGAATACATGCACTGCTTTTATAAATGTTTGACGAAATAGACACAAGTACTTGAAACTATATTCTATGGTTGGATTACTATACCGAATATTGCCCCTTCAAGTCTGGTAACCTAAGAATTAGGGAAATGGCCCTTAATTGACGCGAATCCTAAAGATAGATCTATGGGCCTAACAAACCCCATTCTGGAATTTGGAATGCTTTAGTACTTCGATTTAAATGGTGATTGCGATTGTCAATTATTATGGCATACTTGCGAGTATGCGGGGGATATTCTATATGCATTATGTTAATGTCGGTTACCAGGTGTTCATCATACGAATGGATTTTTATACACTTGCGAGTGTAATGTTATTTATGAAAAATGAGAATCTTGTGGTCTATTAAAATGATGGAAATGATTGTTATGATAAACTAATGAACTCACCAACCTTTTGGTTGATACTTGAAAGCATGTTTATTCTCAAGTATGAAAGAAATCTTTCGCTGTGCATTTGCTTATTTTAGAGATATTACTTGGAGTCATTCATGACATATTTCAAAAGACGTTGCATTCGAGTAGTTGAGTTCAACAAGATTATTATTAAGTCATTGATAGTTTGGATATATTATGAAATGGTAGGTATGCCTGTCAACTTTCGATGTAATGAAAGTTTGTTTTTCAAAAACGAATGCAATGTTTGTAAAATGTATCATATAGAGGTCAAGTACCTCACGATGTAATCATATGTTATTGTATTCATCCTTATGGATTAGGACGGGTCGCTTCATGTGGTATCAAAGCGGTGGTCTTAGCGAACCATGTCTTGCATTAGTGTGTCTAACTGATAGTTGTTTAGATGCATTAGTGGGTCTGGACTTCGATCGTGTCTGCATGTCAAACGTTTTGCTTATCATTTCGTGTCGAAATATTATTTGCTTATCATCCATAAAGTCTAGACACATTTTACTGCATTGAATGCATGAATTGTGTATAGACAAAATTCATATCTTAGCGTATTTGATAATTCATATCTTAGCGTATCTGTTACTATAGACTTTGCCTGACATCTTCCGAAAATTTCTCCGTAATTTAAGGGATCCAGTAATATATATATCTATGCATGTTATGCATTGAGAGTACTATCCAACTATCACTTGCTATCACTAATCTTTTTATACCGGAAATCTTTTCTGTAATCGCGTAAGATGGCCTCTACGAATCGACCAAGTTCCTCTGACTCCGAAGACAGCATGACGGGAGCACACCAACCAATCAACTACCGTGATTACTGGAGAAAATGGGGGTGGGTTCGCGACATACTCACCCTATGGAGAAGGGAAGAAGGTACTCCATATCATGAACCGAATCTACCACCTAACATTGGAGTACTCGACCTGCTCATCGGCGAACCTGTTCGCAACACCGTTTATACCCTTTTTGCGAGAATTTTTCGTCTTGAGGCTACCATTAACGGAACTAGAGAAGATATCCGACCTCTACCTCACACTGATAACCAACCAGGGTTAGTAGAAGAATTTAAAGAACTCCGAGCTCGAGTGTTAACTTTAGAGAGCACGGTACACAACTTACAAGCGCCATCAGCATCACCAGCATCAACAGTACCACCAACATCAGCACCTACAACACCAGTACCACCAACAAACCAAGTTTCAACACCACATGCCTCAACATCTCATTCTGTACCTCGAGTATAATTATCGTTCTACGAATCGTTCTACATCAATTATCTTCATTCTACGTGACGATTATATAATTTCTAATGTTTTAGAGATTATGTGTTCTAGTTCTAACGATAAATCAAATGAGATTAATATCATATTAACTCATTAAATCCACGATTATATCTGAAGGAAATATATATGTATATATGTTTTCATAAAGATTGTAATCAAAAGTTCTTTTGTACAAACTGTTAATGGTGAAAATATTTTAACGGGTAGGTAATACCCGAGGAATATTTAAATTTCACATTAATATGTTACACCGTACATCCTTCGAATCTGATTCAACAGTCACTCACTATCCTACTTATAACCACCGATATACGTATCCGTTCACCGCAGAATAACCATTTTCATCCAATTTCATATTTGGATTTTGATTTACCAGAATCCAACAAGTGGCATAATGAAGAAAACATTGGACAAAATAAAATTTGTTAGAAACAAACAAATTAACTATGTGAAATTTTATTAAGAATCCACGCTAACTGTTCCTATCTAACTGATTACATTTTATTTATCACAATTTAATTATCGCAATTTATATTCTCGCAATTTTATTTATCGTCATTTAATTTCTGTTATTTATTTTACTCACTTTAAATATCGGGACACGTATACAAGGTTTTGACATATCATATCGACGCATCTATATATATTATTTGGAATAACCATAGACACTCTATATGCAGTAATGCTGGAGTTAGCTATACAGGGTTGAGGTTTATTCTATAATAATATATATACTTTGAGTTGTGATCGAGTCTAAGACATGTACACGGGTCACGATACGTATTAATTAATTCGAATATTATATATTAAACTATATATGAATTATTGGACTATTACTGTGGACTATCGACTGTGAACTAATAACATTGGACAATTAAAATGAATTGAAATATTGATTATAACATATGAAACTAAACATTTCTTCAAGTTTGCCACTTGATCTCATCTTAAACCTCATTTGTATCTCGACGATTACAATATGCGTTCAAACCTTTCATGATTCTTGAAAACATCTCAATCGAGAGGTTGAACTAACCGCACTTCATCCACGGAAGGAAAGATTTATGCAAATAGTTATGCACCTGAAAATCTCTCGGAACCTGAGTAAACGTTTAACACGTATCTGTGCTAGCTCCTTTGACGTTGTTATTACCAAAAATAACTTTACAATCCCTCTCCAAATTAACCAATTTTGTCATAGCTCCAGCAAAATCAACTTCGATTTTCATTCGGATTAGCATTATTATAACTTTGATATACGTTTGTCATTTTTATTGTTACCGGGGAACCTTTTATATTCCACCATATTACCAGCAGACGTACCAGCAACCTCGTGGTTCCTTGGCTTAAATCTCTCCGACGAATCACTATAATTATTTATTGAAGTCTTATTATGAACTCATCGACATCTTGTAACAATAATTACCCTACCAAATACCGGGAGGCATCAATCGATAATCTCGAATTTCTCAGCAATTCTACGACAACAATTATATATATAAATATATGTATATATAACTTCTATCTCCTGGATTTAAGAACTTCAATTCTGAATTTCTGAAAAGTGATTTAGCCTATGAATTAGTTTTTCTGAGTTTTGAAAAGCTGATGAAGCAGTGAAAACTGAAGACTGCCTTAACAGTCAAAAGTTTGACGATAAAGAATGGAGTGTTGAAAAAGCTCAAGGATTTTGATACTGAAAAATGAATTGAGCAAACCGTGAAGGAGACTCTGAACAAATCACAAGGGCTAAACTTGTACATAAAGAATCCAGATGATTCTGTTTCTGATGAAATCTTTAGCGAATACCTTGCTCCTTACTCTAGACCCTTGTGAACGATATTCTTCATTATCCTCTGATCTTATATATTCCAAGATATCATCGTATCTTTCATTATAAATATCCTCCATATTTCTAAAGATATTTTCATAACTATTCTTATCTGAAATCATTAATCTTTTCGCGCTATCAGTGTTACATAAGAAACTGTTAGTTTCTATATTCTGTAAACTTTCGAGTTTAAACTATGAATGTTTTTGAAGAAGTGTTGGAAATTGAAACATGAGTTAGTATAATATAATGACACTTGATCAATGTGATTATATTACAGTAAGTCATGCTGAGTTTCTAAACGGAACGTGATGATTCACAGATCATAACATCATCATGTGCCATTTTACACGACTCTTACATTTTACCTAATCTCCAAACATATCAAGGACATATCTTCCTGATAGTTCTATCTTTTCTCCTGAATTCTGGTAATTTAACCAATCAAGATCATGCTATTACAATTTCTCTCTTTGAACATTAGCCATGTTCATTCGAAGCTTCATATCTACGAATTCTGGACCATTATTCGCTTGACTTAAAGTCGAGAAGAGAAAACAAAAGGACAGAACTCCAAAATATAAAGAAAATGAAGAGGGTGGATTTATAGTGAAATATCCGACAGAGAAGTCGAGGCGGATTATCGCATTAAATCAAAGAGGATCATAATTTCCTTAATCGCCGAAGAATCAAATCTTATAAAGATTTCATAGATTTTCTTTAAACTCCTTGAATTCCGGAATTCAACCAAGACAACGTCAAAAGATATGACGAAACTTTATTTTCTCATTTCACTCTTTTGCGATAGCTTCACTTGTACTTTTCACATAAATCGAATTGTTTTATCTGTATTACTCAATAATGATGAAACACTATTTATCAACTCATATTCGTCACGAAAACATACTTATTATCAGCCATGACCATCCCAATCAAATTTCGGGACGAAATTTCTTTAACGGGTAGGTACTGTGACGACCCGGAAATTTACGACCAAATTTAAACTTAATCATTATATAATTTCGACAAGATAAACAAAGTCTGTAATGTTGAGTCTCAAGATTTTTGAACCGTTTTCAAGAATTCATTGACCTTCGACTGCTTTCGACGATTCACGAACCACTATTTGTAAATAGATACATATATATTTAAATATATGAATTTGAAATATAAATTGAAATATTATATGACGTAATTGTTAGAACTAATAATGTAAAATAAAATAATATATAATAACTATTATTTAAAAGGTATCTACATATGTAAATGAAGTATATTGAATATATATATATATATATATATATATATATATATATATATATATATATATATATATATATATATATATATATATATATATATATATATATATTTGAATTTATTTTGTAATCGACGGTAATGCTCAATTGTAATTCGATCGATATTAAACTAGTTAAAAATGAATATGTGTGATTTTAAAATAAACGGTGATCCGAAAATGAGTTCTATAAATTTTAGACTTATTAAAAATGTATTTAGGAACTATTGGTTAAGTTTTAACACTTTTTATATTTTACCCATAAATGAGAGGGACAGTTGATGTACTTTTTATCTAACAAATTAAGGATCGAATTTTACACCATAATGACCAAAATAAATAAATATAGTTAATCTAAAAATTTGGGATTTTTTCGGAGACTTTTATTAGCCACTAATTATCAACGGAGTAGGAAACCCCGTCCGTAGGAAGTGTCGGTAGAAATAGACAAGGTTTGAGGATGCTTACAATTTTTATAACTCACATGATTTATTTTATATTATATTATAATAGAATTATTATATTACATATTCATATATCTATATAAGATACATACATACATAGATGACATCCGGGGGAACCACTCAACAACCCTTCTTGTTCTTCTCCTCCAACAACACAACCGGCCACCATCATCGCCGGCAACTGACACCCGACCTTTAAACCTCCATGTTCTTCTCTCTCTCTCTCTCTCTCTCTCTCTCTCTCTCTCTCTCTTCGGTTTACAACCGAGAACACACAAACCACCATAACCTGCTCGATCAAACGATGTTGTTCGCCTTCGTTATCTACTGCTACTTGTTTCTGGTTGTTTCTGATTTCCTCGAACCCCAAAAACCACTCCATCATTCTATGTCTACTTACAATCACCTCACAACTCAATAATACCCACCTACTACTCATATTTTGTTGCTCGATGGAACCCCATGTCCGATTACCATTTCTGTTTTGCTCAATCTAATAGCTGCTGCTATATCTATGTTGGTGTTGTTGGCTACTAGTGACGAAGAAGAAGCTCCTCATAATACCTGCGTTAATGTTTTCATTATCCAGGTTATTTTTTTTAATTAGCCATTATTCAACAAAGCCCAATATCATATTTTGCTAAATATTAAGCCTTTATAAACGGTCCATTAAGTGGCCCATTACATCACCACACATCACTTTGAATGTTACTGCTAATCGTTTAAGTTTCGGAGAAGATATAGATGATTAGCTTATAAGGATGAGGTCGAATATATAAAGATGATGAAAATGTGAAACTTAATGATGTTGATCGTTGATGATGATAATATGGTTATGATAATGATAAAGATGATGATGATGGTATATATAATATGATGATGATGATGTAGATGTTAGATGAACTGGAATAATGTCGTATGATAATGATACTGAGTAGATGATGATGTACAATGATGTAAATGATCATCGTGAAGATGATGATTTATTAGGAAAATGATGATTTGGGTTGGGAAGTTAATTAGATGATGATGAAGAAGAAGACAGTCGGATATTAGGTTAAAGGAATTAATCAGATAATTAAAACAGAAAAACAAGATGGCTCAGATGGTTAGGGCTGTTGTGTTGAATGAGAGGTCATGGGTTCGAAACTAGGCCTAGGCGGTGCACATTTTTTTTTCAAGGGAAGCTGAACTATTGTCAAAAGGAGGTGTTGGGCCGTAATTTTCCTTTGGGCCGTGACCTTGGTTGGGCCGAATTAATTGAAGAAGAAAGGAAATAGAAATTTTGAATTTATATAGTTTCAGTTGGGAATTAGTTCATGAAAACAAAAATGGAGTAATGGTTAAGGAGTGATTCGGGTATGCGAGAGGTTGAAGGTTCAAGTCCCGTCAATGGCGTATTTTTTTTGGGCTTTTCTTCAAAGGTTGTAATCCTTTGTTATTATTATTGTTATTGTTATTGTTGTTGTTATTATTATTATTATTATTATTATTATTATTATTATTATTATTATTATTATTATTATTATTATTATTATTATTATTATTATTATTATTATTATTATTATTATTATTATTATTATTATTATTATTATTATTAGTATTACTATGGTTATTATTTTGATTATTACAATTGTAGTTATTATCATTATAAAGACATTACAACTTTTATTTATTATTATTATCATTATTAATTTCATAATAACAAAATTATTATAACAAATAAATATTTTCTATATAAGAGTATATTTATTACAACTATCATAATATTTCATATAATTATAAATATTAGGATTATTTATATAAATATTTACATATAACAAATTATTTATTTTTAATACAAAATTAAACATATGTTTTATATATATATATATATATATATATATATATATATATATATATATATATATATATATATATATATATATATATATATATATATATAATTTAAGACCATAATATATAAATGTGTTTGATTACGATGATACGTGTTAATAGATATACAATTGATATAGGTTCGTGAATCCGAGGCCAACCCTACACTTGTTCAATGACGTCATATGTATTTTTACTACGAAATACAGTACCGTGAGTTTCATTTGCTCCCTTTTTAAATGCGTTTGCAATATATATTTTTGGGCTGAGAATACATGCACTGCTTTTATAAATGTTTGACGAAATAGACACAAGTACTTGAAACTACATTTTATGGTTGGATTACTATACCGAATATTGCCCCTTCAAGTCTGGTAACCTAAGAATTAGGGAAATGACCCCTAATTGACGCGAATCCTAAAGATAGATCTATGGGCCTAACAAACCCCATTCTGGAATTTGGAATGCTTTAGTACTTCGATTTAAATGGTTATTGCGATTGCCAATTATTATGGCATACTTACGAGTATGCGGGGGATATTCTATATGCATTATGTTAATGTCGGTTACCAGGTGTTCATCATACGAATGGATTTTTATACACTTGCGAGTGTAATGTTATTTATGAAAAATGAGAATCTTGTGGTCTATTAAAATGATGGAAATGATTGTTATGATAAACTAACGAACTCACCAACCTTTTAGTTGATACTTGAAAGCATGTTTATTCTCAGGTATGAAGGAAATCTTTCGCTGTGCATTTGCTTATTTTAGAGATATTACTTGGAGTCATTCATGACATATTTTAAAAGACGTTGCATTCGAGTCGTTGAGTTCAACAAGATTATTATTAAGTCATTGATAGTTTGGATATATTATGAAATGGTAGGTATGCCTGTCAACTTTCGATGTAATGAAAGTTTGTCTTTCAAAAACAAATGCAATGTTTGTAAAATGTATCATATAGAGGTCAAGTACCTTGCGATGTAATCATATGTTATTGTATTCGTCCATATGGATTAGGACGGGTCGCTTCAGAGAGTTAGTGTATGAGTCGTGCGTGGGAATGGGACTAAAGCTCCTGAAAGGCTACGTTTATATGAAGGAAAACCTAACTAGTTGACTGGAGATCCCAAGATTTGAGTTCAATAGGACAACCTACTTGTATGAACTGGCGAAAGTCACTGTGGGGGAGTTAATTACTAAACTAGCAACCCCTACACCTTTTAAAGAGAGTTTACTAATTATGAGTAGACTTTCTAGTTCATTCCTAAAAGTGACATGTAAGAGGATAAGCTCATGGCTTTTAATGATTCAACTGAAATAATCATGCGTGGTTAATCAGTAGCCATTCGGTGGTGAATCACCTATGTGAGAGAGAAGTGGGGTCTCTTCGAAGGGTATTGTTGGGGCACAATACTTGATAAGCTCTCGCAGAACCAGGCTAATGTTCATGACCATAACGAACATAACTATGAGGACTTGAGATTGTCAGGGAGAGTCTTGTGTGAAGCGCATTGTCGCCTACACAAATGGCAGACGAGTTCAAAGACATCGCCGTTTACTCAGAGCCAGTAGACTAAGTGCGTTTTCACAAGCGAAAGTTCAAAGGATAACACCTACTTATCGTATGCAAGATTCAACCGCTGAAATTTAATCGAAAGATAGTTGTTACTAAGAAGCGATCTCCATTCATGTGGGGGATTGTTGGAAAATTTGGTTGGAAAGTATGTTCCACCAATTTTTTTGGACACAAATTAATATATAATAAAGTGATATATATTAACGACTATGTAGTGGGTTCTGTAGCCACTAATGAGAGCTTTAAAAAACGAACTAAAGCGTGTCCAAAACGGGTTAATGGTGAATGAGATATCGCGTCTCAAAGTTGTTAGTTTAAGTGCAAAGTAAGAAAAGATTTGACTTATCAATCAAGGATTTTTGTAAATCTTCTCTTAGATTTTGTCAATCTTTTCTTTTCTTATTAAGATCCTAAAAGTTTTGACTTGTAATTTTCAGTTTCGTATGTATATTTTTCCTACAAAATTAACATGCATTATAGTGCATAAAATTTTCATATAAGCTCTGTTTGTGTGACCTTTTGAAGATGAGATTACAAGATCAGACATGTTCAATCGAAAACCAAAAACATGAATTGCTTAAAACTTGCTTGGGTTTCTTGAAATATAGCTTACGAATAGGATAACTAAGTTTTACTTACAACACCTTACAAGTGTCTTGAACAATTTTGCTTTGATTTTAAACCGTACCAAACTGTATTCTAACATATATATAACTTTCTAAGGTTTTAACTAAAGTCAAGAGTAAAAGGCAAAACACATACTTCACCTCGAATCAATCAATATAAGAAAGTACTTGCCCCAATCTGGTCTCAAAAAGGATGGTTGTCTAGTGTGAAGGAAATTGTTTTCTCATCAATGTAAGGACTAGAATGTTGCTGCTCTGGTTAAGCAAACAATGGTAATCCAGACACAGGTGACCATGTCCAGATACTGTAAAGGTAGAAATTGGCATTTATAAGCGCTTATAAACTCCTTTGGTCAGGCTATGTGGGACTAACATTCAATTTTTTAAAATATAGACAAAAAAAATATTCTATGGAGCAAAGGGTATTACTAGAGGAGCTTGCGGATTCGATAATTTCCAATTTCTAAATGTAACCGTGGACGAACATTTTATCACTTTCTTTATGTAACATTACTTTGCGTATGTAGTAGCCAATTGAATGTTTTGAAAAGTTATAAAATTTAATACAACATGAAAACAACGGATGTGCTTATGTCTCCGTTGTAAGCATTTTGAGCCTTCAACCTTAACCATTTTATGCTCGTTCGAATTACGGACATACGTGCTTTTAAATCACCTCAAATCGAGTTCGTTTGAGACTTTGAGTGAATATGACATAAAAGGTGATGGTGCGCATAATGTCCTAACAATATCCCTTGTAGAACTTTATTGAATTTCGGGATGTTATATTTTTTTTTCGAAAAGCAAGATTAGATTAAAACGAGCCCACTAAGGGGGGGAAACCCGTACAATAAGGATCAACAAAGGAACACACAAGAGAAAAACTCGACTACAACCAAGTTGCGGAGAAAGCAACTACCAAAAAACTATGCTACACAAGACAAGACCATGGATTCGAGATCCAACCTAACCACTCTAACTTTCTATTCTTCAATCTATTAGAGATCCATCCGAAAGACTTGAGTTGAATCTCCAAAAGCCCCGTAGAACCGCTCCATGAAGAGTTAGAAAACACTTTTTGGTTTCTATTTTTCCAAATCAAGTAACCGCACGTCTATTCAATTGCTTGCCAAATACTCGACCAAAGAGGGGATAAGGATCGATTACATTTTCCCCGAAAGATTTCATTAATACTTAAGTTCGAAACCGAACCTAAGCCCCACCATTTATAAACCCGCACCCAAATATCCATTGCATGACGACAAAAAATTAAAGTATGCTCAATGGTCTCCACGCCATCATCACATAAAGGGCATCTAACAGAATCCAAGTCAATACCTCTTTTATCAAGTTCGATACGTACCGGAATCCGCCTTCTTAGTGCCCTCCATATGAAGATTGCAACTTTATTAGGAATTAACCGATTCTTCAAAATTTCTTCACGGACCAACATCCTATTATTAAGAATAGTATCATCTAGTAAATTTGCCAACTTCTTTGTGGTAAAAATCCCATTACTCGCCAAATCCCAAGACCACGAATCCACAATCTTATCTTGTTTCACATAAGCATTTAGTAGCGCAAGAAGAGAGTCGAGATCATTGCAAGTACGACCCAAGACATTGCGTGTCCATCTAAAATTACAAGTTATGTTCCTCTCAATCCAAGAAACCCGATCTATTACTCGTGCATCCGGCTCTTCTTCCAAGTGATAAAGTCTCGAAAATTTTTGTTTCAATGGAATACCGCACACCCATGGATCTTCCCAAAAGCTCGTGTCCGAACCGTCGCCAATAATTTTTGAAAAGGACGAAGCAAAGTTGATATTCATCTTCTCAATCATGATACCTGCACGCAAAATATTGGACCACACGCTACTTACCCCTAACGGTCCGGAGACGCACGTAGGGGGAAGTAGTCCATTAGAACCATAAATACTCTTAATAATAGAAACCCAAAGTGTCTTTGGCTCGGTTTTAGCTCGCCAAAACCACTTTCCCAAAAGAGCAAGATTTTTCCCACGTAAAGACCCAATGTTTAAACCCCCGTCCTCATAAGGTAAGAGGCACTCATCCCATTTAACCCAAGATAATTTTGAACACTCACCGGTCCCGCCCCAAAAAAAATTTCTCCTAATACTTTCTAGTTTTTTAATAACACTCAAAGGGGCACGAAATAAGGAGAAATAATATAGCGGTAAACTACTAAGGACCGATTTAACAAGCGTTAATCTTCCACCATATGAAATCGATCTTGCTTTCCACTTGGCGAGCTTAGCGTTGAATTTTTCAATCACGGGATTCCAATTGTGCTCTTTACTCATGTTAACACCCACCGGGAGACCAAGATAAATAAACGGAATATCACCCACTTTGCAATCCACCCGAGAGGCAAGGTTTTCCACATCTTCACGAGCAACACCCAACCCATAGAGCACACTTTTGTGAAAATTAATTTTGAGACCCGATAAGTTTTCGAAACATTTCAATACCTTCATTAAGTTGCAAAAGTTTTGATTATGCCATTCCCCGATAAAGATTGTGTCATCCGCAAATTGTAAGTGTGATAATTTGATCTTATCTTTACCGATTTCAACACCCTCAAAAAGACCTTCACTACATGTTTTTTTGACAAGATAATTCAAGCCTTCCGCCGCAATAAGAAAGAGAAAGGGAGATAGAGGATCTCCTTGTCGAACTCCTCTCTCGATATGAAATTCGTTTGTAGGAGACCCGTTAACAAGAATCGAGATCGAAGCCGATTTAAGACACGCTTGAATCCATTTCCTCCACCGTGTACCAAAACCCATAATATGCATCATATCTAAAAGAAAGTCCCAACTTATGCTATCAAATGCCTTTTCAAAATCAACTTTAAAAATAAGGATTTTCTTCCTTTTCCGCTTTAAATAATCAATAGCCTCGTTTGCGACTAAAGAACCATCGAGGATAAATCTTCCTTTTAGATATGCGCTTTGTTCAAAACCAACTACCGGGGGTAATGCTTTCCTAATTCGAATAGAGAGCACCTTCGCAAGGATCTTATAGTAACATCCAATAAGGCTTATGGGACGAAATTCATTAAGCCCTATCGGATCATTTTTCTTGGGAACCAAGGTAATGAATGATGCATTACACCCCTTCGAAATCTCACAATTCTCCCAAAACTGATGAAGTGCATTCATAAGATCATTCTTGATGAGGTCCCAATGCAAGTTGAAGAATTTAAATTTGAAACCATCAGGACCCGGTGCTTTTGCACAATCACATTCTTTAATCGCATCCAAGACCTCCTTTTCCGTGAATTTCGCTTCAAGGTCAGAAACAGATTCAGAGGAGATTCTTGAGATAGCCGGCTGATTTAACTGATCAAGGACAGCGGGCTGAGCAGAGGGGTTAGGGGACTGTCCAGCTGGTGCAATTCGAACATTCGCTTCTGTGGTGGCCCTCACAACTGTATCTGGGACAGAATACAAGTCTGAAGCAGCTCCCAAATAGCCTGGATACTCTTCTGTGACCGCGATGTAGTGACCCGAACTTTTCCATGTTTATATATATTAATTGAGATTGATATTTACATGATTAAATTTTTCCAACATGTTAAGCAATCAAACTTGTTAAGACTTGATTAATTGAAATATGTTTCATATAGACAATTGACCACCCAAGTTGATCGGTGATTCACGAACGTTAAAACTTGTAAAAACTATATGATGACATATATATGGATATATATATATAGTTAACATGATACTATGATAAGAAAACATATCATAAAGTATATTAACAATGAACTACATATGTAAAAACAAGACTACTAACTTAATGATTTTTAAACGAGACATATATGTAACGATTATCGTTGTAAAGACATTTAATGTATATATATCATATTAAGAGATATTCATACATGATAATATCATGATAATATAATAATTTAAAATCTCATTTGATATTATAAACATTGGGTTAACAACATTTAACAAGATCGTTAACCTAAAGGTTTCAAAACAACACTTACATGTAATGACTAACGATGACTTAACGACTCAGTTAAAATGTATTTACATGTAGTGTTTTAATATGTATTTATACACTTTTGAAAGACTTCAATACACTTATCAAAATACTTCTACTTAACAAAAATGCTTACAATTACATCCTCGTTCAGTTTCATCAACAATTCTACTCGTATGCACCCGTATTCGTACTCGTACAATACACAGCTTTTAGATGTATGTACTATTGGTATATACACTCCAATGATCAGCTATTAGCAGCCCATGTGAGTCACCTAACACATGTGGGAACCATCATTTGGCAACTAGCATGAAATATCTCATAAAATTACAAAAATATGAGTAATCATTCATGACTTATTTACATGAAAACAAAATTACATATCCTTTATATCTAATCCATACACCAACAACCAAAAACACCTACAAACACTTTCATTCTTCAATTTTCTTCATCTAATTGATCTCTCTCAAGTTCTATCTTCAAGTTCTAAGTGTTCTTCATAAATTCCAAAAGTTCTAGTTTCATAAAATCAAGAATACTTTCAAGTTTGCTAGCTCACTTCCAATCTTGTAAGGTGATCATCCAACCTCAAGAAATCTTTGTTTCTTATAGTAGGTTATCATTCTAATACAAGGTAATAATCATATTCAAACTTTGGTTCAATTTTTATAACTATAACAATCTTATTTCAAGTGATGATCTTACTTGAACTTGTTTTCGTGTCATGATTCTGCTTCAAGAACTTCGAGCCATCCAAGGATCCATTAAAGCTAGATCCATTTTTCTCTTTTCCAGTAGGTTTATCCAAGGAAATTAAGGTAGTAATGATGTTCATAACATCATTCGATTCATACATATAAAGCTATCTTATTCGAAGGTTTAAACTTGTAATCACTAGACCATAGTTTAGTTAATTCTAAACTTGTTCGCAAACAAAAGTTAATCCTTCTAACTTGACTTTTAAAATCAACTAAACACATGTTATATATCTATATGATATGCTAACTTAATGATTTAAAACCTGGAAACACGAAAAACACCGTAAAACCGGATTTACGCCGTCGTAGTAACACCGCGGGCTATTTTGGGTTAGTTAATTAAAAACTATGATAAACTTTGATTTAAAAGTTGTTATTCTGAGAAAATGATTTTTATTATGAACATGAAACTATATCCAAAAATTATGGTTAAACTCAAAGTGGAAGTATGTTTTCTAAAATGGTCATCTAGACGTCGTTCTTTCGACTGAAATGACTACCTTTACAAAAACGACTTGTAACTTATTTTTCCGACTATAAACCTATACTTTTTCTGTTTAGATTCATAAAATAGAGTTCAATATGAAACCATAGCAATTTGATTCACTCAAAACGGATTTAAAATGAAGAAGTTATGGGTAAAACAAGATTGGATAATTTTTCTCATTTTAGCTACGTGAAAATTGGTAACAAATCTATTCCAACCATAACTTAATCAACTTGTATTGTATATTATGTAATCTTGAGATACCATAGACACGTATACAATGTTTCGACCTATCATGTCGACACATCTATATATATTTCGGAACAACCATAGACACTCTATATGTGAATGTTGGAGTTAGCTATACAGGGTTGAGGTTGATTCCAAAATATATATAGTTTGAGTTGTGATCAATACTGAGATACGTATACACTGGGTCGTGGATTGATTCAAGATAATATTTATCGATTTATTTCTGTACATCTAACTGTGGACAACTAGTTATAGGTTACTAACGAGGACAGCTGACTTAATAAACTTAAAACATCAAAATATATTAAAAGTGTTGTAAATATATTTTGAACATACTTTAATATATATGTATATATTGTTATAGGTTCGTGAATCAACAGTGGCCAAGTCTTACTTCCCGACGAAGTAAAAATCTGTGAAAGTGAGTTATAGTCCCACTTTTAAAATCTAATATTTTTGGGATGAGAATACATGCAGGTTTTATAAATGATTTACAAAATAGACACAAGTACATGAAACTACATTCTATGGTTGGATTATCTAATCGAATATGCCCCTTTTTATTAAGTCTGGTAATCTAAGAATTAGGGAACAGACACCCTAATTGACGAGAATCCTAAAGATAGATCTATTGGGCCTAACAAACCCCATCCAAAGTACCGGATGCTTTAGTACTTCGAAATTTATATCATATCCGAAGGGTGTCCCGGAATGATGGGGATATTCTTATATATGCATCTTGTTAATGTCGGTTACCAGGTGTTCACCATATGAATGATTTTTATCTCTATGTATGGGATGTATATTGAAATATGAAATCTTGTGGTCTATTATTATGATTTGATATATATAGGTTAAACCTATAACTCACCAACATTTTTGTTGACGTTTTAAGCATGTTTATTCTCAGGTGATTATTAAGAGCTTCCGCTGTCGCATACTTAAATAAGGACGAGATTTGGAGTCCATGCTTGTATGATATTGTGTAAAAACTGCATTCAAGAAACTTATTTTGTTGTAACATATTTGTATTGTAAACCATTATGTAATGGTCGTGTGTAAACAGGATATTTTAGATTATCATTATTTGATAATCTACGTAAAGCTTTTTAAACCTTTATTGATGAAATAAAGGTTATGGTTTGTTTTAAAATGAATGCAGTCTTTGAAAAACGTCTCATATAGAGGTCAAAACGTCGCAACGAAATCAATTAATATGGAACGTTTTTAATCAATAAGAACGGGACATTTCAGTTGGTATCCGAGCGTTGGTCTTAGAGAACCAGAAAATTTGCATTAGTGTGTCTTATCGAGTTTGTTAGGATGCATTAGTGAGTCTGGACTTCGACCGTGTTTACTTGAAAAATGATTGCTTAACAAATTTTGTTGGAAACTATATATTTTTAACATGTGAATATTATGTGATATATTAATCTCTTAACGCGTTTGATATTATGTGATAGATGTCTACCTCTAGAACAAGTCCCATTGACTCACCTAATAATAATGAAGAGTCAAATGTAAATTGGAATGATTCGTGGACTGATTCACAAGTTCCCGAAGAGGAACCGGAAGAAGAGTCGGAACCGGAAGAAGAATCGGAACCGAAAGAAGAATCGGAACCGGATGAAGAAATAGAACCGGTGGGGGAAATAATAAAACGGTTAAGTAAAAGAAAATCCTCAACCAACCGACCAAGGTTAATTATGGTCAATGGTGTTTCCGCCAAGGAAGCAAAATATTGGGAGGATTACCAATTCTCCGATGAATCGGATTCCGACGAGAATTCCAATGATGTTATAGAAATTACCCCAACTGAATTTAAAAAGGCAAAAGAAAATAATAAGGGAAAGGGCATAAAAATAGAGAAATCTAATTCCAACCCCGATGAACTTTATATGTATCGTCAACCCCTGAAGTTCTTAAGTTGTAACAATGACCCGGGAACCTCTAAACCACCAGGTTTTTCTAAACCAATGTGGACAACGACGGCTCGTATTAGGGGAACATCATATATCCCTAGAAACTTGGCAAAACGAACCAAAACCGAAGAAGAAGAAACGAGCGAGTCGGAATAAGATAGTTGTATTCGTGTGGTGTAATATATGTAATATAGTGTTCTTATGCTTTATGATATATGTAAAAATTGCTTGTATTAATAAGTATTTTTTTATGAATCTAACTCTTGTCTATTTTACAGTTTAAAAACACAAAATGGATAGACAACCCAATATTTTAAGAGACCTACCAGGAGACATGATTGATGAAATCTTGTCTAGAGTCGGCCAGAATTCCTCGGCACAACTATTTAAGGCGAGATCAGTTTGTAAGACATTCGAAGAACGTTCCAAGAATGTCTTGGTTTATAAGAGACTTTCGTTTGAAAGATGGGGGATATCACATTGGGAAACCCATAAGTTACGATGTGTTTACTTTGACGCATATATTGCGGGGAACCCAAATGCTATTTTACGCAACGGGTTAAGAAATTATTTTGACTCAATATATCCGAATATTGGACTTCGTGATTTAGAAAAAGCGGCTAACATGCAACATAAAGAAGCATGTTATGCTTACGGATTAGTAATGTTCGCTTCTCACCAAAGTGAGAACAAGAACATCGGGCTACAACTATTAAACAAAACGTTTCCACAAGTGACGGAGTCGGTAATTGGGGTAAGAAATGAGGTTTTTAGATTATTACGGGACTGTTGGACATTACGTAACCCTCGTCCCTTTGATGACGTTACAACACGCTGTCTTATCAACGGCCATAACGGTTATGTTGCACAAGACCAAGGATGGGAAGTAGTCCTAGTAAAACCAGAATGCATGACTTGTTTCTGGACGTATGAATTACGTGTCTTTATTGCCTTTGCTGAACGACTTGTGTACTAGCTAGAATTGTCTTCACAACTATCTTGTATCAAAGTTATTGTGTGCTATATTTCATGCTTTATGTAAAATAAGCGGTATTGTAAGTTTGTAAAATATTGTATAAAAGTTTGAACGCGAAATATTATTATAATCAGTTTTTCATATAGAATTGTAGTAGTTGAATTGTATATTAGCTACTAAGTATGAACTTAACGGGTAGGTACTACCCGAATTTAAACTTATAAAACGCTAATATGAAGAAAAAGCTTTTATAAATGAGTTCATATTATGCTACGAAATACTATTAACTACTCTTAATATTCTGTATGATTAACTTGTTCCATTTAACTATTTTGAAGGAAATGGCACCGACTACTCGACACACCGTGAATATGAATGAAGAGGAATTCCGTACTTTTCTAGCTTCAAACATAGCCGCAGTACAGGCTGCGCTACATACCAACAATAACCTTGGATCTAGCAGTACAGGAAATCGTGTAGGATGCACCTACAAAGAATTCACTGCCTGCAAACCTTTGGAATTTGATGGAACCGAAGGACCGATCGGATTGAAACGGTGGACCGAGAAGGTTGAATCGGTGTTTGCCATAAGTAAGTGTACTGAAGAGGACAAAGTGAAGTACGCTACGCATACCTTCACAGGTTCTGCGTTAACATGGTGGAATACCTATCTAGAGCAAGTGGGACAAGATGATGCGTACGCACTACCGTGGTCAGCATTCAAGCACTTGATGAACGAGAAGTACCGTCCCAGAACCGAGGTCAATAAGCTCAAGACAGAACTTAGAGGGTTACGAACCCAAGGATTTGATATTACCACGTACGAAAGACGATTCACAGAATTGTGCCTATTGTGTCCGGGAGCATTCGAAGATGAGGAAGAGAAGATCGACGCGTTTGTGAAAGGATTACCGGAAAGAATCCAAGAAGATATAAGTTCACACGAGCCCGCCTCCATACAACAGGCATGTAGAATGGCTCACAAACTAGTGAACCAGATTGAAGAAAGAATTAAAGAACAGACTGCTGAAGAGGCCAATGTGAAGCAAGTCAAAAGAAAGTGGGAGGAAAACGGTGATAAGAATCACCAATACAACAACAACAGCAATTACAACAATAATCGCAACAATTATCCCAACAATCGCAACATCAATCGCAACTACAACAAACGGCCCAACAACAACAACAACAACAGCAACTACAACAATCATCCCAACAACAATAATAACCGCAACAACAACAACAATCAGAAGCAGCTATGCCAAAGGTGTGAAAAGAATCACTCGGGGTTCTGCACCAAATTTTGCAACAAGTGTAAAAGAAATGGTCATAGCGCGGCGAAGTGTGAGGTCTACGGACCAGGGGTTAATAGAACGAAAGGAACAAATGGTGTCGGAACGAGTAATGGCGGAGCAAGTAGTGTCGGAGCAAGTTATGCCAATGTAGTTTGTTATAAATGTGGAAAACCAGGCCACATTATTAAAAATTGCCCGAACCAGGAGAACACGAATGGACAAGGCCGTGGAAGAGTTTTCAATATTAATGCGGTAGAGGCACAGGAAGACCCGGAGCTTGTTACGGGTACGTTTCTTATTGACAATAAATCTGCTTACGTTTTATTTGATTCGGGTGCGGATAGAAGCTATATGAGTAGAGATTTTTGTGCTAAATTAAGTTGTCCATTGACGCCTTTGGATAGTAAATTTTTACTCGAATTAGCAAATGGTAAATTAATTTCAGCAGATAATATATGTCGGAATCGAGAAATTAAACTGGTTAGCGAAACATTTAAGATTGATTTGATACCAGTAGAGTTAGGGAGTTTTGATGTGATAATCGGTATGGACTGGTTGAAAGAAGTGAAAGCAGAGATCGTTTGTTACAAAAATGCAATTCGCATTATACGAGAAAAAGGAAAACCCTTAATGGTGTACGGAGAAAAGGGCAACACGAAGCTACATCTTATTAGTAATTTGAAGGCACAAAAACTAATAAGAAAAGGTTGCTATGCTGTTCTAGCACACGTCGAGAAAGTACAAACTGAAGAAAAGAGCATCAATGATGTTCCCATCGCAAAAGAATTTCCCGATGTATTTCCGAAAGAATTACCGGGATTACCCCCACATCGATCCGTTGAATTTCAAATAGATCTTGTACCAGGAGCTGCACCAATAGCTCGTGCTCCTTACAGACTAGCACCCAGCGAGATGAAAGAACTGCAAAGCCAATTACAAGAACTTTTAGAGCGTGGTTTCATTCGACCAAGCACATCACCATGGGGAGCTCCTGTTTTGTTTGTCAAGAAGAAAGATGGTACATTCAGGTTGTGTATCGACTACCGAGAGTTGAACAAACTTACCATCAAGAACCGCTACCCACTACCGATAATCGATGACTTATTTGATAAACTACAACGCTCGTCTGTTTATTCAAAGATTGACTTACGTTCCGGGTACCATCAAATGCGGGTGAAAGAAGATGATATTCCAAAGACTGCTTTCAGAACACGTTACGGTCATTACGAGTTTATGGTCATGCCGTTTGGTTTAACTAATGCACCAGCTGTGTTCATGGACCTTATGAACCGAGTGTGTGGACCATACCTTGACAAGTTTGTCATTGTTTTCATTGATGACATACTTATTTACTCAAAGAATGACCAAGAACACGGTGAACATTTGAGAAAGGTGTTAGAAGTATTGAGGAAGGAAGAATTGTACGCTAAGTTTTCAAAGTGTGCATTTTGGTTGGAAGAAGTTCAATTCCTCGGTCACATAGTGAACAAAGAAGGTATTAAGGTGGATCCGGCAAAGATAGAAACTGTTGAAAAGTGGGAAACCCAGAAAACTCCGAAACACATACGCCAGTTTTTAGGACTAGCCGGTTACTACAGAAGGTTCATCCAAGACTTTTCCAGAATAGCAAAACCCTTGACTGCATTAACGCATAAAGGGAAGAAATTTGAATGGAATGATGAACAAGAGAAAGCGTTTCAGTTATTGAAGAAAAAGCTAACTACGGCACCTATATTGTCATTGCCTGAAGGGAATGATGATTTTGTGATTTATTGTGATGCATCAAAGCAAGGTCTCGGTTGTGTATTAATGCAACGAACGAAGGTGATTGCTTATGCGTCTAGACAATTGAAGATTCACGAACAAAATTATACGACGCATGATTTGAAATTAGGCGCGGTTGTTTTTGCATTAAAGACTTGGAGGCACTACTTATATGGGGTCAAAAGTATTATATATACCGACCACAAAAGTCTTCAACACATATTTAATCAGAAACAACTGAATATGAGGCAGCGTAGGTGGATTGAATTATTGAATGATTACGACTTTGAGATTCGTTACCACCCGGGGAAGGCAAATGTGGTAGCCGATGCCTTGAGCAGGAAGGACAGAGAACCCATTCGAGTAAAATCTATGAATATAATGATTCATAATAACATTACTACTCAAATAAAGGAGGCGCAACAAGGAGTTTTAAAAGAGGGAGATTTAAAGGATGAAATACCCAAAGGATCGGAGAAGCATCTTAATATTCGGGAAGACGGAACCCAGTATAGGGCTGAAAGGATTTGGGTACCAAAATTTGGAGATATGAGAGAAATGGTACTTAGAGAAGCTCATAAAACCAGATACTCAATACATCCTGGAACGGGGAAGATGTACAAGGATCTCAAGAAACATTTTTGGTGGCCGGGTATGAAAGCCGATGTTGCTAAATACGTAGGAGAATGTTTGACGTGTTCTAAGGTCAAAGCTGAGCATCAGAAACCATCAGGTCTACTTCAACAACCCGAAATCCCGGAATGGAAATGGGAAAACATTACCATGGATTTCATCACTAAATTGCCAAGGACTGCAAGTGGTTTTGATACTATTTGGGTAATAGTTGATCGTCTCACCAAATCAGCACACTTCCTACCAATAAGAGAAGATGACAAGATGGAGAAGTTAGCACGACTGTATTTGAAGGAAGTCGTCTCCAGACATGGAATACCAATCTCTATTATCTCTGATAGGGATGGCAGATTTATTTCAAGATTCTGGCAGACATTACAGCAAGCATTAGGAACTCGTCTAGACATGAGTACTGCCTATCATCCACAAACTGATGGGCAGAGCGAAAGGACGATACAAACGCTTGAAGACATGCTACGAGCATGTGTTATTGATTTCGGAAACAGTTGGGATCGACATCTACCGTTAGCAGAATTTTCCTACAACAACAGCTACCATTCAAGCATTGAGATGGCGCCGTTTGAAGCACTTTATGGTAGAAAGTGCAGGTCTCCGATTTGTTGGAGTGAAGTGGGGGATAGACAGATTACGGGTCCGGAGATTATACAAGAAACTACCGAGAAGATCATCCAAATTCAACAACGGTTGAAAACCGCCCAAAGTCGACAAAAGAGCTACGCTGACATTAAAAGAAAAGATATAGAATTTGAAATTGGAGAGATGGTCATGCTTAAAGTTGCACCTTGGAAAGGCGTTGTTCGATTCGGTAAACGAGGGAAATTAAATCCAAGGTATATTGGACCATTCAAGATTATTGATCGTGTCGGACCAGTAGCTTACCGACTAGAGTTACCTCAACAACTCGCGGCTGTACATAACACTTTTCACGTCTCGAATTTAAAGAAATGTTTTGCTAAAGAAGATCTCACTATTCCGTTAGATGAAATCCAAATCAACGAAAAACTTCAATTCATCGAAGAACCCGTCGAAATAATGGATCGTGAGGTTAAAAGACTTAAGCAAAACAAGATACCAATTGTTAAGGTTCGATGGAATGCTCATAGAGGACCCGAGTTCACCTGGGAGCATGAAGATCAGATGAAGAAGAAATACCCGCATCTATTTCCAGAAGATTCGTCAACACCTTCAACAGCTTAAAATTTCGGGACGAAATTTATTTAACGGGTAGGTACTGTAGTGACCCGAACTTTTCCATGTTTATATATATTAATTGAGATTGATATTTACATGATTAAATGTTTCCAACATGTTAAGCAATCAAACTTGTTAAGACTTGATTAATTGAAATATGTTTCATATAGACAATTGACCACCCAAGTTGATCGGTGATTCACGAACGTTAAAACTTGTAAAAACTATATGATGACATATATATGGATATATATATATAGTTAACATGATACTATGATAAGAAAACATATCATAAAGTATATTAACAATGAACTACATATGTAAAAACAAGACTACTAACTTAATGATTTTTAAACGAGACATATATGTAACGATTATCGTTGTAAAGACATTTAATGTATATATATCATATTAAGAGATATTCATACATGATAATATCATGATAATATAATAATTTAAAATCTCATTTGATATTATAAACATTGGGTTAACAACATTTAACAAGATCGTTAACCTAAAGGTTTCAAAACAACACTTACATGTAATGACTAACGATGACTTAACGACTCAGTTAAAATGTATTTACATGTAGTGTTTTAATATGTATTTATACACTTTTGAAAGACTTCAATACACTTATCAAAATACTTCTACTTAACAAAAATGCTTACAATTACATCCTCGTTCAGTTTCATCAACAATTCTACTCGTATGCACCCGTATTCGTACTCGTACAATACACAGCTTTTAGATGTATGTACTATTGGTATATACACTCCAATGATCAGCTCTTAGCAGCCCATGTGAGTCACCTAACACATGTGGGAACCATCATTTGGCAACTAGCATGAAATATCTCATAAAATTACAAAAATATGAGTAATCATTCATGACTTATTTACATGAAAACAAAATTACATATCCTTTATATCTAATCCATACACCAACGACCAAAAACACCTACAAACACTTTCATTCTTCAATTTTCTTCATCTAATTGATCTCCCTCAAGTTCTATCTTCAAGTTCTAAGTGTTCTTCATAAATTCCAAAAGTTCTAGTTTCATAAAATCAAGAATACTTTCAAGTTTGCTAGCTCACTTCCAATCTTGTAAGGTGATCATCCAACCTCAAGAAATCTTTGTTTCTTATAGTAGGTTATCATTCTAATACAAGGTAATAATCATATTCAAACTTTGGTTCAATTTCTATAACTATAACAATCTTATTTCAAGTGATGATCTTACTTGAACTTGTTTTCGTGTCATGATTCTGCTTCAAGAACTTCGAGCCATCCAAGGATCCATTGAAGCTAGATCCATTTTTCTCTTTTCCAGTAGGTTTATCCAAGGAAATTAAGGTAGTAATGATGTTCATAACATCATTCGATTCATACATATAAAGCTATCTTATTCGAAGGTTTAAACTTGTAATCACTAGAACATAGTTTAGTTAATTCTAAACTTGTTCGCAAACAAAAGTTAATCCTTCTAACTTGACTTTTAAAATCAACTAAACACATGTTCTATATCTATATGATATGCTAACTTAATGATTTAAAACCTGGAAACACGAAAAACACCGTAAAACCGGATTTACGCCGTCGTAGTAACACCGCGGGCTGTTTTGGGTTAGTTAATTAAAAACTATGATAAACTTTGATTTAAAAGTTGTTATTCTGAGAAAATGATTTTTATTATGAACATGAAACTATATCCAAAAATTATGGTTAAACTCAAAGTGGAAGTATGTTTTCTAAAATGGTCATCTAGACGTCGTTCTTTCGACTGAAATGACTACCTTTACAAAAACGACTTGTAACTTATTTTTCCGACTATAAACCTATACCTTTTCTGTTTAGATTCATAAAATAGAGTTCAATATGAAACCATAGCAATTTGATTCACTCAAAACGGATTTAAAATGAAGAAGTTATGGGTAAAACAAGATTGGATAATTTTTCTCATTTTAGCTACGTGAAAATTGGTAACAAATCTATTCCAACCATAACTTAATCAACTTGTATTGTATATTATGTAATCTTGAGATACCATAGACACGTATACAATGTTTCGACCTATCATGTCTACACATCTATATATATTTCGGAACAACCATATACACTCTATATGTGAATGTTGGAGTTAGCTATACAGGGTTGAGGTTGATTCCAAAATATATATAGTTTGAGTTGTGATCAATACTGAGATACGTATACACTGGGTCGTGGATTGATTCAAGATAATATTTATCGATTTATTTCTGTACATCTAACTGTGGACAACTAGTTATAGGTTACTAACGAGGACAGCTGACTTAATAAACTTAAAACATCAAAATATATTAAAAGTGTTGTAAATATATTTTGAACATACTTTAATATATATGTATATATTGTTATAGGTTCGTGAATCAACAGTGGCCAAGTCTTACTTCCCGACGAAGTAAAAATCTGTGAAAGTGAGTTATAGTCCCACTTTTAAAATCTAATATTTTTGGGATGAGAATACATGCAGGTTTTATAAATGATTTACAAAATAGACACAAGTACATGAAACTACATTCTATGGTTGGATTATCTAATCGAATATGCCCCTTTTTATTAAGTCTGGTAATCTAAGAATTAGGGAACAGACACCCTAATTGACGAGAATCCTAAAGATAGATCTATTGGGCCTAACAAACCCCATCCAAAGTACCGGATGCTTTAGTACTTCGAAATTTATATCATATCCGAAGGGTGTCCCGGAATGATGGGGATATTCTTATATATGCATCTTGTTAATGTCGGTTACCAGGTGTTCACCATATGAATGATTTTTATCTCTATGTATTGGATGTATATTGAAATATGAAATCTTGTGGTCTATTATTATGATTTGATATATATAGGTTAAACCTATAACTCACCAACATTTTTGTTGACGTTTTAAGCATGTTTATTCTCAGGTGATTATTAAGAGCTTCCGCTGTCGCATACTTAAATAAGGACGAGATTTGGAGTCCATGCTTGTATGATATTGTGTAAAAACTGCATTCAAGAAACTTATTTTGTTGTAACATATTTGTATTGTAAACCATTATGTAATGGTCGTGTGTAAACAGGATATTTTAGATTATCATTATTTGATAATCTACGTAAAGCTTTTTAAACCTTTATTGATGAAATAAAGGTTATGGTTTGTTTTAAAATGAATGCAGTCTTTGAAAAACGTCTCATATAGAGGTCAAAACCTCGCAACGAAATCAATTAATATGGAACGTTTTTAATCAATAAGAACGGGACATTTCACGCGACACCAGCTCTCAATAAAGATTCGGCACCATCCGTAGCTGAATTGACCATACCAATCGCATCAGGTGCCACAACAGTAGCTGAATTACCAGGAAGGTTTTCATTCTCAAGAGTTGCAAAACGCATTTTATTGATGTTCTTTTTTTCATATTGCGTTTTGAAGTGATCGAACACCGCTTGCTTAACCTCCATGGGATCCTCACTCCAATTACCATTAATATTTAAACCCCGGATGTTCTTTCTCGAATGTCTTCTTTTGAAAACCGAATGGAAGAACTTGGTGTTTTCATCCCCGTCATGTATCCATTTGACCCTTGATTTTTCTCTTGCCATATTCATCTTGATCGTGTCTTTCTCAATCCATTGTTTCCTAACCTCAATCCAACTAGCCCTTTCTTCATCATTTAGAGTCCAACTTTCCGCAACCAATTCCCAATCACAAGCCTTTTTTTTGAGTTCATCAATTTCTTTATCAAGACTCCCAAAAGTGCTTTTACTCCACTCTTTTAATGCAAGTTTGACATTTTTTAGCTTATTGCGAAAAATACAATCGTATCTATGCCCATCCACCTTACGGTTCCATGCTTCTTCAACAACCTTCTTTGACTCTTCTCCAAGTAACCATTCATCAAAGATTTTAGTAGGCTTTGGACCATAGTCAATTTCTCTATCTCTCAACACTATAGGGGAATGGTCCGATAACTTTCTTTCAAGTGCTAGAGACGAGACATTTCCCCAAGTGTTGTAGAAATTTTCGGAGACAAGAAATCTATCTAGTTTACTAAACTTCACCCCATTATCGCAAATTCTCGTGAATTTCTTTCCTCCCATTGGAACATCGATAAGTTGCATTTTGTCAATGAACTCATTAAACCACTTTGCCCTACGCTCAATGAATTCACAATTCTTCCTTTCATCTTGGGATCTCACCTCATTAAAATCACCACAAAGCACCCATTCCGCATCCCGTGTATCTATAAATGATTCAAGGCTCGACCACAAAATCAATTTGTTAGCATCATCATGAGGTCCATAGACATTAACTAAAAAAGTAAGCTCATCCCGACCCCTCCACCTTCCCGCAATCGCAATAAAAAATTCACTAAAGTAGGATTGTTCCACAACAAACTCCTTCGTATCCCAAATGATCATAAACCCACCCGAATTGCCTATTTTCTCCTTTTGAATAAAATCAAAGTCATTTGATCCCCATAAGAAACTTACCCAACTGTTATTTACCTTATTAAGCCTAGTTTCTTGAAGGGCCACAATACCCGGAGTTTCGCGAAAGAAAAGTTTTCTACAATCGCCTACTTTACTAAATTTACCCCTCCCGAATCCACGAATATTAAGACATAGAATCTTCATAATTAAAAAACAAAACGAAAAAGCGAGAGACGAGACTTAAACCTGTCGGTTATCATCCCAAGCCAAACCAATGCGATTAGCAAATTCTCCTAATTCCACACTTCTCTCTGAGTTTTGAGAGTTTACGCCACAGCCTTCTAAGTTCAGTGATCTCGACTGTTTTGAATTCATTGATTTCGATCCTGCGTTGTCTTGTTTCCTTTTCCTTGGTGCAGGTTGAGTATCAACTTTCTTCCTTTTATCCTCCTTCTGCTGTGAACGAGCTAGACATTTCGCTCTCATAATCATTGAGGAAGCACGCCAATTACCAATTAATGATGCTTTATCGTTGGTTTTTGGTTTACTTCTGTAGGGAACTTCGATATTAATTCCATCCTCCCTAACCCCCGAAAATTCATTCTCAAAATATTCTTTCTCATCTTCACTGATCACTATCCTTTTTGCCTTCTTTTTCTTCTTTTTACTCTTGGAGGAAGTGACACTTTGACATGAATTACCTGAATTACAAGGCTCGATGGACTCAGGGACTTTTTCATGATTACTCGTAAATCCCATCTTATCGTTGGTAGAAAAACATTCTGGAATCTGGTTGCACTCTTTTTCCATTCGTGGCTCCAGGGTATCCGAAATAGACTGGCAGCCTTTGCTGAGATTTTCGTTTAGGTTATCTGTTTCATTATTATTGGACTGTAACTCGTCGTTATTTAAATTGGGCTCATTCCTATTATCACTAAGTGACCCACCTCCATAACTCCCAGTGGGCTCAGTTATATTTTTATCTAGAAATACAGACTCATTGGGCCTTGCAGCCGGCCCACTACAATTTCGTTCCATATTATTGACTTTAGGTTTTTGAGCGTACCCATTTGCATCACTTGAGCCGTTACCTTTCTCACCTGTTGGTTTTCCCAGAGAGCACTTATGATTTACACCTGTTGGAGTTCCAAGGTTTATAGGCACACTTGCATTAATTGTCTTCTCTTTTTCCTTGGGACCCTCGTTTGCATAAACATTGCATCTCTTTTTTCCCACGCTTTCACCAGGAACCGATGCATCATCTGACTCTTGATTTTCTGGTGATTTATGACCGGAATTGCTGACCCGGGAACGTGACTGAGACTGCTGAACCACCGCAACTTCATCATCAGAATCACCAAACTCAGAACTTAACCTATCTTCCTCATCTCCATCGTCATCTTCATCTTCTTCGTCCGAGTTACCTTCTTCACCCCATTCACTTTCACAATCACTCTCCATATCAATTTCAATAAGATTATTCATATCTTCAATAACTTTCACATAGAATATACTCTTACCGATTCTTAACTTGACTGTTTCATTTATAGGATTGGTACCCCATGACTTGATCATGACACGTCCAGTGATTAGGTTTTGATGTCCCTCAAAAGAACAATTACTAGTCTCCAATATGTTACCCCATCATCCTGCTATTTTGCGAAAGATTCTTTCTTTCCAATGTTTAATCGGGACGCCGATGATGTTTAACCAAGTGAGCCTACATGAGACAAGATACGGACTATTACCTCCAGATTTTATGTTTTCGATCCACTTGGATAAACAATGGTTATCGTTTCCCAGGAAGCCGTCAATCTTGGCCTTGTCTTTCAAAATGATCATCATGTTAAGACCCCCCAAATATTTAAGCTCGAAATTTTGTAAACCTTCTCCTTCGCAGATGGATCTGAAATTAGCGAGGAACTCTAATTTTTTTCACTTCACCAATAATTGAGTTTGCTAATACATAACTATTATCATCATCTTCAGCTTCAATAAGGACTTCCCTCTCTTTTTCATCTTCTCTCTCTTTATTCTGTTGGACAGTTTCCTTTACTTCTTTCGATGGGTTGCTTTGTTGAATCCTTTTATTTTTGTTTAGATGATCACGAAGATCATGAGTGGATTGCCTATTGTTTGCTTGCTTTACTCCAGGCCATTCATTATTATTTAAAACCTCATTGAACATCCTATCATCTTTTTCTTTCCATACAAACTTTGCAGGTTGAAACCCACCTTCATTTCTCTTTAATCTGCCGTTTCTGTTGCTGGTGTCTTCGTGAGGAGGTTGAAACCCGCCTTCGTGACCATTGAATCTGTCGTTTCCGTTTCTGGTGTTTTTTGAACTATTATCTTCGTGAGCAGGTTCTTTACCTTTTCGTTCTATTGCCTTAAAAACCCTAAGCATGATGCCATCAATTCTTATTTCCCGTAACTTGTTCAACATCCTCTCCTCATCATCCACCCCTCCGAATCTTACAAAAGCAAATTTCTTCCCATTCTTCAATCTCTTCCCAACCATATACACATCCCTTACTTGACCAAAGTTTTTAAACATTCTCCATAGTTCTTCAACTTTCCACTCATCCGGAAAATTGAAAAACATGAAAGATTTGATATGATTTCCGAATAATCTCTTGTTGTAGTCGATCCCATTGTACTTACCGCTATAGAAATCCCTAACCCTATTCGTGCCGCTAGATTTTTTTCTCCTCACTTCTTGCCACACTCCCTCACCATTCACTCTTTCTCTCTCTAGGTTTTCTTTCTCTCTCATCTTTTTTTGATGGTCATGACAATATCGAGTGGGATTACTTCGGGATGTTATATTATGCAGCTTAATTGCAATTTAAACTCGACCTAAATGTTCATCTTAAAAGAGTAGTAATAATCACAGCTTGCTAAGCTCAGTCTCTCAATTCATCATGAATCCAAGTGTGAGAGCTAGATCGAGTATCAGTAAGTTTCGTGTATATTTTAACAAACTAATGATCGTTGTAGTTTAAAAGAGTGGATTCGCAAATGAAAATTTTTCATGTTGCAGGTACAAAAGGAAAGGTAAGCTCATAACGAAATTGTTGTTTTTGATCATCTTTATGAATACAATGTATGCGTTTAATGTTTAGTATCTGTAAGAGTTAAAAATTTTCATTTTAATACCAAAATCTCACATTACGTCAACGTGTATAAGCATGTATACTCTGTTTTTTTCCTTTTTATTCATCACTATGTTAAGAATTATGGACCTCAAACGGATAATAATCACAACAAACCATAAATAAGAATAATGACACGAGGATTTTATGTGGTAAAACCAAAACGAGAAATACAAAATTAAAATTAGCGTAGACAAGAGCCAATAAGCTAACAAACCAACTCAACCCACTAACAAACTAAAAAAAGCTACAAACCACAAACTGGATCCTAACCGCGAGTGGCGAAACTTGAACCCGACCACATATAAGGCGGTTGCAAATATTTAGTAAATTTTTCATTGCAAACACTATCCTCCGCCCCTGCTAACCGCAATCAAACAAAAACGAGAACCAATTGATTACCAAAACAAAAACAAAACCGCCTGTCGGGACCTCACAAGCCTTCCATGTAACTTATGTAACATTACCCGGTAAAAAAAACCCATATGATTACCAATTGATTTATTTGCTTTTAAACATATGCCCACTTATTTTCTATAATACACTCTTACAAGATCAGGCATGTTCGATCGAAAACGAAAAACATGAATTTACTTAAACTTGGGTTTCTTGAAATAGCTTACAAAGAGGATAACTAAGTTTTACTGTCAACACCTTGCAAGAGCCTTAAATAATTTTTGCTTCAATTTTAAACCGTATTAAATTAAATTGTAGTGTAACATAATTTTGTTAAATTATTAAACTAAAATCGGAGTAAAAGGCAAAACACATACTTCAGCTCGAATAATTTAATATAAGAAAGTACTTAAAACCGACAAAGGTTTCAAACTAACAACACAAAATCAACATAAAACCGAAAAAGTTTCAAAGTAGACGAAACCGAACCAATTCAGTCTCAAAAAGGATGGTCGTCAAGTGTGAAGGATATGTTACTCGTCCATGTAGGGAATCGGATGTTGCAGCTGCTCTGGTTAAGTCAGTTATTCGATACACAAACACATATCAGAAAGTAATTAAAACCGAAAAAGGTTTCACACTAAAAAACCAAACCAAACCAGCCTAACCTAAAACCGAATAAGTTTCAAAGTAGACGAAATTGAACCAGTCCGGTCTCAAAAGGAAGGTTGTCAAATGAATGATATGCTTTCTCATTCGTGTAGGGACCAGAAGTTGGAGCTGGCAAACTAAGATGTTGCAGCTAGCAAGCTGATACTCGAACATAATTGAGGAAAGTACCAATAGTCTCACTTTTCACCTACGTTCAAAGTGTAGGCATTAGATTTGAATTGTATTATGTAGCCGAGAATCCGAGATTGAGCTTGCTTATATTACATAAGGCTGTGCTTGAACACACTTTGATAGCATAACAGCGTGCCTGATCCTTCGAACTGTGACGAGAATGGGGAGGAGCTTGGTGTTAATCATGGTGTTAATAAGGCTCATGGGATTCGAACCCTGACAGGAAGTCATGTTCCTACCAATGAACCAACACCTTGATGTTTCAAGCGATATTGAGTTACGTCATGGGGGAGCAGGAAATGTGTGAAAATATCGTTTTTTGAACCACTTTAATGATTGTCGTTACTTAAAAACTAAAGGCTTCTATTAGTTCCTCAAAAGCATGAACAGATTTATGTACTGTAGAGCATTTGAATACGAAAACATCTAACATGCATTCTCTTATAAACTCATTTAGTCATTTAAGAATCGTTCGTAGGAACCTATCTACGCAAGACAATTTCGTTTTGAAACGTCAAGACATTTTAACATACACCTTACACATCTTTTAAATGATTCTTGCTTTGATTTAAAGCCCGTACCAAACTAAAATTCTAACCATTTCTCGGATGAATTTTGTACTAAAAACGGAACAAATGCCAAATACACAAACCTTTCAATCACTGAACCAACCTGATTATAAAAGGTGGTTGTCGGGTTTGAAGACGGATCCAAACCTTGATAACCCTCTTTGTTACTCCTCTGGTTAAATCAGACGAGATGTCTGAAATGTCCCGTTCTTATTGATTAAAAACGTTCCATATTAATTGATTTCGTTGCGAGGTTTTGACCTCTATATGAGACGTTTTTCAAAGACTGCATTCATTTTAAAACAAACCATAACCTTTATTTCATCAATAAAGGTTTAAAAAGCTTTACGTAGATTATCAAATAATGATAATCTAAAATATCCTGTTTACACACGACCATTACATAATGGTTTACAATACAAATATGTTACAACAAAATAAGTTTCTTGAATGCAGTTTTTACACAATATCATACAAGCATGGACTCCAAATCTCGTCCTTATTTAAGTATGCGACAGCGGAAGCTCTTAATAATCACCTGAGAATAAACATGCTTAAAACGTCAACAAAAATGTTGGTGAGTTATAGGTTTAACCTATATATATCAAATCATAATAATAGACCACAAGATTTCATATTTCAATACACATCCCATACATAGAGATAAAAATCATTCATATGGTGAACACCTGGTAACCGACATTAACAAGATGCATATATAAGAATATCCCCATCATTCCGGGACACCCTTCGGATATGATATAAATTTCGAAGTACTAAAGCATCCGGTACTTTGGATGGGGTTTGTTAGGCCCAATAGATCTATCTTTAGGATTCGCGTCAATTAGGGTGTCTGTTCCCTAATTCTTAGATTACCAGACTTAATAAAAAGGGGCATATTCGATTTCGATAATTCAACCATAGAATGTAGTTTCACGTACTTGTGTCTATTTTGTAAATCATTTATAAAACCTGCATGTATTCTCATCCCAAAAATATTAGATTTTAAAAGTGGGACTATAACTCACTTTCACAGATTTTTACTTCGTCGGGAAGTAAGACTTGGCCACTGGTTGATTCACGAACCTATAACAATATATACATATATATCAAAGTATGTTCAAAATATATTTACAACACTTTTAATATATTTTGATGTTTTAAGTTTATTAAGTCAGCTGTCCTCGTTAGTAACCTACAACTAGTTGTCCACAGTTAGATGTACAGAAATAAATCGATAAATATTATCTTGAATCAATCCATGACCCAGTGTATACGTATCTCAGTATTGATCACAACTCAAACTATATATATTTTGGAATCAACCTCAACCCTGTATAGCTAACTCCAACATTCACATATAGAGTGTCTATGGTTGTTCCGAAATATATATAGATGTGTCGACATGATAGGTCGAAACATTGTATACGTGTCTATGGTATCTCAAGATTACATAATATACAATACAAGTTGATTAAGTTATGGTTGGAATAGATTTGTTACCAATTTTCACGTAGCTAAAATGAGAAAAATTATCCAATCTTGTTTTACCCATAACTTCTTCATTTTAAATCCGTTTTGAGTGAATCAAATTGCTATGGTTTCATATTGAACTCTATTTTATGAATCTAAACAGAAAAAGTATAGGTTTATAGTCGGAAAAATAAGTTACAGGTCGTTTTTGTAAAGGTAGTCATTTCAGTCGAAAGAACGACGTCTAGATGACCATTTTAGAAAACATACTTCCACTGTGAGTTTAACCATAATTTTTGGATATAGTTTCATGTTCATAATAATAATCATTTTCTCAGAATAACAACTTTTAAATCAAAGTTTATCATAGTTTTTAATTAACTAACCCAAAACAGCCCGCGGTGTTACTACGACGGCGTAAATCCGGTTTTACGGTGTTTTTCGTGTTTCCAGGTTTTAAATCATTAAGTTAGCATATCATATAGATATATAACATTTGTTTAGTTGATTTTAAAAGTCAAGTTAGAAGGATTAACTTTTGTTTGCGAACAAGTTTAGAATTAACTAAACTATGTTCTAGTGATTACAAGTTTAAACCTTCGAATAAGATAGCTTTATATGTATGAATCGAATGATGTTATGAACATCATTACTACCTTAAGTTCCTTGGATAAACCTACTGGAAAATAGAAAAATGGATCTAGCTTCAACGGATCCTTGGATGGCTCGAAGTTCTTGAAGCAGAATCATGACACGAAAACAAGTTCAAGTAAGATCATCACTTGAAATAAGATTGTTATAGTTATAGAAATTGAACCAAAATTTGAATATGATTATTACCTTGTATTAGAATGATAACCTACTGTAAGAAACAAAGATTTCTTGAGGTTGGATGATCACCTTACAAGATTGGAAGTGAGCTAGCAAACTTGAAAGTATTCTTGATTTTATGTAACTAGAACTTGTAGAATTTATGAAGAACACTTAGAACTTGAAGATAGAACTTGAGAGAGATCAATTAGATGAAGAAAATTGAAGAATGAAAGTGTTTTTAGGTGTTTTTGGTCGTTGGTGTATGGATTAGATATAAAGGATATGTAATTTTGTTTTCATGTAAATAAGTCATGAATGATTACTCATATTTTTGTAATTTTATGAGATATTTCATGCTAGTTGCCAAATGATGGTTCCCACATGTGTTAGGTGACTCACATGGGCTGCTAAGAGCTGATCATTGGAGTGTATATACCAATAGTACATACATCTAAAAGCTGTGTATTGTACGAGTAAGAATACGGGTGCATACGAGTAGAATTGTTGATGAAACTGAACGAGGATGTAATTGTATGCATTTTTGTTAAGTAGAAGTATTTTGATAAGTGTATTGAAGTCTTTCAAAAGTGTATAAATACATATTAAAACACTACATGTATATACATTTTAACTGAGTCGTTAAGTCATCGTTAGTCGTTACATGTAAGTGTTGTTTTTGAAACCTTTAGGTTAACGATCTTGTAAAATGTTGTTAACCCAATGTTTATAATATCAAATGAGATTTTAAATTATTATATTATCATGATATTATCATGTATGAATATCTCTTAATATGATATATATACATTAAATGTCTTTACAACGATAATCGTTACATATATGTCTCGTTTAAAAATCATTAAGTTAGTAGTCTTGTTTTTACATATGTAGTTCATTGTTAATATACTTAATGATATGTTTACTTATCATAGTATCATGTTAACTATATATATATCCATATATATGTTATCATATAGTTTTTACAAGTTTTAACTTTCGTGAATCACCGGTCAACTTGGGTGGTCAATTGTCTATATGAAACATATTTCAATTAATCAAGTCTTAACAAGTTTGATTGCTTAACATGTTGGAAACATTTAATCATGTAAATATCAATCTCAATTAACATATATAAACATGGAAAAGTTCGGGTCACTACAGTACCTACCCGTTAAATAAATTTCGTCCCGAAATTTTAAGCTGTTGATGAATCTTCTGGGAATAGATGCGGGTATTTCTTCTTCATCTGATCTTCACGCTCCCAGGTGAACTCGGGTCCTCTACGAGCATTCCATCGAACCTTAACAATTGGTATCTTGTTTTGCTTAAGTCTTTTAACCTCACGATCCATTATTTCGACGGGTTCTTCGATGAATTGAAGTTTTTCGTTGATTTGGATTTCATCTAACGGAATAGTGAGATCTTCTTTAGCAAAACATTTCTTCAAATTCAAGACGTGGAAAGTGTTATGTACAGCCGCGAGTTGTTGAGGTAACTCAAGTCGGTAAGCTACTGGTCCGACACGATCAATAATCTTGAATGGTCCAATATACCTTGGATTTAATTTCCCTCGTTTACCAAATCGAACAACGCCTTTCCAAGGTGCAACTCTAAGCATGACCATCTCTCCAATTTCAAATTCTATATCTTTTCTTTTAATGTCAGCGTAGCTCTTTTGTCGACTTTGGGCGGTTTTCAACCGTTGTTGAATTTGGATGATCTTCTCGGTAGTTTCTTGTATAATCTCCGGACCCGTAATCTGTCTATCCCCCACTTCACTCCAACAAATCGGAGACCTGCACTTTCTACCATAAAGTGCTTCAAACGGCGCCATCTCAATGCTTGAATGGTAGCTGTTGTTGTAGGAAAATTCTGCTAACGGTAGATGTCGATCCCAACTGTTTCCGAAATCAATAACACATGCTCGTAGCATGTCTTCAAGCGTTTGTATCGTCCTTTCACTCTGCCCATCAGTTTGTGGATGATAGGCAGTACTCATGTCTAGACGAGTTCCTAATGCTTGCTGTAATGTCTGCCAGAATCTTGAAATAAATCTGCCATCCCTATCAGAGATAATAGAGATTGGTATTCCATGTCTGGAGACGACTTCCTTCAAATACAGTCGTGCTAACTTCTCCATCTTGTCATCTTCTCTTATTGGCAGGAAGTGTGCTGATTTGGTGAGACGATCAACTATTACCCAAATAGTATCAAAACCACTTGCAGTCCTTGGCAATTTAGTGATGAAATCCATGGTAATGTTTTCCCATTTCCATTCCGGGATTTTGGGTTGTTGAAGTAGACCTGATGGTTTCTGATGCTCAGCTTTGACCTTAGAACACGTCAAACATTCTCCTACGTATTTAGCAACATCGGCTTTCATACCCGGCCACCAAAAATGTTTCTTGAGATCCTTGTACATCTTCCCCGTTCCAGGATGTATTGAGTATCTGGTTTTATGAGCTTCTCTAAGTACCATTTCTCTCATATCTCCAAATTTTGGTACCCAAATCCTTTCAGCCCTATACCGGGTTCCGTCTTCCCGAATATTAAGATGCTTCTCCGATCCTTTGGGTATTTCATCCTTTAAATTTCCCTCTTTTAAAACTCCTTGTTGCGCCTCCTTTATTTGAGTAGTAAGGTTATTATGAATCATTATATTCATAGATTTTACTCGAATGGGTTCTCTGTCCTTCCTGCTCAAGGCATCGGCTACCACATTTGCCTTCCCCCGTGGTAACGAATCTCAAAGTCGTAATCATTCAATAATTCAATCCACCTACGTTGCCTCATATTCAGTTGTTTCTGATTAAATATGTGTTGAAGACTTTTGTGGTCGGTATATATAATACTTTTGACCCCATATAAGTAGTGCCTCCAAGTCTTTAATGCAAAAACAACCGCGCCTAATTTCAAATCATGCGTCGTATAATTTTGTTCATGAATCTTCAATTGTCTAGACGCATAAGCAATCACCTTCGTTCGTTGCATTAATACACAACCGAGACCTTGCTTTGATGCGTCACAATAAATCACAAAATCATCATTCCCTTCAGGCAATGACAATATAGGTGCCGTAGTTAGCTTTTTCTTCAATAACTGAAATGCTTTCTCTTGTTCATCATTCCATTCAAATTTCTTCCCTTTATGCGTTAATGTAGTCAAGGGTTTTGCTATTCTGGAAAAGTCTTGGATGAACCTTCTGTAGTAACCAGCTAGCCCTAAAAACTGGCGTATGTGTTTCGGAGTTTTCGGGGTTTCCCACTTTTCAACAGTTTC
Organism: Rutidosis leptorrhynchoides; assembly: GCF_046630445.1. Taxonomy (NCBI): domain Eukaryota; kingdom Viridiplantae; phylum Streptophyta; class Magnoliopsida; order Asterales; family Asteraceae; genus Rutidosis; species Rutidosis leptorrhynchoides. The sequence goes on from NC_092343.1 coordinate 79,808,326, forward strand.
TATCTTTGCCGGATCCACCTTAATACCTTCTTTGTTCACTATGTGACCGAGGAATTGAACTTCTTCCAACCAAAATGCACACTTTGAAAACTTAGCGTACAATTCTTCCTTCCTCAATACTTCTAACACCTTTCTCAAATGTTCACCGTGTTCTTGGTCATTCTTTGAGTAAATAAGTATGTCATCAATGAAAACAATGACAAACTTGTCAAGGTATGGTCCACACACTCGGTTCATAAGGTCCATGAACACAGCTGGTGCATTAGTTAAACCAAACGGCATGACCATAAACTTGTAATGACCGTAACGTGTTCTAAAAGCAGTCTTTGGAATATCATCTTCTTTCACCCGCATTTGATGATACCCGGAACGTAAGTCAATCTTTGAATAAACAGACGAGCCTTGTAGTTGATCAAATAAGTCGTCGATTCTCGGTAGTGGGTAGCGGTTCTTGATGGTAAGTTTGTTCAACTCTCGGTAGTCGATACACAACCTGAATGTACCATCTTTCTTCTTGACAAACAAAACAGGAGCTCCCCACGGTGATGTGCTTGGTCGAATGAAACCACGCTCTAAAATTTCTTGTAATTGGCTTTGCAGTTCTTTCATCTCGCTGGGTGCGAGTCTGTAAGGAGCACGAGCTATTGGTGCAGCTCCTGGTACAAGATCTATTTGAAATTCTACGGATCGATGTAGGGGTAATCCCGGTAATTCTTTCGGAAATACATCGGGAAATTCTTTTGCAATGGGAACATCATTGATGCTCTTTTCTTCAGTTTGTACTTTCTCGACGTGTGCTAGAACAGCATAGCAACCTTTTCTTATTAGTTTTTGTGCCTTCAAATTACTAATAAGATGTAGCTTCGTGTTGCCCTTTTCTCCGTACACCATTAAGGGTTTTCCTTTTTCTCGTATAATGCGAATTGCATTTTTATAACAAACGATCTCTGCTTTCACTTCTTTCAACCAGTCCATACCGATTATCACATCAAAACTCCCTAACTCTACTGGTATCAAATCAATCTTAAATGTTTCGCTAACCAGTTTAATTTCTCGATTCCGACATATATTATCTGCTGAAATTAATTTACCATTTGCTAATTCGAGTAAAAATTTACTATCCAAAGGCGTCAATGGACAACTTAATTTAGCACAAAAATCTCTACTCATATAGCTTCTATCCGCACCCGAATCAAATAAAACGTAAGCAGATTTATTGTCAATAAGAAACGTACCCGTAACAAGCTCTGGGTCTTCCTGTGCCTCTGCCGCATTAATATTGAAAACTCTTCCGCGGCCTTGTCCATTCGTGTTCTCCTGGTTCGGGCAATTTATAATAATGTGGCCCGGTTTTCCACACTTATAACAAACTACATTGGCATAACTTGCTCCGACACTACTTGCTCTGCCATTACTCGTTCCGACACCATTTGTTCCTTTCGTTCTGTTAACCCCTGGTCCGTAGACCTCACACTTCGCCGCGCTATGACCATTTCTTTTACACTTGTTGCAAAATTTGGTGCAGAACCCCGAGTGATACTTTTCACACCTTTGGCATAGCTGCTTCTGATTGTTGTTGTTGTTGCAGTTGTTATTGTTGTTGGGATGATTGTTGTAGTTGCTGCTGTTGTTGTTGTTGTTGTTGTTGTTGTTGGGCCGTTTGTTGTAGTTGCGATTGATGTTGCGATTGTTGGGATAATTGTTGCGATTATTATTCTAATTGCTGTTGTTGTTGTATTGGTGATTCTTATCACCGTTTTCCTCCCACTTTCTTTTGACTTGCTTCACATTGGCCTCTTCAGCAGTCTGTTCTTTAATTCTTTCTTCAATCTGGTTCACTAGTTTGTGAGCCATTCTACATGCCTGTTGTATGGAGGCGGGCTCGTGTGAACTTATATCTTCTTGGATTCTTTCCGGTAATCCTTTCACAAACGCGTCGATCTTCTCTTCCTCATCTTCGAATGCTCCCGGACACAATAGGCACAATTCTGTGAATCGTCTTTCGTACGTGATAATATCAAATCCTTGGGTTCGTAACCCTCTAAGTTCTGTCTTGAGCTTATTGACCTCGGTTCTGGGACGGTACTTCTCGTTCATCAAGTGCTTGAATGCTGACCACGGTAGTGCGTACGCATCGTCTTGTCCCACTTGCTCTAGATAGGTATTCCACCATGTTAACGCAGAACCTGTGAAGGTATGCGTAGCGTACTTCACTTTGTCCTCTTCAGTACACTTACTTATGGCAAACACCGATTCGACCTTCTCGGTCCACCGTTTCAATCCGATCGGTCCTTAGGTTCCATCAAATTCTAAAGGTTTGCAGGCAGTGAATTCTTTGTAGGTGCATCCTACACGATTTCCTGTACTGCTAGATCCAAGGTTATTGTTGGTATGTAGCGCAGCCTGTACTGCGGCTATGTTTAAAGCTAGAAAAGTACGGAATTCCTCTTCATTCATATTCACGGTGTGTCGAGTAGTCGGTGTCATTTCCTTCAAAATAGTCAAATGGAACAAGTTAATCATACAGAATATTAAGAGTAGTTAATAGTATTTCGTAGCATAATATGAACTCATTTATAAAAGCTTTTTCTTCATATTAGCGTTTTATAAGTTTAAATTCGGGTAGTACCTACCCGTTAAGTTCATACTTAGTAGCTAATATACAATTCAACTACTACAATTCTATATGAAAAACTGATTATAATAATATTTCGCGTTCAAACTTTTACACAATATTTTACAAACTTACAATACCGCTTATTTTACATATAGCATGAAATATAGCACAAAATAAATTTGATACAAGATGGTTGTGAAGATAATTCTAGCTAGTACACAAGTCGTTCAGCAAAGGCAATAAAGACACGTAATTCATACGTCCAGAAACAAGTCATGCATTCTGGTTTTACTAGGATTACTTCCCATCCTTGGTCTTGTGGAACATAACCGTTATGGCCGTTGATAAGACAGCGTGTTGTAACGTCGTCAAAGGGACGAGGGTTACGTAATGTCCAACAGTCCCGTAACAATCTAAAAACCTCATTTCTTACCCCAATTACAGACTCCGTCACTTGTGGGAACGTTTTGTTTAATAGTTGTAGCCCGATGTTCTTGTTCTCACTTTGGTGACAAGTGAACATTACTAATCCGTAAGCATAACATGCTTCTTTATGTTGCATGTTAGCCGCTTTTTCTAAATCACGAAGTCCAATATTCGGATATATTGAGTCAAAATAATTTCTTAACCCATTGCGTAAAATAGCATTTGGGTTCCCCGCAATATATGCGTCAAAGTAAACACATCGTAACTTATGGATTTCCCAATGTGATATCCCCCATCTTTCGAATGAAAGCCTTTTATAAACCAAGGCATTCTTGGAACGTTCTTCGAATGTCTTACAAACTGATCTCGCCTTAAATAGTTGTGCCGAAGAATTCTGACCGACTCTAGACAAGATTTCATCAATCATGTCTCCGGGTAGGTCTCTTAAAATATTGGTTGTCTATCCATTTTGTGTTTTTATACTGTAAAATAGACAAGAGTTAGATTCATAAAAAAATACTTATTAGTACAAGCAATTTTTACATATATCATAAAGCATAAGCACACTATATTACATATATTACACCACACAAATACAACTATCTTATTCCGACTCGCTTGTTTCTTCTTCTTCGGTTTTGGTTCGTTTTGCCAAGTTTCTAGGGATATATGATGTTCTCCTAATACGAGCCGTAATTTTCCACATTGGTTTAGAAAAACCTGGTGGTTTAGAGGTTCCCGGGTCATTGTTACAACTTAAGGACTTCGGGGGTTGACGATACAAATAAAGTTCATCGGGGTTGAAATTAGATTTCTCTATTTTTATGCCCTTTCCCTTATTATTTTCTTTTGCCTTTTTAAATTAAGTTGGGGTAATTTCTATAACATCATCAGAATTCTCGTCGGAATCCGATTCATCGGAGAATTGGTAATCCTCCCAATATTTTGCTTCCTTGGCGGAAACACCATTGACCATAATTAACCTTGGTCGGTTGGTTGAGGATTTTCTTTTACTTAACCGTTTTATTATTTCCCCCACCGGTTCTATTTCTTCATCCGGTTCCTCCTCTTCCGGTTCCGACTCTTCTTCCGGTTCCGACTCTTCTTCCAGTTCCTCTTCGGGAACTTGTGAATCAGTCCACGAATCATTCCAATTTACATTTGACTCTTCATTATTATTAGGTGAGTCAATGGGACTTGTTCTAGAGGTAGACATCTATCACATAATATCAAACGCGTTAAGAGATTAATATATCACATAATATTCACATGTTAAAAATATATAGTTTCCAACAAAATTTGTTAAGCAATCATTTTTCAAGTAAACACGGTCGAAGTCCAGACTCACTAATGCATCCTTACAAACTCGATAAGACACACTAATGCAAAATTCTGGTTCTCTAAGACCAACGCTCGGATACCAACTGAAATGTCCCGTTCTTATTGATTAAAAACGTTCCATATTAATTGATTTCGTTGCGAGGTTTTGACCTCTATATGAGACGTTTTTCAAAGACTGCATTCATTTTAAAACAAACCATAACCTTTATTTCATCAATAAAGGTTTAAAAAGCTTTACGTAGATTATCAAATAATGATAATCTAAAATATCCTGTTTACACACGACCATTACATAATGGTTTACAATACAAATATGTTACAACAAAATAAGTTTCTTGAATGCAGTTTTTACACAATATCATACAAGCATGGACTCCAAATCTCGTCCTTATTTAAGTATGCGACAGCGGAAGCTCTTAATAATCACCTGAGAATAAACATGCTTAAAACGTCAACAAAAATGTTGGTGAGTTATAGGTTTAACCTATATATATCAAATCATAATAATAGACCACAAGATTTCATATTTCAATACACATCCCATACATAGAGATAAAAATCATTCATATGGTGAACACCTGGTAACCGACATTAACAAGATGCATATATAAGAATATCCCCATCATTCCGGGACACCCTTCGGATATGATATAAATTTCGAAGTACTAAAGCATCCGGTACTTTGGATGGGGTTTGTTAGGCCCAATAGATCTATCTTTAGGATTCGCGTCAATTAGGGTGTCTGTTCCCTAATTCTTAGATTACCAGACTTAATAAAAAGGGGCATATTCGATTTCGATAATTCAACCATAGAATGTAGTTTCACGTACTTGTGTCTATTTTGTAAATCATTTATAAAACCTGCATGTATTCTCATCCCAAAAATATTAGATTTTAAAAGTGGGACTATAACTCACTTTCACAGATTTTTACTTCGTCGGGAAGTAAGACTTGGCCACTGGTTGATTCACGAACCTATAACAATATATACATATATATCAAAGTATGTTCAAAATATATTTACAACACTTTTAATATATTTTGATGTTTTAAGTTTATTAAGTCAGCTGTCCTCGTTAGTAACCTACAACTAGTTGTCCACAGTTAGATGTACAGAAATAAATCGATAAATATTATCTTGAATCAATCCATGACCCAGTGTATACGTATCTCAGTATTGATCACAACTCAAACTATATATATTTTGGAATCAACCTCAACCCTGTATAGCTAACTCCAACATTCACATATAGAGTGTCTATGGTTGTTCCGAAATATATATAGATGTGTCGACATGATAGGTCGAAACATTGTATACGTGTCTATGGTATCTCAAGATTACATAATATACAATACAAGTTGATTAAGTTATGGTTGGAATAGATTTGTTACCAATTTTCACGTAGCTAAAATGAGAAAAATTATCCAATCTTGTTTTACCCATAACTTCTTCATTTTAAATCCGTTTTGAGTGAATCAAATTGCTATGGTTTCATATTGAACTCTATTTTATGAATCTAAACAGAAAAAGTATAGGTTTATAGTCGGAAAAATAAGTTACAGGTCGTTTTTGTAAAGGTAGTCATTTCAGTCGAAAGAACGACGTCTAGATGACCATTTTAGAAAACATACTTCCACTTTGAGTTTAACCATAATTTTTGGATATAGTTTCATGTTCATAATAATAATCATTTTCTCAGAATAACAACTTTTAAATCAAAGTTTATCATAGTTTTTAATTAACTAACCCAAAACAGCCCGCGGTGTTACTACGACGGCGTAAATCCGGTTTTACGGTGTTTTTCGTGTTTCCAGGTTTTAAATCATTAAGTTAGCATATCATATAGATATATAACATTTGTTTAGTTGATTTTAAAAGTCAAGTTAGAAGGATTAACTTTTGTTTGCGAACAAGTTTAGAATTAACTAAACTATGTTCTAGTGATTACAAGTTTAAACCTTCGAATAAGATAGCTTTATATGTATGAATCGAATGATGTTATGAACATCATTACTACCTTAAGTTCCTTGGATAAACCTACTGGAAAAGAGAAAAATGGATCTAGCTTCAACGGATCCTTGGATGGCTCGAAGTTCTTGAAGCAGAATCATGACACGAAAACAAGTTCAAGTAAGATCATCACTTGAAATAAGATTGTTATAGTTATAGAAATTGAACCAAAATTTGAATATGATTATTACCTTGTATTAGAATGATAACCTACTGTAAGAAACAAAGATTTCTTGAGGTTGGATGATCACCTTACAAGATTGGAAGTGAGCTAGCAAACTTGAAAGTATTCTTGATTTTATGTAACTAGAACTTGTAGAATTTATGAAGAACACTTAGAACTTGAAGATAGAACTTGAGAGAGATCAATTAGATGAAGAAAATTGAAGAATGAAAGTGTTTTTAGGTGTTTTTGGTCGTTGGTGTATGGATTAGATATAAAGGATATGTAATTTTGTTTTCATGTAAATAAGTCATGAATGATTACTCATATTTTTGTAATTTTATGAGATATTTCATGCTAGTTGCCAAATGATGGTTCCCACATGTGTTAGGTGACTCACATGGGCTGCTAAGAGCTGATCATTGGAGTGTATATACCAATAGTACATACATCTAAAAGTTGTGTATTGTACGAGTAAGAATACGGGTGCATACGAGTAGAATTGTTGATGAAACTGAACGAGGATGTAATTGTATGCATTTTTGTTAAGTAGAAGTATTTTGATAAGTGTATTGAAGTCTTTCAAAAGTGTATAAATACATATTAAAACACTACATGTATATACATTTTAACTGAGTCGTTAAGTCATCGTTAGTCGTTACATGTAAGTGTTGTTTTTGAAACCTTTAGGTTAACGATCTTGTAAAATGTTGTTAACCCAATGTTTATAATATCAAATGAGATTTTAAATTATTATATTATCATGATATTATCATGTATGAATATCTCTTAATATGATATATATACATTAAATGTCTTTACAACGATAATCGTTACATATATGTCTCGTTTAAAAATCATGAAGTTAGTAGTCTTGTTTTTACATATGTAGTTCATTGTTAATATACTTAATGATATGTTTACTTATCATAGTATCATGTTAACTATATATATATCCATATATATGTTATCATATAGTTTTTACAAGTTTTAACTTTCGTGAATCACCGGTCAACTTGGGTGGTCAATTGTCTATATGAAACATATTTCAATTAATCAAGTCTTAACAAGTTTGATTGCTTAACATGTTGGAAACATTTAATCATGTAAATATCAATCTCAATTAACATATATAAACATGGAAAAGTTCGGGTCACTACAATGTCGGTACGTACACAGATACAGATGATAAGTATCATTAAGTCGTCAAAATCTTTCAAATATTTTTTAGAGACTACTTGTAAACTACATGCTTCTTTTTGTTCCCCCAAAAAGTGAATAAAAGTATGTAACATAACCATGTTTATGCGCATTGTTTTTACACTAAAAATTATAAACAATGTAAACAACTTATTATGTAAGCTTTAGTTTTGAGTTTTGAGCATTTTGAAGACGAAAACTTTAAACACACAATCCTACTACCCTATTACAAGATAAGAGTCAAATCTGAAACGGTTCAAGAATTGCCTTCGATGTTGAAAGCGACATTTTATCAAAACCTTTCTTAAACTCATTTTGTCATCAAGGACTATTTCTTTAGAACCGTCATAAAACCTTGTTGATGATTAAACGAGTTTGTTCACCCTGTTAGTGAGTCGTTTGATTTGGTTAGTTTAGTTTGACTATGACTCATTGTTGGATTCTTCTGTAAACGGTTGTACTTTCTGATCTTCGAATCCGTTCTAATGTTATCGTTTTTAGCCACAAAAAAATCAAAAACCTTGTTGAGCGCTTTTTTTTTTTTTTTTAAATCGACCTCGATTCTATTTGAGTTTTTGTTATTTTTGCCAAAATTTTACCAAAAATAAAATAAAATCACAGCTGATTTTAAAAAGATAGTAGTCGGGATTGATGACAGATCCACATGACACATTTAAAAGCCTATGTAGGGACCAAACCGCGGTATTGCTCTGGTTAAGCCAACCGGGTTAACAAATCTGGTGCACAAACACATATGTTAACCGGTATATATGATTATCATATTCCCCTTCATAAACCATTACGTAACTAAATCCAGCAGTTATCATGTTGAGATTAACCTTGTTAAACACGATTAACTTGAGTTCCTCATGCGATGTGGGATTTGCCCTTGGGCTTTACAAAAGAAAAAAGACATGAACTATACAAAATGTCTTGGTTTCTGTTTTATAAATTTTTTATTACTGAATATTTAATTTAATTCATAGATATAATATATAATATCCGTATACATCAAACGACAAGCCTAATTACATTTATGAAATCAACAGGTTCGTCATTAATAACTTGATAAAAGTCCATTGTTCTCATCTATATTTATATAGTCTAATAAACCTCTAAAAAGATGACATTATGATTAAGCTAATTACCTTTTACTTTTTATAATGATGATGTCATAATTATATATTAATTTAATTAAAAAAATAATACGAAATATTTTATAAAAGATAATATTAATCTCTCCTAAATTGTAATTTTATTTTTCTAAAAAAATTTAAAAGACATTTATTATTAATAATAATTATTATAATTATTAAAAATATAAATATAAATACTCAACTTTGAGTGAATTTTATGTTTGTAAAATCAACGACAAGTTTCTTAGTCGGAATCCGTGGTTTCACGGGGCAATAAACTAAATGACTTTAACATTTATGATTGTAAAATTAACGACAAGTTTCTTAGTCGGAATCCGTGGTTTCACGGGGCAATAAACTAAATGACTTTAACAATTACATTCACTTAATATCTAAAACATATCATTAAACTGTTTCGTTTAAACAAACCCGTATTCCACGGGTCATTTCACTAATATATATATAAGTTTTTAATTTTTTTCGCGAAAAAGGGCCGATGATATATATATTTGGTTGAATGCTATGAAGGAGTTGGAATCATTTTTTAAAAGAAGGGAAGTGTCAAAATGGTAGACTATGTGAATTAAACTTTAGTCTGCATAAAAATCCTTAAATTTCAGGCATCAAACTACCCCTTAAATTTAGGAGTTAGAATTAACGAGGAAACCAAACATGTGCTTCGCTGCGGGGTAGTTTCGGTTGGTGATTTAGATCGTTGATTCGAGTCTTTTTCGGATATTTGGGTCGGCTAATTGGGTATATTGGCCGAATAATCGTTTTTTATCAGGTTTACGGGGCCGGGTAAATGGATTTGGGTCTTTTTTAGATATTTAATCCTTGACACGTTAATCCTAGATTGAGCTTGACTTGATGACATAAGTCTATGCTTGAACACTCTTTGCTAGCTTAAATACTCGATTAATGTAATGTAATTATTGAAGAATACATCAACTCAGCCTTGAGTCGACCGAAATTAGGCCAATATTTTCCTTAAGCTATATACTATACTAATTACATATTTACAAACATATTCTGTTTAGCATTATTATAAGTTGGCTCAAAGTTAATAAAACCTTAACATTAAAAAGGTTGGCCGTTGGGGAATATGATGAACACCAATTCATGAAAGTTTAGTCCTCAAAGATCGACCGGGCTGCTCTGGTAAAGCCAGCACATATATCAATAAATTAAGAAATTAACAGGAACACGATAACAGGAACAATATTAGTATAGTATTTAGTCCTCAAAGAGCGACCGGGCTGCTCTGGTAAAGCCAGCACATATATCAATAAATTAAGAAATTAACAGGAACACGATAACAGGAACAATATTAGTATAGTATTTATATTTATATAACGATTAACCCTTTCACTTTCCGGTGTTCATGATCCCCTTCATTCATCATTTAAGGATAAGAGATTGAACCAACCTTAATGCCCCCACTTAGGTCACAGACTCTCGTAACTGGAACACGATAACAGGAACAATATTAGTATAGTATTTAGTCCTCAAAGTAGTCCTCAAAGAGCGACCGGGCTGCTCTGGTAAAGCCAGCACATATATCAATAAATTAAGAAATTAACAGGAACACGATAACAGGAACAATATTAGTATAGTATTTATATTTATATTTATATTTATATAACGATTAACCCTTTCACCCTTTCACTTTCTGGTGTTCATGATCCCCTTCATTCATCATTTAAGGATAAGAGATTGAACCAACCTTAATGCCCCCACTTAGGTCACAGACTCTCGTAACTGGAACACGATAACAGGAACAATATTAGTATAGTATTTAGTCCTCAAAGTAGTCCTCAAAGAGCGACCGTAACTGGAACACGATAACAGGAACAATATTAGTATAGTATTTAGTCCTCAAAGTAGTCCTCAAAGAGCGACCGGGCTGCTCTGGTAAAGCCAGCACATATATCAATAAATTAAGAAATTAACAGGAACACGATAACAGGAACAATATTAGTATAGTATTTATATTTATATTTTATATAACGATTAACCCTTTCACTTTCTGGTGTTCATGATCCCCTTCATTCATCATTTAAGGATAAGAGATTGAACCAACCTTAATGCCCCCACTTAGGTCACAAACTCTCGTAACTGAGTCCATCAGTTAGGCACTTATGAATAGGGTTTATAAATAGTTATAATTCTTTTTATTAATCCGATGTGGGAATGCACCAAGTAGGGATCGTAGAATATTTTTGTTACTTCTAATTTATACTTATTATTATGGAATTTGTTATTTAGAAGGTCGGTTTATATTGGGAAAAAAGTTTTAACCAACTAAATTTTTTTGTCTCAGAACTATGAAAAACACAATTGTATTTGTTGAATATTATAGGATTATTCTAACGACTATCTTTTTTTCCTTTTTTTTTAACGGCAAGCTTGCATCACTGTATCATTTATTTCAACGACATTCATCATTTTACACATACACGCGGTGGGGAGGAAACCCGAATCGCATTACAGGAACCCGATCTTTTAACCATCTCGAAGGGCAGGCGGACCGGATTTGAATCCTGAATGGATCCGGTAGAAAACCCCCTGGGGTCAATCTGGATATCCATATTTCAGGCAGATTAATTAATAGGATGGGCAGAGCGAGGCTCGAACCCACGACCTAACTGTAACGACCCGGCTTTTTCGACTTGCTTTCGTGCTTTGTGGTTCACGAAACTGCGTATATGTGCATACTGAGCTATTTTATGATCTGAGATCTTATTTAATGATTAATTACTTTCATTAATATCTTACAACGTACTATTAAGTGTGTAATCACTTAACTTGATCCCCGAAAGCCTTTACGACCGTTGGTGTCACTTGACGTTTGAAACGAGCTATGTATTTAGGTACACGTTTAACTTTGGTCATAATCGGAATATTATGACTACGAAACACTAATTGTTATTTTATAATAAGAATTACTTGGGTTTTTGGATGCTTAATTACGCTTAGTAATTTACTAGAGCACACTAGTTAGTGTTGTTGGACTTTCTACCTTGTTGGACTTTAGCCCACCCTACACTAGCTAGTGGACTATTTAATTAGCCCAATTATAATAAGTTAGTGACCCATAATAATGAAAGACAAATGTCCATTTATTAGAGGGAACATACTAGCATTTTTGTTAAGCATTATCCTCAATGTTGCATGGGATCCTAACATAAGCATCAACTTTAGACAACCATTAACCAAAAAGCAAAAGTTTGTCCCCCTTGTCCCCCTCTAAACTCACGGCCTCCCCACCATTACCACACCCTCACCTCCTATAAATACCAAGCTTATCCCATTCATTTCACACTTGATTTCATTTACAAATTACACACACTTACTCTCTAATTCTCTCTCTAGTCTTTCTCACTCTAAAAAGTGTAAGTTTTAAATTTTCTTTCTCTTCTTCTTACCTTCATCTACACGACATCATCATCATCATCAAATGGATCTAGCTTTTAGCTTTTGATCTTGTTATATCTTGTAGATTCAAACTTGGGTTTGAATCCTTCAAGAACATGAAAGATTCAAACTTTCTAGCTTGGAATCTTCATTTACTTGTTAGATCTAGTTTGTAATTTCTTTATTTTGTTATAAAAATCAAAACTTGTGTTTATGATCTTCATGTATCTTAAAGATTCAAGCTTTATGCTTCAAGATCTTCAAGAACACTAAAGATCCAAGCTTTTTAGCTTAGGGTTTCATTATTATGTTAAAGATCTTAGCTTTTTAGCTTATGGTCTCATTAGTTTCATTATTTTGTTAAAGATCTTAGCTTTCTAGTTTATGGTCTCATTAATCTTGTAAAGATCCAAGCTTTCTAGCTTAGGGTTTTCTTAAAACTTGAGATCTAAGTTATTATTGTAGATCTCATTTACTTGGAACCTTTTTGTGTTTGTTGTGATGATAAAGATCAAGTCTTCATCATCACATATGTTGGAGATGCATAAACTTGTGTAAAAAGGACAAAGGTTGAAGCTTTATTGGATCTATACAATAAAGAGGCAATCTTGACGTTCAAAACTTGTAGAATGATAGATTTTACTCTTAGTTGTGTATTGATGGTTGAACCTTGGTCAAAGTGATGCTAAAACATCAAAGAGTTTTACACTTGAAGCTTACAAGTATCAAGGATGAGAACCGTGATGAGCATCAAGCACCAAGAACCTCACCGGAGCACTTGTTTGCTATTTTTCGAGGTTTGATCCGACTCCTGGGCTTCTGGAAAATTGATTTTCAGATAGTTGGTTTCATGTAGATGACTTTCCGTTTAGGTCTTGACTTAATCCGATATAAGGTTTAGGATTTATAGCCTTTCGAAAGTCACTACGCCTTTGTAACGTTGTGCTGAAATTTCTGACCTACTCGCACTTAAACCGTCGTCACCATCAAACGAAGACGAGTTAGGTTCTGAAAATTGGTCAGCGGTTAGAGGACTCACATACGAAGCCATGGCCACTGACTACGCGTCTTTTCGATTTATATAGAGGTCGTAAAAGCTGTCCAAAGTCAACCTTTTGTTTCGATCTCTATACTTGTTAAACACACTTAGCTTTTATGATGATGAATGATGATGATGATGACACTTACACTTAATTTATGCACTTTTAAACTTATGGGGACAATATACTGACCTAGTGACCTTTGACTTAGGTTGACGACCTTTCAGACCGACTTACTACTTACATACTTTTCATATCGACTTTATCGCATTTATCACTGTGAGTTATAGCTCCCTTTTTACTTATACTATTTTTGAGACTGAGAATACATGCGCTTTTTATGTTTTACTTACTTGACACGAGAACTTAAACTTTACATATGTGTGGGTTATATAACGGCATAAAGATTCTCCTTAGCACGGTAACGTTTAATCATTGGTTTTGAACCGGTGAACGCGAATATTAGATATGGATCCATAGGGTTTGACATCCCCACTCGGGCTAGTCGCGCTAGCATTTAACGGGTGTTTGATACTTCGAGGACATACGCACTCGCCAAGTGTACTTTTAGGGGGTATTACTATTACGTTAAGTTAGTTACCGGGTGCCCACGGACAAGCATATACTTTATCATGCTGATTTGAAATACTGATTTAAACTGCTGGTTGAAGCACTAAAATCTTGTGGTCTACATTACATTACTGATTACAAACAAACTATAGCTCACCAACATTCGTGTTGACTTTTTAAGCATGTATTTCTCAGGTGCTTAGACGTTGTTGCTGTTAGACTTGCTGTTAGACTTGCTGTCTTGGTGTTATAGACTTGCTGTTATGGACCTGATGTGTTAGATTTCCGCTGCATTACTTAGAGATGTCTCAATCATGGAACTTTTCCTTTACATTCGTAATTTATCTTATTTTCAAACAATGACTTTGTAACGACCTTTGTGTCACGTTATCTTTTGTAAAACGCTATCTTTTATGAATACAAAACTGGTTTTCAAACAGCATATAGTGTTTGACCTTGTAATGATCCTGTTATTGATGAACCGTACACGATGGTTTTGTACGGGGCATCACATTTGGTATCAGAGCATTGGTTGTAGAGAATTAGGTTGCATTAGTGAGTCTTGACCGAGTCGAGTAGGATTCACTAATATGACTAATATACAACTTGCTCGTTTACTTGTTTCTGCGGAACCTGCTGCATGCTACTGTGTTATATTACTGCATGTTACTGCTTACTACTACTGCATGCCACTGCTTACTTCTACTACTGTATGAACTTGCTGCATGCTACCGTTTCCTTTTACTGCTATGTAAACTCGCTGTATGCTTTTGCTTATTCTCGATACTGCATGCTACTATCTACTTTTGCATGTTACTTCTGTTTAGAACTGTTATTATTGCCATACTATGCACTGCTGTAGACGATCTAGGCTGCTGTAGTTACTATGCCTGATTACGTGCTTGCTACCCGTCTGCATTTTGCTGTACCGACTTGGAGAATTTACCTTTCCTAGTTTAGATGTTTTTCTGAACCATCTTCCCACTCGTCTAACCCTAAGGACTAGTAATGTAATCCACCTATTACTACCATTCCACAGTTCCAGAGATCGAAACATTACTTCACACAATTTAGGAGGAGTACCCCTCGGATTACACGCCCACTAAAGTTGATACTCGGAGGAGGAGATATGTGAGGACTTGTCGGAGTAACCCCACCCCGAGCTCACTCTAATTAGTCACGTATAACATATGAACATTAGAAGGATGTTCAGCTTCCGCAAGTTGACTCGTATCCCGTACGCTTTCATGACCGTCACTTAACTCTTTTATTCTTCACCACTACTCGACGATCTAACAACACTTCTAGACTTAGGTCCATAACACTCTTAGGCATTGGATAAGTCAGGAAGGCATCTCCTTTCACAAGGTCATAGTGTCATCTACTGATGCCCAGCCATACCCGAAGACTTGGGAGTCGCCTCAAGACATATCGTATTACTACTTGTTACACATACAGTTCGATACGAGACCCAGATGGAACTTCTAGAAAGGAACCTAACGACGATACCTGAACCCGAACATTTTGAAGAAATTCTAGGACCTTTAGGCATTGATGCATGACCTACGGAACCTACGCACCCACACCGAGAAACTATGAGATTAATTATGTAGATTTGGTTTTGAGATAACATAGATAAATTACCATTAGATGAAATTGAGTAGAACTTGAAGTGATCACGTTACATTGACCATATGGAGTGATATTGGAATGAACGTACAATTTAGTACAATATAATGACGTCAGGCCAGCATGATTATATTGAAGTAGATCATGCAGAAGTCCCAATGTTACTACGTAAGGAATATGAAGTGATTCAAAGAAAATTTTGGTAGGAACCACTTGAGTTTACGCATTATGGTCTGTTAGAGGTGGGGAAAGAATAGCCACTTAGCCCAGATACTGTACAAGAAGGGCCTTGATTGCAGAATTGATAACCCAAAAATTCGTTATAGATATAGACACCCTGGATACTTAAAGAAAAAGTTCTCAAATAGGAAAACTTTGGACTTACTTGCGGTAGAGCAATCGTTATCTCAGCTATGGATCCTGATTATAGTTAGGGCACGATTCGTCACAATGTTTTATTGTCTCGAAGTGTTTAATACTAGAGTAATAGAAACCTTATATCTAAGGACCTTAGTGTTATGACTAATAAGCCGTTAACAACCATGAGAGTTAAGTATTCTATAGGACAAGCTAATGGTAAGCTGGCAGAGATAGAGAAATAATTTAAGGTGGTACCTTAAAATTAACAGGTGGGTCAGTTGGAGATGACCTCATGTCAACTAAACTTGGAAATTTTAATGAAGTAGTTGGAAATGATTAGTTACCTATGCACAAACAAATGTTATTTGAGAAGGTTGACAGCATTCTTCGCGATAGTATAATAATATTTGGTTGGAATGAACCTTAAAGATTAACCTAATACTCATCAAGTTAGGAAGCTTTGATGAAATAATTGGAATGGACTGGCTTTCAAGGATGAAAGCGAAAGTTATTTATAGGGAGAAGGTCATTCGTATACCTCGCAAGAATGGTGAGCCGTTAATAGTTTACGGGGAGAGAAGTAGCCCGAAGTTGAACCCTATTAATTGCATGACAACAACCCGAAATCCTACAATGGAAATGAGAAGGAATAACAATGGATTTCATCACTAAGCTACCGAAGACGGTAAGACGGTTAGGACACTATCTGGGTTATTATTGACCGCCTCACCAAATCCGCTCACTTTCTAGCCATGAAAGAAACCGAGCAATGGATAAACTTGCACAACGATACATAAAGGAAATTGTATCCCGTCGCTTCAGCAATTAAAATTCTATATTAAGGACTACCCAAGAATCTTATTTGATACTCATTCTCACGCGACTCTATCACACCATCATCCTTCTTACTTCGATATTAGTCATACCAGTTCAAAATTTTCCAAAATCAATGGGTGGTTAGTTCGCACTCTCATACTCTCCCATTCGTATCTCAGTTATAAGCAACAACTTCACACTTAAGCATTTTTGGTGGAAGGACTTATGCCCTACTAATAGTCATCAACCACATTTAAATCCAATGGTTTTTATTACCTCAAAGATCACCCGAAATTTTCAAAATCTTTTACTCAATCAATCTTATTTCAACTTGTAACCTCCAAAATATGAAAATTTTGTTTGCCAAAATTTTTCACACACTATTTTACGGTACGATCCTCTCAAAGTTTTATAAAAATAAATTTATTTTATTTGCCATTCGTGCAAAATTTTGAAATAGTATATGTTATATAAAATAAAGTAAATAATTACTTCTTTTTGATTAATACATATGAAATTTTACTTTCACTTTTACAAATCAAATATTTTATTCAAAAGATATTTTACCTTGAATGGTACGTGTTGTACATAACCCTAGTTTACTAAGAACTTCGTTTCTTTTCTTACATTGTCACCTTAATCGATTTCCATAAAATTTTCGTTGTTTGTCATATAAAATTTTTTGTTGCTTATTCGTATCCAAGTCATCATGAAGACTCTACAACCGTCGAAATTGAGAGATTCAAGTGTGTATATGTGATGAAGGCACTTACTACCATGTCATGCAGAGCCTTCGGGCATCCACTAACACTTAAACCATTCAAAATTATTGCGTTACCCCAGGAATCTTATTTGTCACACCTGTCGGAGCGATGCTCTTTCTTACACAACTCGAAGTCCTGACTTATTCCAAGAGATTCTCATGTAGCGATATTAACACCATCAGTATTCCGACTTTAATATTAGTCATAACTTGTTTGGAATTTTGCAAAGTCAAGAAGCGATTAACTTCTCATCATCATGCTCTATCCTTCATACCTCACTTTTTAGCAACGGCTTCGCACGTGAACATTATTGGCCTAAAGACTTGTGTCCTAATAATCATCAAAACTACAATTAATTCGTTAGTTTTCATTACCTAGTAACATGTCACCCGTGATTCAAAGATTTTTCACTCAATCTTTTTCAACTCGTTACCTCTGAAATACAAAAAACTATGTTTATCAAAATTTTTACACATTGCTTATTTGTGCGGTCCTCACGAGATTTATGGACAAATAAAAGTACTAAAAACTTCTCTGTCACTTATGCGATTTATAAAATCATATATGTATAAATTTACCCTTACTTATTTTGGTTAGTACATACTAAGTTATACCTCCAAATTATTTAAAAATCACTCCTATATTGAGTTGTTTGACTTAAGTCAAATAGTTTTGTGCAAAATGATACACGTTGTACATACTCCTAAATTTACTAGGAACTTCGTTCCGTTTATGTTGTCGCATCAAACGTTTAAAGATTTTTCAAAACTTCCTTGGTTGATTTTATTAAAGGTTTTGGTATTGGACTACACCATGTATGGATCACACTTTTTCTCGCCCTCCGTTAGGGATGAAGCTTACTAATAAGATCTTTGTTAAAAACTCTTGAGCCACTTTGGATGGCAATTTTACAAAATTTGTTAAGAAGTCTTTGCGCTCATGAAATGTTCCTTTTAAGGTTAGACATGGCAAAAACGCGGGCTGGTAAATCAGTTTTCTGGGGCCCACTCAGTGGTCACCCTATCGTAGGAAAGGCACTAGGCGGGTTTCTACTCTGAATATTTCACGACTAATCGCAACACCCTCGTAAATATCATCTCTATGAATCAATATATTGAGGCACAAGAAATCATTTTTGGAGGTTCTTTTCACTTAGAGTAAACCATTCTTTAGGACCAAGATGTAACGATCGCTCCAAATCCATATGGACGAACACGTCATTCATCGATTTCATTGCGAGGTATTTGACCATACATATAGACAATCACCGTAAATAATAGTTTACAATAGTACTTCCGTTGACAATGCAGTCAAAATAAGATAGATGGTGATGATTCGTGAATGCAACGTTTTCTCGAATAAAGCATGTATGACTCCATACACATATCTTGTATAACATATAAGCAAATAGCGGAAGATTTCTAGGGAACCTGAGAATAAACATGCTAACAAGTGTCAACACAAAGGTTGGTGAGTTCATAGTTTTAATGTTGCGCATAATCTGTATATAAAGGTGGATCACAAGATTTCAGTTGTTTCATCCAGAAATGTTTATCAAAATATTCTACGAAATTGAGCACCCTGGTAACTAAACTTAACGTATATATAATTTGTACCCTTTGTATAATCATCTTAATAATACACGCAAACCAACGTGTACGCTTCTCAAATAGCATACGTCCATTAAAAGGCTAGCGCTCTAGCTCGGACGGGATATCAAGCCCTATAAATCCATATACTACTACTCGCGCCCACCAGTTCTTATAACCGGCAGTTACTAGTTACCAAAGCTAAGGGATTTTCGGTTCAAACTCAGTATAGAATTTAGTATGTACTTGTGTCCATTGTTTCTAAAATAAAGTGCATGTATTCTCAGCTCAAAAATATATATTGCAAAAATCATTTAAAAAGGGAGCAAATGAAACTCACCTTAGCAGCACATAAAGTTGTTCACCGAAATGTGACCGAAACTCGGAATACCCAAATAACTGTAGATCTCAACCTAGAGAACATATGTTGGTCAATAAATGTTTAACAAGCTAGGTCTGGTCATAGTGTATCACAATCCTAATGCTCGAGATCGACATACAAAAGTTATTCAAAGTCGTTTCAAAAGGTCAATTTTGACAATAGTTCAACAAAACGAGACGTACCTTATATAAGGATTCATTTACTCGGTTAGTAATATTCAAAAATCCAATTTATCAATCTTACAAACAAGTTGTTTAAATATTAATTTCAAATTCAAAAAGCAATTCCAATTAACGTCAATCATAATTCAGTTGACCATATCTTTTGATTCGTTCATCGAAATTACGCGATTTCTAAATGAAAAGTTATTAATTTTTCGCCAGCTTTCCAAAAACATGCATATCATATACCTTTTATCAGTAATATATGTATTTAATTCGTGATTCATCATAAACTGTTTAACGACAAAATTTAGCATACAAACATGCATAAATATATATACTCGAGCACTAGACATGGATACACAAATAATATATAAAAGATAAGATATGAATGCTCACGTATCAATATTGTGATTCAATATTGCAGGAATGTACGTAGACACAACAGAGATGATAAACACTAGGTTTGACTTGCGAACATTACCTATGAATATTACCCATAACCTCCATAGCTATAACCCATAGTTTCCTTAGCTCTATCCCGCTTGAAAACCCATTTTGAAATCATTTGGACATCACTCCGTCGTAATATTTTATGCATATTATTATTTTTGTATCGTAAAAATAATAATACTAATACTATTAATAATAAGATTAATAATAATAATCTTAATATTAATAATAATAATAATAATAATAATAATAATAATAATTAATAATAATACTAATTAATAAAATAAATACGGAGTAAAATGAATTGAATCAGAAGTAGAAATGGTCGAGCTTGTATAGTGTTGGCCTGAAATTACCTGCCATGCGATCGCATGGTTTACTAGGCTTCTGCCACCTGTCTCTAGCTCACATCTTTTTGTTTCTTTGTTCGTCGACATAATTTTATAATATATATAATATAAATAATTTAAATTAATTAATTATATATTATATTATATTCTCGTGTATAGGTGACTTGTAATTTTTATTCCGATGTCTTGTACGTTTACGTTCGACTTATGTCCCGCTTCCGATTTCTCGAACGCATTTTCGTACGCTTAGAAAACTAGTACTTTTCATTACGCGACGTGTACCTTTATCAAAAATTAAACTTAATCATAGACAAACTATGTCACTCGAAGTGTAGCGTTAATCAATTAAGTGTTTTGGTTATTTGCTTCTATAAATCATCATCTCGTAGTATATACATATACATATATACATTTTCATTCTGAAATAGTGTTTACTTTAGCAAAGTTACTGTAGCAAAGTTTTTTACTGTAGCAAATAGTGATTTTCGAAAACACTGTAGCTTTTCGGGTACTGTAGCAATTCAAAAATACTGTAGCAAATTAGTGTTTTACTGGTTCATCTTAAACGTTTTAGTTAACTTATCTAAATCTCAATCGAATCAATAATCGAATGTTACTATCGTTTACTTATATATATATATAAATATATATATATATATATATATATATATATATATATATATATATATATATATATATATATATATATATATATATATATATATATATATATATTGTTCGTGAATCTTCGAGAACAGTCAAAGAATAATTGATTACATGAATATAGTTCCAAAACTTTCGTGACTCAACATTACAGACTTTGCTTATCATATCGAAAACATTAAATCATTTAAAGATAAAGTTTAAATTTGGTCAAAAATTTTCGGGTTGTCACACAAGAGTTCACGTACCTTCTCATCCGCGCACCCCCTTAAGTATAAGGATAAATTCTGAACGAACCGTTCGAAGAGTTCACTCTCGTTCAAAGATCACACCTTTCGTGCGCTTTCGAAAATGTAATATAAGATACTTTGAGAATCTATGAATCTTGTTATCACCTTGGAAGGGACTACTTAAAATGTCTATAACACGGATGTGGTTACTCTACATATACCTTCCTTCGTTGGTTACAATTATATGTTGTTCTAGTTAATGTTATCCCTAACTTCAACATGTAACTGAAAGGATAAAGTTACATTATGGAACTGTGCTTTCATTCCGTTCAAGGATAAGATCATATGCGTCATGGAAAACTGGGTGATATCTTTCATTCTTCGTTCAGACCGCCCCGAAGACACTATAAATAATTATGGCTGGCATTGCATGTAAGTCTGATTTGTCACTATCTGCTAAAATTTCAATTCATTTAATTAAACAAACGTTTCTTAAATATCGGGTTCTTTATGCCTATGGTCTCCTTTCGAAATTAAGGGGTTAGGAAAATCCGTGGCTAACACTATCCAGACATCAAATCGCATGGTTGTAATCGCCATGTTTTCCACTCTATCTGTCAGCTTTGTATTACGACATTAGCACTCAATGTTTAGATGAGTTTAGAAACATTCGTGATGTATTTCATGCATCCAGCTAACTGAAGATGCCTGTAGGGCTAAAAATGTCATCTTTCCTTTTGTGGATATATATTCAGATGACATACTCATGTTAACCAGAAACGAAATCAATTTATTGATCTCTTAGGACAAGAGACTTAATTAATGGCATATACCTATTCTTACTTTTATACGCCCAAGTACCTTTCAAGGTAAATAACTCACTTCTAAGCCCAAGAGTCTCACGGAACTTTGATACGCTCCTTCTTATTCAAAAACGGTACCATTGTTGGTCACTCCTCAAAATTTCGGGACGGAATTTTCTTTAACATGTGGGTAATGTAACGACCCAGCTTTTTCGACTTGCTTTTGTGCTTTGTGCTTTCACGAAACTGCGTATATGTGCGTACTGAGCTAGTTTATGCTCTGGATCTTATTTAATGATTAATTACTTTCATTAATATCTTACAACGTACTATTAAGTGTGTAATCACTTAATTTGATCCCCGAAAGCCTTTACGACCGTTGGTGTCACTTGACGTTTGAAACGAGCTATGTATTTCGGTACACGTTTAACTTTGGTCATAATCTGAATATTATGACTACGAAACAGTAATTGTTATTTTATAATAACAATTACTTGGGTTTTTGGATGCTTAATTACGCTTAGTAATTTACTAGAGCACACTAGTTAGTCTTGTTGGACTTTCTACCTTGTTGGACTTTAGCCCACCCTACACTAGCTAGTGGACTATTTAATTAGCCCAATTATAATAAGTTAATGACTCATAATAATGAAACACAAATGCCCATTTATTAGAGGGAACATACTAGCATTTTTGTTAAGCATTATCCTTAATGTTGCATGAGATCCTAACATAAGCACCAACTTTAGACAACCATTAACCAAAAATCAAAAGTTTATCCCCCTTGTCCCCCCCCTCTAAACCCACGGCCTCCCCACCATTACCACACCCTCACCTCCTATAAATACCAAGCTTATCCCATTCATTTCACACTTGATTTCATTTACAAATTACAACACTTACTCTCTAATTCTATCTCTAGTCTTTCTCACTCTAAAAAGTGTAAGTTTTAAATTTTCTTTCTCTTCTTCTTCCCTTCATCTACACGACATCATCATCATCATTTAATGGATCTAGCTTTTAGCTTTTGATCTTGTTATATCTTGTAGATTCAAACTTGGGTTTGAATCCTTCAAAAACTTGAAAGATTCAAGCTTTCTAGCTTGGAATCTTCATTTACTTGTTAGATCTAGTTTGTAATTTCTTTGTTTTGTTATAAAGATCAAAACTTGTGTTTATGATCTTCATGTATCTTAAAGATCCAAGCTTTATGCTTCAAGATCTTCAAGAACACTAAAGATCCAAGCTTTTTAGCTTAGGGTTTTATTATTATGTTAAAGATCTTAGCTTTTTAGCTTATGGACTCATTACTTTCATTATTTTGTTAAAGATCTTAGCTTTCTAGCTTATGGTCTCATTAATCTTGTAAAGATCCAAGCTTTCTAGCTTAGGGTTTTCTTAAAACTTGAGATCTAAGTTATTATTGTAGATCTCACTTACTTGGAACCTTTTTGTGTTTGTTGTATTTGTTGTGATGATAAAGATCAAGTCTTCATCATCACATATGTTGGAGATGCATAAACTTGTGTAAAAAGGACAAAGGTTGAAGCTTTATTGGATCTATGCAATAAAGAGGCAATCTTGATGTTCAAAACTTGTAGAATGATAGATTTTACCCTTAGTTGTGTATTGATGGTTGAACCTTGGTCAAAGTGATGCTAAAACATCAAAGAGTTGTACACTTGAAGCTTACAAGCATCAAGGATGAGAACCGTGATGAGCATCAAACACCAAGAACCTCACCGGAGCACTTGTTTGCTATTTTTTGGAGTCTGATCAGACTCCTGGGCTTCTAGAAAGTTTATTTTTAGATAGTTCGTTTTGAGTATATGACTTTCCGTTTAGGCCTCGACTTAATCCGATATACGGTTTAGGATTTATAGCCTTCCGAAAGTCACTACGCCTTTGTAACGTTGTAATGAAATTTCTGACCTACTCGCACTTAAACCGTCGCCACTTTCAAACGAAGATGAGTTAGGTTCTGAAAATTGGTCAGCAGTTAGAGGACTCACATACGGAGCCATAGCCACTGGCTACGTGTCTTTTCGATTTATATAGAGGTTATAACGGCTGTCCAAAGTCAGCCTGTTGTTTCGATCTCTATACTTGTTAAACACACTTAGCTTTTATGATGATGAATGCTGATGATGATGACACTTACACTTAATTTATGCACTTTTAATCTTATGGGGACAATATACTTACCTAGTGACCTTTGACTTAGGTTCACGACCTTTCGGACCGACTTACTACTTGCATACTTTTCATATCGACTTTACCGCATTTATCACTGTGAGTTATAGCTCCCTTTTTACTTATACTATTTTTGGGACTGAGAATACATGCGATTTTTATGTTTTACTTACTTGACACGAGAATTTAAACTTTACATATGTGTGGGTTATATAACGGCATAAAGATTCCCCTTAGCACGGTAACGTTTAATCATTGGTTTTGAACCGGTGAACACGAATATTTGTGATGGCCCAGAAATTTCTGACCAAATTTAAACTTAATCTTTGTATGATTAACGTTTTCGACACGATAAGCAAAGTCTGTAAAACTGAATCTCAAAATTTTTGAACTACTTTCATATATTCAAATACCCTTCGGTTGTTCTCGACGATTCGCGAACAATTATATGTAAATAGATACATATATATATATATACTATAACTTGAAAGCGTAACAAGGTATTAATTGTATGATACTCTGCATTAAACTTATTGGCTTAAATATCTATTTGAATATTTATGATAGGTTGGAATATTAATTGCATGAATAACTTGCGACGTGTATTTAAAACGTGTTTATGAATATTAACTTGGTTATAAAATGTTTTGATTTAAAACTATATTGTTCAAAATACTTTGATAAATAACGAGAAGGTGATTTATAGAAGTAAATGACCAAAACACTCAAATGTATAAGTTATATTTTGAGTTGTATAGTTTATGGATAATTTAAGTTTATATTTTGACAAAGGTACGAGTCTCCAAACGTAAAGTACAAGTTTTCTAAGTGTACGAAAGACGTTCGAAACCACCGAAAACGGGACATAAGTCGAGCGTCAACGTACAAGTTATCGGAATGAAAATTACAAGTCAACTATGCACGTGAATATAACTTTCCGACGTTTTGGATCTTTACTTGCCGACGTTTTATTATATAAATATGATATATATAATTTATATAATTAATTATATATTATATTATATTTATATACATAATTAATTTGTAACTTTCGCTCCGTTGCGTCGTGCGTTGAGAGTTGACTCATGTCTCGGTTCCGGATTTTCGAACGTCCTTGCGTACAATTTAATATCTTGTAATTTGCGTTTTGAATCTTGTACTCTTGTAATTCTGAGACATTTCTTATCAATAATTGGAACCGCTTTGATTGTATTTTGTACTTTTGAGCTTTTTGGTCGTTTGCGTCTTCAATTCGTCGAATCTATTTTTTATCTTCACCTTTTATTATTTAAACGAATATCACTTGTAAATAGAACAACTGCAACTAAAAGCTTGTCTTTCTTGAGGGATAATGCTATGAAATATATGTTCATTTTTAGCATTATCAAATATTCCCACACTTGAGCGTTGCTTGTCCTCAAGCAATATAGTCTTGAAATACTAGAATCACTTCTTTATTCTTCACACTTTGTACCTCAGTGATTTCTTTACGGCAGTATAAACAATGGTAGCAACGATGTGGTTTACAGTCCCACATGACTATAAAAATTTTGATCCATTAAGGAAATTGGATCTTTATGAAAACATTTGATTTTTTGAAAATTAAATCTAGTTTTTACCCTAGATAAGTTTTCCGGAATAACCTTTCACCGGTGTTTGCAAAATATTTTTGTGGGTTTGGTGGGTTTCAGATTTGAAAACTTTGGCTCAAAACTTGTGGTTGTCACCCACTTGTTAACCTTGTATTGGGAAAGCAACACGTCCAGTATACTTGCTCCGTATATTACCTTTCGATAAACTACCTTCCGGTTGTAAAGGAAAGCGTTGAACAAGCAACTATTAAGGCAATGTCCCCTGACATGCTTTTAATTATGGTCTATAACGTGTCGGATGCAATTACTATCCTTGGTTGGAGCAATAGTAAAGCTCACCCTTATAATTTTTCGGTTTGGCAAAAGGTCCTGTCTTTGACCATGCTATACAACCACCGTTCTTACGGTTGACACCCGATTTGGTTCAGGTGACCTAATGAATTCCAGGTGAATTCCTAGGATTTTACGTTCAATGGTAATGAACGCATTGAAAATAGGTTTTCAGAAAACAAATTGGTTTGTAATTTTGATCAAAATATTTTCTCGTTCAAGCTCGAGTTTAGATATCATTGAATTCCATGAGTTTGTAATTCTCAATCTTTAAGGTCAATCTCAAGGATTGAGTAATATCAATCTTAAAAGCTGATTTTTGATCTTTTAAGGAGATTATCCTTACTGGGATCTGATTCATTAGTCTTATCAAGCTAATTTACACGGTGCCCCCCCATTGTACGAGATAAATCCTTCTCATGGTTAGGATAAATCTGACCACTTGGCGACCCTGTTTGATGTTGAGGTCCGTGGATTTCCTGCTAATTTTAGAGATGACTTTTCTAGGTTTTTCGTCAACCTACAGCTGGTCTGGACGACAACTTCATGACCTAAATCAAAAAGCGCGTTTCTTTTTTCGAAGACTTTACTTCCTTTTAATGATGGAATTGATTCATCGTGTAGATCCATCTTTCTTTCAAATATATTACAGTAAATCGGGTAAAACTTTTTAGTTTAGTCCAAAACAAAAGTATCTTCAATTATTTGTTACAGAAATATGTGACATATGTTTAAAATAACTTGGTAAATTTTTCCACACTTGGCTTTTATTTTCCTTTTTATTGTCCTCTATTCCATTTTAAATGAATTCTAACATTTTGGTTTGTTTCTTAATTTATGTCCTTTCCAAGGTAACAATAATTTCGGTATTAACACCTAGTTTTCATCGTTCATAAATATGTATAAACATGATTTTAAATTCATTTAATTAAAAATTTTGAAAAATTTTACTAGAATTGGGTAGTCAGTATATAAGACTAGGGCTGTTCTTTATTACCAGAGATCACTAGATTCTAATACAACTACTGCTTTACTAGTATTTTTAATGGTAACCAAGTGTTTAAGTCAAAAAATTTTAAAATTCCGAAAGAATTTAATCCCTTCCCACACTTAAGATCTTGCAATGCCCTCATTTGCAAGAAATCAGTAACAATTTAAATTATTGAGGGTGATTAGCGTAGAAATGATTAAATTTTACCAAAGTTTCCAAACATAATGGCGTTTGTTTGTTGAATGATAAATGGTGCACATCATTTGTTCATTCCGTCTTGTTGTTATTTCACATATATTTTGCATCTTGTCGTCAAAATTAGTTGCTTTTGCTGAACTTAATGCCAGTCTTTGAAAATGCGTTGTTTTACCCTGTTGTGTACATAAGATAAACTGCAAACACATATACATATTTTTGAAGTTTGGTATATTACCCCACACTCAAAAATTATTAAAATCTAATAATAATAGTTAGGAAATTATAAAAACTATTACAATATCAACATAAGTGTTAAATGTAGTAACATTACAAAAATAAAATAAATAAAACTAAATAAACTAGGGTTTTTACTGATACCAGTAGGGGTTCCATGCATAACCGTATGTGTTATAAAATGCTTCATCTGGGTTATAAGTAGGATACGGTGGTTGGATTTCTATAGACCAGGGAGGAAATATGGGCGTTGGAGTAGGAATATAGTTTCTACCTACATGTTGGCAATGAGCTATGATTTGGTTTTGATGAACTTGTCAATTTTCAAATGCTCGATGTCTAGCATTTTCATATTCTTGTGAAGCTATAAACCTTTGCATTTCTGTCATTTCATTTCCCCCTCCCACATTACCTGGCTGTTGATTTCTTTCAACCTGTGGATGTCTTCCATTATATTGTACTGCGGCGTTATTTCGCCTCTTCAAAACCTTCGCACCATGATATACATTTAAACCAATTGTATCGCGGGGTTCTGGTTCTTCGATTAATAATCCCCCCCGACTTATATCCACATCAAGATACTCAGCAATTAATGTAATAAATATACCACCTCCTATTATACTGTGCGGTCTCATCCCACTAACCATAGCTAATAAATAATAACCCACACAATAAGGTATACTTACAGCGCTTTGTGGGTCTCGAATACAAATGTGGTAAAATAAATCTTGCTCATTTACCTTTTCCTTATTTTTACCTCGCTGTGTAATCGAATTCGCTAGAAACCTATGGATTACTCTTAATTCAGCTCTATCAATATCAACATAAGAGTAATTTCCCCCTTTAAATCGGTGATGGCTAGTCATTTGACTCCATACACCATGCGTATCAAAATTTTCATCAATCTTCCTACCATTTAATATCAACCCTTGACAATCGGCAGATGCTAGCTCCTCAGGTGTATATATACGTAAGGCCTGAGCCATGTCTAGTAGAGACATGTGGTGCATCGAACCTCCTAACAAAAATATAATAAAAGTTCGATCGGTTAAACTAGCTACCCGATCATTTATTTCTATACTACACAATAATTCTTCACACCATACTTTATATACAGGCCTACGCATGTTGCATAATCGTACCCAATCGTTAAAAGTAGAATTACCATACCTTTGAGTAAGTAATTCCCTAATTGGCTTGGCTAATTCTACGGCTTCTAACGGTTCCCATTCTATTACCCTAGGTACTTCAACAGCTTTAGAATGAAGAGTATGCAAGCCCCTTTGGTATTTTAGATAATCTATCCAACGTCTGTCTAATCTCAAGTTCGGGTGCAAATTTTCCACGTGCATATCTGAAAATGTCATAACTGGATGAGGTATATCTTGTTTGTAATGGTTATCAACATCCTGTTGTTCCGCATTCTCAGGAGGAGCGATGCGAGCTTGGGATGAAGATTCACCCCTTTCAGTCTGCAAAACACATCAAACACAATTTTTGTGCATCCAAATATGCATTAGTGTCAGCAAAATCATCAATCAAAATAATTACCATGACATGTTCAATTTATATCAAACTTATGCTCATTTTCATAATTTTATCAAATCTACACTTTTTCAAATAAGCATATACGAAAATGTTCGCCAAGTTCATAAGCATTCAACTCAAATAACATTTCAAAATAATCATTATTAGCAATTAAACAAGTTTCAAATGGCATTATCTCTCAAAAATCAAGTTCATGAATTTTAGACTTGAAAAAGTCCACTTTAATTCTCAAAAATCATGTTTAGGCTCAAAGTTTGGATCATTTAACTACCTAAACATGTTACACTACTTAATTTAGCAATAATTCATGACAAAAATCGGCCATAACCTGTTTATATCAAAAAGCCCCAAATTGCTCAAGAACACAAACCCTAGATTTCTAAAAATTTTGAAGTTTTTGGCTTCAAATCATGTTAAATAGCATCAATCTAGGTTATACATGCATAAAATACTAACAATTTAACACTAATTACACTAGAAAGCATCAAAATTGAATTGGGTATAAATTTGTTCAAGAACACTAATTTTCGGATTAAATGGTGTTTAGGTGTAGAAATTTACCGTTTTCCTTGAGTAATTCCTTGATAGCATTCTTCTCAACATGATTTTGTGAAAGATTTGATGAAAAATGGCCAAAAATTACGAATTTGTGATGTGTTTGTGTGTGTAATTTTGCAGTAAAATGGAGTGTGGGTGTTGGGGACTGTCTGATCTGTTCGGCCTTTATATTTTTTTTCTGGATTTTGCAAACTCCGCGAGTCGCGGTGTTTGCCTCTTTCAAACTCCGCGAGTCGTGGCATTTAATTAATTTTTTTTTAATATTAAAACCTTATACTTTATAAAACATAAAATTAATAAAATTTTAAAATTTTGTTTTCCTTTAGGAGAGAGGGTGTTTCGGATCATTGTCCTAGTCCGTCCCTCGACAAAATTTTAAAATTTGTCAATTTAAAGCGCGGTTTTTAAAAGTAAAGATTTATGGGTTTTTTAATATTTTTGGCATACTTTAATTCAATAAGATTAAAAATAATGATAATAAAAGGTCTCGTCCCTCCCTCGGGTAAAGCAATTTCGGTTCAAAGACCTAGTCTTCAACTCATGACGAATTTTAAAAATCATAATTTTAACTTAACGAAATAAAGTAAATTTTTGTTTTTAAATTCACACCAAACTTAAATTTAAAATGCATAAAATTAAAAATTCATATTTTAAAAATTAAAAATTCACTCCAAACTTAAATGCATAAAATTAAAAATTCATACCAAACTTAATTAAAAATATTAATTTTTTCAAATATTTACAATTTTAAATATATATTAATTTTTAACAAGTTTACAATATTATTTTAATATTAATGTTAAAAACTTGGTAAAAATAAAATTAAAAATCTTTTTGGCTTTTATCCCACTTTAATCAATCAAATATTATCAAAAATATGCGCCCCTCTTTTCGGTAAAGTAATTTCGGTTCCATGACCTAATTTAACTCAGTTCCATGACCTAATTTAACTCATGACGAATTTTTGAAATATTTTGAGTTGATTGATTAAAGATATTTATACCTTAAGAATAAACGTTAAATTTCGCAGTGATGTAATAAATTTTTGAATGATATTAATAATTTCGATCGCAAGACCTAATTTCATCGAATACCAATTTAATACTTTATAGCGAACAAATTAGCGTTTATTATCAAAAGGTTAAAAATAAAAATAAAATAAAAATAAAAACTGTACAAACTTACCTGTGAAATATATTTCTTAGTGATATGCTCTAGCCCACTCATAAAATAGTCGGACTAATTGATTTTCCATGGCTACATAGGCGTAACCTCGAGCATTTAATGTTTTTTCTTCTAAACATATGAACGGTCCATCTCTGCATAAAGTAACAAATTCGGTGTTTGAATAGGTTTGATTATTTGAACATTTACCTTCGTATGACCATTTTCCGCATTTGTGACATTTTTCAAGGTGTCGTGCTCTTCTTTTCGCTGCGGATTTTGATTTTCCTTTACCAAATTGTAACTTATTATCTTCGCATATGGATTCTTTTCTTACTCCGTCCAATTTTTCTCTGATTACTGATACCAGTTCACTCGGAAGTGTGTCATTATTATGTTTAGTGATCAAAGCGTGTAGCATTAGACCATGGTTTAGTTCACAGGAAGTCTTCATTTCGTAAAACCTAAAAAAAATAAAAATTCAGAATGGGGGGAGAAGACTAGTTCTTTAGGGTCTGCTAGGGAAAGACCATTCGGGTTCCATTTTCGAGAACTACACGAAAACAGAAAATCTAACTCTAACAGAAATACATATTATCCTTAAAAGACTTGATTCTCCCCACACTTAGTTAGCTGTGGTATCGAAATTGTGATTAACTTCGTTGTCGACTTTCATCGGACTATCTATGTAGTGTTTAACTCTGTGACCATTAACTTTAAATTCAATCCCATTTGAATTTATTAATTCTATCGTTCCGTATGGGAAAACTCTTTTGACTATGAATGGTCCAGACCATCTTTATTTCAATTTTCCAGGAAATAGCTTGAATCGTGAATTGAAAAGAAGAACTCTGTCTCCTTCCTTAAATTCTTTTGAACTTCTGATTCTTTTATCATGCCATTTCTTCGTTCTTTCTTTATAGATTAACGAATTTTTGTATGCTTCATGTCTTAATTCTTCTAATTCGTTTAATTGACTTAACCGTAGACGTCCGGCTTCATGTAAATCAAGATTACATGTCTTCAAAGCCCAAAATGCTTTGTGTTCAATTTCTACTGGAAGATGACATGCTTTTCCATAAACGAGTTTAAAAGGTGTGGTTCCAATTGGAGTTTTGTAGGCTGTTCTAAAAGCCCAGAGTGCATCCTCCAATTTTATGGACCATTCCTTCGGATTTGATCCTACGGTTTTCTCTAGAATACGTTTTAAAGCTCGGTTGATATTTTCAACTTGTCCACTCGTCTGTGGATGATATGCAGTGGAGATTTTATGAGTTACTCCATATCTTTTAAGAACTTTCTCAAGTTGATTGTTACAGAAATGAGTTCCCCGATCACTTATTAAAGCTTTCGGTGTTCCAAACCTTGCAAAAAAATGTTTTAAAAAGTTGACTACAACTCGTGCATCATTAGTTGGGAGAGCTTGTGCTTCCTCCCATTTAGATACATAATCAATGGCTACGAGAATATATAGATTATTATGAGATTTTGGAAATGGACCCATAAAGTCAATACCCCAAATGTCAAATACTTCACATACTTGAATGACATTTTGTGACATTTCATCACGTTGACTTATTTTTCCGGCCCTTTGACATGCATCACAGGATTTGCAAAGAAGGTGTGCGTCTTTGTAAATTGTAGGCCAATAGAATCCAGCATCATAAACTTTTCTTGCTGTTAGTTGAGGCCCATAATGCCCTCCTGTTGGTCCTGTGTGACAATGGTTTAATATTTTACTAGCTTCATCTCCGAATACACATCGGCGTATTATTCCACCGGGACAACTTTTAAACAAATGTGGATCTTCCCAGAAATAGTGTTTTATATCACTAAAGAATTTCTTTCGTTTTTGGTACGACAATCCTTTCTCAAGGAATCCACATACTAAGTAGTTTGCATAGTCTGCAAACCAAGGAATTTCATTATGATCTATCTTCAATAGATATTCATCAGGAAAGTTGTCTTGTATGGCCGATTCATTTAGAACTTCTAATTCGGAATTTTCAAGACGAGAAAGATGATCAGCGGCGAGATTTTCTGCTCCTCTTTTATCTCGGATTTCAATATCGAACTCTTGTAAGAGTAAGATCCAATGGATTAATCTTGGTTTGGCATCTTGTTTCGAAAATAGGTATCTGAGAGCAGAATGGTCGGTATAGACCACCGTTTTTGCTAGAACGAGATATGAACGAAATTAGTCAAAAGCAAAGACAATAGCAAGGAATTCTTTTTCAGTAGTTGTGTAATTTGTTTGTGCTCCTTGTAACGTCTTACTAGCATAATATATAGGTTGAAATCTTTTTTCAATCCTTTGTCCTAAAACGGCTCCCATTGCAAAATCACTTGCATCGCACATAAGTTCAAATGGTAAATTCCAATTTGGTGTTATCATGATCGGTGCATTAGTGAGTTTTTCTTTAAGAATATTAAAAGATTTGATACATTCATCTGAAAAGATGAATGGAGCATCCTTTTCTAGGAGTTTATTCATAGGAGTGGCATTTTTAGAAAAATCTTTTATGAAACGTCGGTAAAAACCGGCATGCCCTATAAAACTCCTAACTCCTCTAACATTGGTGGGATGTGGAAGTTTAGCAATTACATCTACTTTAGCTCTATCCACTTCTATTCCTTCCTTTGAGATTTTATGACCAAGAACGATGCCTTCTTTAACCATGAAATGGCATTTCTCCCAATTAAGTACTAGATTTGATTGCTCGCATCTAATAAGCATTCGTTCAAGATTAGCTAGACATGTTTCAAAAGTATCACCGAAGACTAAAAAGTCATCCATGAAAACTTCCATGCATTCTTCTATCATGTCGTGAAAAATCGCCATCATGCACCTTTGAAAGGTTGCAGGGGCGTTGCAAAGTCCAAATGGCATGCGTTTGTAAGCAAAAGTACCATAAGGGCATTCGAATGTGGTTTTCTCTTGGTCTTCGGGTGCTATTGGAATTTGAAAATATCCGGAAAAACCATCAAGAAAACAATAGTAACTATTTCCGGCTAATCTTTCCAACATTTGATCAATAAAAGGTAAGGGAAAGTGATCTTTTCTGGTGGCATCATTTAATTTTCTATAATCAATACACACACGCCAACCTGTTACAGTCCTAGTAGGAATAAGCTCATTTTTCTCATTTGTAATGACAGTCATGCCACCCTTCTTAGGCACGCATTGAACTGGGCTTACCCATGGACTATCAGAAATTGGATAAATTAAACCTGCATCAAGCAGTTTAATAATTTCTTTCTTAACTACATCTTGCATATTAGGATTTAGTCTTCGTTGACGTTGCACATACGTTTTATGACCTTCTTCCATAAGGATTTTATGTGTGCAATACGAAGGACTTATTCCTTTAATGTCATGAATCTTCCATGCAATGGCTGGTTTATGAGCTTTCAACACAGAAATGAGTTGAAATTTTTCATTTTCAGTAAGAGAAGACGATATTATTACAGGTAATTCAGATTCACCATGTAAATAAGCGTATTCCAAATGGTTTGGAAGTGGCTTTAACTCTAATGTCGGAGGTTCTTCTATCGATGATTTATATCGATATCTGTCTTCTTCTTTTAGCATTTGAATTTCTTCTGTTGTTGGTTCATATCCATTAGCCATTAGTGTAGCTAACATTTCAGTTTCATCAATTGGTTCAGTTCCTTCTCCTAAAGAACATTCTCCTGTTCCTTTTAATTCTGGAAATTCTTCTAACAATTCTGCATATGAATCTATAGTTTGAATATAATAACATGTATCATCTGCAGATTGCGGTTGTTGCATTGCTTTATCAACTGAAAAGGTAACACTCTCGTCCTCTATACTTAGGGTCAGTTTCTTACCAAACACGTCTATCATTGCTTTAGCCGTGTTTAAGAATGGTCTTCCTAATATGAGAGGAACTTGAGAATCTTCTTCCATGTCCAGAACAACAAAATCTACTGGAAATACTAAAGTACCAACTTTAACTAGCATGTTCTCCATTATCCCTCTAGGATATTTTATTGATCGATCGGCTAGTTGTATGCTTATTCTTGTTGGTTTCAATTCTCCAAGGTCTAGTTTAGTGTATAGTGAATATGGCATTAAATTTATACTAGCACCTAAGTCTGCCAATGCTTCTATTGAACTAAGACTACCCAGAAAATATGGAATTGTGAAACTTCCTGGATCAGATAATTTTTCTGATATCTTATTCAACAGCACTGCTGAACAATTAGCATTCATAGTAACAGCCGAGAGTTCTTACATTTTCTTTCTATTTGAGATTAGATCTTTCAAGAATTTAGCATATATAGGCATTCCTGAAATTACATCAATGAAAGGAAGATTTACATTTATCTGTTTAAACATATCCAAGAATTTGAATTGCTCGGCTTCAAGTTTCTCTTTTTTTCATTTTACTCGGGTAAGGAAGTGGTGGTTGGTATGGTTTAACATAAGGTTTAGCCTTAACTGTGTTATCTTCATTAACTTTTTTAACTACCGGTTCTGTTTCCTTATTTTGTTCAAGTTGTGGTTCTTGTGGAGTAGGAATAGCTTCATCAGAAATTACAGGTATTTCAGGTGGTTTAAGTGTTGTACCACTTCTTGTGGTAATGGCTTTAGCTATTTCATTCTGGGGGTTAGCATTTGTATCACTAGGTAAACTTCCCGATTTTCTTTCACCTATTAACCTTGCTAGGTTACTTACTTCTTGTTCCAAATTTTGAATAGAAGCTTGTTGATTTCTAAATGCTTGAGCATTTTGTTCATTAGTTTGTTTCTGAGATGTGAAAAACTACGTTTGAGTTTCAACTAGCTTTGTCATCATATCTTCTAAATTCGTCTTTTTATCATCGGGTTGTGGTGGTTTGTTTTGAAAATTAGGTCTTTGCTGATTGTAAGTATTATTGGATACTTGTTGATTGCTAGGACCTTGTTGGTGGTTGTATGGAACATTTCAGTTATAATTTTGGTTTTGATTGTAAATCGGTCTTAGCGGTTGATAATTATTCTGATAATTATTTCCAGGCCTTTGGTTTATGTATGAAATATTCTCTCTTTGTTCCATTGTTAGTTCAATACTGAGACAATCTTTTGTCAAATGTGGTCCTCCACACTGCTCACAACTAATTCGTATTGAGTGTATATCCTTAGTCATCTTTTCCATTCGTCTCTCGACAGCATCTATCTTTGCTGAAATGGAATCTAAGTCATGGCTAGAATCGGCTCTAGCTGCTTTAGATGATCTAACGATATCTTTTTCTTGGTGCCACTCATGTGAGTGAGAAGCAGTGTTATCAATAATTTTGTAAGCATCAGTTTCGGTTTTCTTCATAATAGAACCACCAGCTGCAATATATATGTCTTTTCTTGTAGTGATGTCGCATCCTTGGTAGAATATTTGTACTATTTGACAAGTGTCTAAACCATGTTGCGAACATCCTCTCAATAACTTTCCAAATATGGTCCATGCCTCATATAGAGTTTCATTTGGTTTCTGTGTGAACGTAACAATTTCTCCGTGAAGTCTTACAGCTTTAGATGCCGGAAAGAATTGTTTAAGAAATTTTTCAACTAAAACGTCCCATGTATCAATCGCCCCTTCAGGTAACAATTCCAACCAATCTTTGGCTTCTCCCTTTAAAGTCCAGGGAAATAACATGAGATATATCTGTTCATCCTCAACTTCTCGGATTTTAAATAGTGTGCAGATCCTATTAAAGGTACGAAGATGTTCATTTGGATCTTCTTTCGGCGCACCACTAAATTGGCATTGATTAGTCACCATGTGTAGAATTTGTCCTTTGATTTCATAATCTGGCGCATTAATGTCTGGATGAGTAATTGCGTGACCTTGGCCAGTGCGTTTAGCTCTCATTCGGTCTTCCATACTTAGAGGTTCCAGATTTTCCATGATTGAATTTGTTGAATCTGAATCACTAGAG
This sequence comes from Rutidosis leptorrhynchoides, assembly GCF_046630445.1. Lineage (NCBI taxonomy): Eukaryota > Viridiplantae > Streptophyta > Magnoliopsida > Asterales > Asteraceae > Rutidosis > Rutidosis leptorrhynchoides. The sequence continues at coordinate 79,845,195 of NC_092343.1, forward strand.
GATTCTGATTTAATGGTTCGTTCCTCAACAATCTCTGTTTGAATGATTGGTGGTTCCGGAGGAAAAATTAATGGTTCAGGATCTATGAATTGTCCCTGAATATTCTCCGGATTCTCAATTGTGAGGTCGGGTTCAAAAAATGGATTATCGGAAATTTGAATTGGAGTACTTGGTCGACTGGATGATGATTCTAAAGGAAAATCAACGGCGACAATATTTGCTAGATGTCTTGATCTGGTTACAGGTGGTGAACGTACAAAAGGTGGTGAACGTCTTGCTCAGTGCATTCACTGAATATCCTATTAGTTTTTAAAAGGAAAGAAAAATTATATAAGTTATCCAATTAATAGACTTTTCTGATTTTGCCCACGTTTCGAATAGCCAAAAGATGTAGCAGAGGGGCAGGATTCGTTTGGTCTCAATATAATTGAGTACTGTTTGGCTCCAATAACCCGGTCCACGTACAAATCCAACTATTACTACGAACCAGAAAGTTTTGATGTCTATCAATTTACCCACTTAAAATAAATTTTTGTAATTTTAAGAAATTTAGATAAGAAGTAGAATAAAAATTCTAAGTCCTAAAAACTAGAATGGCGAGAAATAAGAAAGAAAAAGAGCGCGTCGAAAAAGGTCGAAAAAGAAAAGGGTTAAAAAATAAAAGGCGTCGAAAAATAAGAAAAAAAAATGACTATAAAACTTTAAAACACTCGACTAACCCAACCTTATTACTATCACTAACTTAAAATTAAAATTGCAAATTGAGATTATTAATTGGAGTGATAATTGATACATAGGTAAAAGGCGTCGAAAAATAAAAATAAGAAAGTAGTGCGTCGAAACTTAAAAAGGAACTAAAAACTAAAAACTAAAAATTAAAAGTTGCGTTTAAAAATATTAAAGCTTACAAGAAAAACTATATCCCAAATGGCAATAACTTAAAAAGGTACTAAAACTTAGATAGGCGTCGCAAAATTCTAAAGCACCTAAATCTTAGTCTAAAGAAAAAGCACTTAAAGGATTTTACGGCAAAGCCTAAAAATCTGGAAATAAAAATAACTATGGCAAAAACTATATTTAAAACTAAATACGAACGATAAATATACAATATTACGATTAAACGATTAAAAGATATAAAATATAAAAAAAAATGATAAATTACTTATTTTTATAAAAATATTATTTTTATATTTTTATTTTATAAAAGTATTAATATTATAAATTAAATAAACTAATTTAACTAAAAATATAAAATAATAATAAAAACTAAATTATATAATAAAAATACTCTAATTAGGGTTTAATTTAAATAATAATAATAATAAAAACCCGTAATTAATGCAGAGTCAGGGCTTCTGTGTGACCTGTCAGGGCGGCTCCGCGAGTCACGGTGAACCCATTTAATACCTCCGCGAGTCGCGGAGATTGCAGGTTCAAAAGAGACAGGTCAAGTTTTGACAGGTCAGTTTTTTATTATGTTTTTTTTTTATATTTTTCTATTTTCTATTTTCTGTTTTAATAATTAAATAAAATATTTATATAAATTAAATAAAAACTTATGTTTTAAAAACTAAAATAAAAATAGAAATACTTTCTAATTTTATAAAAATCTTAAAAATAGATTTATATATAATTTTTTTCCGGTTTTTAATTTTTTATATATTTTTTAAAAAGTATATATTTTACAAAAACTAATTAAAACTTAATAAAAACTTTTTTTTTTATGTGTGTGGCATTTCGCTTCGGCGTTCCCCAGCAGTGGCGCTAAAAATACTTGGTGTTAAAGCTAAGGGGTATAAAATACTATTAAATTTTACAACGAAAAACTATTAAATACGATACAATTTTACACAAGATATTTATTTATTTATAGAATGGATATACTTAAACCTTGCTACAACACTTATAGGCAGTGTACTTAATCGTATAGTAGTGTAGTTTTTAGTAAGTCCGGTTCGTTCCACAGGGAATCTTTTAAACAAAGCTTAACGCTATATTAGTTTTAATTTATAAAAATACAAATATATATATAAGTAATATTATTATTATAAAAAGGGGGTTTTTACCGTTTAATGACCGGTTTGTCGATTTTAAAACTTAGTCGCAGTTAAAACCTAATGTAAAATATTAAAAATAAATACAACTTAATTTAAAGCGTAAAGTAAATAACGATAATGAAATTGCGATAAATAAAAGTGCGATGAAATAAAATACAGTAATTAAAAAGTGCGTTAATTAAAAGTGCAATTAAATACAATAACAATAAAATAAAGTGCGATAATTAGAAGTGCAATTAAATATCAAAATAAAGGAAATTAAATATGAAATAAAATAATTATGCTTATTTAAACTTCCGTAATCATGATGTTTGACGTGTTGATTTTAGTTTTATGCCCATGGGTTAATTGTCCTTTGTCCTGGATTATTTAATATGTCCGTCTGGTTTTTGTCCATAACAGTCCATCAGTCATAAATATAAAGTGCGAGTGTCCTCGTCAAATTATCCTTATACCCGAAGTTAAATATTCCAACTAATTGGGGACTTAAACTGTAACAAGGTTTTATTACTTTGTTTAATAATTACACCAGGATATCGACTGCGTGTAACCCAAGGTTTTAATACTTTGTTAACAATTACACCAAGTGTCCTTGTATATAATTTCACCCCTGTTTTAATAATTTCATAGACTATTAATCCATTTCAATGTCTGGTTAAATGAACGATTATTCGTACATATAAATACCCCGCCCATCGTGTCCGATCGAGTGTATATGGTTATTTATAGGGACGTCCAATTGTAAATCTTTATATTAAAATTAACAAACTATCATTTAGTTAAACAAATATAAAGCCCATTAATAGCCCATAGTCAAATTTCCACAAGTGTCGTTCTTTTGTCCAAACCCCAATTATGGTACAAAGCCCAATTACCCAATTTTAGTAATTAGCCCAACATCATGATTACTTCGGATTAAATAAGCATACTAATAACTTAGCTACGAGACATTAAATTAAAAAGGTTGAACATAACTTACAATGATTAAAAATAGCGTAGCGTTACACGGACAGAATTTCGACTTACACCCTTACAACATTCGCTAACATACCCTTATTATTAGGAATTAAAATTAAAATTTAAAATTAATATATATATATATATATATATATATATATATATATATATATATATATATATATATATATATATATATATTTACGTATATAGATAGAGAGGATGGATATATGGATATTTTTTACGATCAAAATGCGTTGGCTTTTATAGGCAGTTTCAGAAATTGGGGCTCCGCGAGTCGCGGTACTCTTGCTCTTCAAACTCCGCAAGTCGCGGAGTTTGATTTTACAGCTGTTTTTTTTATAAATATAATATATATATAATTTATATAATTAATTATAAATTATATTATATTGATATACATAATTAATTTGTAACTTTCGCTCCGTTGCTGAGAGTTGACTCATGTCCCGGTTTCGGATTTTCGAACGTCCTTGCGTACAATTTAATATCTTGTACTTTGCGTTTTGAATCTTGTACTCTTGTAATTCTGAGACGTTTCTTATCAATAATTGGAACCTCTTTGATTGTATTTTGTACTTTTGAGCTTTTTGGTCGTTTGCGTCTTCAATTTATCGAATCTATCTTTTATCTTCACCTTTTATTATTTAAACGAATATCACTTGTAAATAGAACAATTGCAACTAAAAGCTTGTCTTTCTTGAGGGATAATGCTATGAAATATATGTTCGTTTTTAGCATTATCAATTACCGATAAAAGGTATATGATATGCATGTTATTGGAAAGCTGGCGAAAAATCAATAATTTTTCATTTAGAAATCGCGTAATTTCGATGAACGAATTAAAAGATATGGTCAACTGAATTATGATTAATGTTAATTGAAATTGCTTTTAAATCTGCAATTGATATTTAAACAACTTGTTTATAAGATTGATAAATTGGATTTTCAAATATTACTAATCGAGTAAATGAATTTCTATATAAGGCACGTCTCGTTTTGTTGAACAATTGTCAAAATAGACTGTTTTATCATATTTTAAAGCCTTATAAAAACTATAGTCTAATTTTACAAGAATTGGGAAACTATGTGAAATGTTAAAATGTTTCGATTGCCATGATCATTCAACTATAGTATTGAGTCAGATTGACTTTTCGAAATGACTTTTGATAACTTTTGTATGTCGATCTCGAGCATTAGGATTGTGATACACTATGACCTGACCTAGCTTGATAGATATTTATTAACCAACATATGTTCTCTAGGTTGAGATCTACGGTTATTTGGTATTCCGAGTTTCAGTCACATTTCGGTGAACAACTTTATGTGCTGCTAAGGTGAGTTTCATTTGCTCCCTTTTTAATTGCTTTTGCAATCTATATTTTTGGGCTGAGAATACATGCACTTTATTTTAAACGCAATGGATACAAGTACATACTAAATTCTACACCGAGTTTGAACCAAAAATCCCTTAGCTTTGGTAACTAGTAACTACCAGTTATAAGAACTGGTGGGCGCGAATTGTTGTATATGGATCCATAGGGCTTGACATCCCCGTCTGTTCCAGGTATAGAAACCCTAGCCTGAACTATAAAACAGACGTATGCTATTTGAGTTTAGTACATGTTGGATTGCGTGTATTGTACATGTTGGTTGCATGTATGTTAAAACATGGGGTACTTATTATATAGACGTTAAAGTTTAGTTACCAGGGTGCTCAATCTTGTAGAATATTTTGATAAACGTTTCTGGATGAAACAACTGAAATCTTGTGGTCCACCTTTATATACAGATTATGTGCAACATTAAAACTATGAACTCACCAACCTTTGTGTTGACACTTGTTAGCATGTTTATTCTCAGGTTCCTAGAAGTCTTCTGCTGTTTGCTTATATGTTATACAAGCTATGTGCATGGAGTCATACATGCTTTATTCGAGAAAACGATGCATTCACAAATCATCACCATCTATCTTATTTGACTGCATTTTGAACATAAGTATTATTGTAAACTATTATACTACGGTGATTGTCTAAATCATCAGATGTCGAAAACCTTTGATTTAAATATTCAATTATGGTGTGCCTTTTCAAAAGAATGCAATGTTTACAAAACGTATCCTATAGAGGTCAAATACCTCGCAATGAAATCGATGAATAACGTGTTCGTCCATATGGATTTGGAGCGACTGTCACAGTTGGTATCAGAGCGTTGGTCCTAGCGAACCACGTCTTGCATGAGTGTGTCTAACTGATAGTTGTTAGGATGCATTAGTAAGTCTGGACTTCGACTGTGTCTGCATGTCAAAAGTTTTGCTTATCATTTCTTGTCGGAAATTACCTGTCTATCATCTTAAGTCTAAAAGCGTCTTATTGCATTGATATCATAGATATTGTATAGACAAAATTCATATCTTGGCATATCTATTACATTAAACTTTGCCTGACATCTTCCGTAAAATCCTCCGTAACTTATGGGATTCTGGTATTATAAATACATATGTAAACTATGTATTGAGGAGTACCAAATTAGTCCTATAATCTATTTCATTCCAAAAATCTTTTCCTTGATTACACAAAATGGATCCTGTATCTAGTTCAAATTCCTTAGATTCCGACAGCGATTCCGATATGGATTTCCACTCGAGCTCCGAAAGCAGTGTAACCGAAATGGATCAACCAATTAGCCATCATCTATTCTGGATGAATTGGGGATGGGTTCGTAGCCTACTTAATCATTGGAGACAAGAAGAAGGTGATCCTTTCCATCCACACATTCACCTCTTGGCGAAGAACCCGAAGCACTTACCGGCGAACCTGTTCGAATCACCATTTTCTCTCTCATTTCCAGAGTATCTCGTCACGATTATATACTATCCCATATTCTAAATCTTATTTATCCGATCTTCTGAACCACCGATCATCCTGGTATAATAGAAGAAGTCAACGAGCTTCGCGCTCGAGTAGTGACTTTGGAGAACATGATGCGCAACTTGCAGGCATCACAGGCACCACCAGCATCAGCGGCAATAGTACCACCGGCAACAACACCAACAGTACCATTACCACCACCAACAATATCCCCATCACATGCCTCAACATCATAATCTGTACCTCAGATATCAACATCATATGCACCATAGATACCAAGGAGTACCGGAAACAACAAACGATGAAGTATGGATTCATAACTTCATCGGAGAAATATTCTACGACGATTATATAATCTATAATCTTAGAGATTATTTATCCCAATTCTAACTGTGAATCAGATGAATGGATGAATAGAGGTGATAGAAGGAAGAGTAGAAACCCTGACAAGGAGTGGTGCACAATTTACAAGCTAGACTTGTTTTACAAATAGCATTAACAGTACCGTCAATATCACCAGCACCGTCAGTACCGTCAGCATCATCAGCACTAGCAGCACCTATAACATCATAAGCTCCGCCAGTTCAAGAAAGCACCGTGGACATCAATACGAGTCAACAACGAGTATATTGTATCAATGAGTTATGAAGTATTAACTCAATTCCTCTAAAGAATTTATATGTATATCTTATATATATAAATTTTAAAACCATCATAAATCTTTTCGTACTAAGCTATTATGTATGAATTGAAAAAGGGTAAATATTACTCGGTTAAATTCATATTACTAATATGCTATGATGTATATCCTTCGTTAACAACTTAACCTTCATTAACTACAATCTCTGTTTCAACTCAATGAATTCCATTTCATAATAAATCAAGTGTATTATTCAATTACATAATTGATTTTACATTTTCATTTTCGATGTACTCGAAACTTTCTAGAAAACATCATCAGTGCCTTGTAAGGTTCACAAAAATTCCACGAGCATCAACATCCTTCACCGAGGAATAAGAATAAATAATGAAGTATCGATTACATTAGCAAAATACTCCGCAAAGATTATGTAATCTTTAATGTTTTAGAGATTAATCATTTCTAAGTCAAGCCGAAAATCAAATGAGCTTAATATGATATTAACTCATTAAATCTGTATTACATCTGAAGAAAATATACATACATATATTTTCATAAAGACGGTAATATAAATTCTTTTGTACAAAGTATTAATTGTGAAATCTTTAAAGGGTAGGTATTACCCGAGAAATATTTAAGTTCGCAATTAATATGTTACACTGTACATTCTTCAACTTTGATTCAAAAATTATTAACAATGCTCACAACGATATACAATCGTTTTCATACAAATTTAATTACATATTCTGATATTGACGGATCAGAATCCAAGTCATAACTTTGAACCGGTGACATCATTCTTAGATCTCTACATCTTTCAAAGCTATACTTTGACTTCAAAACTGTGAAAGATCCTTTAGCATTTTTATTACCGAAAATAATCTTGCAATCCCTTTTCAAAGTATCCAGTTTTATCAAACTTCCAACCAGTAAACTTTGACTTTTCAGATTAACTTTATTATAACTTTGGTATATGCATTTTTGTTACTGGGGAACCTTTCATGTCCCACCACATTAGCAGTAAATTTACCAACAACTTCATTGATCCTTGACCTTCCGAAAAATCGTTATACTCATTGAAATCCTATCATGTACTCATCCACGTCTTGTAATGGTAATTGCCATACTAACTACCGGGAATTAGCAATCAGTATTTCGAATTTCGCAGCAATTCTACGCCAACAGTTATATATATATATATATATATATATATATATATATATATATATATATATATATATATATATATATATATATATATATATATATATATATATATATATACATATAATGTCCATCTTCTAGATTTACATACTTCGAATGTGAAGTTTTTGAAAAACACCCCAAACTACGAAACTAGTTCTCCGAATTTTGGAAAAATGCTGATGAAGCAGCAAAAACTGTAAACGACCTTAACAGTCAAAAGTTTGATGATAAAGAATAGTATGGTGGTAAAGCTGAGAAAAAGAGAAGGTTTGGAACAGAAAAACGTATTGAGCAGACTATGAAGGAGACTGTGGACAAATCACAAAGACTAAACCTGCCTTCAAAGAATCCAGATGATTCAGTATTTGCTGAAGTCATTAACGAATACCTTGCTCCTGACTCAAAATACGTTACGAACAAATCTTCTTCATCATCCTTCGATATTAGAAATTCTAAGATATTATCATATCTTTCATTATAAATATCTTCGATATTTCTGAAGATATCTTCATAACTATTATCATCCGAAATCATTTATCTCTTCGCGCTATCTGTGTTACATCATAAAAGAAGCTATTTTAGTTTCTAAATTCTGAAAATTTCAAAAAAAAAATGGATGTTTTTGAAGTAGTATTGGGAATTGAAGCATGGATTAGTATAATATAATGACACTTGATCATCGTGATTATATTACAGTAAGTCATGCTGAGTTTCTAATGGAACGTGATAAAAGTTCACAGATCCCACCCTCATCATGAACCATGTTACATAACTCTTTCATTCTATTTAATCTCTAAACATATCAAGAAAATATTTATCTTGATGATTCGGTCTTTTTCAGATATTCTGGTAATTTGACAAATCAAATCGTGCTATTACCTTTCCTTTCTGCTTTGTATTTTAAGATCATTCGAAACTCCATACCTATGAATTTTGGACCATTATTCGCTTGACTTGAAGTCGAGAAGAGAAAACGAAAGTGTAACGACCCTACTTTTTCCGTTATCTTTTACCGTTAATTATTTAATGACCGTTAATTGTTATTCATGCCACGTCATTTCTATGATCTATATTATTATTTTAGTAATAATATATTAATTAATATGTGTTATATGAATATTTGTATTCATATTTCAAGTTATACGTTTCTACGTGTCGCGGATTTCTATCCGGCGAATCTTTTCGGTTTTCAAACCAACGGTCAAGCTTTTGAGATTTTTAAGTCCTAATTATTTTAAATATGATATTTTAATGTCATATGGTTATATGTAGTGTTTATATATATTTTTCGTCTCGTGTTTGTTATCTCTCCGAATTTTCAATTGCGTAGGCGTGTTTTCGCGTTTTGGGCTTCGATCGAGCGTTCGGGCTAAAAGCAATCCATCGTTTTATGAACTTGGCCCACATTTGGGGCCCACCCCTCACCAAATGTCCGGACACCCCAAGAGGAGGAGGTGTTTAGCCTTGTTTCTCTCACTTTTGATTTTTCATTCCCATTTTGGCATTTTAACATCAAACCTAATTTTCTCTCAATTTTTCTTTTCCCTCTTTTCTCCCGTTAGAGCCGTCACCTATCTCAGCCACAAACATCATCATCTTCAACAATTAAAAGCTTGGATCATCTAATTGTTTGCATAATCGGATTCTACACGTTCTCCTCTACGCGTCTACATTAATCTTTTCTTGATTAGGGTATAAACCCTAACCCTAGATTTTCAATTTTTCTTATATTTTTTGTATTTTGATGTTATTTTGATAGTATGATGCTTAGATTTTATTGTAATGTTGATTGTATGCGTAGAAATGCTCGATTATATATGTTTTCGGTTTGATTAATTTGGGACAGCAGCATTTTGGTTCATTTCTGATTATTTAACTGTTATAAAAGTGAAATTAAAGTATATAGATGAGTTCCTCTCATCAAGGCATTAAGTTTAGACTCCGGATTCATGTCGTTTCGATTCCTGGAGCCCTAAATATGATCAAAGTGGTATTTTGTTAAGATTGAAATGTGATTTTGGTATGAACCAGGTTTCTGTGACGACCCGGAAATTTTCGACCAAATTTAAACTTAATTCTTATTTGATTTCGACACGATAAGCAAAGTCTGTAAAGTTGAGTCTCAAAAATTTTGAACTATTTTTATGAATCCATTTGACCTTTGACTTTTCCCGACGACTCACAATACGATTACTTGTAAATAGATATGTATATAATTATATATATATATATATATATATATATATATATATATATATATATATATATATATATATATATATATATATATATATATATATATATATATATATGTAAATAATAAAATGAAATATTATATATTGTAATTGTTAGAATTAATTACGTAAATAATAATAATATATAATAAATATTATTTAGAAAGTATATATACATATAAATAAAGTGTATAGAATATATATTTAGTGATTTTGAAGTTATTTAGTAAACAACGGTAACGCTCAATTGTCATTCAATTGATAGTAAACTAGTTAAAAAGGAACTTATGTGATTTTAAAATAAACGATGATCCGAAAATGAGTTTTATAAATTATAGGCTTATTAAAAATATAATAAATAATGAAACACACCAACTAGGTATGACGTCAAGAATTTTAAAAGGTTTAAAACAATATAGATATATATAAATAATTTTTATAAATATAAAAATTAACCAATCATTGAATCATATTAAACTAAAATACATTGGGTTTTAGATAACAGATAAAAATTAAATACCAACCCGTGACTACACATTTAATACCCGAGTTTATTTAATTATTACACCGTGTTATCTCTATACCCGTGATTAACCAGTAAAACACCCGTGACCTTATCTAATCTATCTATATTATTGCCCTTTCCATATTCATTTTTTCAAACACTCAATTTTTCTCTCAAGAACACCCACTACTATTCATCATCATCATCAATCTTTTATCACTCAAGAACACCTTAAAAACTTGATGGATCATAAAATCGTTTATATATTCGGATTCCTCTCGAAGATCTCTACACATCCATACCAACAATTTCATGATTTGAGTAAGTTTTAAAAACTCAAAATTTTGGGTTTTCAGGTTTTTGTTACATATTAGGGTAGATATAGTGTCTATTGCTCAAGTCTATTTGATTATACATGATTGTATGTGTTATATTGCTCGTTTGATGTGTTTATGTTTAATCCCGAATTTGTTTTGTGTGGTTACAGAAACTTGGTTTTATTGAATGTTAAATATTATGATATAATTAAAATCCTCTCGAAAAATTAATAATTTTAGGCTTTAGATTCGCGTATTTTCATTACCGTATGCTTAAGATATGATTGATTGAAGTTTTTGTGATGAATATGTGATTATGTCGAATTCTGGAAAAATGGACATAGAATTGAATTTTAAACTGATCATAATTGTGTAGAGGATTTAAAAACACTCAAGTTAGACTAGGATATCATGCTATTTGGATTTGTAATACTCCCGTTATGCTTAATTGATCGTCTATGAAAAACTGATTTGCTCAGTATTATAAAACTGACTTTTAAATTTATTTGAAGTATGATAGTGATTTAGGACTTTGCATATCTGAAATTTCATATGTTTTAGTTAACGTTTCATCTAGGCCTTGCATCATTTGGATTTGTGAAGCTTGAGTAATGTGCGTGTCGAAATGGTAACCTGCATTCTGTCCAAATCTGTAACGTATGCACCTATAGTTTTATAGTAAGAGTTGTACACCTTTTGAGACCTTGGCCTTCTGGATTATTGAACTTTGTATGTTATGTGATAAATGTCTAGTTTATTGAAACCTCTAAAACCCAATACATTGTGCACACTAAGGCCGTAGATTTGGTAACTTCTGAATTGAGCTGAAACAGAATGTCCAATTTGATTGAATAAACTGTACCAATTGGCTAAACAAAAGTTTCTCATTTTTGGATATGTGGTAATTTGACTTGTCCTTGAACTAGGACCACTGACCTAGCTTGATTTGCATGTCCCTAGCTCCGGTTATAGCCATTACGAGATTGGTGCGCAGTCAGAAACTGATTTAGCGAACCATAAATGTACCTCTTTTGAAACCCGACTTGTAGACATTGTATGAGGCCCTGGCTGGACTTTTTGGAATCAATTTTGAGTCTACTTTTGATCTGGAGTTTCCCATGTTACCATGTTTTATGTGTTATGAATTATGTCCGTTGTTTGAATGACGCGCGTGAAAATTTGTGACAATACGTGTTAACTACAAACTAAACAGGCCAATATATTTAATTAACTTGAGTTCTGGAAAATGTGGATTTTATATTTGAAAAGTTCATGATTAGTAGTTAAGTTTTCATATAGGTGTTGTATCATAAAAGTTTCTAGATTTTGAGATAATTGCATGCGAAAATGGACACCCGAACTTGGACCGTCCATTTGGACACTTGACCCGTTTGAGTCTAAAAATGTCAAAATGGATAACGGTCAGTGTAAACACATCCTATATGTTGATTTAAGTATGCCTGCAAGTTTTGGTGCTTTAAAAATGAGTTTTGGGTCTATTTTGGTTTAAAGAGAGATTTATGACATATTCGGGTCAAACGTGAATAAATTGACCCATATGCATAATTTTGGAAAACGAAAGTCACCAACACATCTAAAATGTCATTTTTGAGCTGTGATACAAATTTGGTTAACTCAGGTCAGCCGGATTCAAATTTGGATCGTTAACCGAAAGTTTTAGCATTTTTAACAAAAGTGTCAAAAATGACTCTCGAGCCTACTTTGCGGACTCATAAGTTGAAATTGGTTAAGGTTGGATAAAAACCATTAATTGATATTGAAAGTATTTACGACAAGCTTTAAAACGATATGTTATATGTATGATTTTGTCTAGACTAAACTGGTCTAAAACGAGTACGAAAATGGAACATGAGGGCTGATCCAATGCTGTTAACAACATCAAAACTCAGCATTTAGTGTTTTGAAGGACTGTTTTCGCGAGGTCATAACTTTCAAACTGTAATTCCGTCTTTGTCAAATAAACTGTCTATAGAAAGGTGGGATGACATACTTTCCAACGGTCATGACCCAAAGTATTATATCGGATTTGGTGGGACCCGAAATCAGCTGTAAAGTTACTACATATACATATATGTAAATAATATTGTTTTTACTAAATAAAAATGTATAACTTAAGTTTGACCTATGTTTAACTATTTGACCAACTTGAGTAATATTATGATATTGTTGACTGGTGTTGACTGTGCTTGACTTACATTTGACTTACTTTGACTTTTGTTGACTTGTGCTAAATTTTGCTAAATTTATGAGTAGGACTTGAGCAATAAGACTATACGAACCCTATAGACCGACCTAGCTTATTAGACACTTATTGACCAACATATGTTCTCTAGGTTGGGGTCTACGGTTACTTGCATTCCGATTTTCGGTCACATCTCTGTGATTTATTTCTGAAGTTGTCAGGTGAGTTTCATTTGCCTTTTTACCCTTTATATTTTTGGGCTGAGAATACATGCGCTACTTTTATAAATGTTTTACGAAATAGACACAAGTAAATGAAACTACATTCTATGGATGGATTATTAAACCGAATATGCCCCTTTTTATTAAGTCTGGTAATCTAAGAATTAGGGAACAGACACCCTAATTGACGCGAATCCTAAAGATAGATCTATCGGGCCTAACAAACCCCATCCAAAGTACCGGATGCTTTAGTACTTCGAAATTTATATCATATCCGAAGGGTGTCCCGGAATGATGGGGATATTCTTATATATGCATCTTGTTAATGTCGGTTACTAGGTGTTCACCATATGAATGATTTTTATCTCTATGTATGGGATGTGTATTAAAATATGAAATCTTGTGGTCAATTATTATGATTTGATATATATAGGTTAAACCTATAACTCACCAACATTTTTGTTGACGTTTTAAGCATGTTTATTCTCAGGTGATTATTAAGAGCTTCCGCTGTTGCATACTTAAATAAGGACGAGATTTGGAGTCCATGCTTGTATGATATTGTGTAAAAACTGCATTCAAGAAACTTATTTTGTTGTAACATATTTGTATTGTAAACCATTATGTAATGGTCATGTGTAAACAGGATATTTTAGATTATCATTATTTGATAATATACGTAAAGCTTTTTAAACATTTATTGATGAAATAAAGGTTATGGTTTGTTTTAAAATGAATGCAGTTTTTGAAAAACGTCTCATATAGAGGTCAAAACCTCGCAACGAAATCAATTAATATGGAACGTTTTTAATCAATAAGAACGGGACATTTCAGTTTGGTCCAACTTTGTGACCATATTTGGTGACTTTAGGGCATGTTAGTATGTTAGGATTAATGGTGGGACAAACTTTCATGTTCGGGTCATCTAAATCCGAGCCACGAATCACCCGTTACGTCTAAAACACGATTTTGATTGAATTAAAGTTTCAAGTGGTGTCATGGCTGATCACCATGACTTATGGACTGTTCTTGGTGTGTTCTTGAGTGTACCAAAGTGTCAGGTGGTTTGATTAGGCGGAGATATATGTAAGGCTCGCCGAAAACCGACACCCGGGGCTCAAAATACGACCCGATGAATTTTTGATTTAAAACTTGTGATTAATTATTAAACTTATGATAAAAATAATGGATTTCATTATCATTTAATTACTTATGATAAAAAAAAGTAATTATTATTATTTAAGACTTATGATATATATTTATTATATCATTTAATTATTACTTATGATTTAATTAACATTTTAATTAAACTTATGATTAATAATACTTTTATTATTAATAAAAAATACTTATGATAAGTATTTAACTTATATTATGAGGTTATTATAATAAGACTAATAATAAGGATTAATTAATTATTTAATTATTATAAGGCTTAGTTATTATTTAATTATTAAATACTTATGATTTAATAATTATAATTAGAAACTTATGATATGATTAATAATTCATTATTAATTAATAATACTTATGATATGATTTAAAATTTATTATTAATTAATAATACTTATATTATGACTAATATTTAATTGATTAATTAAATACTTATGTTATATTAATTATATCATTTAAACTTATGCTAACTTTAAAAATTCATTTTAATTTAATTAGACTTATGTTATGACATAATTAAACATATTTAACTTTAATTAATATTATAACATATATTATTATTACAACTTACACTTTTAAAATTAATATTGACTATGTTTGACCAAGGTTGACTTTTGAGTTGACTTTCGGTTGACTTTGAATTTCAGTTGACTTTTGTTGACTTTCTAAATAAGGAAATTTTCCTAACTTAAAAACTTTCTAAAAATAGAAACTTTCTAAATTTGGAAACTTTCCTAAAATAGAAACTTTCCAAAAATAGAAACTCTCCTAAAATAGAAACTTTCCTAAAATAGAAACTTTCCAAAAATGGAAACCTGCTAAAAATAGAAACTTTCTAAAAATAGAAAGTGTGTGTCCGTACGCTGTTCCGATCAAACCGATGCATGTTGAGTATTGTTCTATGTCTACTTGCAACATGTACAATAACTATCATACTAAGACTTGACCTAAGTTAGTTATTTATATCGACCTGCTTTATTTATAGGTCGGCGTTGTGATCATTCCTGATCACTTTACTTCGTTTGCTGTTCGCTTATTTGTGTGGTTTCTTCGTTTGCTATTAAGGTGAGTTATAGTCCTATTTTTCTATTTAAATCTTTTGGGATGAGAATACATGCAATTTATTTTATATTTTGGACACAAGTGGAGGTTGGTTTAAATTATTCATTGTGAGTTGAACAAAAATATTCCCTAGTCTGTTAACTGTAATCACTGGTTTCTACCGGTGAACGCGAATCCTACGGATAGATCTATCGGGTTTGACAACCCCATTTCGAGCTAGTCGCGCTAGCAATTTATAATCGGAATGTTTAGTACTTCGTATTTTGTTGTAGATACACTTGTTCGGTGTATATTTTTTATTGTGTTTGGCAAGGGTAAATAAATGGTTAAGTGGTTACCAGGTGGCTCACGGAAAATGGAATAATGTTTTTATATGTTTTCTAACATATAATTTAGTGGTCCAAAAAAGGAGTTTTTATGTTTTCAAACATAAATTTTTATGTTTTAAATTAGATATTGTTTACAATATTAAACCTATAATTCACTCAACATTTTTGTTGACATTTACTCGCATGTTTTATTCTCAGGTTCATGATTGATTGCTTCCGCTGTGCTTAGAGAGTCTGCATATTTATGATAGCAGCTTTTGTTAAACATTAACTTGCATTCTATTTTGATACATTTAATAGTGGATGTTGTTGACTTTGTTTTGGTCAACTTTTGGTTAGGTAATAATGTATGGTTTTTCTAAACTTACACATTTTGGTAGGTTTCCTTTATAGGAAATCATTTTTAAATAAAGAATGCAAGATTATTTATTAAATTCATATAGAGTTATGATCAAGCTGTGGGACCAAGTGACGGAACCGTTAAGTGTTTTGACTGGGACATCACAGTTGGTATCAGAGCGTTGGTTGTAGGGAATTAGGCTGCATTGATGTCGTTACCCGAGTCAATAGGGTGCATTAGTGAGTCTAGTCTACAGCCCGGCCTATAAAATATTATTATATGTGATTATTTGTATCGTATTGGTATGTATATTGTTATCATACATACATCTCTATTATGTTCTGAATCTGGGAGGAACTCCCATTCCGATTTAAACGTATTCTTAGACTCTTGCTAACTTATCCTAATAAGAACACCTCGGGTAGTGAAACCGAGGGATGTCATTCTTGACTTCTGAAATTCTCGACATTTCTATGCCATCTATTATGGTTATGTATATAACGTTTGAATTATATTACACGAGATGTCATTCTTGACTTCTAAATGCTCGGCATTTCAATGTCAGCTATTATGTTTAGGTATATAATATTCTTGTTATATTACGTGCCTTTGTTCCGTTGTGCCTATGTGCTTTGATTTTTGAACCGGAAAACGTCATTCTAGACTTTTAGAGATTCTTGGTACTTCGAAGATATTTTTATGTCATCGTTACTCCTATTCATTACCTTCGATGTTTTTGTCTCTTGTGCTATCCTTAGCACATTGTTTAACAAATTATTTTAGAGAAATTGCGTGGAAATTCGAGGTTGATCGCGTGTCCTGACCTCATGTAGTGCTATTGGAATGGAACTATGAATTAGTGAAATATAATGGCGTTAGGCCAACGTGATTATATTACGTTAATTCATAAAGAAGTCCCAATATTGTGACATGAGGAATAGAAAGCGAGTCAAAGAAAATTTTTACACTACTCATTTAGAAATTTCGATGTATTACATGGATAGGGAAAATATTCATTATCTCATTTGTTGATATACGAGGAGCTCGTTTTAACCAGATTATCTATCTCATGCTCTATCCTTCATAACTCGCTTGTTAGCAACAGCTTCGCTCGGGAACAGTTTTGGCCCAAGGACTTATGTCCTGATAATAGTCAAAACAACATTTAACTCATTGGTTTTCATGACCTCGTAACATTTTGTTGGTCAAATGTCGCACGACGATTCGAGTCCTTTACCCGATCTTCCACGATCTTACTTCAACTTGTAACCTCTGAAATACAGATACTACACTGTTTATCATTGGGAGTTTTACACATTTGTTTAATTGGGCGGTTCTCACGAGATTTTTGGACGAATAGAAGTAATGAGATATTTTGTTATGTATACAATTTATAAAATCATATATGTACGTATGGATTCAAATGAATAAATTTACCCTTACCTATCTTGGCTAGTATATACTAAATCATACCTTCAAAATTATTTTAAAACCATACATTTATTGAGCTGTTTGACTACGTCAATTTGTTTTATATAAAATGGTACACGTTGTACATACTTCTAAATTTACTAAGAACTTCGTTCCATTTATGTTTTCACATCAAACATTTAAAGTTTTTTTTTCAAAACTCCTTTGATCGATTTTATCAAATTTTCGCATTACTCTACAGAGTGTTTGGATCACATTTTTTCTCATCCTCCATTTAAGGATGAAACTTACCATTAAGTTCATTGATAGAAACTCTTACACCACTTTGGATTTCGGTTTTATAAAATTTGTTGGAAAGTCTTTGCGCTCATAAAATTTTCCCTCTTATGGTTGGACATGGCCGAAACGCGGACCGATAAATCAATTTTCTAGGGTACACTCGGTGGTCACCCTATTGTAGAAAAGGCGCTAGGTGGGTTTCTATCCCAACTGTTGTTATAGTGGGTATCATGGATATATATTACACTAGACCATTTGAGGAGTTTCTACTCTCAATATTCGCTGTCAACCGCAACACCCTTGTAAACATCAATCCTAGGATTCAATAATTTGTGGTGCACGAAATTATTTTTGGAGATTCATCTCACCTGGAGTCGGCCATTCTTTATAGTCCACGATTCACGTTTCCTTTCATCCGCATATAAGTTTAAGAATATGGATGAATCCTAGATTTCCTCGCTCATTGTACAAGGAAGTTCACTCTCTTTGAAATATCACACCTTTCGTACGTCTTCCTTTCGGAAATGTAATGAAAATCTACTTTGAAGTCCATGATCCTCGTTATCTCCTTTGAGAGAATTGCCTTAAATATCTATGCCACTGATGTGACTACTCCTTATTGCAACTATATTTCATTCATCCCAGTTCGTACCCTTGGGGAGCTCCTATTTTGTTTGTTAAGAGGAAAGATGGTTCGTTTCGTTTGTGCATTGATTATCGTGAATTGAACAAGCTTACTGTTAAAAAAAAACCGTTACCCTCTTCCGAGAATTGATGATCTGTTCGATCAACTTCAAGGTTCGTCCGTTTATTCTAAGATTGGTCTTCGTTCCGGTTATCACCAATTGCGCGTTAAAGAAACTGATATTCCGAAAGCCACTTTCCGTACCCGTTATGGTCACTTCGAATTCCTTGTTATGATGTTCGGATTGATAAATGCACCTGCTGTGTTCATGGACCTCATGAACCATGTGTGTAGACCCTATCTGGACAAATTCATTATTGTTTTCATCGACGACATCCTTATTTATTCTAAGAGTGATGAGGAGCACGAAGAACATTTAAGGTTGGTGCTTGATTTATTGAGAAAAGAAAGGTTGTACGCTAAGTTCTCTAATTGTGCCTTCTGGTTAAGAGAAGTTCAATTCCTTGGACATATTGTTAGTAAACAGGGAATACAAGTTGATCCTGCTAAGATTGAGGCAATTGAGAAGTGGGAGATTCCGAAAACTCCTACTCAGATTCGTCAGTTCCTAGGTTTGACAGGCTATTATAGAAGGTTCATTTAAGATTTTTCATGAGTAGTGAAACCTCTGACTGCTTTAACGCATAAGGGGAAGAAGTTCGAATGGAAGAGTGAACAAGAGTCTGCTTTCCAAACTCTGAAGAAGAAGTTAATTTCTGCACCGATATTATCACTACCCGAGGGTAATGATGATTTTGTTATCTATTATGATGCTTCGTATCAAGACTTTGGTTGTGTTTTGATGCAGCGAAAGAAAGTCATTGCTTACGCGTCACGTCAGTTGAAGATTCACGAGCAGAATTATACGACCCATGATTTAGAATTGGGAGCTGTTGTGTTGGCGCTTAAGATATGGAGACATTATCTATATGAGGTCAAAAGTACAGTGTACACTGATCACAAAAGTGTTCAACATATCCTTGATCAGAAACAGTTGAATATGAGGTAGCGACGATAGGTTGAGACGTTCAATGATTATGATTGCAAACTTTTATATCATCCGCGGAAGGCTAATGTGGTGGCCGATGCATTAAGTCTCAAAGAGAGGGATGAACCTCGCAGGTTTAGAGCCTTGAATATGACAATTCGAACAAACCTCGCAAGGCAGATTCTTGAGGCACAACAAGAAGCCTTGAAGGAGGAGAATTTTGTAACGGGAAGGTCCGAGGCTTGAGTAAACAGTTAGAGGTACGAACCAATGGTACTCGGTATTTTACGGGACGCCTTTGGGTTTCGAAGTTTGGTGATCTACGACAACTTGTTTTAGACGAGGCTCATAAATCTAGGTAATCTATTCATCCTGGTTCAGGAAAGATGTATCATGATCTTAAGGAGTTGTATTGGTGGTCTAATTTGAAAGCTGATGTGGCTACGTATGTGGCTAAGTGTTTGACCTGTGCCAAGGTTAAAGCTGAATATCAAAAGCCGTCTGGACTTTTGGTGCAACCTGAGATTCCCGAGTGGAGGTGAAAAGGTATTACGATGGACTTATTGAGAAATTACTGAGAGTTGTGGGTGGTTATGATACCATTTGGGGTGATTGTTGACCGAATCACTAAGTCAGCTCATTTCTTGCCAATTAAGGAAACAGATTCGAAGGAGAATCTTACTCGTTTTTATTTGAAGAAGATTATTTCTAGACATGGTGTTCCCGTATTTAATATTTCGGACTGAGACAGTCAATTTACATCGAGGTTTTGGCAGTCCTTACAAGATGCTTTGGGAACTAGATTGTATATGAACACTGCTTATCATCCACAGTCAGATGGTTAGAGTAAAAGGACCATTCAAACGTTGGAAGACATGTTACGAGCATGCATCATTGATTTTGGTAATGGTTGGGATAAGTACTTGCCACTGGCTGAATTTTCTTATAATAACAGTTATCATGCAAGTATTATGCTGCACCTTTTGAAGCGATGTATGGTAGAAAGTGTAGGTCTCCTGTCTGCTGGAATGAGGTTGGGAATGCTCAACTCACAGGTCCAGGAATTATTCATGAGACTACCGAGAAGATCGTACAGATTGAGGAAAGTTTGAGAACCGCCAGAAGTCGGCAAAAGACTTATGCCGATAAGGGAAGGAAAGATATAGAATTTCAGGTTAGTGACCGTGTTATGTTAAAGGTTTCACCTTGGAAGGGTGTGATACGTTTTGGTAAAAGGGGAAAGTTGAGTCCTCGTTTTGTTGGACCATTTGAGATTATTGAGAGATTTGGACCAGCGGCATATCGTTTGAAATTGTGTAACGACCCGTCAAAATCGCTATTGACGCGGCACGTTAATCATTGATTCCACAGTGAGGTTTTGACCTCTATATGATACGTTTTGATAAAATATCGCATTCATTAAAATAAGTGACTTTCTAAACATAGAAAGTTATAAACATGTGGGCGAGTGCTTAGGTATTAGCAAAACCCCGAAATACGTAAGTCTTTAATTTACAGGTTGACATCACAGTCCAATTATTTATTACACAACGCAGTTTTATTTTGAATGCAATAAACTTTGTACAAAGCATGAGAGACTCCATGCAGGCAACAAGCACATCACAGCGGAAGCATTCTAAGGACCTGAGAATAAAACATGCTAAAAAGTCAACACGGATGTTGGTGAGTTATAGGTTTAATTGCTCGAGTCATAAACATATATAAAGATAGACCACAAGATTTCATCAAAAGTTTATCAATAGATTCTACGTAACAGAGCACCCTGGTAACTAAACTTAACGCTATAGTGATAATTACCCCAATCGTTTTAATACACGCAAACCAACGTGTCTTAAACTCAAATAACATACGTCCGTTAAAAGGCTAGCGCTCTAGCTCGGACGGGGATGTCAAGCCCTATGGATCCATATACAATTATTCGCGCCCACCAGTCCATATCCTATGTACTGGCAGCTACTAGTTACCAAAGCTAAGGGATTTTCGGTTTAACTCAGTGTAGAATTTTGTATGTACTTGTGTCTTATTGCGTTTAAAATAAATTGCATGTATTCTCAGCCCAAAAATATTTAAAGTATTTAAAAAGGGAGACTATAACTCACAGTTCAATATTGCGATTCAATATTGTAGGCAAATTGCGTAGACGTAATGATGGTAGACGACTGTATGGTTAGTCTTGGATTCAAGAACAATACCCCGAACAATACCCAATATTTCCTTATTTTAAAACGGTTTGAAACCCGAATTAAAAATACCCTCGAATATACTTTATTATTATTAAATTTAAAATTAAAATTATAATTATAATTATAATTATAAAATAACGTACATATATATTTATGAAATATTTCGTCGAGCAAAACTGACCTTTTATAGTACTTTTCGATTTACTGTAGCTCATGCGATCGCATGAGTTTTCAGTGTTTTTGCCATGCGATCGCATGGCCGCCTTTTCTGTTTTTGTTTGCTAGTTCGTCGACATCAAATAGTGTTTAGTGTAGCAATAGTGTTTACTGTAGCAAATCACTGTAGCAAACTCGTTTTCACTGTAGCACTGTAGCAAAATACGGTTTCACTGTAGCAAATAGTGTTTTACTGTAGCAAATTGTGTTTTACTGTAGCAAAGTAATTTTTACTGTAGGAAAGTCGTTTTTACTTGTACATATATATATGCATACATATAATTGTTCATGAATCGTCGAGAGTAGTCAAAGGTAATTGTATATATGTAACAGTTCTAAAATTTTGAGACTCAATCTAACAGACTTTGTTTAACGTGTTAAAATAATAAATCGTATAGAGAATTGGTTTAAATAAGTCAAAAATTTTCGGGTCATCACAAATTGCCACAAGAACTCAGTGCTGTTCACGATGTTTTTCATGTATCGAACTTAAAGAAGTGTTTGGCTGAGGCCGATAAGACTATTCCTCTGGAGGAACTTCATGTTGATAAGCAACTTCATTTTATTGAGGAACATGTTGAAATTATGGACCGAGAGGTTAAGACTCTCAAGCAGAGCAGAACTCCTATTGTCCGGGTTAGATGGAATGCCAGACGCGGTCCTGAGTTCACTTGGGAGTGTGAAGATCAGATGAAGCAGAAGTACCCGCATTTGTTCCCAGATGCTGAGTCAACCCCTGCACCTGCTTAAATTTCGGGACGAAATTTCCGTAACGAGAAGGTACTGTAGCGACCCTACTTTTTCCGTTATCTTTTACCGTTAATTATTTAACGACCGTTAATTGTTATTCGTGCCACGTCATTTCTATGATCTATATTATTATTTTAGTAATAATATATTAATTAATATGTGTTATATGAATATTTGTATTCATATTTCAAGTTATACGTTTCTACTTGTCGCGAATTTCTATCCGGCGAATCTTTTCGGTTTTCAAACCAACGGTCAAGCTTTTGGGATTTTTAAGTCCAAATTATTTTAAATATGATATTTTAATGTCATATGGTTATATATAGTGTTTATATATATTTTTCGTCGCGTGTTTGTTATCTCTCCGAATTTTCAATCGCGTAGGCGTGTTTTCGCGTTTTGGGGTTCGATCGAGCGTTCGGGCTAAAAGAAATCCATCGTTTTATGAACTTGGCCCACATTTGGGGCCCACCCCTCACCAAATAGCCGGACACCCCAAGAGGAGGGGGGTGTTTAGCCTTGTTTCTCTTACTTTTGATTTTTCATTCCCATTTTGGCATTTTAACATCAAACCTAATTTTCTCTCAAATTTTCTTCTCCCTCTTTTCTCCCATTAGAGCCGTCACCCATCTCAGCCACAAATATCATCATCTTCAACAATTAAAAGCTTGGATCATCTATTGTTTGCATAATCGGATTCTACACGTTCTCCTCTACGCGTCTACATTAATCTTTTCTTGATTAGGGTATAAACCCTAACCCTAGATTTTCAATTTTTCTTATATTTTCTGTATTTTGATGTTATTTGGATAGTATGATGCTTAGATTTTATTGTAATGTTAATTGTATGCGTAGAAATGCTCGATTATATATGTTTTCGGTTTGATTAATTTGGGACAGCAGCATTTTGGTTCATTTCTGATTATTTAACTGTTATAAAAGTGAAATTAAAGTATATAGATGAGTTCCTCTCATCAATACATTAATTTTAGACTCCGGATTCATGTCGTTTCGATTCCCGGAGCCCTAAATATGATCAAAGTGGTATTTTGTTAAGATTGAAATGTGATTTTGGTATGAACCAGGTTTGGTTCGACTTTGTGACCATATTTGGTGACTTTAGGGTGTGTTAGTGTGTTAGGATTAATGGTGGGACGAACTTTCATGTTCGGGTCATCTAAATCCGAGCCACGAATCAACCGTTACGTCTAAAACATGATTTTGATTGAATTAAAGTTTCAAGTGGTGTCATGGCTGATCACCACGACTTGTGGACTGTTCTTGGTGTGTTCTTGAGTGTAGCAAAGTTTCGGGTGGTTTGATTAGGCGGAGATATATGTAAGGCTCGCCGAAAACCGACACCCGGGGCTCAAAATACGACCCGATGAATTTTTGATTTAAAACTTGTGATTAATTATTAAACTTATGATAAAAATAATAGATTTCATTATCATTTAATTACTTATGATAAAAAAAAGTAATTATTATTATTTAAGACTTATGATATATATTTATTATATCATTTAATTATTACTTATGATTTAATTAACATTTTAATTAAACTTATGATTAATAATACTTTTATTATTAATGGAAAATACTTATGATAAGTATTTAACTTATATTATGAAATTATTATAATAAGACTTATAATAAGGATTAATTAATTATTTAATTATTATAAGGCTTAGTTATTATTTAATTATTATTTAATTATTAAATACTTATGATTTAATAATTATAATTAGAAACTTATGATATGATTAATAATTCATTATTAATTATACTTATGATATGATTTAAAATTTATTAATAATACTTATATTATGACTAATATTTAATTGATTAATTAAATACTTATGTTATATTAATTATATCATTTTTACTTATGCTAACTTTAAAAATTCATTTTAATTTAATTAGACTTATGTTATGACATAATTAAACATATTTAACTTTAATTAACATTATAACATATATTATTATTACAACTTACACTTTTAAAATTAATATTGACTATGTTTGACCAAGGTTGACTTTTGAGTTGACTTTTGGTTGACTTTGACTTTCAGTTGACTTTTGTTGACTTTCTAAATAAGGAAATTTTCCTAACTTAAAAACTTTCTAAAAATAGAAACTTTCTAAATTTGGAAACTTTCCAAAAATAAAAACTTTCCAAAAATAGAAACTTTCCTAAAATAGAAACTTTCCTAAAATAGAAACTTTCCAAAAATGGAAACCTGCTAAAAATAGAAACTTTCTAAAAATAGAAAGTGTGTGTCCGTACGCTGTTTCGATCAAACCAATGCATGTTGAGTATTGTTCTATGTCTACTTGCAACATGTACAATAACTATCATACTAAGACTTGACCTAAGTTAGTTATTTATATCGACCTGCTTTATTTATAGGTCGGCGTTGTGATCATTCCTGGTCACTTTACTTCGTTTGCTGTTCGCTTATTTGTGTGATTTCTTCGTTTGCTATTAAGGTGAGTTATAGTCCCATTTTTCTATTTAAATCTTTTGGGATGAGAATACATGCAATTTATTTTATATTTTGGACACAAGTGAAGGTTGGTTTAAATTATTCATTGTGAGTTGAACAAAAATATTCCCTAGTCAGGTAACTGTAATCACTGGTTTCTACCGGTGAACGCGAATCCTACGGATAGATCTATCGGGTTTGACAACCCCATTTCGAGCTAGTCGCGCTAGCAATTTATAATCGGAATGTTTAGTACTTCGTATTTTGTTGTAGATACACTTGTTCGGTGTATATTTTTTATTGTGTTTGGCAAGGGTAAATAAATGGTTAAGTGGTTACCAGGTGGCTCGCGGAAAATGGAATAATGTTTTTATATGTTTTCTAACATATAATTTAGTGGTCCAAAAAGGAGTTTTTCTGTTTTCAAACATAAATTTTTATGTTTTAAATTAGATATTGTTTACAATATTAAACCTATAATTCACTCAACATTTTTGTTGACAATTACTCGCATGTTGTAACATCCCGCATTTTTCCGTTAAATTATTTTAACGCCCGTCTTTTTCTTTTTAAATAATACCCTTCATATCTAGATTCGTATCCTTTGTTAAGTAACATTTTAAATATTCTCGTTATCGGATTTTTAATATCTCCCGTACTTCCGTGTAATTTAAAATAATTCGTTTGGTCAATTCACGTACCCGCAACCGAACGCGAGGGACTAGTTTCGCCATTGGAGCAAAGATGTGACTAGCTTGACTAGTCAACACCCACCTCCCCATTTTCCTTTTCATTTTCATTTCCATTTTCTTTCTATACTTTCCAATTTTCTCTCAAACACCACTACAAAGAATCATCATCTAAATTCGGATTTGGAAGCTTCAACCAAAACAAAATACATATTTGGAATCCTCTCTTCATCCTCTTCAATTTGATACCAACTTCATCTCATTTGGGTAACTTTCTAAAATCACTAATTTTATGTGTTCTTGAGATTTTTGAGTTATAAAGTTGTTAATTAGTGTCTATGGCTCATTGTGATGTCGTGTATGTAATTAGTATGCTCGATTCGTTGTTTTTGGTGTAACTAGTTCAATATGAAAATTACTTGCTAAATCCTTGATTTTGGATGATCAAATGTTGTTAGATTGTTAAAGTGCATGTTTTAAAAGTGTTACTAGTATCATTAGCTTCGTTTTGATGTATAGGTTGATTAAGGAAACTCCAAGAACATGATTAGTGATTTTGTGAACTTGGATTAGGGTTTGATAAGCTTTAGATGAACTTTTGATGCACCAAATGCTATGAAATATTGTAGATAAGAATTTTGTTGCAATGTGTGTATGATTACCTTCGAAACGGCATATCATACATGTAAATTGGTTGCCCGAATCATAAAATGCGTTTTAGAACTTGAAACTTTGATTATGAACGTTTAATGCGGTTTTTGGTTGTTGTTAGTGATGAATTGCTTGATGAAATGTGCTTAGTTGTTTTCCTTGTCAAATTACCTTTCTAATGATATAGGTTATGCGTTTTAAGTGTTTTCGGTGCATGAAATGTGTTATATTGTATTTTGGTTCGTGACTTGGACCATTTTTCTGCAAACTGCATGATTCCCAGGTATTGCGCGCCGCGCATTTACCCGCGCGCCGCGCAGAATCAGAGATCCCAGATGTTTGCCTTCTTGGTTGAGTTCTGACCAGAAATTGCACTTGGGTGCGCGCCGCGCAACCCAGTGCGCGCCGCGCAAAAGCCCCAGGCCACTCTCTTTTGTTTTTAAATGTCACAAAAATGTTTCCGCTTAACTAAAACTCCGTTTAACATGAAACTTGACTATTAGGCTCTTATATGACTTCTCGTCTTGGGAAAATTGTCGGATACCCGACCCGACCCCGTTGACTTTGACTTTGACCAAGTTTGACTTTTAGTCAAACTTAACCAAACGATTATACAATCGTTCTAACATACTTAACTACTTGTATCGTGCATGAAACTTGACAAATTGATTCACATTCTATAATAATTGAGTCGTAACGAGCCATAGGACTAATTGAACATCTTTGACCATTTGTGTTTACCGTTATTGCTACAACCTATATGTTTAGGTCAAGACTAGCTTTGTCTTTGCACGCGTTTACTTGTCGAAGTACTTTATTAACTCTTGCACTCAAGGTGAGATCATAGTCCCACTTTTTACTCTTTCGAACTTACTTTTGGGATGAGAAAACATAAACGATTCTTTTGAACTAAGCGAACACAAGAACGGGAAAACAAACATTCTACATACGAGTTTAGAACAGAAATCCTCAATCCGATTATCATTAGTTACATCAGATGGTGTAAGCGAGAACTTATGTTATATGGCCATATGGGTTTGACAACCCTCATCTTTGACGGTTCGCTACCGTCTACGGATGAAATATATTTTCGGGAACAGTGTAGTTCTAGCACTAATTTATGGGGTATTCAACGGACGGAATGTTAAGCTTTGATAATTGGGTGCTCGTGAATATTAACTTTTAGAATGTATTACTATTATTTCAACTTTGCAAACCTTGTGGTTCGGCTTACTTTACTTTTACTCACTACTTACTTAAACCTATGATTTCACCAACGTTTTCGTTGACAGATTTCTATGTTTTTCTCAGGTCTTGCACGATATGTGAAACATGCTTCCGCTTACTATTTGATACTTGCATCCGATGTCGAGTATACATGCATTTCTTGGAGCGTCTTTTGACTTTACTTTAAACCGTGTCGCCTAGATTTCAATCGTACTTATAACGTTGTAACTTAACTTTTGGTTGAACAATTCTTGTAAACTTTGAAACAATCTTTATTTTGAAATGAAGGCGACATATTTTGGTCAAACGTTATCTTAAAGACTTATAATCAGGTAATGGGACCCACGTAGCCGACGCCGTCACTTGACGATTTGTCGGGGTCGCTACAAGTGGTATCAGAGCCTTGGTTGTAGGGATTTAGAGTTCATTTGTGTCCACCCCGAGTCATAGGGTACATAGGTGAATCTAGACTACAACCGGCATATAGACTGAAGTAGGAATTATTTGACTAATTGTGCATTTATACTCGAACTCTTCTATCATATCTAACTCGTATTCGATCTTGATCTTACGTTGATAAATTTTGTTGATGCGCCACCTTGACTTTATGAAGTAATGTTAAATGCACATGAGAATCAGGGTAATATAATTTCCGGGATTATATTACGGTGATTCACATGGACGTTCCGACATTATGACATAGTGAATTTAAGGCGAGTCAAGGAAAATTTTCTCTCTATCCTTATTCCATGCCACGGTTAGTATTGTTGAAAATACTAACCAACGATATTCTTGTCTCATGAAGGAACAATGGCTCACCAAGGTCAACACAACACTCCTCTCGAAACTCTAGAACAAGCTCTTCAACGAATGATAACCACCGCCGTGGGTACGGCCGTGGCCAATCATTTTTCTAACAACAACAATCATGGAGCCGATAATTCAATCGAAGGTTGCTCCTACAAGAACTTCATGAAGTACAATCCTCCCACTTTCGATGGAACCGGGGGACCGGTTACTCTCACCCGATGGTTTGAACAAACAGAATCCGTTTTTAGCATAAGCGGTTGTCAGGACCAAGATAAGGTCAAGTTTTCCACCCTCACTCTTACCGGTATCGCTCTCTCATGGTGGAACACGTATGTACAATCAGTGGGTATCGATGAAGCCCTTACACTCTCTTGGACCGAATTAAGAGAAAGAATGATCACCGAATACTTCCCGCGCGATGAGACTCGAAGGCTCGAGCAAGGGCTAAGGAATTTAAGAACGGTCGGGAATGACCTCGGAGCTTATAATCAACGGTTTACCGAACTAGTCTCAATGTGTCCAAATCTCATGACTCCCGAATCCCTAAGAGTCGAACTTTACATGGATGGCCTCCCTAAGAGCATTCAACACGGGGTAATGGCATCCCAACCCACTAACCTACAAGAGGCTTTAACAAAGGTCCACCAAACTTTAGAAACGGTGAATGAAATGGAAGCACCGGTACGAATGGTCGAGAACCACCCGGGTAACAACAAAAGAAAATGGGAAGCCTCGCAACCAAGCAACCACAACAATAACAACATCTCCAAGAAGCCTTTCACCCCCGGCGGCAAGAAGGGGTATGCCGGAACCCTACCTCACTGTAACAAGTGTCGCAAACATCATTTTGGTGAATGTGGCAAACCATTTTGCGTCAAGTGTCAAAGAAGTGGCCATGTGGCCCATGTCTGTAAGGGTACCGTTACCGTCGCTCGAAGGGTGCCCAACGCACACAGGACGGGTGCATGCTTTGAGTGTGGCCAACTGGGTCATTTTAGGAATGTGTGCCCAAAGAAGAAATCAACCCCAACGCACGCCATTGAACTTTCAACATCGACACCTAGGATGCCCGAGACGACGATGGACTAGTCACGGGTACGTTTCTTCACAACAAACCATATACTTCATACTTGTTCGATTCGATTACCGCTAGACGTTTTACAACCAAGACTTTGACTTGTACTCATTACCTTCCATCTTTTCCCCTAGATACTATTTAGGCGATTTAAGCGACCAACGGAAAAATATTGTGTGCCTATAAATATTATCGGAGGATATACGTTAAGAAATTGAACTCGACACCAATAGAACTAAGGAACTCAAAACCTATTCATTAAGGAGAAATTGTTGCCCTACATTTATGTATAGATTATTGTGAACTAAGAAATTTTCGGTTGGAAACCGATACCCTCTCCCTCGCATCCATGACCTCATGATTATTTGCACGAATCCCGTATGTTCCAAATCGACCTCTGTTCTGGTTATCATCAATTGGGGGTTAAGTGAGACGATGTCTCCTAAGCCACTTTCCGAACTCGCAACGTTAGTTGTAAATCTCTCTTAGTACCGTTTGATTTATTTAGGGCTCGCCCGTATCCATAAACCTCTTGAACCGCGTATGCAAATTCATATAGACTAATCTGTTATCGTATTTATAGATGACATCTTAACTTATTCAAGTAAAGAAGGAAAACGAACAACATCACCATCTTAAGCTCGAACTTTTGAGAAAAGAGCAACTCTATACCAAAGTCTCTGAGTGAGAATTTCTGTTGAACGAAGTCCAATTTTCTAGACCATGATGTTTATGGTCAGGTCGTTACAATCAATCTCGAAATCAAGCCACATGTAATCAGGAAACTCTCCCAACTCAGACTTGTATTCGTAAAAATCTTAGATCTCACCGGTTGTTACCGAAGATTCATTTCTGACTTTTCTTGTGTTACACAACTTTAAACCTCTTCATGTCTGAGCCTTGAACGTGATTCTTCACACCAACCTTCCTAGCTAAATTCGTATAGCACTAGATGGAACTCAAACATGGAAATATTTCTACTTGAACGCCGAAAGGCATACTCTCTCGACTCAAAATCAACGTAACTAAAATTCGTTATTTTGCGCGAAGGATTCGAATACTAAATTGTGGATCCGATCAACTTTCTCGTCATCACGTACCACACTACATACCTATGTTATTTCACCGTTACCGTCTGATATTACTGGAATTTAAGATAACACACAATCCAACGATACTTCACTCTTCTTTGACTTAACGCCCTTGCGTTGCTGATAATCGTCCAACCATTATTCAACCCCGAACTATACAATTACGTGTACTATCTCGTTTCTCTTTCAGACTTCATTTTTTTTTTGACAACTAGAGGCACGTTATGGCGACCTCGAGATGTAAACTCACCATATTCTAAGTCCTCGTTTCACTCCTATCTTTATCGCTCGCACTTCCGTTTAAGGGAACTCCTTGTAACATTTCTCCATGGATAGAGAAATTCCTCATATTACCTTAGTATTCGCCACGAGGGTGAATAGTCCTAACGAACATTTTTTTTTTTCGAACCCTAACTGACTTGTTCAAACATATCTTAAGAGATCCTATTCTAACACGGTGTACCATTGCCAATTACCTCGGATCAAAATACTCGTATCGCTTCTAGTTTTGCAAGAAACCTTGGAAACCCACTTAGACATGTGTACCGCGTATCTTCCACAACCCGACGAACTGAACAAACGAACGATTTACGTCTTGGAAAGACATGTCACAAACTCGTATTGTCACCTTCAGTAGATCACTCTTACAACAGTAGTTACCACTCGTGTGTTCACGCGCACTTTCCGAAACCCTATATGACCGCTAATGTCATACCCCTGTTCATTTAACCAAAGCATCAACCACCGAAATCTGAACTCCATCAAGAAACAACAATTGAAATCATTCAAATCCGAGGAGGGCTCGAGACGATCCGTAGTCGCCAAAAGAGTTATACCAAACTTAGATGAAAACCTCACAAATCCCAGTGTGTAACCGCGTAATATTGAGAAACCGCACCTTGGAAAGGTGTAATCCATTTTGGGAAATCGAGAAAGGCTATAGCCGCAATATTGAACCTTTTGAAACCTTGGGGCATATTGGAACCGCTTCCTACCGTTTAGAACTTCCGACTCAATTAAGTTTCCGTTTACCTTACATTTCGTGTAACAAACATAGAAACGTGTCCTGCGGAACAGGAACGTGCAATTCTTCTAAATGCACCAACTATTGAAGACAAACTTCTCTTCATAGGAAAACCAGTTGAAACCGGGGATCATAAAAATCCAAATTCATGAGAACACTCAAGGACGTACCTTCACTTATTCATAGCATTGACATCTCCGGTCTCGAGTGAGAGGTATCGATTATTATTTCCAACTAAATTTCGGGACGAAATTTCTTTTGAGGTGTGGATAATGTAACATCCCGCATTTTTCCGTTAAATTATTTTAACGCCCGTCTTTTTCTTTTTAAATAATACCCTTCATATCTAGATTCGTATCCTTTGTTAAGTAACATTTTAAATATTCCCGTTATCGGATTTTTAATATCTCCCGTACTTCCGTGTAATTTAAAATAATTCGTTTGGTCAATTCACGCACCCGCAACCGAACGCGAGGGACTAGTTTCGCCATTGGAGCAAAGATGTGACTAGTTGACTAGTCAACACCCACCTCCCCATTTTCCTTTTCATTTTCATTTCCATTTTCTTTCTATACTTTCCAATTTTCTCTCAAACACCACTACAAAGAATCATCATCTAAATTCGGATTTGGAAGCTTCAACCAAAACAAAATACATATTTGGAATCCTCTCTTCATCCTCTTCAATTTGATACCAACTTCATCTCATTTGGGTAACTTTCTAAAATCACTAATTTTATGTGTTCTTGAGATTTTTGAGTTATAAAGTTGTTAATTAGTGTCTATGGCTCATTGTGATGTCGTGTATGTAATTAGTATGCTCGATTCGTTGTTTTTGGTGTAACTAGTTCAATATGAAAATTACTTGCTAAATCCTTGATTTTGGATGATCAAATGTTGTTAGATTGTTAAAGTGCATGTTTTAAAAGTGTTACTAGTATCATTAGCTTCGTTTTGATGTATAGGTTGATTAAGGAAACTCCAAGAACATGATTAGTGATTTTGTGAACTTGGATTAGGGTTTGATAAGCTTTAGATGAACTTTTGATGCACCAAATGCTATGAAATATTGTAGATAAGAATTTTGTTGCAATGTGTGTATGATTACCTTCGAAACGGCATATCATACATGTAAATTGGTTGCCCGAATCATAAAATGCGTTTTAGAACTTGAAACTTTGATTATGAACGTTTAATGCGGTTTTTGGTTGTTGTTAGTGATGAATTGCTTGATGAAATGTGCTTAGTTGTTTTCCTTGTCAAATTACCTTTCTAATGATATAGGTTATGCGTTTTAAGTGTTTTCGGTGCATGAAATGTGTTATATTGTATTTTGGTTCGTGACTTGGACCATTTTTCTGCAAACTGCATGATTCCCAGGTATTGCGCGCCGCGCATTTACCCGCGCGCCGCGCAGAATCAGAGATCCCAGATGTTTGCCTTCTTGGTTGAGTTCTGACCAGAAATTGCACTTGGGTGCGCGCCGCGCAACCCAGTGCGCGCCGCGCAAAAGCCCCAGGCCACTCTCTTTTGTTTTTAAATGTCACAAAAATGTTTCCGCTTAACTAAAACTCCGTTTAACATGAAACTTGACTATTAGGCTCTTATATGACTTCTCGTCTTGGGAAAATTGTCGGATACCCGACCCGACCCCGTTGACTTTGACTTTGACCAAGTTTGACTTTTAGTCAAACTTAACCAAACGATTATACAATCGTTCTAACATACTTAACTACTTGTATCGTGCATGAAACTTGACAAATTGATTCACATGCTATATTAATCGAGTCGTAACGAGCCATAGGACTAATTGAACATCTTTGACCGTTTGTGTTTACCGTTATTGATACAACCTATATGTTTAGGTCAAGACTAGCTTTGTCTTTGCACGCGTTTACTTGTCGAAGTACTTTATTAACTCTTGCACTCAAGGTGAGATCATAGTCCCACTTTTTACTCTTTCGAACTTACTTTTGGGATGAGAAAACATAAACGATTCTTTTGAACTAAGCGAACACAAGAACGGGAAAACAAACATTCTACATACGAGTTTAGAACAGAAATCCTCAATCCGATTATCATTAGTTACATCAGATGGTGTAAGCGAGAACTTATGTTATATGGCCATATGGGTTTGACAACCCTCATCTTTGACGGTTCGCTACCGTCTACGGATGAAATATATTTTCGGGAACAGTGTAGTTGTCATAACCCGTCCTTAACCATAAGAACGCGTTAGATAACGTATGATTTCATTGCGAGGTATTGACCTCTATATGAGACATTTTTGAAAGAAAACTGCATATATTATACATTACAAACCATAACCATTATTTTTGTTACAAGCTTAAGACAATAAAAAGAAGATTAACGTTTAGCGATAATCTTCGACTTACAAACTTTACAAATGATGACAACAACACGGTTTCTAGCATATTTTACAATACAACATCTCGGATATGCAGTTTTATTTTTGACACAAACATGCGTACGCAAGATCCTGGTTAGATCCAACATGATGCAGCGGAAGCTTTAGAAATCACCTGAGAATAGACATGTTTTAAAAGGTCAACATAAAGTTGGTGAGATATAGGTTTAATGCCGGCAGCAATATATATATAGACCACAAGATTTCGTATATAAACAGTTTAATAAAAGTATTCTAAGTGGTTGAGCACTTGGTAACCATACTTAACATTTTCACGTCGCATATTCCCTTTAATATGAAATCTTACTACACCGTACCAAGTGTAGTCACAAAACGAAGTACTGTGCAACCGTTGAATACTGGTCGTCCAGTCCGGTTGGGGTTGTCAGGCCCGATAGATCTATCAACAGGATTCGCGTTTACAATACCGCTGTAAATATTAGTTACCAAGCTACAGGGAAGTATGCCAGTGGTACAACTCAACGTAGAACCTATTTTTCAGTTACTTGTGTCCATATCGTAAAACATAAAATACATGTATTCTCAATCCCGAAATATTTAGAGTTTAAAAGTGGGACTATATACTCACTCTTGTCTTGATGATATATATATTTTGACTCGGTCTTCCGGTTGATATCACGAACCTATCCATATATAATATATCAATATGTTTTCATTTTAAAACAAACGTTATATATATATATATACTTGTTATACTTTTAATACTTTGAATATTTCCTTAGTCCGAAGTTAGCTGTCCGAGGTTAGCAATTCAATTTTTAATGGTTCATTTTTAGATGTTTAATATACCCGCAATAAATAAAACCCCCAACGAAATAAATAAAACCCCAACGTATATGTATTGGTCGAGATTAATCTTGACCCATGGTACCGGTGTTGTCAAATGACGTGTTGCGTACAATCATGGGATCTTATGATTAATCTTCTCGTGTTGCTTACGGGTGATCCTGAACCATATAAAATTGAATTATAAGTACATATATATAAAATATCATGTTATCTTAGAAATATGTGATTTATATCATTTTTTTCCAATTGATCCCGTAGTTGAAATGATCTAGGATAACCAATTTTGTTTCGGTCATAGTTTCTTCGTTACAAATCCGTTTTCGTTGATTCAAATTGCCATCTTCTTGGATCGAGTTCTTCTTTAAGACTATGAACTGTAAATACCTTGGTTTGT
This sequence comes from Rutidosis leptorrhynchoides, assembly GCF_046630445.1. NCBI lineage: Eukaryota > Viridiplantae > Streptophyta > Magnoliopsida > Asterales > Asteraceae > Rutidosis > Rutidosis leptorrhynchoides. The sequence continues at coordinate 79,880,567 of NC_092343.1, forward strand.
ATTCAAAATCATACGGCATAAGTGAAACATTAGTGAAACATATGAAGTTAAACATTTTTGTTACAACAAAATCATTTAATGACCATTTTTCTAAAAATACTTATACTTTGAAAAACCAAGTTTTACCTTGTTAAATTAGCATATACATAAGTTATATTACAGGTCTTGAAGTATTTTAAAAGTTAAGTTAGAAGGATCTATTTAGTTTGCAAACAAGTTTGAAAACATTCAAACTATGTTCTTGTTGTTAAACTTGTATACCACAAAATATGATAGCTATATATATATGAATCGAATAAGGTTATGAACATAGATTCTACCTCAAGTTCCTTGGATGAAGTTGCTGTAAAAGAGAAGTAAGAAGCTTGAATCAAAAGGGTACTAGAGGTGGATGAAAGATTGGAAGTAAGTTGGTGTTCTTGGAGGGTTTTCTTGAAGTGTTTTTGTATGGTTTTCTTATGGTATTTTAGTATGGTTTTTGAAGCTAGATCTTCTTGGTAAGTTACTGAATTGTTATGGAGTTCAAAGATGAAGAAAGAGTGTGTGTTTTTAGCTAGAGAATTGAAGTGAAAATGAATCAAAGTGAGGATACATGATGATCCTTTAAAAACGTGGCCAAGGAGTATCAAGACAAAATTTCAAGTGATAATTTTATGTATCTAGTCCTAATTGCTTCCAAGTTCAATTACCTAGCCCTCATGGCATGAATAATGGCTGGTTAGGTGGTGATTTTGATGTGTATTTACTATTAGTAAATACGTATAGGAGCTTGGTATGATACGAGTACAAATACTCTAGGTATACGTATAGAAATTTTGTGAAAAATGGAATGAGGATTCAAATATAGCTATCTTTTGTGAATACACTTATATAGTTTTATGTATTTAAGTCTTTAAAAGTGATTAAATACATTACTTATACAATATATGTATAAACATTATATGTCTTAAGTATTTATGTCAAATAACGTTACGTATAGTTATCGTTTTGAAAACTTAAGTTAGTAGTTTCAAAATACACATATAACTTGTTGTTATTAATACAAAATGAGATATTAAAACATTTATTAATCATGTTAAATATGTATATATACATTTATATACACAAACGTATAATTATCATATATTGTATAGTTCGTGATATCATCGGTCAAACTAGACGGTCAAACGTTGTGTAAAACTCTTTTCGGAAATATAAGTCTCGACAATTTGGATTGCTTATCATGTTGGCAAGGTTTAATTTATGTAAATATTAATCTTATAAGTATAGTATGATCGAAAAAGTGCGGGTCGTTACATTACCTCCCCGTTAAATAAATTTCGTCCCGAAATTTTAAAATTGTACCTATTTTGCGTCATCGAGAAACAAGTGTGGATACTTTTGCTTCATCTGATCCTCTCGTTCCCAAGTAAACTCGGGACCTCTTCTAGCATTCCAACGAACCTTAACAATCGGTATATTACTCTGTTTGAGCTGTTTAACTTCACGGTCCATGATTTCGATTGGTTCTTCGACGAATTGTAGTTTCTCGTCGACATGGATTTCTTCAAGAGGAATGGTGAGGTCTTCCTTTGCAAGACACTTCTTAAGGTTCGAGACATGAAAGGTATTATGTACTCCGGCGAGTTGTTGCGGTAACTCGAGTCGATAAGCTACCGGTCCAATGCGTTCGATAATCTTGAACGGACCTACATATCTTGGGTTCAATTTACCCCTTTTGCCGAAACGTATCACACCTTTCCAAGGTGACACCTTTAGCATAACCATGTCCCCGACCTGAAACTCTAATGGTTTCCTTCGGACATCGGCGTAGCTCTTTTGGCGACTACGGGCTGTTTTCAATCTCTCCTTGATTTGCACTATCTTCTCAGTCGTTTCATGTATGATCTCAGGACCAGTTAATTGTCGATCTCCTACTTCATTCCAACAGATAGGAGATCTACACTTCCTTCCATACAATGCTTCGAATGGCGCAGCTCCAATGCTCGCGTGATAACTATTATTATACGAGAATTCTGCTAACGGTAGATATTTATCCCATCCGTTTCCAAAATCGATCACACATGCCCTGAGCATGTCTTCGAGAGTCTGAATCGTTCTCTCACTCTGTCCATCGGTTTGTGGATGATATGCGGTACTCATATCCAACCGAGTTCCTAGTGCCTCCTGTAGTGATTGCCAGAATTTTGAGGTAAATCTACTATCACGATCGGATATAATAGAAATAGGTATTCCATGCCTTGAAACAACTTCTTTTATATACAATCGTAATAGTTTCTCCATTCTATCCGTTTCCTTTATAGGCAAGAAATGTGCAGATTTGGTGAGACGATCAACAATCACCCAAATGGTGTCGTATCCCCAGGCAGTCTTTGGTAACTTCGTGATGAAATCCATGGTAATACCATCCCATTTCCATTCTGGGATTTCTGGTTGTTGAAGTAACCCTGACGGCTTCTGGTGTTCTGCTTTGACTTTGGAACAAGTTAAACATTCCCCAACATATGTTGCAACGTCTGTCTTCAAATTAGGCCACCAATAATGCGTCTTAAGATCTTGGTACATCTTTCCAACTCCAGGATGTATCGAATATCTTGTCTTATGTGCCTCGTTCAATATCAACTTCCTTAATCCACCCAACTTCGGTACCCAAATACGATTTGCAAAATATCGAATTCCATCTTCCCGCATAACGAGTTGCTTCTCATACTTCTTCATTATTTCATTTCCTTTATTTTCTTTAGTAAGTGCTTCTCGTTGAACTTCTTTGATTTATGAGTTGAGATTCATGCGAATTTTTATATTCATTGCTCGAACTCGAATTGGTTCTCGTTCCTTTCTGCTTAAAGCATCGGCCACCACGTTCGCCTTTCCGGGATGATAACGAATTTCACAATCATAGTCGTTTATTAACTCGACCCACCTACGTTGCCTCATGTTCAATTGTTTCTGATCAAAAATATGTTGAAGGCTTTTATGATCAGTAAACACAGTGAATTTAACCCCATACAAGTAGTGTCTCCACATCTTCAATGCAAACACGACTGCTCCCAATTCTAGATCATGCGTCGTATAATTTCGCTCGTGAATCTTCAATTGTCGGGATGCAAATGCAATAACTTTCTTCCGTTGCATAAGAACACAACCAAAACCTTGTCGCGAAGCGTCACAATATATTTCAAAATCATCGTTCCCTTCTGGTAACGATAAAATAGGCGCCGTAGTTAACTTCTTCTTCAGTATTTGAAATGCGTTCTCCTGCTCCGAGGTCCATTCATATTTCTTCCCTTTTTGCGTTAATGCTGTCAACGGCTTAGCTATTCGGGAAAAATCTTGAATAAACCTTCTATAATAACCGGCTAAACCCAAAAATTGGCGTATCTGCGTTGGTGTCTTAGGAGTCTCCCATTTTTCAATAGCTTCAGTTTTTGCTGGATCAACCTGAATTCCTTCGCTATTAACAACGTGACCAAGAAATTGCACTTCTTTCAACCAGAAAGCACACTTAGAAAATTTAGCATAAAGTTGTTCTTTTCTTAACAACTCCAGTATCAACCTTAAATGCTCTTCATGCTCTTGCTCACTCTTGGAATAGATAAGAATATCATCAATGAAAACGATAACAAACTTATCTAAATACGGACTACAAACTCGATTCATGAGGTCCATGAATACAGCTGGCGCATTTGTCAACCCAAACGGCATAACTAAAAATTCGTAATGACCATAACGTGTCCGAAAAGCAGTTTTCGGAATGTCCTCTTCTTTGACGCGTAGTTGATGATAGCCCGATCTTAAGTCGATTTTCGAATAAACACATGATCCTTGCAATTGATCAAATAAATCATCAATTCTTGGTAATGGATACCGATTCTTGATAGTTAACTTATTTAATTCACGATAGTCTATACACATCCTAAAAGATCCATCTTTCTTCTTAACAAACAAAATTGGAGCTCCCCACGGTGAAGTACTCGGTCGTATGAATCCACGGTCCAGTAATTCTTTTAACTGACTTTGAAGTTCTTTTAACTCGGACGGTGCAAGTCTATATGGAGCACGAGCCACTGGTGCAGCTCCTGGTACTAAATCTATTTGAAATTCTACCGATCTAAATGGAGGTAATCCCGGCAATTCTTCCGGAAAAACTTCAGGAAAATCTCTTGCCACAGGCACGTCATTGATACACTTTTCTTTCTTTTCGACTTTATTAACATGTGCTAAGATAGCGTAACATCCCTTTTCTAAACACTTCTTGGCTTTCAAACAGCTAATGAGTTTTAGCTTTGAATTACCCTTCTCTCCATAAATCATCACTGGCGTTTTATTCTTACGAGGAATGCGAATTGCCTTCTTGGCGCACACAACTTCAGCTCCTATTTTGGACATCCAGTCCATGCCGACTATTACATCAAAACTTCCTAATTCTACGGGTATCAAGTCAATTTTAAACGTTTCTCCGGCTAAATTTATTTTACAATCACGGCAAATTTTATCGGCTTTAATTAGTTTACCATTAGCTAACTCAATCATGTACTTAGCATCGAGAGGTAATGATGAACAATTCAATTTAGCGTGAAAGTCTCTACACACGTAACTTCTATCAGCACCAGTATCAAATATAATAGATGCGGATAAGTTATTAATGGTAAACGTACCCGTAACAAGCTCCGGGTCTTCTTGTGCCTCTCTAGCATTAATAACAAACGCTCTTCCACGTGCAGGTCCGCCATTCTGATTCGGGCACTGGCTCTTATAGTGACCTTGTTTTCCACACCCAAAACAAGTAATGTTAGCCAAAGCAGTTCTATTTGCGTTGGTGGCAGGAGTCTTGTTACCATTTACATTTGTAACGAGAGCCTTACAATCTTCAGCAAGATGTCCCTGTCTATTGCATTTAGTGCACAACACACTACAGTAACCAAAATGATGTTTGTGACAACGGTTGCATAAAGGACTTTGTCCTTTGTAAGCAAAGCCTGAACCACTACCCGCACCTTTCGTGGTTTCTTGTTTCTTATAAGGTTGTTGTTGGTTACCTCGATCATAACCTCCATTCCACTTTTTCTTGTTCCCCAATACCTTCACCTCAGTATTGAATGCTTTCTTGTCCAAAATGACCTGATCCATTAGCTCGTTCGCCATGGTTATAGCTTCATGAATTGTTTTAGGTTTCGATGCCGTAACATTTGCCTTGACCTTTTTGGGCAAACCACCTTTGTATATTTCAATCTTTCGTGCTTCGGTTGGAACCAATTCAGGACATAGTAAAACCAATTCCATGAATCGCTGATTGTAGTTGGTGATTTCAGTACCAACCACCTTCAAACTTCGTAACTCATCTTCTAACTTAATAACCTCATTCCTTGGACAATACTCGGTGATTATCATTGCTTTGAATTCTTCCCATGGAGTATCATAAGCTACATCTCCTCCTACCGCCTTCACATAATTCTTCCACCATGTGAGTGCACTATCTTGTAAAGTGCACGATGCAAACTTGGTCATGTCTTTTTCATCACAACCACTGATTTTAAACACCGTCTCCATCTTTTCTATCCATCGGGTTAAACCGATAGGTCCTTCCGTTCCACTAAATGATGAGGGCTTGCAAGCTTGGAACGTCTTGTAGGAGCATCCTACACGAGGATTTGGATTAACTGCAGCAGCTCTTGCAGCCTCAACCCATAACATTCTGTCGTTCACTCGCTGGTTGATGAGTTCCTCGAGTTCTTGTTCCGTCATTCGATTCAATCGCGCCATTTCCTAATGAAAGAAAATAATTATTCACATGGAATATTATAGATGTAGTGTGTATTTATAGTACATTTATAGCTTGTTAATAATATGAACCAGGTATTATTATAAAAGCCTTTTCTTCTTATTAGCGTTTTATAATTATATCTTGGGTAGTACCTACCCGTTAATGTTCATACTTAATAGCTTAGTACAGAATCAATTACTACAATCTAAATAATACTTAACCATGGAAAATTATTGCATTTCATACTTCGCTATTTTACATATGCTTACATCAAACTTTAAACAAACCACACTAATAATATTATACAAAACATTATGTGATTCCATGGTTTAATACGGTAGCGCATCATTTGGTCTATTTCCCAAAACATTTATGTCCAGGGAATCCCCCAACGCGAATCCTAGCTGTCTCCCTACGTTTTGGCTGAGGAGCCGAAGAACTAGATGCGGGGATAGCACTAATAGGAATAGCGGGAATAGGGGTGGTAGTGTTGAGTGGAATTGGTGCCACGTCATTCTCACTAAGTTCGGGTTTTGAATTTTCTAATTCATTCGCTTTTCGTTTCTTTCCTTGATCGAATTTTTCTTTCGTAATTTCTAGTATTTCTTCCTCGGGTTCACTTTCTTCCTCGGGTTCACTTTCCTCCTCGGGTTCACTTTCCTCCTCGGGTTCACTTTCCGATATTTCTATAGTTGGTTCATCCGGAAATTGTGAGTCTTCCCCAAAAATATCACTTTCGTCATCGGATATGTTAATGACTGAAACACAATCTGAAGGTTCTGATTCGGAGTCGCTGAATGTGATAATAAGTTTCGAGCCCGACATCTAACACATAACAACTAACCCATTAGTACTTACATAATATTTACATATAAATTTTTAACCAACAGTGATAAGCAATGGTTTTTAAAATCAGACCCGGTCAAAGTCCAGACTTTACTAATGTATCCTAACGACTTCTCGGTTAGACACACTAATGCAAACCTGGTTCGCTAAGACCAACGCTCTGATACCACATGTCATAACCCGTCCTTAACCATAAGAACGCGTTAGATAACGTATGATTTCATTGCGAGGTATTGACCTCTATATGAGACATTTTTGAAAGAAAACTGCATATATTATACATTACAAACCATAACCATTATTTTTGTTACAAGCTTAAGACAATAAAAAGAAGATTAACGTTTAGCGATAATCTTCGACTTACAAACTTTACAAATGATGACAACAACACGGTTTCTAGCATATTTTACAATACAACATCTCGGATATGCAGTTTTATTTTTGACACAAACATGCGTACGCAAGATCCTGGTTAGATCCAACATGATGCAGCGGAAGCTTTAGAAATCACCTGAGAATAGACATGTTTTAAAAGGTCAACATAAAGTTGGTGAGATATAGGTTTAATGCCGGCAGCAATATATATATAGACCACAAGATTTCGTATATAAACAGTTTAATAAAAGTATTCTAAGTGGTTGAGCACTTGGTAACCATACTTAACATTTTCACGTCGCATATTCCCTTTAATATGAAATCTTACTACACCGTACCAAGTGTAGTCACAAAACGAAGTACTGTGCAACCGTTGAATACTGGTCGTCCAGTCCGGTTGGGGTTGTCAGGCCCGATAGATCTATCAACAGGATTCGCGTTTACAATACCGCTGTAAATATTAGTTACCAAGCTACAGGGAAGTATGCCAGTGGTACAACTCAACGTAGAACCTATTTTTCAGTTACTTGTGTCCATATCGTAAAACATAAAATACATGTATTCTCAATCCCGAAATATTTAGAGTTTAAAAGTGGGACTATATACTCACTCTTGTCTTGATGATATATATATTTTGACTCGGTCTTCCGGTTGATATCACGAACCTATCCATATATAATATATCAATATGTTTTCATTTTAAAACAAACGTTATATATATATATATACTTGTTATACTTTTAATACTTTGAATATTTCCTTAGTCCGAAGTTAGCTGTCCGAGGTTAGCAATTCAATTTTTAATGGTTCATTTTTAGATGTTTAATATACCCGCAATAAATAAAACCCCCAACGAAATAAATAAAACCCCAACGTATATGTATTGGTCGAGATTAATCTTGACCCATGGTACCGGTGTTGTCAAATGACGTGTTGCGTACAATCATGGGATCTTATGATTAATCTTCTCGTGTTGCTTACGGGTGATCCTGAACCATATAAAATTGAATTATAAGTACATATATATAAAATATCATGTTATCTTAGAAATATGTGATTTATATCATTTTTTTTCCAATTGATCCCGTAGTTGAAATGATCTAGGATAACCAATTTTGTTTCGGTCATAGTTTCTTCGTTACAAATCCGTTTTCGTTGATTCAAATTGCCATCTTCTTGGATCGAGTTCTTCTTTAAGACTATAAACTGTAAATACCTTGGTTTGTATTCAAAATCATACGGCATAAGTGAAACATTAGTGAAACATATGAAGTTAAACATTTTTGTTACAACAAAATCATTTAATGACCATTTTTCTAAAAATACTTATACTTTGAAAAACCAAGTTTTACCTTGTTAAATTAGCATATACATAAGTTATATTACAGGTCTTGAAGTATTTTAAAAGTTAAGTTAGAAGGATCTATTTAGTTTGCAAACAAGTTTGAAAACATTCAAACTATGTTCTTGTTGTTAAACTTGTATACCACAAAATATGATAGCTATATATATATGAATCGAATAAGGTTATGAACATAGATTCTACCTCAAGTTCCTTGGATGAAGTTGCTGTAAAAGAGAAGTAAGAAGCTTGAATCAAAAGGGTACTAGAGGTGGATGAAAGATTGGAAGTAAGTTGGTGTTCTTGGAGGGTTTTCTTGAAGTGTTTTTGTATGGTTTTCTTATGGTGTTTTAGTATGGTTTTTGAAGCTAGATCTTCTTGGTAAGTTACTGAATTGTTATGGAGTTCAAAGATGAAGAAAGAGTGTGTGTTTTTAGCTAGAGAATTGAAGTGAAAATGAATCAAAGTGAGGATACATGATGATCCTTTAAAAACGTGGCCAAGGAGTATCAAGACAAAATTTCAAGTGATAATTTTATGTATCTAGTCCTAATTGCTTCCAAGTTCAATTACCTAGCCCTCATGGCATGAATAATGGCTGGTTAGGTGGTGATTTTGATGTGTATTTACTATTAGTAAATACGTATAGGAGCTTGGTATGATACGAGTACAAATACTCTAGGTATACGTATAGAAATTTTGTGAAAAATGGAATGAGGATTCAAATATAGCTATCTTTTGTGAATACACTTATATAGTTTTATGTATTTAAGTCTTTAAAAGTGATTAAATACATTACTTATACAATATATGTATAAACATTATATGTCTTAAGTATTTATGTCAAATAACGTTACGTATAGTTATCGTTTTGAAAACTTAAGTTAGTAGTTTCAAAATACACATATAACTTGTTGTTATTAATACAAAATGAGATATTAAAACATTTATTAATCATGTTAAATATGTATATATACATTTATATACACAAACGTATAATTATCATATATTGTATAGTTCGTGATATCATCGGTCAAACTAGACGGTCAAACGTTGTGTAAAACTCTTTTCGGAAATATAAGTCTCGACAATTTGGATTGCTTATCATGTTGGCAAGGTTTAATTTATGTAAATATTAATCTTATAAGTATAGTATGATCGAAAAAGTGCGGGTCGTTACAGTAGTTCTAGCACTAATTTATGGGGTATTCAACGGACGGAATGTTAAGCTTTGATAATTGGGTGCTCGTGAATATTAACTTTTAGAATGTATTACTATTATTTCAACTTTGCAAACCTTGTGGTTCGGCTTACTTTACTTTTACTCACTACTTACTTAAACCTATGATTTCACCAACGTTTTCGTTGACAGATTTCTATGTTTTTCTCAGGTCTTGCACGATATGTGAAACATGCTTCCTCTTACTATTTGATACTTGCATCCGATGTCGAGTATACATGCATTTCTTGGAGCGTCTTTTGACTTTACTTTAAACCGTGTCGCCTAGATTTCAATCGTACTTATAACGTTGTAACTTAACTTTTGGTTGAACAATTCTTGTAAACTTTGAAACAATCTTTATTTTGAAATGAAGGCGACATATTTTGGTCAAACGTTATCTTAAAGACTTATAATCAGGTAATGGGACCCACGTAGCCGATGCCGTCACTTGACGATTTGTCGGGGTCGCTACACATGTTTTATTCTCAGGTTCATGATTGATTGCTTCCGCTGTGCTTAGAGAGTCTGCATATTTATGATGGCAGCTTTTGTTAAACATTAACTTGCATTCTATTTTGATACATTTAATAGTGGATGTTATTGACTTTGTTTTGGTCAACTTTTGGTTAAGTAATAATGTATGGTTTTTCTAAACTTACACATTTTAGTAGGTTTCCTTTATAGGAAATCATTTTTAAATAAATAATGCAAGGTTATTTATTAAATTCATATAGAGTTATGATCAAGCTGTGGGACCAAGTGACGGAACCGTTAAGTGTTTTGACAGGGACATCACAGAAAGCATGAAGCTCTGAAATATAATGGAGAATATAAAGCCCGATAAGAACCTCGAAATTTACAAATCGTGTATATCAATGCGTATAGCAATATAAAGACACGGAAGAATGAAAAACACTATAACCTCAAGGTAATAGTAAAAGTAAATAAATTCCTCCGGTGGTAGATGAAAAAGAAGAATGACAGATATGAAAGTTAGGAGTATATCAAGAATCAGAACTGGATGAAGCATTTTCACGATCTATTAGGAAGTATGAAATAAGGAAGAAGATTATAGGAGTGGTGAAAATAAATGAAACGGAAGAGGTCAATTTATAGCAAAATATCAGACATAGCAATCGAGGCAGATTACGCATTTAATCAAAAGAAATCTTAATCTCTTTAATTCCGGAAGAATCAAATCTTATTTAGATTATGAAGATTTACTATTCCTTAAATTCCGGAAATCAATCGTTACTACGTCAAGAGTTAAAACGAATCTCTATTCCCTCATTTCACTATTTTACGATAACTTATCTCATACGCTTCGAGTAATTGGATTGTTTTATCCATATTATTCAACGGTGATAAAACTCTATTTATCAACTCATATACGTCATGAAAACATTTTTATTGTTAGCCATGACAACCTCACTCAAATTTCGGGACGAAATTTCTTTAACGGGTAGGTACTGTGATGACCCAGAAATTTCTGACTAAATTTAAACTTAATCTTTGTATGATTAACGTTTTTGACACGATAAGCAAAGTCTGTAAAACTGAATCTCAAAATTTTTGAACTACTTTCATATATTCAAATACCCTTCGGTTGTTCTCGACGATTCGCGAACAATTATATGTAAATAGATACATATATATATATATATATATATATATATATATATATATATATATATATATATATATATATATATATATATATATATATATATATATATATATATATATATATACAATAACTTGAAAGCGTAACAAGGTATTAATTGTATGATACTGTGCATTAAATTTATTGGTTTAAATATCTATTTGAATATTTATGATAGGTTGGAATATTAATTGCATGAATAACTTGCGACGTGTATTTAAAACGTGTTTATGAATATGAACTTGGTTATAAAACGTTTTGATTTAAAACTATATTGTTCAAAATACTTTGATAAATAACGAGAAGGTGATTTATAGAAGTAAATGACCAAAACACTCAAATGTATAAGTTATATTTCGAGTTGTATAGTTTATGGATAATTTAAGTCTATATTTTGACAAAGGTACGAGTCGCGAAACGTAAAGTACAAGTTTTCTAAGTGTACAAAAGACGTTCGAAACAACCGGAAATGGGACATAAGTCGAGCATCAACGTACAAGTTATCAGAACGAAAATTACAAGTCAACTATGCACGTGAATATAATATAATATAATATATAATTAATATAAATAATATATATTATATATTAATATAAAAATATGTCGACAAGCTTTAGGACAAAAATTATGTGAGCTGGAAAACTGACCCATGCGATCGCATGAGATTTAGGCAGTGAAGCCATGCGATCGCATGGCAAGGGGATGCTGGTCAGGTCCTATAAAAGCTCGATCTGGTTCCAGTTTCTTTCCCCATTCATTTTACTCCGTATCATTTAAATTATTTATATTATTATTATTATTATTATTATTATTATTATTAATATTATTATTATTATTAAGATTAATATTATTATTAAATATTATTAGTAGTATTTGTATTATTATTTGTATTATACATAAAATACTACGACGAGGTTATGTCCAAACAATTTCAAAAATGGTTTTCGAGTGAGTTAAAGCTAAGGAAGTTATGGGTTATAGCTATGAAGGTTATGGGTACTACTTGGAGGTTATGACCATGAGTCAAAGGTCAAACCTGAAATGTCCCGTTCTTATTGATTAAAAACGTTCCATATTAATTGATTTCGTTGCGAGGTTTTGACCTCTATATGAGACGTTTTTCAAAGACTGCATTCATTTTTAAAACAAACCATAACCTTTATTTCATAGATAAAGGTTTTAAAAAGCTTTACGTAGATTATCAAATAATGATAATCTAAAATATCCTGTTTACACACGACCATTACATAATGGTTTACAATACAAATATGTTACAACAAAATAAGTTTCTTGAATGCAGTTTTTACACAATATCATACAAGCATGGACTCCAAATCTCGTCCTTATTTAACTATGCGACAGCGGAAGCTCTTAATAATCACCTGAGAATAAACATGCTTAAAACGTCAACAAAAATGTTGGTGAGTTATAGGTTTAACCTATATATATCAAATCATAATAATAGACCACAAGATTTCATATTTCAATACACATCCCATACATAGAGATAAAAAAATCATTCATATGGTGAACACCTGGTAACCGACATTAACAAGATGCATATATAAGAATATCCCCATCATTCCGGGACACCCTTCGGATATGATATAAATTTCGAAGTACTAAAGCATCCGGTACTTTGGATGGGGCTTGTTGGGCCCGATAGATCTATCTTTAGGATTCGCGTCAATTAGGGTGTCTGTTCCCTAATTCTTAGATTACCAGACTTAATAAAAAGGGGCATATTCGATTTCGATAATTCAACCATAGAATGTAGTTTCACGTACTTGTGTCTATTTTGTAAATCATTTATAAAACCTGCATGTATTCTCATCCCAAAAATATTAGATTTTAAAAGTGGGACTATAACTCACTTTCACAGATTTTTACTTCGTCGGGAAGTAAGACTTGGCCACTGGTTGATTCACGAACCTATAACAATATATACATATATATCAAAGTATGTTCAAAATATATTTACAACACTTTTAATATATTTTGATGTTTTAAGTTTATTAAGTCAGCTGTCCTCGTTAGTAACCTACAACTAGTTGTCCACAGTTAGATGTACAGAAATAAATCGATAAATATTATCTTGAATCAATCCACGACCCAGTGTATACGTATCTCAGTATTGATCACAACTCAAACTATATATATTTTGGAATCAACCTCAACCCTGTATAGCTAACTCCAACATTCACATATAGAGTGTCTATGGTTGTTCCGAAATATATATAGATGTGTCGACATGATAGGTCGAAACATTGTATACGTGTCTATGGTATCTCAAGATTACATAATATACAATACAAGTTAATTAAGTTATGGTTGGAATAGATTTGTTACCAATTTTCACGTAGCTAAAATGAGAAAAATTATCCAATCTTGTTTTACCCATAACTTCTTCATTTTAAATCCGTTTTGAGTGAATCAAATTGCTATGGTTTCATATTGAACTCTATTTTATGAATCTAAACAGAAAAGTATAGGTTTATAGTCGGAAAAATAAGTTACAAGTCGTTTTTGTAAAGGTAGTCATTTCAGTCGAAAGAACGACGTCTAGATGACCATTTTAGAAAACATACTTCCACTTTGAGTTTAACCATAATTTTTGGATATAGTTTCATGTTCATAATAAAAATCATTTTCTCTGAATAACAACTTTTAAATCAAAGTTTATCATAGTTTTTAATTAACTAACCCAAAACAGCCCGCGGTGTTACTACGACGGCGTAAATCCGGTTTTACGGTGTTTTTCGTGTTTTCAGGTTTTAAATCATTAAGTTAGCATATCATATAGATATAGAACATGTGTTTAGTTTATTTTAAAAGTCAAGTTAGAAGGATTAACTTTTGTTTGCGAACAAGTTTAGAATTAACTAAACTATGTTCTAGTGATTACAAGTTTAAACCTTCGAATAAGATAGCTTTATATGTATGAATCGAATGATGTTATGAACATCATTGCTACCTTAAGTTCCTTGGATAAACCTACTGGAAAAGAGAAAAATGGATCTAGCTTCAATGGATCCTTGGATGGCTCGAAGTTCTTGAAGCAGAATCATGACACGAAAACAAGTTCAAGTAAGATCATCACTTGAAATAAGATTGTTATAGTTATAGAAATTGAACCAAAGTTTGAATATGATTATTACCTTGTATTAGAATGATAAACTACTATAAGAAACAAAGATTTCTTGAGGTTGGATGATCACCTTACAAGATTGGAAGTGAGCTAGCAAACTTGAAAGTATTCTTGATTTTATGAAACTAGAACTTTTGGAATTTATGAAGAACACTTAGAACTTGAAGATAGAACTTGAGAGAGATTAATTAGATGAAGAAAATTGAAGAATGAAAGTGTTTGTAGGTGTTTTTGGTCGTTGGTGTATGGATTAGATATAAAGGATATGTTATTTTGTTTTCATGTAAATAAGTCATGAATGATTACTCATATTTTTGTAATTTTATGAGATATTTCATGCTAGTTGCCAAATGATGGTTCCCACATGTGTTAGGTGACTCACATGGGCTGCTAAGAGCTGATCATTGGAGTGTATATACCAATAGTACATACATCTAAAAGCTGTGTATTGTACGAGTACGAATACGGGTGCATACGAGTAGAATTGTTGATGAAACTGAACGAGGATGTAATTGTAAGCATTTTTGTTAAGTAGAAGTATTTTGATAAGTGTCTTGAAGTCTTTCAAAAGTGTATGAATACATATTAAAACACTACATGTATATACATTTTAACTGAGTCGTTAAGTCATCGTTAGTCGTTACATGTAAATGTTGTTTTGAAACCTTTAGGTTAACGATCTTGTTAAATGTTGTTAACCCAATGTTTATAATACCAAAAGAGATTTTAAATTATTATATTATCATGATATTATGATGTATGAATATCTCTTAATATGATATATATACATTAAATGTCGTTACAATAATAATCGTTACATATATGTCTCGTTTCAAAATCATTAAGTTAGTAGTCTTGTTTTTACATATGTAGTTCATTGTTAATATAATTAATGATATGTTTACTTATCATAATATCATGTTAACTATATATATAACCATATATATGTCATCATATAGTTTTTACAAATTTTAACGTTCATGAATCACCGGTCAACTTGGGTGGTCAATTGTCTATATGAAACCTATTTCAATTAATCAAGTCTTAACAAGTTTGATTGCTTAACATGTTGGAAACATTTAATCATGTAAATATCAATCACAATTAATATATATAAACATGGAAAAGTTCGGGTCACTACAGTACCTACCCGTTAAATAAATTTCGTCCCGAAATTTTAAGCTGTTGAAGGTGTTGACGAATCTTCTGGAAATAGATGCGGGTATTTCTTCTTCATCTGATCTTCACGCTCCCAGGTGAACTCGGGTCCTCTACAAGCATTCCATCTAACCTTAACAATTTGTATCTTGTTTTGCTTAAGTCTTTTAACCTCACGATCCATTATTTCGACGGGTTCTTCGATGAATTGAAGTTTTTCGTTGATTTGGATTTCATCTAACGGAATAGTGAGATCTTCTTTAGCAAAACATTTCTTCAAATTCGAGACGTGGAAAGTGTTATGTACAGCCGCGAGTTGTTGAGGTAACTCAAGTCGGTAAGCTACTGGTCCGACACGATCAATAATCTTGAATGGTCCAATATACCTTGGATTTAATTTTCCTAGTTTACCAAATCGAACAACGCCTTTCCAAGGTGCAACTTTAAGCATGACCATCTCTCCAATTTCAAATTCTATATCTTTTCTTTTAATGTCAGCGTAGCTCTTTTGTCGACTTTGGGCGGTTTTCAACCGTTGTTGAATTTGGATGATCTTCTCGGTAGTTTCTTGTATAATCTCCGGACCCGTAATCTGTCTATCCCCCACTTCACTCCAACAAATCGGAGACCTGCACTTTCTACCATAAAGTGCTTCAAACGGCGCCATCTCAATGCTTGAATGGTAGCTGTTGTTGTAGGAAAATTCTGCTAACGGTAGATGTCGATCTCAACTGTTTCCGAAATCAATAACACATGCTCGTAGCATGTCTTCAAGCGTTTGTATCGTCCTTTCGCTCTGCCCATCAGTTTGTGGATGATAGGCAGTACTCATGTCTAGACGAGTTCCTAATGCTTGCTGTAATGTGTGCCAGAATCTTGAAATAAATCTGCCATCCCTATCAGAGATAATAGAGATTGGTATTCCATGTCTGGAGACGACTTCCTTCAAATACAGTCGTGCTAACTTCTCCATCTTGTCATCTTCTCTTATTGGCAGGAAGTGTGCTGATTTGGTGAGACGATCAACTATTACCCAAATAGTATCAAAACCACTTGCAGTCCTTGGCAATTTAGTGATGAAATCCATGGTAATGTTTTACCATTTCCATTCTGGGATTTCGGGTTGTTGAAGTAGACTCGATGGTTTCTGATGCTCAGCTTTGACCTTAGAACACGTCAAACATTCTCCTACGTATTTAGCAACATCAGCTTTCATACCCGGCCACCAAAAATGTTTCTTGAGATCCTTGTACATCTTCCCCGTTCCAGGATGTATTGAGTATCTGGTTTTATGAGCTTCTCTAAATACCATTTCTCTCATATCTCCAAATTTTGGTACCCAAATCCTTTCAGCCCTATACCGGGTTCCGTCTTCCCGAATATTAAGATGCTTCTCCGATCCTTTGGGTATTTCATCCTTTAAATTTCCCTCTTTTAAAACTCCTTGTTGCGCTACCTTTATATGAGTAGTAAGGTTATTATGAATCATTATATTCATAGATTTTACTCGAATGGGTTCTCTGTCCTTCCTGCTCAAGGCATCGGCTACCACATTTGCCTTCCCCGGGTGGTAACGAATCTCAAAGTCGTAATCATTCAATAATTCAATCCACCTACGCTGCCTCATATTCAGTTGTTTCTGATTAAATATATGTTGAAGACTTTTGTGGTCGGTATATATAATACTTTTGACCCCATATAAGTAGTGCCTCCAAGTCTTTAATGCAAAAACAACCGCGCCTAATTCCAAATCATGCGTCGTATAATTTTGTTCGTGAATCTTCAATTGTCTAGACGCATAAGCAATCACCTTCGTTCGTTGCATTAATACACAACCGAGACCTTGCTTTGATGCGTCACAATAAATCACAAAATCATCATTCCCTTCAGGCAATGACAATATAGGTGCCGTAGTTAGCTTTTTCTTCAATAACTGAAACGCTTTCTCTTGTTCATCATTCCATTCAAATTTCTTCCCTTTATGCGTTAATGCAGTCAAGAGTTTTGCTATTCTGGAAAAGTCTTGGATGAACCTTCTGTAGTAACCAGCTAGTCCTAAAAACTGGCGTATGTGTTTCGGAGTTTTCGGGGTTTCCAACTTTTCAACAGTTTCTATCTTTGCCGGATCCACCTTAATACCTTCTTTGTTCACTATGTGACCGAGGAATTGAACTTCTTCCAACCAAAATGCACACTTTGAAAACTTAGCGTACAATTCTTCCTTCCTCAATACTTCTAACACCTTTCTCAAATGTTCACCGTGTTCTTGGTCATTCTTTGAGTAAATAAGTATGTCATCAATGAAAACAATGACAAACTTGTCAAGGTATGGTCCACACACTCGGTTCATAAGGTCCATGAACACAGCTGGTGCATTAGTTAAACCAAATGGCATGACCATAAACTCGTACTGACCGTAACGTGTTCTGAAAGCAGTCTTTGGAATATCATCTTCTTTCACCCGCATTTGATGATACCCGGAACGTAAGTCAATCTTTGAATAAACAGACGAGCCTTGTAGTTGATCAAATAAGTCATCAATTCTCGGTAGTGGGTAGCGGTTCTTGATGGTAAGTTTGTTCAACTCTCGGTAGTCGATACACAACCTGAATGTACCATCTTTCTTCTTGACAAACAAAACAGGAGCTCCCCATGGTGATGTGCTTGGTCGAATGAAACCACGCTCTAAAAGTTCTTGTAATTGGCTTTGCAGTTCTTTCATCTCGCTGGGTGCGAGTCTGTAAGGAGCACGAGCTATTGGTGCAGCTCCTGGTACAAGATCTATTTGAAATTCAACGGATCGATGTGGGGGTAATCCCGGTAATTCTTTCGGAAATACATCGGGAAATTCTTTTGCAATGGGAACATCATTGATGCTCTTTTCTTCAGTTTGTACTTTCTCGACGTGTGCTAGAACAGCATAGCAACCTTTTCTTATTAGTTTTTGTGCCTTCAAATTACTAATAAGATGTAGCTTCGTGTTGCCCTTTTCTCCGTACACCATTAAGGGTTTTCCTTTTTCTCGTATAATGCGAATTGCATTTTTGTAACAAACGATCTCCGCTTTCACTTCTTTCAACCAGTCCATACCGATTATCACATCAAAACTCCCTAACTCTACTGGTATCAAATCAATCTTAAATGTTTCGCTAACCAGTTTAATTTCTCGATTCCGACATATATTATCTGCTGAAATTAATTTACCATTTGATAATTCGAGTAAAAATTTACTATCCAAAGGCGTCAATGGACAACTTAATTTAGCACAAAAATCTCTACTCATATAGCTTCTATCCGCACCCGAATCAAATAAAACGTAAGCAGATTTATTGTCAATAAGAAACGTACCCGTAACAAGCTTCGGGTCTTCCTGTGCCTCTGCCGCATTAATATTGAAAACTCTTCCACGGCCTTGTCCATTCGTGTTCTCCTGGTTTGGGCAATTTCTAATAATGTGGCCCGGTTTTCCACATTTATAACAAACTACATTGGCATAACTTGCTCCGACACTACTTGCTCCGCTATTACTCGTTCTGACACCATTTGTTCCTTTCGTTCTATTAACCCCTGGTCCGTAGACCTCACACTTCGCCGCGCTATGACCATTTCTTTTACACTTGTTGCAAAATTTGGTGCAGAACCCCGAGTGATACTTTTCACACCTTTGGCATAGCTGCTTCTGATTGTTGTTGTTGTTACGGTTATTATTGTTGTTGGGATGATTGTTGTAGTTGCTGTTGCTGTTGTTGTTGTTGTTGTTATTATTGGGCCGTTTGTTGTAGTTGCGATTGATGTTGCGATTGTTGGGATAATTGTTGCGATTATTGTTGTAATTGCTGTTGTTGTTGTATTGGTGATTCTTATCACCGTTTTCCTCCCACTTTCTTTTGACTTGCTTCACATTGGCCTCTTCAGCAGTCTGTTCTTTAATTCTTTCTTCAATCTGGTTCACTAGTTTGTGAGCCATTCTACATGCCTGTTGTATAGAGGCGGGCTCGTGTGAACTTATATCTTCTTGGATTCTTTCCGGTAATCCTTTCACAAATGCGTCGATCTTCTCTTCCTCATCTTCGAATGCTCCCGGACACAATAGGCACAATTCTGTGAATCGTCTTTCGTACGTGGTAATATCAAATCCTTGGGTTCGTAACCCTCTAAGTTCTGTCTTGAGCTTATTGACCTCGGTTCTGGGACGGTACTTCTCGTTCATCAAGTGCTTGAATGCTGACCACGGTAGTGCGTACGCATCGTCTTGTCCCACTTGCTCTAGATAGGTATTCCACCATGTTAACGCAGAACCTGTAAAGGTATGCGTAGCGTACTTCACTTTGTCCTCTTCAGTACACTTACTTATGGCAAACATCGATTCGACCTTCTCGGTCCACCGTTTCAATCCGATCGGTCCTTCGGTTCCATCAAATTCCAAAGGTTTGCAGGCAGTAAATTCTTTGTAGGTGCATCCTACACGATTTCCTGTACTGCTAGATCCAAGGTTATTGTTGGTATGTAGCGCAGCCTGTACTGCGGCTATGTTTGAAGCTAGAAAAGTACGGAATTCCTCTTCATTCATATTCACGGTGTGTCGAATAGTCGGTGCCATTTCCTTCAAAATAGTCAAATGGAACAAGTTAATCATACAGAATATTAAGAGTAGTTAATAGTATTTCGTAGCATAATATGAACTCATTTATAAAAGCTTTTTCTTCATATTAGCGTTTTATAAGTTTAAATTCGGGTAGTACCTACCCGTTAAGTTCATACTTAGTAGCTAATATACAATTCAACTACTACAATTCTATATGAAAAACTGATTATAATAATATTTCGCGTTCAAACTTTTACACAATATTTTACAAACTTACAATACCGCTTATTTTACATATAGCATGAAATATAGCACACAATAAATTTGATACAAGATGGTTGTGAAGATAATTCTAGCTAGTACACAAGTCGTTCAGCAAAGGCAATAAAGACACGTAATTCATACGTCCAGAAACAAGTCATGCATACTGGTTTTACTAGGATTACTTCCCATCCTTGGTCTTGTGGAACATAACCGTTATGACCGTTGATAAGACAACGTGTTGTAACGTCGTCAAAGGGACGAGGGTTACGTAATGTCCAACAGTCCCGTAACAATCTAAAAACCTCATTTCTTACCCCAATTACCGACTCCGTCACTTGTGGGAACGTTTTGTTTAATAGTTGTAGCCCGATGTTCTTGTTCTCACTTTGGTGAGAAGCGAACATTACTAATCCGTAAGCATAACATGCTTTTTTTTATGTTGCATGTTAGCCGCTTTTTCTAAATCATGAAGTCCAATATTCGGATATATTGAGTCAAAATAATTTCTTAACCCATTGCGTAAAATAGCATTTGGGTTTCCCGCAATAAATGCGTCAAAGTAAACACATCGTAACTTATGGATTTCCCAATGTGATATCCCCCATCTTTCGAGCGAAAGCCTTTTATAAACCAAGGCATTCTTGGAACGTTCTTCGAATGTCTTACAAACTGATCTCGCCTTAAATAGTTGTGCCGAAGAATTCTGACCGACTCTAGACAAGATTTTATCAATCATGTCTCAGGGTAGGTCTCTTAAAATATTGGGTTGTCTATCCATTTTGTATTTTTATACTGTAAAATAGACAAGAGTTAGATTCATAAAAAAAAAAATACTTATTAATACAAGCAATTTTTACATATATCATAAAGCATAAGCACACTATATTACATATATTACACCACACGAATACAACTATCTTATTCCGACTCGCTTGTTTCTTCTTCTTCTGTTTTGGTTCGTTTTGCCAAGTTTCTAGGGATATATGATGTTCCCCTAATACGAGCCGTCGTAATCCACATTGGTTTAGAAAAACCTGGTGGTTTAGAGGTTCTCGGGTCATTGTTACAACTTAAGGACTTCGGGGGTTGACGATACATATAAAGTTCATCGGGGTTGGAATTAGATTTCTCTATTTTTATGCCCTTTCCCTTATTATTTTCTTTTGCCTTTTTAAATTCAGTTGGGGTAATTTCTATAACATCATCGGAATTCTCGTCGGAATCCGATTCATCGGAGAATTGGTAATCCTCCCAATATTTTGCTTCCTTGGCGGAAACACCATTGACCATAATTAACCTTGGTCGGTTGGTTGAGGATTTTCTTTTACTTAACCGTTTTATTATTTCCCCCACCGGTTCTATTTCTTCATCTGGTTCCGATTCTTCTTCCGGTTCCGACTCTTCTTCCGGTTCCTCTTCGGGAACTTGTGAATCAGTCCACGAATCATTCCAATTTACATTTGACTCTTCATTATTATTAGGTGAGTCAATGGGACTTGTTCTAGAGGTAGACAACTATCACATAATATCAAACGCGTTAAGAGATTAATATATCACATAATATTCACATGTTAAAAATATATAGTTTCCAACAAAATTTGTTAAGCAATCATTTTTCAAGTAAACACGGTCGAAGTCCAGACTCACTAATGCATCCTAACAAACTCGATAAGACACACTAATGCAAAATTCTGGTTCTCTAAGACCAACGCTCGGATACCAACTGAAATGTCCCGTTCTTATTGATTAAAAACGTTCCATATTAATTGATTTCGTTGCGAGGTTTTGACCTCTATATGAGACGTTTTTCAAAGACTGCATTCATTTTTAAAACAAACCATAACCTTTATTTCATAGATAAAGGTTTTAAAAAGCTTTACGTAGATTATCAAATAATGATAATCTAAAATATCCTGTTTACACACGACCATTACATAATGGTTTACAATACAAATATGTTACAACAAAATAAGTTTCTTGAATGCAGTTTTTACACAATATCATACAAGCATGGACTCCAAATCTCGTCCTTATTTAACTATGCGACAGCGGAAGCTCTTAATAATCACCTGAGAATAAACATGCTTAAAACGTCAACAAAAATGTTGGTGAGTTATAGGTTTAACCTATATATATCAAATCATAATAATAGACCACAAGATTTCATATTTCAATACACATCCCATACATAGAGATAAAAAAATCATTCATATGGTGAACACCTGGTAACCGACATTAACAAGATGCATATATAAGAATATCCCCATCATTCCGGGACACCCTTCGGATATGATATAAATTTCGAAGTACTAAAGCATCCGGTACTTTGGATGGGGCTTGTTGGGCCCGATAGATCTATCTTTAGGATTCGCGTCAATTAGGGTGTCTGTTCCCTAATTCTTAGATTACCAGACTTAATAAAAAGGGGCATATTCGATTTCGATAATTCAACCATAGAATGTAGTTTCACGTACTTGTGTCTATTTTGTAAATCATTTATAAAACCTGCATGTATTCTCATCCCAAAAATATTAGATTTTAAAAGTGGGACTATAACTCACTTTCACAGATTTTTACTTCGTCGGGAAGTAAGACTTGGCCACTGGTTGATTCACGAACCTATAACAATATATACATATATATCAAAGTATGTTCAAAATATATTTACAACACTTTTAATATATTTTGATGTTTTAAGTTTATTAAGTCAGCTGTCCTCGTTAGTAACCTACAACTAGTTGTCCACAGTTAGATGTACAGAAATAAATCGATAAATATTATCTTGAATCAATCCACGACCCAGTGTATACGTATCTCAGTATTGATCACAACTCAAACTATATATATTTTGGAATCAACCTCAACCCTGTATAGCTAACTCCAACATTCACATATAGAGTGTCTATGGTTGTTCCGAAATATATATAGATGTGTCGACATGATAGGTCGAAACATTATATACGTGTCTATGGTATCTCAAGATTACATAATATACAATACAAGTTAATTAAGTTATGGTTGGAATAGATTTGTTACCAATTTTCACGTAGCTAAAATGAGAAAAATTATCCAATCTTGTTTTACCCATAACTTCTTCATTTTAAATCCGTTTTGAGTGAATCAAATTGCTATGGTTTCATATTGAACTCTATTTTATGAATATAAACAGAAAAGTATAGGTTTATAATCGGAAAAATAAGTTACAAGTCGTTTTTGTAAAGGTAGTCATTTCAGTCGAAAGAACGACGTCTAGATGACCATTTTAGAAAACATACTTCCACTTTGAGTTTAACCATAATTTTTGGATATAGTTTCATGTTCATAATAAAAATCATTTTCTCTGAATAACAACTTTTAAATCAAAGTTTATCATAGTTTTTAATTAACTAACCCAAAACAGCCCGCGGTGTTACTACGACGGCGTAAATCCGGTTTTACGGTGTTTTTCGTGTTTTCAGGTTTTAAATCATTAAGTTAGCATATCATATAGATATAGAACATGTGTTTAGTTTATTTTAAAAGTGAAGTTAGAAGGATTAACTTTTGTTTGCGAACAAGTTTAGAATTAACTAAACTATGTTCTAGTGATTACAAGTTTAAACCTTCGAATAAGATAGCTTTATATGTATGAATCGAATGATGTTATGAACATCATTGCTACCTTAAGTTCCTTGGATAAACCTACTAGAAAAGAGAAAAATGGATCTAGCTTCAATGGATCCTTGGATGGCTCGAAGTTCTTGAAGCAGAATCATGACACGAAAACAAGTTCAAGTAAGATCATCACTTGAAATAAGATTGTTATAGTTATAGAAATTGAACCAAAGTTTGAATATGATTATTACCTTGTATTAGAATGATAAACTACTGTAAGAAACAAAGATTTCTTGAGGTTGGATGATCACCTTACAAGATTGGAAGTGAGCTAGCAAACTTGAAAGTATTCTTGATTTTATGAAACTAGAACTTTTGGAATTTATGAAGAACACTTAGAACTTGAAGATAGAACTTGAGAGAGATCAATTAGATGAAGAAAATTGAAGAATGAAAGTGTTTGTAGGTGTTTTTGGTCGTTGGTGTATGGATTAGATATAAAGGATATGTTATTTTGTTTTCATGTAAATAAGTCATGAATGATTACTCATATTTTTGTAATTTTATGAGATATTTCATGCTAGTTGCCAAATGATGGTTCCCACATGTGTTAGGTGACTCACATGGGCTGCTAAGAGCTGATCATTGGAGTGTATATACTAATAGTACATACATCTAAAAGCTGTGAATTGTACGAGTACGAATACGGGTGCATACGAGTAGAATTGTTGATGAAACTGAACGAGGATGTAATTGTAAGCATTTTTGTTAAGTAGAAGTATTTTGATAAGTGTCTTGAAGTCTTTCAAAAGTGTATGAATACATATTAAAACACTACATGTATATACATTTTAACTGAGTCGTTAAGTCATCGTTAGTCGTTACATGTAAATGTTGTTTTGAAACCTTTAGGTTAACGATCTTGTTAAATGTTGTTAACCCAATGTTTATAATACCAAAAGAGATTTTAAATTATTATATTATCATGATATTATGATGTATGAATATCTCTTAATATGATATATATATACATTAAATGTCGTTACAATAATAATCGTTACATATATGTCTCGTTTCAAAATCATTAAGTTAGTAGTCTTGTTTTTACATATGTAGTTCATTGTTAATATAATTAATGATATGTTTACTTATCATAATATCATGTTAACTATATATATAACCATATATATGTCATCATATAGTTTTTACAAATTTTAACGTTCATGAATCACCGGTCAACTTGGGTGGTCAATTGTCTATATGAAACCTATTTCAATTAATCAAGTCTTAACAAGTTTGATTGCTTAACATGTTGGAAACATTTAATCATGTAAATATCAATCTCAATTAATATATATAAACATGGAAAAGTTCGGGTCACTACAAAACCTAGTGTTTATCATCTCTGTTGCGTCTACGTACTTTCCTACAATATTGAATCACAATATTGATACGTGAGCATTCATATCTTATCTTTTATATATTAATAGTGCATCCCTGACTAGTGCTCGAGTATATATGTTTATGCATATTTGTATGCTAAATCTAGTCGTTAATGAATCACAAATTTAATACATATATTACTAATAAAAGGTATATGATATGCATGTTATTGGAAAGCTGGCGAAAAATCAATAACTTTTCATTTAGAAATCGCGTAATTTCGATGAACGAATTAAAAGATATGGTCAACTGATTTATGATTAACGTTAATTGAAATTGCTTTTGAATCTGCAATTGATATTTAAACAACTTGTTTTAAAGATTGATAAATTGGATTTTCAAATATTACTAATCGAGTAAATGAATTTCTATATAAGGCACGTCTCGTTTTGTTGAACAATTGTCAAAATTGACTGTTTTATCATATTTTAAAGCCTTATAAAAACTATAGTATAATTTTACAAGAATTGGCAAACTATGTGAAATGTTAAAATGTTTCGATTGCCATGATCATTCAACTATAGTATTGAGTCAGATTGACTTTTCTAAATGACTTTTGATAACTTTTGTATGTCGATCTCGAGCATTAGGATTGTGATACACTATGATCTGACCTAGCTTGATAGACATTTATTAACCAACATATGTTCTCTAGGTTGAGATCTACGGTTATTTGGTATTTCGAGTTTCGGTCACATTTCGGTGAACGACTTTATGTGCTGTTAAGGTGAGTTTCATTTGCTCCCATTTTAATTGCTTTTGCAATCTATATGTTTGGGCTGAGAATACATGCACTTTATTTTAAACGCAATGGATACAAGTACATACTAAATTCTACACCGAGTTTGAACCGAAAATCCCTTAGCTTTGGTAACTAGTAACTGCCAGTTATAAGAACTGGTGGGCGCGAATAGTTGTATATGGATCCATTAGGCTTGACATCCCCGTCTGTTCCAGGTATAGAAACCCTAGCCTGAACTATAAAACAGACGTATGCTAAAACAGACGTATGCTATTTGAGTTTAGTACATGTTGGATTGCGTGTATTGTACATGTTGGTTGCATGTATGTTAAAACATGGGTACTTATTATATAGACGTTAAAGTTTAGTTACCAGGGTGCTCAATCTTGTAGAATATTTTGATAAACGTTTCTGGATGAAACAACTGAAATCTTGTGGTCCACCTTTATATACAGATTATGCGCAACATTAAAACTATAAACTCACCAACCTTTGTGTTGACACTTGTTAGCATGTTTATTCTCAGGTTCCTAGAAGTCTTTCGTTGTTTGCTTATATGTTATACAAGCTATGTGCATGGAGTCATACATGCTTTATTCGAGAAAACGTTGCATTCACAAATCATCACCATCTATCTTATTTGACTGCATTATCAACAGAAGTATTATTGTAAACTATTATATTACGGTGAATGTCTATATGTAGAAATCATCAGATGTTGAAAACCTTTGATTTAAATATTCAATTATGGTGTGCCTTTTCAAAAGAATGCAATGTTTACAAAACGTATCATATAGAGGTCAAATACCTCGCAATGAAATTGATGAATGACGTGTTCGTCCATATGGATTTGGAGCGATCGTCACAATATTAAATATGGATCCATAGGGTTTGACATCCTCACTCGGGGGCTAGTCGCGCTAGCATTTAATGGGTGTTTGATACTTCGAGGACACACGCACTCGCCAAGTGTATTTTTAGGGGGTATTACTATTATGTTAAGTTAGTTACCGTGTGCCCACGGACAAGCATATACTTTTTCATACTGATTTGAAATACTAATTTAAACTGCTGGTTGAAGCATTGAAATCTCGTGGTCTACATTACATTACTGATTACAAACAAACTATAGCTCACCAACATTCGTGTTGACTTTTTAAGCATGTATTTCTTAGGTGCTTAGACGTTGTTGCTGTTAGACTTGCTGTTAGACTTGCTGTCTTGGTGTTATAGACTTGCTGTTATGGACCTGCTGTGTTAGATTTCCGCTGCATTACTTAGAGATGTCTCAATCATGGAACTTTTCCTTTGCATTCGTAATTTATCTTATTTTTAAACAATGACTTTGTAATGACCTTTGTGTCACGTTATCTTTTGTAAAACGCTATCTTTTATGAATGCAAAACTGGTTTTCAAACAGCATATAGTGTTTGACCTTGTAATGATCCTGTTGTTGATGAACCGTACACGATGGTTTTGTACGGGGCGTCACACTAACCCCCAGCCCCAACGCAATAGGTGAAGGGGATGCTGTTGAAGCAATGCTTCGTTGACTTCTAACAACTATCTATGAGGCTTTGTTATTTTAAAAACAATCTCCTTGTTCGAAACTCATTATCTGAACTATGCCACTACTCAGGTTCTTTCACTATTAAAGAAAGGGCTATCTGGATCGAGATCGTTGGGTTACCTGCAAAGGCGTGGCACTATGATGCTTTTAATAAGATTGCGTTTCATTTTGGTAGAGTTGTGTTTCAAGATACAGAAGTCGAGGATAAGAAAGGAAGTGGTAAGGTGTGCATTATTACCACTGTTTTAATGTAGTTAGATCTGCTCATGAAAGACAAGGTTTTGTTTTCTGTGATCTCTCGGCTAATGATTTTAATCACATTGTTTCTTCTACTGGTTTTGTGGACTTCCCTTTAGGTGCGCGAGCTTTTACCCGATCAAGTAAATCATGTGATAGTAGGGCAAAACTTGTTCGTTTTCTTGTTTCGGGTGGTATTGTTGACTCATGCCCGGATCTTGTTGGGCGCGTGTTACCTAATCTTTGGTCGAATCACTGCCCAATTGTTCTCTTTAATGGGCATTATGACTACGAACCTTCGCCTTTAAACTATATGTTGGTTTATGATTGAGGGATTTGAAGATGTGGTAAGGGAAGATGGTACGTTTTGTAGTCTGTTAGGGCTATTAGGCATGCTAAACAAGATGCTTCAATGTTGATGTGTGTTTTATTACTCTAAAAATAATTAGCGAATACTACCCAATAATTATCACACAATACAGGCAACTAATCCCGATCGTGCAGTAATTTATAAGTAAAATTGACCAGTTCGTCCACATAGAGCAGTTTTATCAGAAACCTTAACTTGTAATTATTCTAGTAAAAATGGGGTTGTTTTGTTTAGAATTTAAACGCGTAATAAAATTAAATTAAATTCAATAAAGATAAAGGCATCCACTTAGAATCAATTCCCTCGAATCAGGATTGCTGTTAAGTTCATTTTAAACAATTGTATTTGTGGTAACACTATGATTATCTCTCGATCCTCACAAATTATCAACTAAATCATTAGCTCAACTTTCGTTGATCCTAATTCTCTAATCTAGTTGCCAATGTATTAATCAATATATTAATTTGACTTGAATTGCTTAAGTCTCCCTAACAATTCCACAATTATCAAGTTTTATCACAGTTTAATTACTAATTAATCAATTATACCGGTCTCCCTTATATAATTAACCAAAAGCCTAAGCTATTCACGTTCAATAACCTAGTAAAGATCACCACTTATTCAACTCTCGTTGACTAGTTAATAATCCCCGCAACTTCAACTAATGATAAACCACAATAACAGTCGTTCTTAGCCAAACAATACATGAAATAAAAAGATCTAATTGTTCAAATCATAAAGATAGCAATCATTCACCTTAGTTCAATCATCTAAGTAGATACAACTAGTTTAGCTACTCAT
The DNA here is from genome assembly GCF_046630445.1 of Rutidosis leptorrhynchoides. NCBI lineage: Eukaryota > Viridiplantae > Streptophyta > Magnoliopsida > Asterales > Asteraceae > Rutidosis > Rutidosis leptorrhynchoides. The sequence goes on from NC_092343.1 coordinate 79,909,691, forward strand.
ATTAAAATAAAGAACACAAAAGCATGAAAAATAAACCATTGAATCCATTAACTTGAATGTGAATAAAAGTAATAGCAAGATTAAACTAATCACAATTGTTGTAATGATGTAAAGATAATGAAAAATTGATAGAAAAACTAAGAAATTCGTACCCTAGTGGTTGGAGCATAAAAATTCGTAAGTAAAAACTGATTACCCTAAAAAGGGTTAAAAAACGTGTATTTATACTAAACCCAAAACTGAAGTCGGCCAGCTAATCTCGTGGCCGCATTAGGCATATCGCGACCGCGAGACTATCCCAAAATCGCACGCATCTTGATGAATCGCGACCGCGAGAGTTTACTTCTCAGAATTCTGACTTTCTGTTAACAAATTGCAAACGCGAGAATTTTATCACTGGCAAAGACCAATCCCGCGGCCGCATCAAGTTATCTCGCGACCGCGAGATTCACCATTTTGTTCAATATTTTTCTGTTTCAATTTACTACTTTGACACTTCGTTTCGGCTTGCAATTTCTTCTCGAGAGCACTCAAACCTTTGACCAAATATCTTCCAAAACGTAATAACTCTTCGAATCATCTCGTAGGAACACAAAAACTCAAACTTTAACATTTCCTTCATCATTTCTTCAATTTATAACCAAAAACTAAATAAAAACTAACCGATATTGCGAGTAAGAATATGTATAAATGAAGCAATATCAAATATCAAATGTAGTTGAAGCAACTTTGAAAATTAGCATAAATCTAATTATAATAAATGGTCTAGCAATATCCCTCAATTTCCTCCATTGTGGTGTATACGTAATTTTGGTTGCTAATCTAGTTAGATTCATGAATCGTATGGCATGCGTTGGATGTTTTGATAGCATAAGTTTTTGTATCCTTTTTTAGGAATGCATCTATATTACTCGTAATATACTATTTGCTTATTATATTGGCAAAAGAAACAGAGTTATTGCATTTCACCGCTATAATATTGGCTATACTTCTTACAACAGGGGGTACTGTCAGAAGTTCCTGAGTTACCTAATTAATCATTCGACCCAAACCCAACATGACCCGATCTGACCCGATTGTCAGGTATGATTGTCGCGATTGTTGTCATAGAAGGGTATATCTGTAATTTTCTTTCATTCTTTTAATGTTAGAGGTTCATGTCCTATTGGAGTATCTCATAACTACCAGCCTAACAAACATAACTACCAACTTAGTTATCTACTTATAACATATGCCCTGTTATATTTCATCTTTGACACTTTAAACTCCTTTAGTTTCATTTTCGTGAAACATTATTCTTTATTTGTATACAAACCTAAACCTCTCAAATGTTGTCTTGACATCTCCTCAAAGTATCACCAATGGTTCCCAAGTGACAACATAAACCATCAGTATTTACAACATATGACAACAAATGTTCTCTATTATGAAATATTCTAAGTTAAATGCTTTCAAAAAAAGTGTAAATAACATAAAATTATCATTCAAGTTCTGTTTGTGTGACCTTTTGAAGGTGACAACTTCAAACATTCTACTAGCTTCTTAGTTCTTACAATATCATTGTAGATAGAAGTTACAGAGCAGACTTGTTTGATCGAAAACCAAAAAGATCTGTTGGTGCATAAATCCCGAGTTCTATTACGTTTATTGTTCTATTTGTTATGTACTTGATATTTCAGTCATATATGTACGTGGACACTTATACTTTGTGTTTATGATGCTTAGTATAATGTCGTGAATAGGTCAAGCAGTCGGTTGGCTGCTCAAGACCATCGACCGATGGTAGGGACCATCGGTCGAGGGACTGTCACCATCGGCCGAAGGTCCCAGACCAACGGCCGATGGTCACTGTATTTAGTATAAATACGGGTTTCGTGGTTTTTTGTTAGGTTACACACCATAAACTCTTAGGCCGTCGTATTACTTGCTGCTAATCGTCCCAAAACCCTTACCAACCAAATACACAGTCTGAGGCATCAATTCGATCAATTATTCATTGGTTAATTTGATCCCGTTAGTCTAATACGTATTCGACTCATTTTAATTAGTGTTTCCGCCATTAATCTAGATACAACGTATGATCTAAGGTCCGAATTACATCTTCAAAGTGGTATCAGAGCATTGGGTTGCTGATCCATACGTTATTTGAGTCGAATTTTTGATTTTTGTGATTAGGGTTTGTGTCAAAACGGGTTTCAATTAAAAGGTTGGAACTTTTACGTTTAAATCCAGTGTTTTCGAGTGTTTTTGTGTTCAAAGGTGTTTTTGTGAAGTTTTCATCGGTTTTGTTTGAGTCCAGAACGTTAGAATCAATCAAAATTTGAGTTTTGGCCAAAAACCCTAGTTTTTTTTCTGCCCAGATACGTAAGAACTACCCTCGGCCGATCGTCATTGACCATCGACCGAGTGTCTTGACCTTCGACCGATAGTCACTCACACTCGATCGAACGTCTTAAGTTGAACCGGAGGACAGTTTGTGATAACCTTGAACCGTTTGTCTAGACCATCGACCGTTTGTCCTTAGACCATCGACCGATTGTCTCCGTCCTCCGACCGATCTCTCAGTCCATCGGCCGATCCTCTTTTAATCCAGAATAATTTAATTAATCCATAATTAATCACTTAATCAGTTAATAATGTCTGATACAAACGAGAAATTAACAAACGAATACAGTGCACTTGTTATTGCACCCGGAATTCAAAGACTATTATTAAGCGAAAGTGAATCAGGATCTAACAATAAAGTTCCGAGGCTTGAAAACTTAAAAGACTTTTTAGAATGGAAAGTTAGGTTTGTGATTTACCTTAATGGACAAGATTCTCGACTTTGGGAGTGTATTGAGTCTCCTTTTGTTTGGCCATCAGGGGCTGACGGTGAACCTAAAGAAACTCATGATTTTGATCCCGCAGAACGCGAAGGGTATAATCTTGAGTGTCGGTGTTATGCTCAGTTAACGCAAGCCTTGTCTAAGGAAATCTTCGGTCAGTTTAAGAACCGTTATAAGACGTGCTATACTCTTTGGCAGGCTATTGTGTCCGCAACTGAGGGTACTGCTACTTATAAAGCAACTAAAGGTAAAGTGTTGAAGGATGAGTGGAAGGTGTTTGCAGCCCTTCCAACAGAAACTTTGAGCCAGACCTTAGAAAGGTACAGGTTATTGGTTGCAGAGATGACGGATTATGGGATTGAGGTAAAAGATGATAAGGCAATAAAAGTGTTGGCACTTGGTCTTCCTGAGAAGTGGGATTATGAAGTAGAGAAGATCCAAAACCTATATGTTGCTTCTGCACGTCCTTTGACATTGACTGCATTTACTTCAAAGTTAATGGAGAAGTATATTCAGGTTGAGGCCAAAAGGAAAAGGCTTGGTACTGTAGCAGCCAATGTCACATCTAGTGCTTCTTCTTCTGGTCATGCTCCATTGCAGACAGCATACATCACAGCAAATGCAAATCAGATATCTGCACCAAAGTCACAATCTGGTTACTTTAATGCCAAAATACAGAACTCTACAATTAAGATGATTGAGGACGTTCCGACTCAGCAGACTCAGATTCCACATCAGACTCAGACTCAGAGTCCTATGTTTCAAACTGACAATATCAGGAAAAGATCTATTGAGTCCATTCAGGAGGACATGGCTTTAGCTGCTATCGTTGTTAACTCTTACAACGATATGATTAGTAGACAGGTTCTTAACAATCATCTCAAGAATGAAGATTATGATCAGATCGATGAAGATGAGCTAGAGAGGATGGACATTCTGTACTGTATGGGTAGCATTGTTAGGCATGCAAGGAAGTATTTAAAGAGAACTGGTCAATGATCTTTGAGTTTAAACAGGGATTCTAAGTTTGGTTTTGACATGGCGAAGGTTAGATGTTATAACTGTGATGAACTTGGTCACTTCAAGAAGACTTGTACTAGACCACCAAAGGCTGGTTATCATGATCCTTTTCTTAGTACAACCATCTCAGTGACTCCCCAACACGTCATTGTTGAGAAGGAATCATCTGGTTCTGCTCAAACTAAAGCCTTAACTGGTTCCACAATATATCCTGATGAAGTTTGTGACTGGTCTATTCCAGTTGATGCTCAGAAAGCTAATGTTGTATTTGTGGGAAAGAGTCCGGCTGAAATTGAGGAAGAAAGAGTAGTTCGAAGAAGAGCAGGTTGTAAGGGTAAAGATAATCCAAACTGCACATGCTACGTGTGCAAGTGTGATGCAAGGTTAAAGAGAGCTGAGGAGCTTATGAAATGGTGTTTCAGAAAGAGGGTTAAGGAACAGCTGTATGATAAGTTCCGGAAAGCCAAGGATTTGTCAGACATTGAGTTTACTACTGATCCATCCGATGAAGAAGAAGGTAAAAGTTGTCATGAGGGTACTTGGTTCAAAGAAGTGTTGGGTCATTTGCTCAACCGTGATTTTGTGAGTGGTGATAAGAAAGTTGTGACGGTTCAAAGTCAAGTTAGTTCAGATAATAGTGAGGGTAAGGAAGGTTATGAAGCTGATTATTCGGACAGCACAAGTTCGGAGTACGAATCAGAGTCAGATGCAGAATCACAGGATGGAAGGCATAACTATGCTTTTATGGCTAATACTTCCAGTAACGATAAGGTATGTACTGATTCAATTTCTAAATGTGCTTATTGTTTTGGTTATGAACAGGAAATTGAACGACTTGAATGCGTTATTTCTAAGCTAAGTGAAATACCTGTTACTTGTGAGACCTGCCCTAAACTTAGGACTGACCTTAAGAACCTAAGCTTAGAAAATCAGACCAACAAGAAGAACTATGAAGATGCCCTTTTCTACCTTAACAAACAGAAAGAATATGTTGAGGTGATTAAGTCTCTAGAAAACCAAATAGGTCACATGAAATCAACGATTAGAGATGATGAAAAGGTGATCACAATGTATTTGGGGCAAATAGAGACTCTTAAGGCTGAAAAGGATTCTTTTAAGTTAAAATATGAGTCTGAGAAAGCTAGAATAGATAACTGGCAGAGGATGTCGTATATGACTCAGACTTTTAATCATTCTAATCGGGAGGGTCTGGGATATTCTGAGGTTGCACCACCTCTTATGGGTGAGTATGTTAATAAGCCCGTAGAGAAGTTTAAGGAACCAGTGGTGGAACCACCATATGGTAAACCTAAGGAGACCCCAGTGGTTAGTGCTAGTAAGTTTGTTGATTCTAAGAACCCTACAGAGGTTGTTTATGAGACTGAGTCTGATACTGACATAGACACTGAGAAAGATAGCAAACCATTTGTACCAGTGACTAAGCCAGTTATGATTCTTAAGAATCCAAAACACAGTGAGAATAGGAGTGAGAGTCTTAAGACGCCGACAAAGAGTGTAGAAAGGCCCAAACAGAGTAAGAAAAAGACCACTTTGTCTACTCCTATTAAGTTTGTTAAAGAAAATAATTCAGGAAAACAGAAGGTTAGTGTTCCTAAGGTAGAACAACCACCTAAAGGTGGGAGTTCTAATTCTGAGATAGTGTCCAAGTATGTTCCGCCTAGTCGGCGTCAGACTGTTGAAAAACAGGTTTTGACACCCCCTACGATTAGACAACGTACTGAACAGCCTAGAAGACAGTTTTCACCGATTAGACGCAGGTTGTTTAACGTTAATGATTTTGATAATGTTAACTGTTTCAAATGTGGGAGGCTGGGACACAGGGCTGTGGATTGTGGACCCATTAGACAGACACCCCGCAGGAAGATTGATCTCAGTCCAAATCGTTCTTTTTATAGAAGATCATCTTCTCCTGTGCACAATTCAAATGTGAAAGTAATTGATTCAAAGGTTTTTCAAACTAACGATTTTTATAGAAAACCATTGCCTAAAAATACAGTTTGGAGACCAAAATCTGAGGTGAAGGGTGTTCAACGTCCTGCAGGTCCTTCGGGATCTAAGGGACAATGGGTGGAATTGCCAGTTGTTGGCATTGACGGGAAACCCACTGCCATTAGGGCATGGGTTGCCCTTTCTAACTAATCCTCTTACTTTAATGTGCAGGTCGCCTACAATCCACGCTGCAGTACATGGATTGTTGATAGTGGGGCGTCCAGGCACATGACAGGGAACTTGTCCTTACTTTCTAATGTGAAAACAGTGGATGGTGGACCGGTTTCTTTTGCTGGTAGTGAAGGAGGGTTTATTACTGCTCAAGGTGTAATCGCGAATGAAAATGTCAGCTATGATAAGGTTAATTTTGTGGAGCAGATGTCAAACAATCTGCTTTCAGTCTCTCAGGTTGCTGACAAGAAGTATACAGTAGCATTTGATGATAAACAATGCTATATTTTGAAGAAAGAATTTGTTATTCCGGAAGACATGATTCTGATGACTGCTCCCAGATGCAAGGATCTCTATATCCTTGACATGCGTAAGGCTCATGTAAAGGAAGCTACTGGCCATCAGGCTTTCGTTTCTAAAGCTACTGAACAAGAGTCTATCATATGGCACAAGCGTATGGGTCATTTGAGTCTGAGGAAGATGAACAATCTAGTCCACAATGGATTAGTTGATGGTGTTAATCTTAAAAGTTTTCATATTCCTGATGTGTGTCTTCCATGTAAACAGGGGAAACAAACGAAAAAGTCACATGCTACCAAAAAGCATCATTCTGTTAACATTCCTTTGGAGCTGTTGCATATGGATCTCTTTGGTCCAGTCAACTGTAAAACTCTCACAGGAGAATCCTATTGCTTGGTAGTTACTGATGAATATTCACGTTTTTCTTGGGTGGTGATGTTGAAGAATAAATCGGATACTTTTGAGCATATTAAGGTGCTGTTGCTAAAGCTCGAAAGTTTATATAAATTGAAAGTGAGAAAGATTCGTACTGATAATGGTACGGAGTTTAAGAACAATCAGATGCTGCAGTTTTGTAACGAAAAGGGGATACAACAGTAGTTCAGTCCTGCTTATACACCACAGTCAAATGGTGTTGCTGAGAGAAAGAACAGGACTTTGATTGAGACTGCAAGAACAATGTTAGCTGATTCATGTCTTCCGATTGCCTTCTGGGGTGAAGCAGTGAGTACAGCGTGTTATGTTATGAACAGAGTTCTCGTGGTGAAGCGTCATGGTAAAACTTGTTACGAGCTGCTGCATAAGAGAAAACCTAATATTAAACATTTTGAACCCTTTGGCGCACCTTGTACTATTTTGGTACGTGATGCTGGAGGAAAATTTAATTCAAAGGTTGTTTCTGGTATCTTCTTGGGTTACGGGAATCCGAACAAGCGGGTGTACAACAATGAGACAAAATGTCTGGAAGAACAGTTTGAAGTTGATATTCAGCGCAATGCACCGCCTCGTGTCAGTAAAGGTTATGCATGGCAGTTTGAGTATGATAAGCTTTTTGATTCATTCAATCTTCCACCAGGTGCTACAGAGGAAGAACTTCTGACTCAGATATTGTTTGATTCTCGGAATTCTTCAGAAAATATTATCACTATTCCTACGCAGGTTCAAAATCCGGTTTCTAGCGTGCAACCAAGTCCACAAAGTGTTCAAGGTAATCTTGAGTCTAATGAGGACGGGGTAGTTGATACAGATGAAGATAGTGAGTTAGATGATGATGTGGAACGTACAGTATTGACAGAGAGACATCTGAATCCTCTATATAACCAACCATCTACTGTGACTGATCCAGAACAGATAGCAGATGCAGGAGGTGTACGGAGATCGAATCGTGTTATTCTGCCACCAAAGCGTCTGGCAGACTATTATGTGGATACAAGAGGACTGCCTAGTGTCAATCCTCCTCAAACTACTACATCTGGGGCATCCACGTCAGGAGTTATCTCTACATCCGAGGTTCCCGCGGTTACTGAAAATATGACTGCAGTTGAAGATGTTCAAAGTGAAAGTGCAAATTTGGTGACAGCTTTTTATTCATCATTGAACAAGACAGGGAGAGTGTTTGTTCATGCCCACTCGTGTTATGTGTGTCAAATCGAGCCGGAAGATGTATACGAAGCTTTAAAGTACAATGAGTGGGTAAGTGCTATGCAGGAAGAGCTGTTGCAATTTAAACATCTTAAGGTTTGGAGGTTAGTCAATCCACCGCATGGTTGTGTACCCTATGGTCTTCGTTGGGTTTTGAAGAATAAGAAAGATGAGCAGGGTATAGTGATTCGTAATAAAGCTAGATTGGTGGTTAAGGGATATCAGCAAATCCCGGAAATTGACTATGATGAGGTTTTTGCTCCAGTTGCGAGACTGGAGGCTATCAGGATTTTCTTGTCCTTCGCGTCCTATATGGGTTTCAAAGTTTATCAAATGGATGTGAAGAGTGCGTTTTTGTATGGTGAGATAAACGAGAAAGTGTTTGTTGAACAACCGCCTGGTTTTAAGGATCCGCATTTCCCAGAAAAGGTGTATCGACTAGAAAAGGCGCTATATGGTCTACACCAAGCTCCTAGAGCTTGGTATGCAACGTTGTCCAACTACATGCTTGAGAATGGTTTTCGGAGAGGTGTCATTGATCAGACACTTTTCATCAAGAAGAAAGGACAACATCTTATGTTAGTGCAGGTCTATGTTGATGATATTATTTTCGGGTCTACAGATCAGAGTATGGTTGATGAGTTCGAGAAGGTTATGCAACGGAAGTTTAAGATGAGTTCCATGGGAACTATTAAGTTTTTCTTAGGTTTGCAGGTAGCTCAAACGGATAAAGGCATCTTCTTACATCAGACGAAGTATGTTGCTGATATCCTTAAGCGCTTTCAGGTAGATACAGAGAGACCAGCTAAGACTCCGTTGTCGGTTAATCATGGGATTTCACCAGATAAGGAGGGTGCTCCAGTGGACCCTACTTTGTACAGGGCTATCATAGGTTCTCTAATGTACCTAACTGCTTCTAGACCAGATATAATGTTTGCGGTGTGCCTGTGTGCTCGTTATCAGGCAAACCCTAATGTTCATCATATGTTAGTGGTCAAGAAGATTCTGAGGTATCTAAAAGATACTCCCAGCTTAGGGTTATGGTATCCGTGTGAGGATGGTTTTGATCTCACAGCGTACAGTGATTCAGACTATGGAGGTTGCAAGAAAGATTTCAAGTCAACATCAGGAGGGTGTCAATTTCTTGGTAGCAAACTAGTAACCTGGCAGTGTAAGAAGCAGACAGCAGTGGCTCAGTCCACTTGTGAAGCAGAATATATTGCCGCGGCCAGCTGTACATCACAGGTTATCTGGATACAACAGCAACTACGTGACTATGGTTTGAAAATCTCTAACACTCCTATTTATGTTGATAATACTGCTGCCATAGCTGTCACTAAGAATCCCGTAAATCACTCTAAAACGAAACATATAGGGATTAAATACCATTTCATTAGAGATTGCTATGAGAAAAAGTTAATTGATGTAGTGCAAATTGACACTACAGCCCAAAGGGCTGATCTCTTCACAAAAGCTTTTGATAAACCACGTTTTGAATTTCTATTAAATGAGATAGGTGTTAAGTTGCTTCAAGATGTAGTTCCTGAAACTGAAATTCCTGAAACTGAGGTACCTGACACAGAGGAATCTAAGCCTGAGACTGAGTTGTGAATGGTTAGAAACTGCTTGTAGAGTTTGAATAGTTTTGCATGATAGCTTCTAGATCATTTGCATTTTTCGTTTGCATGATAGATTAGTTTTTACTGAAATTTGCATGTTTGCTTATGTTTTTAGATAGTTTTATGCTTTTGTACAGAGAAAATCAAAAAGCCATAAAAATTGAAAAACCAGAAAAACAAATAAAAATTAGAAAAATAGAAAATCCATAAAAAGTGAAAAATCAGAAAATGAGTTGCTTGTTATGTTTGTGGGGAAGTGATTGCAATACTGAACTGACATGTAAGTTGTGAAAAACAAGTAATACAGGATGATTGATAATATGTTGGTAAACTTTATTGATCTAATTCTAGATAGAGATGATCACACTAATAACGCGTAAATATCATGATGAGGAAATCGTGGAAAGGTTTACAGCGGTTGAGGGTAGTCACCTACTTATCACTGAATATGTACCGAGAAATGATTGAACAGAAACTCGACAGACGGTTGAGGTCTCCCCTACTACGATTTATACTCGGTAGCAAAAGGATAATTTTGTGAGTCCCCAAGGTGAGCATATTTTGTCTAGGATGCATACTTGTTTCTATTTACCTTTATTACTTGGACCGAAATCCAACAACATACATATCGGGTACCCAAAGGGAGGTGTTTTCTCTAAAAGGGTTGAGAAGTGCAGTTTTGTATCACAGACACAGAATGATTTTTAAAAGGCAACATCATCGGGTTCTAGATTTCCACATACGAAGATTGGTTTTCCGTGCAGTTATAACAAATGTCAAAGACAGTGGTGCGTCATCATCATGTTTAGTTGTAATCATTTATTTATTTATTTTGTTTATGTATTGTAAGGAGAAAATGCAACATCAGAAAATCCAAAAAAAAAAAAAAAAAAAAAATGCAAGTTATGGATTGCTTATGTTTATTTATGTATTTATTTCAATTTGTAAATAACATGATGCACTACATAGCTGCAAGAGAATCATGGATCAAGAATTGAACAGAGTTTCAGAGATTTCTCGGTTATCAATGTTTGAGACAACATACATTCCAATCGGAGACTTATTTGAACGATTTCGTTATCTACATCCAAGGGGGAGAATTTATCAGATCATCAGATATAGAGAACTTAAATCATTTAGTTCACATCTCAATTAGTGAACTTTACATCTTTTGTCTGTGATATGGGATTGTGCCTATTGACCTTGATAGAGGGAATATCTTCTGGAAGGTATCTTAGCGTTCCATCACTCAAATATTTATATCACTTCCATCCATCCAACACCATACATCATACTATTTCCGTTTAAGTATGGGGTTTATAGCGGCCGGTATGCGTCCTTAACAGAGTATGCAATAAATTTGAGATTAACAATGTTATCTGAAACGAAAGGTATAAGTTTAAGGTAGAAGCCAAAGGCTGACAGGGTTGCTAGAAACATCGTGAGATGGTTATGTTCAATAGAATCGAAAGTACATTGATGTGATAAGAGGACAGCGTCAACAGGTTTGTGCTCAATTGTTCTACCCGAGAAATCGTGCGATCTCAAACGAGGACTGACTTTGTGATGTAAATCTGACATTGAAAAATGTTAAAGTAATTAATCTAACGTGATCATCGAAGTCTAGGGTGAAAGTTGATGAATGTTTATTGATATATTTGAAGGTTGTTCTGTATATGCTATAATGAATAAGTTCGTGAATGAACTATGGAATAACATGTCAATATAGTTCAGTTCTGATCCCCGAATCAAAAGGATTCAATCAATTTTATATGCCAACTCACAAAAGATATGTTATTCTTCTGGAAGTGTGACTGATGATAAGCAGTATTATTTGTTCCTATGCTGATAACATCATGAATTTGTTAATGTTAATGCTTTATGAAACTGATGTTAAAGGTTTATTATCCGCAGATCTAAAAGGTTAAATGTTACTGATTATATCTGTTATTATATTGCTGATCATGATACACTTGATCTTGTACAGTTATTTGCTTTGTGTATTTGCATGAGCATGCATTTCTGAATTAGTTTGCATTCATGTGTTAGTTGCATGTGCATTTATATTTCATCTTTTAAGTCCACAACTCAGTTCTGGGTAAGGTTTACTGTGAAAGGAACCTTAGGTTTCTTATTGTTTTGAATATAAGTTGTTTTGAGATTAAAGGAACAAAGCGTGATGTTTTTTATTGTGGAGATCAGTCCCAGGGGGAGTTAGTGTAAATGGGTAAAAGTCTGATATTGAAAAGTGTTAAGTTTTAAAAGTTTTCAAATGTCAGACCACCGGTCGACAGTCCTTACATCCGGCCGGTGGACTCAGACCCTCGCCCGAGTGTCAAGACCATCGGGCCGACGGACTTGACCATCGACCGATGGTCACTGACAGGGTATAAAAGGACCCAGCGACGAATGGGTCAGTCACTCTGGCCAAAATTGTGTGATTTTACCCTAATTTTCTGAAGTTAAGGAGAAAGGTTTTGATCCAGTTTTTATTATTCATCTTTTCTTTGTGATCTTAGCGCCGTAAACAAGGTAACATAACTCTTAATCGTTTGTTTGTAATCGATGATTTAGTGTTCGAAGTATAAACTTTAAATCGGATGAGTTTTATTTGAGATCTGTTGAAATTGATGTTTGATGTATGATAAACGGCCCCTTTAGCATCTATTATAACAGGAATTTGAACTAGAAACGTCAAATCGGACGATTTGATCAATTTCGAGTCACAGATCTGATGAACTACCTCCGGCCGAGGGTCTCTGACCATCGACCGATGGTGTCCATCGATCGGCCGGACATCTTGTCTCTCGGCCGAAGGTCGTTATTTGACCAGTGTGTGTATGTGGTTAGACCATCTGCCGTAGGTCTAGACCATCGGACCGATGGTCTCCACCATCGACCGATGGTCATTCTGTTGGACCGATGGTAGATTATTTTGATTAATTTTCATTGAATGATTGGTCTCTGATAATTTCTGTGATGCCCATCTAATGCTAGTGTTTGTAGTTTGTATTAGAATGTCAGGTGGCTCATTTGTTGGTCAATGGATGTTCAACATCGACCGTAGGAGAATCCTAGCTAGATATCGACCAATCTTAGTAGAACAAAAGGTCATTGCGACTCGACAGACTTATAGTCCTTGGGAACAGATTGGGTGTCAGGCTTTCATAGATATTGGGGATTATTACTGTCCTGCTCTACTTAGAGAATTTTACGCCAATGTTGCTTTAGAGGATGGTAAGAAGAAGTTTGTACACTCGGGTCTATTTAATCAACAGTATAGGTGGACTTTAGAGGAATTCTCAAACCTGTTAAACGTTCCTCATACTGGGGTTAAGATACTGTACCCTAGCAAAGATATCAGAAAGATTCCCAGTAGATTCAGATTGTCAGATGTTATTGTTAGGATATGCAAGCCAGAGAAGGTAGTGTATACTGGTAGAGTTGAGGTTAGTGATGAAGATATCTTGCCACAATATGAGATACATTTGAGAATCATCAAAAGAAATGTGACTTTTAGGAGAGAAGGAGATCATTTGCTGTCTGGTACTGAAGTCTTGTTTCTATATTGCCTACTAGAGGGTATTCAAGTGAATGTGGGACACTTTCTCATTCATGTGATGAAAGATTTTCTTGAATCAGAAGAACCATTCCCATATGCAGCTTTACTGTATAAATTGTTTGAGAAACTTGGTGTGATTCAACATGAAGAAAAGTTAGTGCCAGAGGATCCCATAATGGGATGATTGATTCTGATGTTATGTTTATGTTTGATTATTTTCAGATTATTGTGTAATTTGATAATGCTAGCCTGTTAGCATTGATACGGTATCTTATGTCTGTAATGATCTAACTTTGAACATGTGATTATGTAACCGTGATCGTATTAATGTGATATGTTCTGTGATGATAAATCAGTGATACTTAATTACTCATGAATTTAACGCTGATTAAGAATTGTGTTTGCAGTTTTTGTTAATCATGTCAGGTGCACAAATGGATCAAGAACAAGCTGTCCACAGTTCTGAGACTGAATCATCAGGGGGACCCACATCTGCTAGTCTTCCAGGGTTGAAGGCGAGCCCTAACTCTAATCTGATGGCGTGTCTAAATGACAAAGGTCCAAATGCTAGCAAGTACAAGACTGTGATTGAATTTTTGAAACGTTCAAGGATATTTGCTGCGGTGTCAATGCCATGTACTGCTTACTATTCTCATCAGAGAGAATTCTGGGCTAACGCTAGAGTGGAAACTGTTGATAATAAGCCTGTGATAGTAAGTCGAGTATGTGATCAAGAGGTTAAGATATCTGAGTATACTATTCGGAACACGTTTTTGTTTGAGGATGATGAGAAAATGCCCAAGAGACTGTCGAAGACTAAGATTACTGGATGTGTGCTGAGATGTGAGTATGCTGGTGATATTACACGTGCTACGATCAAAAGAAGCGGATTTACTCCACCGTACAGATATCTGTCTTTAGTGATTGTTAAGTGTTTGAGTACGTTACAAGGCGGATTTGATGAGCTGAGTGAGATTTATCAGGGAATGTTTGCTGCCTTGATTCTGAAAGCTGATTTCAATTTTTCGGGTGTTATCTTTGATCTGTTGATGGAGAATGTTACGAGCCTACAATACTTGATTTATCCGAGGTTCCTGCAGATAATGATTAATGCTCAAACTGTGGATCTACCGAGATCAAAGAAGGACGTCATCAAGCTGAAACATATGACTGATCTTACGTTTAATCGATTAAATCAGAAGAAGAGTGCTAGTGATGGAAAGCTGGTGTGTCATCTTGTGAGGGAAGATTATCAATGTCCACCAGGCAAGAAGTGGAGGAATGAGAACAGTCTATCTGGTCATGAGCCTGATTTTGAGCTAGCAAACAGTGATGAAGAGGTTGATCAGCCGATGAATACTCAGGGTACAGGTGGTTCTGGTACTGGAGGGGGAGCTCAAGCATTCTATTGTTTATGATGATTTAGAGGAGGGGGAGATCCCTCACAACTTCACCAGAGCTGAGCTGGACGAGCTGGTGCGTCTAGAGCAAGAAGAAGCTAAAGCTGCTGACGCACAGTCCGATGATCCTCCATCAGAGGATGATTCTTTTGGCCCTGAGATTTCTAAGGATATCGATGATGGGGAAGTTGATGGTTTAATGGAAGATGTTACTTTTGAAGAATATCCTACGTATATGAATGATAGGAATGAAGATCTTCCTGGTTTTGAGGAGTTGTTTAGAACAGATGACGAAGTTTTGAATCGAAGGTGTAAAGAGAAAGAGAGAACTGAGGTTTTGCCTGAAGGGTTCTTACCAGTCAAGTATAATGATGAGGTTGCTGCGAAGTTAGAAGCTGACTGGTGTGATATCTTGAGGATTCGAAAGTATTGTGAAAAACCGAAGCTTGAGCCAAAGTATTTGAAGATGATAAATTTGAGGAAAGGTGCGAAAGGAAGGATCTTGGCCTGGGCATACATTGGAGAATTCAACATGTTTGCAATTAAACGAGAGTTTGGAGTTGACTACATCAAACATGGTCATGAGTTCAAGTCACTGCCGTATTTTTAGCTTATGCAGATTGCCAGGTTAAAGATGTTGTATTGTGGAATGAACGATCGCTCATCATTGTTGGTTAAGAAAATTCGAATCGCGTACAATTCGAATAACTGGAAGGATTTTAGACCACAGTATCCGAGGATTAAGTACACGGTTGATCCTATTAGTGGAGTATCTCGACAAATTTTGAAGTATAAGCCGGCAAAGACTATGAAGAAGGTTCCGTTAAGAAAATTGCCGCAGAATTGGAGTCAGAGATTTCGTTGGTGGTTTTATGATGATCGTTCTGAGGAAGCTGTGATTGTTTTAGATAAGCTGAAGGAAGATGATATCGATTGTATTCGTGTGTTGGATCCGATCTGGTTAAGGAACTGTACCGAAGCTGATATTTTTACTTTGTACTATAACCGTATGCTTTATCGTCATGAAAACAGGGTACAGGCTGAACAGTATGTTAAAGTGGCTAAGCTGTGCTACTTGAACAACATGGTGATCGATCCGTATGATGACTGAAGTCTTATGGAATAGAACTAGGTCTTAGGGGGAGTTTGTTGGTGCATAAATCCCGAGTTCTATTACGTTTATTGTTCTATTTGTTATGTACTTGATATTTCAGTCATATATGTACGTGGACACTTATACTTTGTGTTTATGATACTTAGTATAATGTCGTGAATAGGTCAAGTAGTCGGTTGACTGCTCAAGACCATCGACCGATGGTAGGGACCATCGGTCGAGGGACTGTCACCATCGGCCGAAGGTCCTAGACCACCGGCCGATGGTCACTGTATTTAGTATAAATACGGGTTTCGTGGTTTTGTGTTAGGTTACACACCATAAACCCTTAGGCCGTCGTATTACTTGCTGCTAATCGTCCCAAAACCCTTACCAACCGAATACACAGTCTTAGGCATCAATTCTATCAATTATTCATTGGTTAATTTGATCCCGTTAGTCTAATACGTATTCGACTCATTCTAATTAGTGTTTCCGCCATTAATCTAGATACAACGTTTGATCTAAGGTCCGAATTACATCTTCAAGATCAATTGCCATAAACTTGGGGTTTCTTGAAATAGCTTACTAAGAGGATAACTAAGTTTTACCGTCAACACCTTACAACTTACAAGTGCCTTAAAAAATATTGCTTCGATTTTAAACTGAAAAAGATGGTTGTCAAAGTGTGAAGCATACACTTTCTCATTCTTGTAGGGACCAGATCTTGTAGCTGCTATGGTTAAGACCATAGATAATGCGGTGGCATCCGCCTCTATGCCGCCACAAATGCCGGAAATGGGCGTTTGTGTGCGTTTGTACGGCGGCGTTTGTCGCCGGATCACGCAGAAGGAAGAGGGCGTGAGGTTGAGGGAGAAGAGTGGCAATCCAACACGTGGCTTCAACAGTTATATTATCTATTTTGATTTTACTTTTTGAGTGTATTTTGATTTAATTTTGTTGTGATTTTATTTGATGAAGAAAATGTTTAAAAAAGAAGAAGAAGAAGAAACAAAAGATAGATCTAGATGTGATGTGCTGTTCGATGAAGAAGATAAAAGAAAATAATTTACAGTTTCTATCCCTTGATTTTGCATGCATTTATTATTTAAACCTTAAACTTGAAAAAAATTGAAAAATACAACATAAATATTAAATATATTTAACTATATACTAATTGCCGTAACTAACCTAACAATCCCACTAGCCAGGAGCTACAGTATAACAGTATCACATTGGCGGCTTTTTTTCCTTCTTCTTCTTCCAGCCTTCCAGAGCTTTCTTCCTCCATCATCCACCCCAGCGACGGCCACCCCAGCGACCGCCATCATCGCCGCCACCATCAACACCAACCCACAAATCCGATTGCAATGTTACGAACCACCACTTACGGGAAACAATTGCGTGAATTTGTGGCTACATCGACTGCTTTTCTTGGCCGGATTATGCTCCCAGGTTAGCTTTATTATTGATTTCATTTTTCATTGTTTCCATTTCTGTGTTTGTTTATGTTGCAACTGAAGACAACATTATGAATGACAGATAATGCATATCAACTGTTCGATGATATTTACAACATAAATATTAAATATATATCTATCTATTCTATGTAAATATTATACTCCGTAATAACTTAACAAAAACATATTTTAATTTGATTATTAACTCTATTTTATGTTTTATGTTTTATTATTTAATTAAATAAAAAACAAATAAAAAAAGTAAAAAGAAAAATTAAAATTAAATGTCACGTCACTGTCATCCTATGACAAAAGCCCCCCATAACAACTCCCCCCTAAAATGGCATGGTCCAGTCACTGACTTGCCCTAAAAAGTGCACCTCTTTCACTCCACGTAGGTGTCACCATTATCCGTGGTCTAAGTCAGCCCGATCCTTGGTAGGGACCCAGATCTTGTAGCTGCTCTAGTTAAGTCATGTCAGCAACGTGGTACACAAACACAAATGAGAACACATGTTCTTATTGACCTTTTCAAACCACCTTAATGTAGTTGCAGATATCTAAAATCTGAGATAAGAACGCCGGTATGGGCAAACGTTTTGTTAAGAAAATGAGTAGGAACTGGGTATGGAAAAATGAGGTGATTGAAAGTTGGGTTGCTAAAGCGGAAGCCCCTTTAAATATAATACATGACACTTTAATCACTAAAATTTATCTTTCGTAATTTGACGCATTAAGCCTTCTGAGTTCACACATGGAATATTCTAGTTTTGTGCATCGCGATTCACGAATGTCGTGACATCTATGTTAGCACATACTATTAGCTCATATATTTATAGTCCATGTATTGTATTTATCGGGCTTAGCCTATTTATATTAGTTAGGGTTTTAGCCTTATAATAGCATGTATGCACGTTCGATTTCAATCGAGCAATAATAATAATCATATTACAATTGTTTACATGGTATCAGACGCCTACCCTCTTAAAAAACCCTAAACCCATCAATACCTCCCTTTTTATGCTATTGCTATCGATCAAGAAAAAAAGAAAAAGAAAAGAGGCACATGGCATTCACTGTAACGACCATGAATTTTCCGACTTATATTATTAATATTTATTATTAATACTTGCGTTGTACTAAATGTATTCTTATACATTTTACTTGTTACCGTAATTGACATTTCAATGTCCCGACTCATCTTTTCGACACGTGCTTTTCACGAATAATATTTCGAATATTATTTACGTTCATAATTAATTATTATTAATTATTCTTAATTAACTAATGTAAATATTTAATTACTTGGGCTTGTTACTAAGTTGTTGCATACTTATACATGGGCTTATATTAATGGACTTGGACTACAAAGCCCACCCTACAATTCTTAATGGACTAATTAGTGAGCCCATTATTGCTAGTGATTTATTAAGGTTAAACAAGATTAATTAGTTAAGTGAGGAGACAAAGATGTTGCAAGCATGCATGACCACCTTTCCCATGTATTTGGCTTTACACTCTTCCTAGCATACACCACTCTCTCATGCATGAAAGTTGAACCTTGACTTCCCCATTTGGAGCCTAAAGGCCGACGGTTTTTAGGCTTGGGAGGGAGGTTCAATTTTTCTTTTTTTTTGTTACATATATGCATGTGTAAACTCCATTCCACACACACATCATACTTACACTTTCTTTTCTCTAGACTTTTTCTCTCTAACTTGTAAGTAAAACCTTTCTTTTTTCTTCTTCTTCCTTCCTTTAAAACCGCCAAGTTTCATCATCATCATACTTGTTTGTGTTTGTTGTTAAAGATCAAGCTTTATAGTTTGTATCTTCATGTAATCTTGCTTCTTCCATCCTTTGTTTGATGAGGAACCAAGAACAAGGATCTAAGCTTGTTAGCTTATGGTTCTACACTTGAAATATTATAAAGATCTAAAGTTCATAAGCTTTAAGATCTTACTTGTGTTCATGTTTAGTAAACTTAAGGTTTATTTTCTTAAGATCCAAGCTTTGGCTTGAATCTTCTTAAGTATGAAACAAACATGAACTTGTTACTTGTAACTTTAGTTTATTTCTTTATTTTTTTGTTTTAAATTTGTGATTGTATAATATTGGTCAAGTATTACTAGTTAAACTTGATCTCATTTTTCTTGAAACTAAAGTTTAAACTTTGTAAGTTCAAGAACATGGAAGTTAAACTTTCTAGTTATAACTTTAAACACTTATGTTGGATCTAAGTTTCTATAGCTTATGGTCTTCCAAATTTTGTCTAAAACAAAAGCTTATAAGCTTATATACATTTTACAAGATAAAAATCTAAGTTTCATAACTTGTGATTTTATTAAAGTAAAGATCCAAGTTCCATAACTTAGGGTTTAACTTAAGAACACTAGACCTAGACTTTCTAGTCTAGGATCTTCAAGATCTAACTAAGATCTAAGTTCTACAACTTAAGATCTTGTTTATTTAGTTTACATTCAAGTTTATAGCTTAATATTACTATTAGAACTCATGTATGTGTCGGATCTAAGATCTTGATGTAACTTTGGTTCATCAACCTTCATACAACCCTTAAATGAGTTGTGATATTTATCTTAGACATACATTAGTGTCATGATGGTCAAAATTTGGTTAAGGTGATGCAAACACATCAACGAGTTGTACACTTGAAGCTACAAGCATCAAGGATGAGAACCGTGATGAACATCAAGCACCAAGAACCCACCAGAGCACTTTGCTTACTATTTTTGAGGTCTGATCAGTCACCTGGGCTACTGGAAAAGTTGATTTCCAGATTTTTCGGTTCGAGTAGATGACTTTTCATTTAGGACTCTTCTTAATCCGATTTACGGTTTAGGATTTATAGCCTTCCGAAAGTCACTACACCTTTGTAAAGTTGTGCTGAAATTTCTGACCTACTCGTACTTAAACCGTCGCCACGGTCAAATGAATACGATTTTAGTTCTGAAAATTGGTCAGTGGTTGGAGGACTCACATACGGAGCCATAGCCACTGACTACACGTCTTTTCGATTTGTATAGAGGTCGTAGCAGCTGAACGAAATCAGCCTTTGTTTCGATCTCTATTCTTGATTGGAAACTTACTTTACCTTTTACTTATTTTGTTGGTGATGATGATACTTAAGACCTAATTTACATACTTTTAAACCTTTGGGAACGATTTACTGACTTAGTAACTTTTGACTTAGGTTGAGGACCTTTCGGACCAACTACTTGCTTACTTATCTCGTACCGACTTTACTACTTTTCACTGTGAGTTATAGCATCCCTTTTTACTTTAACTATTTTGGGAACTAAGAATACATGCGCTTTTTACATTTTACATACTAGGAACGAGTACTAAAACTTTATATATGTGTGGGTTATACAATGGCATAAACTTTCCCCTTAGCTTGGTAACGTTTAGTCATTGGTTTTTGAACCGGTGAACGCGAATCTTAGATATGGATCCATAGGGTTTGACATCCCCACTCGGGCTAGTAGCGCTAGCATTTAACGGGTGTTTAATACTTTGTAAACTTACGCACTCGCCAAGTGTACTTTTAGGGGGTGTTATTTACGTTAAGTTAGTTACCAAGTGCCCACGGTTGAACATATACTTTTCATACTATTTTGAAATAAGAAATCTCGTGGCCTACCTTACATTGCTGTTACATTTAAATTATAGCTCACCAACATTCGTGTTGACATTTTTAAGCATGTTTTCTCAGGTGCTTAGAGGTTTGATGCTTCCGCTGTACTAGTCCTGCTGTGTAGACTCCCGCTGCTTTTATTAGAGATGTCTCTGTATGAAACGTTTACCTTGCATTCACAACTATGTTACTTTTGAACAATGAATTTGTAATGACCTTCGGGTCTCGTACTTATGTCAATTGCTTCTATTCGTAGAAGCTTGCTATCGTTTGTAAAACTTTTGATGTTGGTTATGACGTCACCCCTTCTTATGAATGCAAACTTATTTTAAAACAGCATATAGTGTTTGACCTTGTAATGATCCTGTTGTTGATGATCCGTACACGTTAATTTTGTACTGGGCATCACATTTGGTATCAGAGCATTGGTTGTAGGGAATTAGGTTGCATTAGTGAGTCTAGACTGGATCGAGTAGGATTCACTAATAGGACTAATCTACAACTTGCTAGTTTACTTGTTTCTGCAGAACTTGCTGCATGCTGCTGCTTACATTTACTGCTATATGTCATATACTGCTACTTGTTTTCACTACTGCATGCTACTATCTGCTTTCGATTGCATGATACTTCTGTAGGATTTGTTATTATTTCCATGCTATTTACTGCTAGATGATCTGGACTGTCGTAGTTACTTTTCCTAATACGTGTTTGCTATATGACTTACTGACATGGAAAAAGTTATTTTTCTTTGTTCAGATGTCGGATATCCCTCCCATCATCATTGACTTGGTGAGCGACTCAGATTCATCTGCCGCCTCGCCTGCTATTACCGCTGACTCACAGATCCCGTCATCACTACCCTTCAGTGACTCTGGTGATTCATCCTCTGGGGACAGTACCCACGCATTTGACCTGATGATCATCTCCGACGGAGACGAGGACCCAGAGGAGATTCCAGCTCCACCTAGCTCAGGACCCCCGGAGCACAGCACCATTCCGGTGGTGCTGTGATTCCTGGAGAAAATAGGGACGGTCCTTTCCGTAATGAGCATGGACATTGGGCTAGACGCCTTCCTGATGGACGTGTCGTGCCGATCCTTCCTGGCAGATACCGACTTATGACTACCGACCGAGCACATCCGCCTTCAGATGATTCAGACGACTCATCATCCGATAACTCCAGCGAGGAGGATTTCGACGAGGACCCTGAGGAGATTTTCATGACCCGTCCTAATCCATCTGGACGAATACATTACATTTGGTTACATCGCGAGGTACTTGACATCTATATGATACATTTTACAAACATTGCATTCGTTTTATAAAAGACATACGTTTATCACATCGAAAGTTGACAGGCATGCATACCATTTCATAATATCTAACTATAAATGATCTAATCTGTCATTTACTTAATCATAATCTTTATTGAACTCAATGACTTGAATGCAATGTCTTTTGAAATATGCCATGAATGACTCCAAGTAATATCTCTAAAATGAGCAAATGCACAGCGAAAGATTTCTTTCATACCTGAGAATAAACATGCTTTCAAGTGTCAACCAAAAGGTTGGTGAGTTCATTAGTTTATCATGAACGATCATTTTCATCATTTTAATAGACCACAAGATTTTCATTTCTCATAAATACACATCTCATATCAGGCATTTCGCAAACTACATAGAGATAAAAATCATTCATATGGATTGAACACCTGGTAACCGACGTTAACTTAATGCATAGAATATCCCCAAAACAGAACCTCTCGTCTGTATAATAATCTCAAAGTACTAAAACATTCGTACCCCGAATTAGACTTGTCAAGGTCCATAGATATATCTTTAGGATTCGCGTCAATCAGGGGCCATTTCCCTAAATTCTTAGGTTACCAGACTTGAAGGGCGATATTCGGTTTAATAATCCAACCATAGAATGTAATTTTAAGTACTTGTGTCTATTTCGTAAAGCAGTTGTAAAAGCAGCGCATGTATTTTCAGTCTCAAAAATATATATTGCAAAAGCATTTAAAAGGGGAGCAAATGAAACTCACCTAATGTATTTTGTAGTAAAAATACATATGACTATATTGAACAATGCAGGGTTGGCCTCGAATTCACGAACCTATATCAGGTATATATATATTAACACATATAATTGAAGTCGAATAATAATAATGATAATAATAATAATAATAATAATAATAATAATAATAATAATAATAATAATAATAATAATAATAATAATAATAATAATAATAATAATAATAATAATAATAATAATAATAATAATAATAATAAATATAATAATAATAAAACAATATTAAAAATAATAACCAAAATGATAATTTTATTAAAAACGGTAGTTTTGATAATAATAATAATAATAATAATAATACTTATATTAAACATACTAATAATAATAATAATAATAATAATAATAATAATAATAATAATAATAATAATAATAATAATAATAATAATAATAATAATAATAATAATAATAATAATAATAATAAAAGTAATAATAATAACCACCTTTCAAGAAAAACAAAGTTCCAAAAATAGAAGTCTATGCCCGGGCTCGAACCCGAGACCTCTCATTTCCCGACATCACCCTCTAACCATTAATCTGTTTCTATTTTTCTGAAATAACTATTCTCCTAAACTTATTTAACTTGCAATCGTACATCATCGTTAATCATTAAGCATCATCATCATGCTTCGTGATTTTCATCATCAACATACATATTATCATCATCATCCGTGTCATCAACATCGTGATCTTTTAACATCATAATCATTATCATCTATAACCATCGTGTCAT
This sequence comes from Rutidosis leptorrhynchoides, assembly GCF_046630445.1. Classification (NCBI taxonomy): domain Eukaryota; kingdom Viridiplantae; phylum Streptophyta; class Magnoliopsida; order Asterales; family Asteraceae; genus Rutidosis; species Rutidosis leptorrhynchoides. The sequence goes on from NC_092343.1 coordinate 79,933,274, forward strand.
CCATCATCTTTATGATCACTCACGATCACATCATCATGTTCATAACATCATGGTTTCATCTCTTTCATTTCATTATCACCATTATGTAACTCGTTTATCATTTCTTAATTATCATCATCTCATAACCTAAACATATGATAACGATCATCATCGACTTCCATCGACTTCACATCATCATGTTCTTCCCATCGTCTTCATCATATCATAATCATCGTCACTCAACATTCACCAACATCATCGTTATCATAATCATCCACATCATTATCATTATCGATGTAATAACATGATTATAATCATCTTTAATATCATATGTCATCTTATCCCCATACGTCATCACATCATCATTACCTTCGGGTATTAACAGAACATAAGATGTTTTCTTATGGGTTATTGTTATAGAATAGGCACATCAATGGTTTTTCAAACCCATTTATCTCGGCCCAATATGTATCTAACTAAAAGGATTACAGCCTGCATATGTCACAAGATCCATAGTAGGTGAATCAGGATTTTTAAAATAGCTGTAAAGTTATTTTAGGTGGGGCTTGATTAAAATAAAATAGCATAAGGAGCCGTTTAAAGAAATTTGTTGGATTTAGAATCCTATACTTCCCCACGTCACCATCCCTTTAACAATATTATATCAGGAGTATACCTGCTGTAAAAGGAGGAGACTGCCACTTTATTATATTTGTGTGATACCCACTTGCTCCATATCATCTTTATCAATTTTAAAATGGAGTAGCAAAAGCATAGGAGTAGCTGCACAGTGGACAATTGTAGTAGTAGCTGCAAGTGTGTTTTGATGTTATTCGATGATGGTTTATAGTGGTGGTTTGAGTTGTAAAACATAAAGTGAGCATCAATGATAAGGTTAGTAATAGCAGCTAACGTAACGGTTTGTGATGGTTTGTGGGTTTGATGTTAACGATAGAGAACAGAAATATTATAGCAGCAGCTAGCATTGATAATCATCATCTTTTATGTTATTCGTTCATCATCGTTCTCATCTTCTCCGTTCACTTAGACGGTAGTAGAAGCACAATATAGTAGCAGCAGGTACTGCAGTCGATTAGGAACAGAAAACAGAAGTTGGAATAGCACGATATAGCAGCAACAGTCACGAAGAGAGTTGCAGGTGTGGTTTAAGTGGTTTAAAAATGGGTTTGTTGGTTGACGAAACATGAACTAGGTGACGGCAATAATTATTGTAGCAATGGTTTTGGTTCGTTTGAGCAATCATAATAAAGAAGAATGAGAAGTAAGAGGATAGAAGTGGGTGTTGTTTGGTTTCTCTAATATATGTCTTAAGTATACAGATATATTAGATAGATAGGAATTGATAGATTTAGATAGATAACATGAAGTAATTAGTCGAATACAATAATTAGTGATTGATTGGAACTTTATTAAGATTGTTTTGTAGTGATAATTGGGAGAACTGATTGTGTTAATTAAAATCATCGTGCAATTCATTTAATATATGGACAAATTGATCGACATCTTTTAATCAGAATATAAAATAATTAAATAAAATATAAATTAAATTATGAAAGAAACAGGTTCGTACGAATTGAGATTGATGTGTAACAACTTTGAGGTATAAACAAAATTTAACAACAGCTAGAAAGCTACTTGAAACTAATTCGATCCCTTCATCTGTTTATTATATAATTAATTAATTCTTTTAATAATTAATAAATATATATAGTAATAATAATAATAATTAATAAAAATTAATAATACTGATGTTAATATTAATAAATGTTAATAATACGAATGAAAGTAATTATAATAATACAACTTATAGTTTAACTTGTAATTAAATTTTATACATTAATATTACATATTAGTAATTATATTTAAATATAATAACATATAATATTTATATCCAATATATATCATAATAATTATTTGTATAAATCATACACATTTATATATAAATTTTATTTTAATAATTAATTTATTATCTGGTATTTCATTATTTTAAATCATTATATATACTTTTGTTTATATTCATATATATATATATATATATATATATATATATATATATATATATATATATATATATATATATATATATATATATATATATATATATATATATATATATATACATTTTTATTTACACCTAATTGTTCGTGAATCGTCGGGAATAGTCAAAGGTCAAATGTTATCAGGAAATAGTTTCAAAATTTTGTAACTCAACATTACAGGCTTTGCTTATCTTGTCGATATCATATAAGATTTAAGTTTAAATTTGGTCGAAAATTTTCGGGTCGTCACAGTACCTACCCGTTAAAGAAATTTCGTCCCAAAATTTGAGTGAGGTGGTCATGGCTAACAATAAAAATGTTTTCATGACGAAAATGAGTTGATAAATAGAGTTTTATCACTATTAAATAATATAGATAGAACAATTCTATTACTCATAGCGTACGAATGAAGCTATCAATAAATAATGAAATGAGATAGACAAGTTTCATCATAACTTTTCACTGGTCATGGTTGAATTCCGGAATTCAAGGGATTCAAAAGAAATCTTGGAAATCTATAAGATCTGATTCTTCGAGATTTAAGGAAATTAGGATCTCTTTAATTAAATACGGTGATCTGCCTCGATTACTCTGTCTGATATTTCCATTATAAATTAAACTCTTCCGTTCCATTATTCTTGCCATTCCTATTCTTTCTATCTTAGTTCATACATCTAAAAAATTGTGAAAATGCTTAATCCAGTTCTAATCCTTGATATTTTCCTAATTATCATTTCTGTCATCCTTCTTTTCAATCTTCCACCAGAAAAATCTGTTTACTTCCACTATTACATTGGGTGATACTATTCTTAATTATACCGTGTCTTTATATTGCTATTCGTATTAATATCTACGAGTTGTAACCTTCGTGTTGTTATTGGGCTTTATATTTTCTCTTATATTTTGGATCTCTTTGCCTTTTTATTCTCTTCTCGACCTCTAGTAAAGCGAGTAATGATCCAGAATTCGTAAGTATGGAAATTCGAATGAACTTAATGTTCTAAACATGAAAGAACGTAATAGCACGATTTTATTTGTCAAGTTATCAGAATCACTGAGAATAGAACTATCAAAAATATACTTTCTTGATATGTTCAGAAGTTAAGCAGAATGAAAGAGTTATGTAACATGGCACATGATGACGTTATGATCTGTGAATCATCATGTCCCATTAGAAACTCAGCATGACTTACTGTAATATAATCACGTTGATCAAGTGTCATTATATTATACTAATTCATGCATCAATTTCTTTACATTTCTCCAGAATTCATTCATAAATTAAACTTAGATTTTACAGAATTTTCCAATATAATGAAACACAGGAAGTACGAAGAGGTATATAATTTCAGACGAGAATATTTATGAAAATATCCTCAGAAATATCGAAGATATTTATGATGATATTTTGGAATTTCCAAGTTTGAAGGTTGATGAAGAAAAAATTTCCGCAAAATTTTAACATGACTTCGAAGCAAGATATTCTCTAAAGATTTCAACGGATCCAGAATTACCTGGATTCTTTGAATATAGGGTATGGTCCTTGCATTTGTCCTTGGTCTCCTTCGTGGTTAGCTCAATCCGTTTTCCAGTTCCAACTTTTCTGAGCTTTTCCAACATACTATTCTTTATCATCAAACTTCCGATGATTAAGGTCATTTATGGTTGTCTACGGTTTCTGCTGCTTCATTCAGTTTTTTCAACATTCAGAGTATTGATTTGTAGACTGAGTGCTTTTCAGAATTTCAGAATGAAAGATCATAATTCTAAGAGATAAATGTTATATGTATACGTATAACTGTTGATGTAGACATGCTGCGAGATTTCAAAATACTGATTGCTAATTCCCAGCAATTGGTATGACAATTATCGTTGCAAGATGCGGATGAGTATATGATAGGTTTTAATGAACAACTATAATAGTTCTTCAGAGAGACTTAAGCCAATGAGTAATGAAGTTACTGGTAAGTTTACTGCTAATGTGGTGGAATATAAACGGTTCTCCGGTAACGATGATGAAAGGCAACCTTATATATCAAGGTTATAATAAGGCTAATCCGAATGAAAGTCAAAGTTGACTTGCTGGAGCCGTGACAAAATTGCTTACTTTGGAAAAGAATTGCAAAGTGATTTTCAGTAATAACAACGCCAAAGGAGCTAATACAGATACGTGTTAAACGGTTACTCAAGTTCTGAGTGTTTTCAAGTGCATAACTATATGCATCAATCTCTTCTTACGTAGATGAAGTGCGGTTGGTTCATTCTCTCGATTGAGGTGTTCTCGAGAATCATGAAAGGTTTGAACGCAGATTGTAATCGTCAAGATACAAATGAGGTTTAAGATGAAATCAAGTGGCAAACTTGAAGAAATGTTTAGTTTCATATGTTATACTCAATATTTTAATTCATTTTAATTGTCCATTGTTGGTAGTCCACAGTTAGGAGTCCACAATTAGTAGTTCAACAATTCATATATAGTTTAATATATAATATTTGAATTAATTAATACGTGTCGTAACCCGTTATATACATGTCTCAGACTCGATCACAACTCAAAGTATATATATTATTATAGAATTAACCTTAACCCTGTATAGCTAACTCTCGCATAACTGCATATAGAGTGTCTATGGTTATTCCAAATAATATATATAGATGCGTCGATATGATATGTCAAAACCTTGTATACGTGTCCCGATATTTAAAGTGCGTAAAATAAATAACAGAAATTAAATGACGATAAATAAAATTGCGATAATTAAATTGCGATAAATAAACTGCGATAAATAAAATGTAATCAGTTAGCTAGGAACAGTTAGCTGGAAACAGTTAGCGTGGATTCTTAACAAAATTTCTCACAGTTAATTCGTTTGTTTCTAACAAATTTTATTTTGTCCAATGTTTTCTTCATTATGCCACTTGTTGGATTCTGATATATCAAAATTCAAATATGAAATTGAATGAAAATGGTTATTTTGCGGTGAGCGGATACGTATATCGGTGATTGTAAATAGGATAGTAAATGACTGTTGAATTAGATTTGAAAGAATGTACAGTGTACTTATTAATGTGAAATCTAAATATTCCTCGGGTATTACCTACCCGTTAAAATATTTTTACCATTAACAGTTTGTACGAAAGAATTTTTAATTACAATCTTTATGAAAATATATATATACATATATATTTTCTTCAGATATAATTATGGATTTAATGAGTTAATGTGATATTAATCTCATTTTGGTTTTCGGTTTGAGCTAGAATAAGTAATCTCTAAAACTTTTAGAAACCACATATTCTTCACAGAATATATCTTCAATGAAGTTATGAATTAATACTTCATTGTCCATTGTTGTTTGTACTCCTTGGTATCTATGGTGCGTATGATGTTGATGTTCGTGGGACAGATTGTGAGATTGAGGATTGGGATGCGGATGTTGTTGTTGGTGGTACTGGTATTGTTGGTGCTGACACTGATGGTATCGTTGATGCTGGTGATACTGTTGATGCCGATTATACTGCTGGTGCTTGTAAGTTGTGCACCATATTCTCCAAATTGATTACTCGAGCGCGAAGTTCGTTAACTTCTTCTATTACTCCAGGATGATTGTCAGTCGGAACGAGTGGATCAATAAGGTTTAGAATTTTAGATAGAATATAATCGTGGTGAGATACTCTAGAAATGAGTGTGGAAATGGTGTTTCGAATGGGTTCGCCGGTAAGTACTTCAGGTTCTTTGCCAAGAGGGGAATGTGGTGGATGGAAAGGGCCGCCTTCTTCGCGTGTCCATCGATTAAGTTAACTACGAACCCATTAAATGAATTGGGGATGGCTGATTGGTTGATTCATTCTGGTTACACTGTCTTCGGAGCTTCAGTCGAAATCCATATCGGAATAGCTGTCAGAATCCGAGGTATTCGAACTGGTTGAGGGATCCATTTCGTACGATCAGATGGAGGATTTTCAATATGAATTAGATTATAGGATGTAGATTAGTATCCTGCAATACATAATTTACATATGCAAATATAATACTAAAATCCCATAAGTTACGGAGGAATCTACGGAAGCTGTCAGGCAAAGTCTACAGTAACAGATACGCTAAGATATGAATTACCAGATACGCTAAGATATGAATTTTTGTCTATACACTATCGATGCTCTAAATGCAGTAAGACGTGTCTAGACTAAGAATGATAAGCAAGTGATTCTCTAAGAATGATAAGCAGGTAATTTTTGGCACGAAATGATAAGCAAAACTTTTGACATGCAGACACGGTCGAAGTCCAGACTCACTAATGCATCTAAACAACTATCAGTTAGACACACTAATGCAAGACCTGGTTCGCTAAGACCACCGCTCTAATACCAACTTTCATGACCCGTCCTAATCCATCTGGACAAATACATTACATTTGGTTACATCGCGAGGTACTTGACCTCTATATGATACATTTTACAAACATTGCATTCGTTTTATAAAAGACATACGTTTATCACATCAAAAGTTGATAGGCATGCATACCATTTCATAATATCCAACTATAAATGATCTAATCTGTCATTTACTTAATCATAATCTTTATTAAACTCAATGACTTGAATGCAACGTCTTTTGAAATATGCCATGAATGACTCCAAGTAATATCTCTAAAATGAGCAAATGCACAGCGGAAGATTTCTTTCATACCTGAGAATAAACATGCTTTCAAGTGTCAACCAAAAGGTTGGTGAGTTCATTAGTTTATCATAAATGATCATTTTCATCATTTTAATAGACCACAAGATTTTCATTTCTCATAAATACACATCTCATATCAGGCATTTCGCAAACTACATAGAGATAAAAATCATTCATATGGATTGAACACCTGGTAACCGACGTTAACTTAATGCATAGAATATCCCCAAAACAGAACCTCTCGTCTGTATAATAATCTCGAAGTACTAAAGCATTCGTACCCCGAATGGGACTTGTCAAGGTCCATAAATCTATCTTTAGGATTCGCGTCAATCAGGGGCCATTTCCCTAAATTCTTAGGTTACCATACTTGAAGGGCGATATTCGGTTTAATAATCCAACCATAGAATGTAATTTTAAGTACTTGTGTCTATTTCGTAAAGCAGTTGTAAAAGCAGCGCATGTATTCTCAGTCCCAAAAATATATATTGCAAAAGCATTTAAAAAGGGAGCAAATGAAACTCACCTAATGTATTTTGTAGTAAAAATACATATGACTATATTGAACAATGCAGGGTTGGCATCAGATTCACGAACCTATATCAAGTATATATATATATATATATTAACACATATAATTGAAGTCGAATAAATTTATTTATTATTATTATTATAGCTGTTATTTTAGTAATTCGTGTGTTTCATTATTAACTCAAATATATTTATTTTATATACTTTAAATAAATAATTTATAAAATATAGTTTTATTAGGTATATTTTTATATGACTACTTTTATTGTGATAATAATAATAATATTTATAGTAATATTAATAATAATAATAATAATAATAATAATAATAATAATAATAATACAAAAAATAATAAAAATAAAAATAATAATAATAATAATAATAATAATAAATATAATAATAATAAAACAATATTAAAATAATAACCAAAATGACAATTTTATTAAAAATGGTAGTTTTGATAATAATAATAATAATAATAATACTTATATTAAACATAATAATAATAATAATAATAATAATAATAATAATAATAATAATAATAATAATAATAATAATAATAATAATAATAATAATAATAATAATAATAATAATAATAATAATAATAATAATAATAATAATAAAAGTAATAATAATAACCACCTTTCAAGAAAAACAAAGTTCCAAAAATAGAAGTCTATGCCCGGGCTCGAACCCGAGACCTCTCATTTCCCGACATCACCCTCTAACCATTAATCTGTTTCTATTTTTCTAAAATAACTATTCTCCTAAACTTATTTAACTCGCAATCTTACATCATAGTTAATCATTAAGCATCATCATCATGCTTCGTGATTTTCATCATCAACATACATATTATCATCATCATTCGTGTCTTCAACATCGTGATCTTTTAACATCATAATCATTATCATCTATAACCATCGTGTCATCCATCATCTTTATGATCACTCACGATCACATCATTATGTTCATAACATCATGGTTTCATCTCTTTCATTTCATCATCACCATTATGTAACTCGTTTATCATTTCTTAATTATCATCATCTTATAACCTAAACATATGATAACGATCATCATCGACTTCCATCGACTTCACATCATCATGTTCTTCCCATCGTCTTCATCATATCATAATCATCGTCACTCAACATTCACCAACATCATCGTTATCATAATCGTCCACATCATTATCATTATCGATGTAACAACATGATTATAATCATCTTCAATATCATATGTCATCTTATCCCCATACGTCATCACATCATCATTACCTTCGGGTATTAACAGAACATAAGACGTTTTCTTATGGGTTATTGTTATAGAATCGGCACATCAATGGTTTTTCAAGCCCATTTATCTCGGCCCAATATGTATCTAACTAAAAGGATTACGGCCTGTATATGTCACAAGAACCGTAGTAGGTGAATCAGGATTTTTAAAATAGCTGTAAAGTTATTTTAGGTGGGGCTTGATTCAAATAAAATAGCATAAGGAGCCGTTTAAAGAAATTTGTTGGATTTAGAATCCTATACTTCCCCACGTCACCATCCATTTAACAATATTATATCAGGAGCATACCAGCTGTAAAAGAAGGAGACTGCCACTTTATTATATTTGTGTGATACCCACTTGCTCCATATCATCTTTATCGATTTTAAAATGGAGTAGCAAAAGCATAGGAGTAGCTGCACAGTGGACAATTGTAGTAGTAGCTGCAAGTGTGTTTTAAAGTTATTCGATGATGGTTTATAGTGGTGGTTTGAGTTGTAAAACATAAAGTGAGCATCAATGATAAGGTTAGTAATAGCAGCCAACGTAACAGTTTGTGATGGTTTGTGGGTTTGATGTTAACGATAGAGAACATAAATATTATAGCAGCAGCTAGCATTGATAATCATCATCTTTTATGTTATTCGTTCATCATCGTTCTCATCTTCTCCGTTCACTTAGACAGTAGTAGAAGCACAATATAATAGCAGCAGGTACTGCAGTCGATTAAGAACATAAAACAGAAGTTGGAATAGCATGATATAGCAGCAGCAGTCACGAAGGGAGTTGCAGGTGTGGTTTAAGTGGTTTAAAAATGGGTTTTGTTGGTTGAAGAAACATGAACTAGGTGATGGCAATAATTATTGTAGCAGTGGTTTTGGTTCGTTTGAGCAGTCACAATAAAGAAGAAGGAGAAGTAAGAGGATAGAAGTGGGTGTTGTTTGGTTTCTATAATATATGTCTTAAGTATACAGATATATTAGATAGATAGGAATTGATAGATTTAGATAGATAACAGGAAGTAACTAGTCGAATACAATAATTAGTGATTGATTGGAACTTTATTAAGATTGTTTTGTAGTGATAATTGGGAGAACTGATTGTGTTAATCAAAATCATCGTGCAATTCATTTAATATATGGACAAATTGATCGACATCTTTTAATCAGAATATAAAATAATTAAATAAAATATAAAGTAAATTATGAAAGAAACAGGTGCGTACGAATTGAGATTGATGTGTAACAACTTTCAGGTATAAATAAAATTTAACAACAGCTGGAAAGCTACTTGAAACTAATTCAATCCCTTCATCTATTTATTATATAATTAATTAATTCTTTTAATAATAAATAAATATATATAGTAATAATAATAATAATTAATAAAAATTAATAATACTGATGTTAATATTAATAAATGTTAATAATACTAATGAAAGTTAATAATACAACTTATAGTTTAACTTGTAATTAAATTTTATACATTAATATTACATATTAGTAATTATATTTAAATATAATAAAATATACTATTTATATCTAATATATATCATAATAATTATTTATATAAATCATACACATTTATATATAAATTTTATTTTAATGATCAATTTATTATCTGGTATTTCATTATTTTATATCATTATATATACTTTTGTTTATATTCATATATATATATATATATATATATATATATATATATATATATATATATATATATATATTTATATCCAATATATATCATAATAATTATTTATATAAATCATACACATTTATATATAAATTTTATTTTAATGATCAATCTATTATCTGGTATTTCATTATTTTAAATCATTATATATACTTTTGTTTATATTCATATATATATATATATATATATATATATATATATATATATATATATATATATATATATATATATATATATATATATATATATATATATATATATATATACATACATTTTTATTTTCACCCAATTGTTCGTGACTCGCCGAGAATAGTCAAAGGTCAAATGTTATCAGGAAATAGTTTCAAAATTTTGTAACTCAACATTACAGGCTTTGCTTATCTTGTCGATATCATATAAGATTTAAGTTTAAATTTGGTCAGAAATTTTCGGGTCGTCACAGGAGACGCCCGTGCAGCCGCCCTCTACCCTGCCGAAGAAGCGGTATCATTTCGATGGTACTATTATTCCAGGGGTTAACGGAGGTAGACCATTAGTGGACGCACGCGGACAGTTGGTTAGGGTTACCGCCTGTAAGCGGGTTGTGCCTCACCCTGCCGATCCATTGGTGCGTAAGGCTTCCCGTTATGCACCATCGACTTCTGATGTTGGATCGTCTGCACCACCAGCTCCACCAGCATCATCTGCACCACCAGCTCCACCTGTACCATCTGCACCGCCTGCCCCACCAGCATCCCCCGTCGTCGAGGAACTGACGAGGGAAGTGCATATCCTCCGTGCTCGGGTAACTGAGCTCGAGGACCAGGTGTCCCACATGATGGACATCCTTTACCCACCGTCACCATAGGGCTATTGTATTAGATTTCATTATGTAATCCTGTTTGTAGTTTCATATTTTACTCATGTATTGTACGAAACGTATGCGGATGTATGCAATTTTCTTATTAATGAATGGAACTTAGTGTTGTTTAATTTCTGTACAGTGTTCTAATTACATTACTATATGATGATTTTGTGGTATCTGTATCTAGTTTCATTACTTAATTAGCATGTGTTGTGTTGATTCCATGTTGGTTACCATATACTGTATTATTATTTATTGAATGCTGGATTTCGACTTAAGTCAAAACTTTTGTTCAGAAGAACAATGGCAAACGGAAGAGTTTCACGGGAAATGCCCACTGCGGCACAGATTGAGGAAATGATAACTGCTCGAGTAGCCGAAGCAATTGCGAATGTCAACCCCCATGCTCCACCTGTTAACCAGAACAATCATAACGGGTGCACCTATAAGGAATTTCAAAGCTGCAAGCCCCACAATTTCAGTGGTACTGGGCCAGTTGGACTGACAAGATGGTTTGAGAAATTGGAAGATGTGTTCCGTTTGAGCAACTGCTCAGAAATGAACAAAACTAAGTATGCCTCATGTGCGCTGTCGAACGGCGCTTTAACCTGGTGGAACACCCTTGCCCAGGCTAAGGGAATTGACGAGGCCTATGCTACACCGTGGGAGGAATTTAAGGGGGCTATGATCGAGGAGTACTGCCCCAGAACAGAGATTCAGAAAATGGAAGCTGAGTTTTGGTAGTTGAAGGTTGTGGGAACCGATCTTGATGGTTATAACCGAAGGTACCTGGAATTAGCTCTGATGTGCCCCACGATGGTTACCCCAGAATTTAAGCGAATGGAACGATATTTGTGGAGACTTCCCAAGTCCATTCAGGGAAATGTCACCTCTTCGAAACCAGCTGATGTCCCGGAAGCTATGCGCATGGCCCACACCCTGATGAACCAAATTACCAGCAAAAAACTAGAAAAGGGGAAATCCGAATCGGGAACTAGTAATGAGAAATGTAAGTGGGACAGCAACAAGGGAAGGGTCTTTGATCAAAACCCAGCTAAGAGGCATGAAAGTTTCAAGGGAAACAACGACGGGAGGAACCCTAACCCGAACCCTAGCTCAAACCCTAACTACAAGGGTAGTCTCCCGCAGTGCAAGAGATGCTATAAGCATCATACCGGGTACTGCAACGTGGTCTGTGAAAAGTGTAAAAGGACTGGGCATATTGGCAAAGACTGTAAGATCACCACCCCAACTGTGAAGACAAACCCTACTGGCCAAGGAAATGCTATGAGTGTGGACAACATGGCCACTTCAGGAATGAATGTCCCAATAAGAGAAAGGACGGCGGGCCGGCGCGTGGAAGAGCTTTCAACGTAAACACAAGCGATGCTCGTGAGAACCCCGACTTGGTTACAGGTATATTCACTATCAACACTCTATTAGCTTCTGTCATATTTGATACTGGTGCCGATAGGAGTTATGTATGTAGACAATTTTGCTCTAAGATAAATTGGTCGTTAGTTCCTTTAAAGGAGAATATGCTTGTTGAGGTAGCCAATGGAAAACTTGAGAAAGTTGACCAAATTAGCCGAGGAGGTATTATCAACATAGCTGGTGTGGATTTCGAGATTGACTTGATACCCATCAAACTGGGAAGTTTTGATGTGATTGTCGGTATGGACTGATTAACCAAGGTAAGGGCCGACATTATCTGTGGAGATAAAGGTATTCGTATACCAAACGGAGATGGTGAGCCACTGATTATTTACAGAGAGAGATGTAACTCGAAGCTGAACCTCATTAGTTGTATGAAGGCACAAAAGATCATGAAGAAAGGACATCTTGCTATTTTAGCACATGTGAAAACATTAGAAACCGTGGTGAAGAGCGTGGATGATGTACGAATTATGAACGAATTTCCCGATGTCTTCCCAGAAGAATTGCCTGGATTACCGCCAACGAGGGAGGTGGAGTTTCAGATTGATTTAGTGCCAGGAGCTGCACCTGTAGCTCGCGCACCTTATCGACTCGCACCTTCCGAAATGCAAGAGTTGTAGAGTCAACTACAAGAGCTGCTAGACCATGGATTTGTCCAACCAAGTTCTTCACCTTGGGGCGCACCTGTTTTGTTTGTGAAGAAGAAGGACGAATCCTTTCGCATGTGTATCGACTACCGCGAACTCAACAAATTGACAATCAAGAATCGGTATCCCCTTCCCCGAATTGATGATCTTTTCGATCAGTTGCAAGGCTCAAGCGCTTACTCTAAGATCGATTTGCGATCCGGTTATCAACAGTTGAGGGTGAAGGAGAGTGATGTGATGAAAACTGCGTTCAGAACCCGTTATGGTCATTATGAGTTTCTCGTGATGCCATTCAGTTTAACCAACGCACCTAATCCATCTGGACGAATACATTACATTTGGTTACATCGCGAGGTACTTGACCTCTATATGATACATTTTACAAACATTGCATTCGATTTTAAAAGACAATCTTTCTTTACAACGAAAGTTGACGGCATTCATATTATTTCATAATATATCCAACTATAATTGACTTAATAATAATCTTGATGAACTCAACGACTCGAATGCAACGTCTTTTGAAATATACCATGAATGACTCCAAGTAATATTTCTAAAATGAGCAAATGCACAGCGGAAGATTTCTTTCGTATCTGAGAATAAATATGCTTTCAAGTGTCAACCAAAAGGTTGGTGAGTTCATTAGTTTATCATAAATAATCATTTCCATAATTTTAATAGACCACAAGATTTTCATTATCAGTTCTCATAAATATACGTTCCATGCACAGAGATAAAAAAATATCATTCATACAGATTGAACACCTGGTAACCGACATCTTCCCCTATCATTCCAGGAAATCCTTCTGACATGATAAAACAACATCGAAGTACTAAAGCATCCGATACTTTGGATGGGGTTCGTTAGGCCCAATAGATCTATCTTTAAGATTCGCGTCAATTAGTAGATCGGTTTACTAATTCTTAGGTTACCAAGCAAAAGGGGCATATTCAGCTTCGATCATTCAACCATATAATTTAGTTTCGATTACTTGTGTCTATTTCGTAAAACATTTATATAAAAATTTCGCATGTATTCTTAGCCCAAAAATATAAAGGGTAAAAAGGCAAATGAAACTCACCATACTGTATTTTGTAGTAAAAATACATATGACGACAATGAACAATGCAGAGTTGGCCTCGAATTCACGAACCTATATCATTTGTATATTTATTAATGTACATAATTGTAATCGAACAAATATATATAAATTTATTAATTATGTCTTTTTTTATATTAATAATATATGTATGTTTTCTTATATTCCTTTTGTTATATAAAAATATTAATCTTCATTATGTTATATGTAATAAATATATGTTTAGTATACATATATCATTTGTATATTAATAATAATAGTAGTTAAAATAATATTAATAGTGGTAAAAATGATAATAATTATAATACTTAATATTACTAATAAGATAATAATGTTAATAATTCTATTAATGATAATAATAATGATATTAATAATTGTAATTGTAAAAATATTAATTTTACTGTTTATTTTTGAGTAGTTACATAATGATAATACTTGTGATAATATAATAATAATACTACTTAATGATATTAGTGATAAAGACAATAATATTAATAATAATAAAAATAATAATAATCCTAATTGTATTTATAATACGTATACTAATAATAATGATAATCACAATTCTCGTGTTTAATTTCTAAGCTAATAGTTAAAGTTTCAGTAACATCAATTTGTAATCTTAATCATAATCATAATAATAATAATAGTAATACTTATATCAATAATAGTCTTATAAAAATTAATAATAATGATAATAATAAAAGTATTAATGATAATACTAGTAATGATACTAATAATAATAATACTAATAGTTACCAAAAGTGATACTAATACTAATATTAATGAAAGTAATAATAATTATAATTACTTTAGTAATAATCTTAATAATAATCATATTTGTTTCTAACATTTTATTAGTACTAGATGATAACTTTTGTAAATACAATTTTATTAGTAATAATAATAATCATAGTAATAATAATATCTATAATACTAATAATAATTATAATACTAGTAAAAATAACATTAATTAATAACAATAATAACCATAATAATAACAAATCTTGATAACAACAATAATTATAATTATAATCATAATAATACTAAAACTAATAATAATAATAATAATAATAATAATAATAATAATAATAATAATAATAATAATAATAATAATAATAATAATAATAATAAATGAGAGTAACTACCTCATAAAGCCTTTTCTAAAAATATATGGCTGCTGCAAGACCTGAACCCTAGACCTCTCGATACCCGTCAACACTCCTAAACCGTTGGGCTATGGCCCATTTTCTAATTTATATTGCCCACAAACAAATATAACCTGCATATAATACGCTTCCTTCTTCTTCTCCTTCCCAAAAACAATCAGCCAAAACATCCAATTCCATGACTCAATTACAAGACAATCTTAGGTACTTAAAACTAATTGGAACCTATCAAAATTAAATGATTGAATTATTAAAAAAAAAATTATATATAAAAAGGTTGAACCCGCTGTAGCGACGGTTCTAATTTTTTTTATTGATTTTGAAAATGAGCACGTTATAGACCAAGATCACAATACTAAATAAGTTTAAAATCACTCCTAGAAACTTTATCCATTCTCAATTTAACTTAAAACATAACAAAGAACTCGAATTTTTCAATGAACAATCTATTTGACTTTTGAATTACAAAGTTTGACTCAAAAATTCAAAATGGTTTTGAAGAATTGGATGCTGAGATTTTGCATAAAGTTTGAGTAAAATAAACCTAACAAAACTACAATTTTAGATTTTGCAGTTTTGTTCAGAAATCGAATTTTTAATAATCGTGACAAGGAACAGAGATACCAGCGAATTCTATATTTTTTTGTCTAATTTCCCTATTGTTATCAGTTATAATTATTTGCGATAGATAAAGAGAGTGTTGAATGGTTAAATTAACAGGTAGGTGATCATAGTTGGTTGTATACAGAAAGAGGTATCGCCAGCAGTTACTTAGACAAAGGGAAGAAACAAAAAAATAAAATAAAAAGCAGATAGATAGATCACAGAATCGTACTACTAATAGGGATAGAAAATCAAATTTTGAAGACAAAAACAAAGTTAGATTACAGTTTGAAAATAATGTGTAACAGATTACACGATCTCCTTTTCAAGTTTATAAATTATATATATTTAATATTAATAATTATTCAATATATAATTTATAATGATAATACTTATTAATCATACTAATAATACTGATTAATACTAAGTAAATTACTAATATTATTAATGATAAAAGAAAATAGTTTGTATTATTTCCTAATAAT
Source organism: Rutidosis leptorrhynchoides (assembly GCF_046630445.1). NCBI lineage: Eukaryota > Viridiplantae > Streptophyta > Magnoliopsida > Asterales > Asteraceae > Rutidosis > Rutidosis leptorrhynchoides. Next base: position 79,949,783 of record NC_092343.1, read on the forward strand.
AATAGCTATGATAATATTACTGATATAATAATAATATCGGATTAATACACAATAATAGTAAATGTAATGATAGTAAGTTTAACAAAAAATATACTAATAATATTTATAATATTAATACCTAATAATAACAATAATAATAATTGATAATATTCAAGTTACAATTATAATCTATATCTATCTAAAAAGTGACTCCAAACAAATTAAATATGCACATTTACTCCTATTTAATTAGGGTTAAAAAAAAACCCTTATTACCACACTCTTTGCATGTAAAGCTAAATACATAATTTGTCAAAAAAAAAAAAAACATCGTATAAGCTTTTTATAAAAAAATACTCCGTACAAGGTATTTATTACTACTCCGTATGAGACTTATATTCTTTTTTATTAGAACCCTTATCTACGTTAACTCAAATCAACCGCCTCCTTCTCTGCGTCTTCTACGTGTAGGGTAGATTTGCAGTTGAACTCAATTCAATTAGGGTTAATTTCACACAGCCATCGTCTCCCACTGTATCACCGGCCGATCAACCCGCCGGTTATTCTTCTCCTTATGGTTCAGGAAGAGTAGACGGACGAACCGGGTTCGACTTTTCAATTGCTCGATAAACTGCATCTTTAATGTTCTGTTATCAATCAATCCAATTGAATGCCTTAATCTCACCTTCACATTCCTGGACGCAAGATAGGTAACTGAAATTTGCATTTAAATTTTGAATTGAATCGATCAGTTGAAGAGTTGGTTCACATACCCCATCATCATAACTCATACATGGCTATAAATTGCCATTACCTGCACTATTGTTATGCATATCAACCAAAGCACCAGATTCAATTGCAATTGCAGAAAGTAAGGAAACCTGCACATCTGACCTTCAGAAAAAAACTTATGTGTTCCTTGATGAACTTGAACAAGGAAAGGAAGCAGAGGTGAAGGTGATGATCTGTCGAAGCTAGGATACGCATACCGCTTACGGGAAGTTTTTGAGCACTGATTTCATCGCCTCCGATGAGCAGGTAAAAACTCGCATTTACATAGCACATTATTTTTTTGCGCAGATTTTAAACTTTGTATATGTGTTATCAATAGATTGTAGGTTGGTTATCAATCAAACAACATATATACTTATCTGAGTCTTACTTAATTTGGATATTAGTAATTGATCACCAACCCAAATCCACAGAACCGAGATACCATGAAAAGACGATTTCCTTCTGAAAACTATTAGTATGCATCATTTAAACAGAAGTTACACGCATATTTCATGATATGGATCATATTATTCTTTTTACATAACTAATTGTTATGGTTGCTCTGGGGACAAATCATGAAACAGTATCAAAATAGGTTGTTCTTAATTTATTAAACATAATTGACTTTACTTTAAAATTAGTATATAGATTGCTCATTTTTTTAGTTTCTTTTTCTTTTCTCCTTCTCATGTATAAAATTGTGATGCATCACATATTCACATGTTACTCAGGGCAATGTGATCCAATTGACTACCAAAAATAATGTTGCTCACCATTTCATCCCACGGTTGAAGGAGGGGTGTGTTTACTTGCTCAATCACTTTGAGGTCATACCGAACAAAGATGAGTATCGTATTTTGAAAGATAACAACCTCATGATTCGGCTTCACGGTTCGACATTCCTGAAAAAACAGGTAAATTTCCCAGGGGTGCTTCCTCACAAACTTAAGCTAAAGATAGGTCAACCAATAATGTTGTTGCGAAATTTGTGTCCAAGCGCAGACATGTGTAATGGAATACGCCTCATCATAACGAACTTCCAAAAGTTTGTTCTCCTGGCTCAAATTATCACTGGATCTCATATAGGGAAAACCGTGATAATACCCAGAATTGTACTCACTTCCACACAATCAAAATGGCCCTTTGTCATGCAACAAATACAAATCCCGGTCAGGCCATGTTATACAATGAAGATAAACAAAAGCCCAGGCCAATCGCTAAAATTTGTCGCCCTATACCTGCCTAAACATGTATTCAGTCACGGTCAACTATACGTAGCCCTTTCAAGAGTCACTGATCCCGATGGTCTAAAAATAGTAATGGTTAATGACGCCAATGAGCGTTTGAAGGACCACACAAGAAATGTTGTCTACAAGAAAACTTTCTTCAACTTGAACCACAATTTATAACAATACTACTAAACCCTCCATATAACCCATCATTTAATTTATTGTTGCCACTTTATGTTATTTTTAATTGTCATACATCCATTAATATATGATATCATTCTTCAGTTAGGAGTTGCAGCTTGACCAGGTATTTTTTATCATTAACAACGTATTTCCAACCTTGACTGTAACTCAGAATTCTATTTTTAGGATAGCGATTGCTGATTAGCCTATGGTTACTGAATATAGAATATGTCTTCACTTTCCATTTATACTGTGATTTGTAAGTATAGCTACCCTTATTGTGATTATCTTAAGATGGTGTGCCTTTGCAGAACATAAATTCAACACATATATGGAGTTATTACTGACCCAACATATCAAACTGATTTTCCAACATTATCCACACAATTCAAATATACTCAACCTTCAATGTTTAAAGGAAAATTTAATATGGCTTTCTTTTATATTTTCACTTTCATATTTAAAATGACCTCTCTGCGTTGCCTTTGTGATGCTTAATAAAATTGAAGATGTTGACTTTTAGGATAGTTTGTGGTTGCTTCAACGAACACCTCCCATTAATTACAGAGTATATAAATTTACAAGATTTCATGACTATTTTTTCCCCTCCCAAAATGCAAACGAATGCCATTACTGTTGTAACCTAAGCAATTCTATCATGATTATCCAACTGTGTGAACCTTTGCAATTATTTGATATCTAAATAGTCTATACTTTATTATTATAACTTGCAGATTTCAATAGAATTTCAGTCGCTGGACATCGACATGTATAATAACATTAGTTTTGTCTCGGGACGCCACTCCTCTATCAGGTATGTTATGAGAAGTATTTGTTTCTTATATACCTTATATTATAATTTATATACATAATACACAGTTACTGCTTCAACCACATACAATTATTTTTCTGCTTACACCGATCACTGACTTTACAAGATATTCCAAACAATTCAAATCTGCTCACCCTGCCCCGTTTGCCTTTACTGTTGTCTTTCTTTATGCTAAGGAACTTTTAGTTGCCTTTGTGATGCTTAGAATGGCTTTGTGCTGCTGACGTAATATTGCATTTACTTTAAGTAGCATTTGTCCGAGACAAAAATTTAACTCGCATTTGTTTACCGCAAATGTGAGGGTGCCTTTTAAGTTGCATTTGTTTGAAGGAAAATTTAAGATGACTTTGTTTTATACTTTCACTTTCATATTTAAAATGACCTCTCTAAGTTACCTTTGTGATGCTTCATAAAATTGAAGATGTTAACATTTAGGATTATTTGTGCTTGCTTATTCGAATACCTCCCATGAATTACATATTATAAATTTGAGGATTCCATGACTTTTTTTTTCTCCTTTTTCTTTCTCCCAAAAATACAAACGAATCCCATTAATGTCGTAATATAACCAATTCTATCATTATTATCAAAGTGTGGGAACCTTTGCAATTATTAGATATCTAAAAAGTCTATATTTTATTATTATAACTTGCAGGTTTCAATAAATTTCAGTCGCTGGACATCGCCATGTATAATAACATTAGTTTTGACTCGGCACATTACTCCTCTATGAGGTATGTTTTGAGAACTATTTGTTTCTTATATTCCTTATTTTATAATTTTTATATACATTACATTATTTTTGCTGCAAATGCATACAATTGACTTGCTGTTTACATCCAAACAATTCCCCTCACGCCTCTTAAAAAACTTGCAGGGCCACTTGATGTGGAACTACACGAGGTCGCTGTTTATTATGTCCATCATTTCTATTCTCACCCTGTTTGTCATGACCAGAGGAAGAAGCTTCCTTTTATCGAAGATGGAGCTTAGTGAGTACTTTTTGCGTATCTGAAAGTTGTTTCCTATCTCCTATGATTTGTATCCATCTATGAACCTGCATGAACAATCATGTGTAACAATCATCACTATATCTACCTAATGTAAAGAACTATTTGTTTCATACATTCCTTATTTGATGTTTTATATGCATTGTACAAATCCTTTGTTGCAACTGCATACAAAAAAGTAGCTGACCTCAGCCAAAAGCTTCACTATCGTGCCTTTTAGACAACCTACAACAATCAACCTCATTTCCGAGTGGCATACACATAACGTAAACATATTCGTGCAACGCACGGGCATTGCACCTAGTATATGCATAAAACTAATATTGATGTTGATATTTGTATCCATAATGAAAGTAATAATGACAATATAACAACTAAAGTTAAACTTGCAACATCATTTAATACAATAATCTTACATTTCATTAATTATGTAAGTACTTATAATATATTTGAATATTTAATATATATATATATATATATATATATATATATATATATATATATATATATATATTCATTTTAAAATAACAACTTTATTATATCGTTTACTATTTAATAATTAAATCATATATCATCCTATATTTCAAATTGATATATATATTTATATATATTTATTTTTTATAAAAGTATCTGTTTACAATTAGTTGTTCGTGAATCGTCGAGGACAGTTAAAGGTCAACTGAATTCATGTAAATAGTTCACAATTTTTGAAACTCAACATTACAGACTCTGCTTAACATGTTGAAATAACCTAATATTAAAGTTTAAATTTGGTCGGAAATTTCCGGGTCGTCACAGTACCTACCCGTTAAAGAAATTTCGTCTCGAAATTTGAGTGAGGTGATCATGGCTAACAATAAAAATGTTTTCATGACAAATATGAGTTGATAATTAGAGTTTTATCATGAATAAGAGATATGAATATAATAATTCAATTCCTCGAAGCGTAGGAGTAAAGCTATTGAAAAATAGTGAAATGAATAAATGCAGATTTGTCTTAACAGGTGACGTAGTCACGGTTGGTTTCCGGTAATCAAGGGATTTTAGAGAAAATCTTCGTAATAAGATTTGATTCTTCGGTAAACAAGGAGATTATGATCCTCTTCGATTTAATGCGATAATCTGTCTCGATTTCTCTGTCGGATATTTTACTATAAATCCACCTCCTTCGTTTTCTTACAACTCACACCTTTTATTCTTTCTCCCTCAACTCATATTTTAAAGCATTCATCAGTATGCTTCATCCAGTACTGATCCTGGATATACTCTTAACTTTCATCTCTGTCATTCTTCTTTTTCATCTACCACCGAAGGATTTTATTTATTTCTACTATTACCTTAGGGTTATAGTAAGTTTAATTCTCCCGTGCCTTTACCTGGCAATACGCATTGATATGCACGGTTTGTAATTTATGTGTTGTTGTCGAGCTTTATATTTTCTTTTATATTCAAGAGTTCCATACTTTTGTCTCCTCTTTCCGACTTCAAGTCAAGCGAATAATGGTCCAGAATTTGTAGGTATGGATTTCAGAATGAACATAATTAATGTTCGAAGAAGGAAATCGTAATGGCACGATCTCGATTTACCAGAATACCTCGGAAAAGACCGAATCATCAAGAAATATATTTTCTTGATATGTTTAGAGTTTTAAGTAGAATACAAGAGTCGTGTAACATGACACATGATGACGTTATAATCTGTGAATCATCATGTTCCATTAGAAACTCAGCATGACTTACTGTAATATAATCACGTTGATCAAGTGTCATTATATTATACTAACTCATGCATCAGTTTCCAACACTACTTCAAAAACACTCATAGTTTAAACTCGAAAGTTTACAGAATATAGAAACTAACAGTTTCTTATATGATGTAACATTGATAGCACGAAGAGATTAATAATTTCGAACGAGGATATTTATGAAAATATCTTCAGAAATATCGAAGATATTTATGATGATATTTTGAAATTTCTAAGTTCGATGGTTGATGAAGAAAAAATTTTTCCGCAAGATTTTAACATGACTTCGGAGCAAGATATTCTCTAAAGATTTCAACGGATCCAGAATTACCTAGATTCTTTGAATATAGGGTATGGTCCTTGTATTTTTCCTTGGTCTCCTTCGTGGTTAGCTCAATCCGTTTTCCAGTTCCAAATTTTCTGAGCTTTACCAACATACTATTCTTTATCATCAAACTTTCCATGATTAAGGTCGTTTTACGGTTGTCTACAGTTTCTGCTGCTTCATTCCGCTTTTTCGACATTCAGAGTATTGTTTTGTAGACTGAGTGCTTTTCAGAATTTCAGAATGAAAGATCATAATTCTAAGATATAAATGTTATACATATAACTGTTGATGTAGATATGCTGTGAGTTTTCAAAGTACTGATTACTGATTCCCGGTAATTGGTATGACAGTTCTTGTTACAAGATGCGGATGAGTATATGATAGGGTTTCAATAAATAAATATAATGATTTATCAGAGAGATTTAAGCCAAGAAGCAACGAAGTTGCTGGTACATCTGCTGGTAATATGGTGGAATATAAAAGGTTCACTGGTAACAATAAAAGAGCACGCATATATATCAAGGTTATAATAAGGTTGTTTCGAACGAAAAGTCGAAGTTGACTTGCTGGAACTGTGACAAAATTGGCTAATTTGAAAAGGAATTGCAAAGTTATTTTCGGTAATAACAACGCCAAAGGAATTAGCACAGCTATGTTTTAAACGTTTACTCAGGTTCCGAGAGTTTTTTTTTTCAGGTGCATAACTATATGCATAAATCTTTTCTTCCGTAGATGAAGTGCGGTTGGTTCATCCTCTCGACTGAGGTGCTTTCAAGAATCATGAAAGGTTTGAACGCAGATTGTATTCGTCAAGATACAAATGAAGTTTAAGATGAAATCAAGTGGCAAACTTGAAGAATTGTTTAGTTTCATATGTTATAATCAATATTTTAATTCATTTTAATTGTCCAATGTTGACAGTCCACATTTAGCAGTCCACAATTTGTAGTTCAACAATTCGTATATAGTTTAATATATAATATTCGAATTAACTAATACGTGTCGTGACCCGTTATATACATGTCTCAGACTCGATCACAACTCAAAGTATATATTATTTGAGAATCAACCTCAACCCTGTATAGTGAACTTGATCATTACATCATATAGAGTGTCTATGGTTATTCCAAATAATATATATAGATGCGTCGATATGATATGTCAAAACCTTGTATACGTGTCCCGATATTTAAAGTGCGTATAATAAATAACAGAAATTAAATGACGATAAATAAAATTGCGAGAATATAAATTGCGATAAATAAATTGCGATAAATAAAATGTAATCAGTTAGCTAGGAACAGTTAGCTAGGAACAGTTAGCGTGGATTCTTAACAAAATTTTTCTCATAGTTAATTTGTTTGTTTCTAACAAATTTTATTTTGTCCAATGTTTTCTTCATTATGCCACTTGTTGGATTCTGATAGGTCAAAATCCAAATATGAAATTTGAATGAAAATGGTTATTCTGTGGTGAACGAATACGTATGATTGTGGATGTAAGTAGGATAGTAAATGATCGTTGAATCAGATTCGAAGAATTTACAGTGTAACTTATTAATGTGGAATCTAAATATTCCTCGGGTATTACCTACCCGTTAAAATATTTTCACCATTAACAGTTTGCACAATAAAACTTTTAATTACAATCTTTATGAAAACATATATACATATATATTTTCTTTAGACGTAATCATGGATTTAATGAGTCAATGTGATATTAAACTCATCAGATTTACGGCTAGAACTAGAGTACATAATCTCTAAAATATTAGAGATTACATAATTGCCATGAAGGACGAAGATAGTTTATGTAAAACGATTCGTAGAACGATGATTATGCTTGAGGTATAGATTGCGAGGTTGAGACGTGTGATGATGTTGTTGTTGTTGGTACTGGTTATGCTGCTGGTGCTGCTGATGGTGGTACTATTGCTGTCAGTGCTACAAGTGTTGTTGGTGCTGAGGTTGGTGATGATGTTAGTGTAGTAAGTATAGCTTATAGATCACGCACCATTCTTGTCAGGGTTTCTATCCTACCCTCTATCATTTCTATACATCCACTCATCTGATTCGATAGATCTTGATTATCAATTAGAAGTTCCCTAACTTCTTCTAATATTCTCCTTCGATTGGTATTCGGAAGTAGAGGTTGAATATTTTCTGAGATTACAGTAATGCGACCTTCGAGGTGGAAAACTTTAGCAAGAAGGGTGAATACAGTGTTGCGCATAGGTTCACCGGTGAGTATATCATTTTCTCCGATGTTAGGAGGTAAGTTTGGTTCGCGGTAAAGCTCGTCTTCTTCATTTCTCCATCGAGTGAGTAAGTCTCGAACCCACCCCCATCTCCTCCAGAAAGAAAAATAGCTAAATGGTGGAGATACTTCGGGTTCATTGACTTCGGAGTCTACTTCAATACGCATCTCGAAATTGCTTCCGGAACTTATGGAATCCAAGCTAGGTGTAGGATCCATCTCTTATGATCAGTTAGAGGATTTTCGATATGAAATGATTTTCGATTATCGGATAATATTCTAATTATATAGAATATCTAATATAGTACAGAAGATCCCGTAGATTACGGAGGAAATTAAGGAAACGTGTCAGATAAAGTCTATAGTAACAGATACGCTAAGATATGGATTTGTCTATACACTATTCATGCAATCAATGCAGTAAGATGTGTCTAGACTAGGAATAATAAGCAGGTAATTTCCTAAGGATGATAAGTAGGTAATTTTCGACATGAAATGATAAGCAAAACTTTTGACATGCAGACACGGTCGAAGTCCAGACTCATTAATGCATCTAAGCAAGTATCAGTTAGACACACTAATGCAAGACCTGGTTCGCTAAGACCACCGCTCTGATACCACATGAGACATCATGTGGGGACAACCACCGTCCCACCCAGTGCCTTCCCAGCTAACCGCCTGGTGACCACTGAGTGTACCTCAGATACTGATTTTAGGGCCTGCCTCTCGGCTACTGCCAACCCTCGTAAGGGATCGCAAGGAGTAGGAGCCAATGCTTCGTCACAGGTAACACTGTGAGAACCTCCTTTACGACTAACCCGGCACACATGGACGGCGTTATACCAGCTCTGATGCTAACTTTCATGACCCGTCCTAATCCATCGGGACGAATACATTACCTTTGGTTACATCGCGAGGTACTTGACCTCTATATGATACATTTTACAAACATTGCATTTGATAGTGCTCCAAACGAACATATATTTAGTATCAATATCCCTCCGATATGTAAAGATTTCAGTTGCAATTGTTCCATTTTCATGTAATATTCATTTATATTAAATAAGTGCGAAGACAAAAGGCGAAGACAACGAATTGAAGACGCAAAGGTCCAAAAAGCTCAAAAGTACAAGATACAATTAAAAAGGTTCAATTTATTGATAAGGAACGTCTAAAAATGACAAGAGTACAAGTTACGAAACGCAAAGTACAAAATATCTCAGCGTACGCAAGGACGTTCGAAAATCCGGAACCGGTACATGAACCAACTCTCAACGCTCGACGCAACAGAAAAAAAAAATTACGAGTCTACTATGTATATAAATATAATATAATATATAAATAATTATAAAAATTATTTATATATTATATATATTTAAATAAAAACCGTCGGCAGCCTTGGATCTTGAACTTGTGGGCTGGTTTTGGAACCTCCGCGACTTGCGGAGCTGGAAGGCCAAAATGGCCGCGACTCGCGGAGCAGTGAATTTCAGTTCTGGCTATAAAAGCTCTCGAGTTCTGCATGTAAAAAAAAAGATAATAATAATAATACTCCCTAGTATAATATAAATAAATATATATAATATATATATATATATATATATATATATATATATATATATATATATATATATATATATATATATATATATATATATATAATATAGATTAGTGTTATATTAGATTAGTTTGGGTTATGTAAAGGTTATTTTACGGGTTTTTGAAGTCGAAATTCTGTCCGTGTAACACTACGCGATAAATACTCAATGTAAGTTATGTTCTCCTTTTTAAATTAATGTCTAGTAGCTAAGTTATTATTATGCTTATTTAAAACGAAGTAATCATGATGTTGGGCTAATTACTAAAATTGGGTAATTGGGATTTGTACCATAATTGGGGTTTGGACAAAAGAACGACACTTGTGGAAATTAGACTATGGGCTATTAATGGGCTTTATATTTGTTTAACTAAATGAAAGTTTGTTAATGTTAATATAAAGATTTACAATTGGGCGTCCCTATAAATTACCATTTACACTCAATCAGACACGATGGGCGGGATATTTATAAGTACGAATTATTGTTCATTTGACCGGACACGGGGATGGATTAATAGTCAATGGACTCATTAAAACAGGGGTGGATTACATTCAAGGGTAATTGGTGTAATTGTTAACAAAGTATTAAAACCTTGGTTTACACACAGTCGATAACCTGGTGTATTCATTAAGCAAAGTATTAAGACCTTGTTACAGTTCGAATCCCCAGTTAGTTGGAATATTTGACTTCGGGTATAAGGTTAAATTTGCCGAGCAGTTTATAATTATGACCGATGAACTATTATGGACAAAAACCAGGTAGGTTTCAAATACATCCTGGACAAAGGACAATTAGCCCAGGACAATAAATTAAAATCAAAATGTCAAACATCATGGTTACGGAAGTTTAAATAAGCATAATATATTTTATTTCATATTTCCTCGTACTTTTATTTATTGTCATTTTAATTATGGTTATTTATTTTATTGTTATTTAAATATCATCATTTACTATACGCTTCGCTTAAAATATAAATCGACAAACCGGTCATTAAACGGTAAACCCCCTTTTATATATTATTATATATAATTATATATATTTTGTACAAATATAGTTGTTTAAAAATATAGTGTGCAATAAGCCCGCTCCCTGTAGAACGAACCGGACTTACTAAAAACTATACTACTCTACGATTAGGTACACTGCCTATAGTGTTGTAGCAAGGTTTAGGTATATCCATTTTGTAAATAAATAATTAAAACTTGTGTAATTTGTAACGTATTTCGTAGTAAAATATAGTACTATCATTTACCCCCACGCTACAACATCAAGTTTTTGGCGCCGCTGCCGGGGAACGAGGCGAAACGCTATATATATTTTTTTTTGTATAAATATATTTATATATCATTTTAGAAAAACAATATAAAATTTAAAAAAAAAAAAAAAAACAAAAATAAAACCTGTCGAACGATTTTGACCTGCACCTAATCTGAAATTTCATACCCCGCGACCCGCGGAGTTTTTGAACTGTGATCACCGCGACTCGCGGAGCCGCCCAGACAGGTCACACAGAATTCGCATTAATTACGGGTTTTTATTATTATTATTTAAATTAAACCCTAATTAGGGTTATATTTTTATATAATTTAGTTTAGTTTATTTATTATTTTATATTTTTAGTTAATTTAGTTTAATTAATTTATAAACTTAATAGTTTTATAAAATAAATAATATAAAAATAGTATTTTTATAAAAATTGTACTTTTTACAACTTTAAGATTAATTTTATATTTTGTACCTTTTTATTTGTTTTAGCGTAATTTTTGTATTTTTCGCTCGAATTTAGTTTTAAGATATAGTTTTTGCCGTAGTTATTTTTATTTCTAGATTTTTAGGCTTTGCCGTAAAATCCCTTAAGTGCTTTTTCTTTAGACTAAGATTTAGGTGCTTTAGAATTTTGCGACGCCGTTTTTATATTTTAGTACCTTTTTAAGTTATTACCATTTGTGATATAGTTTTTCTTTTAAGCTTTAATATTTTTAGACGCAACTTTTAATTCTTAGTTTTTAATTCTTTTTTAAGTTACGACGCGCTATTTTCTTATTTTTATTTTTCGACGTTTTTCGACGCGCATTCTTTTTCTTTATTATTTCTCGACGCTTTAGTTTTTAGGACTTAGAAATTTTCTCTATTTCTTATCTAATATCTCAAATGGAAAGAAAAATTATTTAAGTGGTTAAATTAATGGACGTTGACAATTTTCTGCTTCGTAGTAATAGTTGGATTTGTTAGTGGCTGAGTTGTGAGCTTCCGATTTAAAGGGTTCTGGCTCCCTGCTGCATCTTTTGGCTATTCGAAACGTGGAAAAAAGCAGAAAAGTCTATTAATTGGACAACTTATATAAGTTTTTCTATTTTTATAACTAATAGGATAATTAGTAAATGCACCACATTGTAGCTAAAATTTGGCCATCGCAATAAAATGGAAAATTTTGAAAACAAGGCTATGGAAACTCTTTTTGATATCCAAAATCAATTAAATCAATACTCTCAAACGGGTGTTGATGACAATTCGTTCGGTCAATCTTGGATCACGAATGACGAAACAATAACTGGTTGTGAAATCTGTGGAGATTATCACTCAACATGGGAATGTTATTATTACGTTCCTATGGAAAATTACGCACCCACGGAACCTGAATGGAATGATTATGAAGAATACAATTCAAATTGGGATTATTCCCAAGAATATTTCCAAACTCAACAACAAGTAGACGAGGAAAATTACGTGTCTGAAAATTTATTAGACAATATGAAAATCAAACTCGAAGAACTCAATGCTCAAAATGAACAAATGAGAGAGTTTGTAAACCGGCAAGCTGAAACTCTATCAGACTACACACCTGTTGATCTGAGGAGTATTGTACAAGAAAATCTCATATCATCAAATTTTGATGAATTCGAGAGCTCCGAAATCACCAACTATCCCGATGATACTTTTTATTCAGTCTTACCAATTTCACAACATATTGACACATTAGCCTCTACCGAAGAAATCATCAATCCATCAATGGATGATGAAGAAGAAGTAAGGGTGACAAATTGGTACTCTTGGGAAAACGATAACGTTGAAAATTTTACCCCCGAGGCCAAACCGAACTTCACCATTCCACAACCTTCCAACCCAATATTCTCAATAGACGAGTCATCCACCGGAAATAAACTACAAGCTGTAATAGATAATAACACCTCAAATTTCACCCAATTGGGTAATAGAGGTGAAAACTTTGATCACGAGAATAAAAGGAAGGAAATATTAGGAATTGTCCACCCTATAGAAATATGTATGTCGGTGTATATCGATCCATTTGACCAAGAACCAGAAAAGAGATATATCCATTTACTAAAAGCTACACTTAAAAAAGAATTAAGTAGTGACAATCGGGCGAGTCTAAACTTTAAACCCATTGATATAATATATACCACCCGAGATGTAAATAACTGGCTCACTATTCTAATTCGTGGAACTTATTCTACCGACTTCACATGTCGTCAGCTAAGTGTGGGGAAGTCTAACCCCATTTAACGTTAAATTAGGGGTTCGGGTTAGTGCATAACTCGTTAAATAAACATGAATAATAAATTAGGGTAAAAGACGCATTTTCAAATATTAGCAAACAGTTCAGAAAAGCAACCATTTTTGAAGAAAAACATGTGTGAGATAACAAAAGAAGGAATGAACGATGAGGCGCGCCATCTATCATTCGACGAGCTTTGTAATTACAAACTGGGTATTTTCAATCACTTTTCTACACTAATCACCCTCATGAATTTATAATTATAGTCTGATTTTATGCAAATGAGGGCATTGCATGATCTCAAGTGTGGGGAAGGGTTATAAATTCTCTCGGGTTTATACTTGGTTTATTTGCCAAATTTTATGAAAATTTGAAAAATTTTCAACTAAATGAATTTAAAATCATGTTTATATATATTTATGAACGGTGAAAACTAGGTGTTAATACCGAAATTATCGTTACCTCGGAAAGGACATAAATTGAGAAACACCCTAAAACGATTGAATTCATTTAAAATAGAATAAAGGAGAATAAAAAGGCAAAGAAAGAAACTAAGTGTGGGGAGAATGTACCAAGTTATTCAATTAAAAACTATCTATCACATGTTTCTGTAAAGTTTATTGCAAGTGCTTTTGTTTTGGACTAAATTAACTATTTTACCCGATTTACTGTAATGAAAGATGGATCTACACGATGAATCAATTCCATCATTTAAAGGAAGTAAACTCTTCCGAAAAAGAAACGCGCTTCTTGATTTAGGTCAAGAAGTTGTCGTTCAGACCAGCTGTAGGTTGACGAAAAATCTAGAAAAGTCATCTCTAAAATCAGCAGGAAATCCACGAACCTCAGCATCAAACAGGGTCGCCAAGTGGTCAGATTTATCCTAACCATGAGAAGGATTTATCTCGTACAATGGGGGCGCGCCGTGCAAATTAGCTTGATAAGACTAATGAATCAGACCCCCAGAAAGGATAATCTCCTCAAAGATTAAAAATCAGCTTTTAAGCCTGATATAACTCAATCCTTGAGATTGACCTTAAAGATTGAGAATTACAAACTCATGGAATTCGATGATATCTAAACTCGAGCTTGAACGAGAAAATATTTTGATCAAAAATAAAACTGATTTGTTTTCTGAAAACCCATTTTCAATGCGTTCATTGAACGTAAAATCCTAGGAATTCACCTGGAATTCATTAGGTCACCTGAACCAAATCGGGTGTCAACCGTAAGAACGGTGGTTGCATATTGGTCGAAGACAGGACCTTGTGCCAGACCGAAAAATCATAGGATGATCTTTACTATTGCTCCTACAAAGGATAGTACTAGCATCCGACACGTTTTAAGACCATAATCATATGCATGTCATTAGACGTTGCCTTAACAGTTGCTTGTTAAACGCTTTCCTTTACAACCGGACGGTAGTTTACCGAAAGGTAATATACGGGACAAGTAAACTGGACGTGTTGCTTTCCTAATACAAGGTTAGCAAGTGGGTAACACAAAACCATAAGTTTTGAGCTAAAATTTTCAAATCTGAAACCCACCAACCCACAAAAATATTTTGCAAACACCGGTGAAGGGTTATTCCGGAAAACCTGTCTAGGGTAAAATCTAGCATGAATTTTCAAAAGATCAAATGTTTTTGTAAAGATCCAATTTCCTAACGGATCTAAATTTTCATAGTCATGTGGGACTGTAAACCACAAATGCTACTATCATTGTTTATACCGCCGTATCAAAATCACTGATGTACAAAGTGTGAAGAATAAAGAAGTGATTCTAGTGTGTTTTATTTCAAGACTGTATTGCTTGAGGACAAGCAACGTTCAAGTGTGGGGATATTTGATAGTGCTCCAAACGAACATATATTTAGTATCAATATCCCTCCGATATGTAAAGATTTCAGTTGCAATTGTTCCATTTTCATGTAATATTCATTTATATTAAATAAGTGCGAAGACAAAAGGCGAAAACAACGAATTGAAGACGCAAAGGTCCAAAAAGCTCAAAAGTACAAGATACAATTAAAAAGGTTCAATTTATTGATAAGGAACGTCTAAAAATGACAAGAGTACAAGTTACGAAACGCAAAGTACAAAATATCTCAGCGTACGCAAGGACGTTCGAAAATCCGGAACCGGTACATGAACCAACTCTCAACGCTCGACGCAACGGAAAAAAAAAATTACGAGTCTACTATGTATATAAATATAATATAATATATAAATAATTATAAAAATTATTTATATATTATATATATTTAAATAAAAACCGTCGGCAGCCTTGGATCTTGAACTTGTGGGCTGGTTTTGGAACCTCCGCGACTTGCGGAGCTGGAAGGCCAAAATGGCCGTGACTCGCGGAGCAGTGAATTTCAGTTCTGGCTATAAAAGCTCTCGAGTTCTGCATGTAAAAAAAAAGATAATAATAATAATACTCCCTAGTATAATATAAATAAATATATATAATATATATATATATATAATATAGATTAGTGTTATATTAGATTAGTTTGGGTTATGTAAAGGTTATTTTACGGGTTTTTGAAGTCGAAATTCTGTCCGTGTAACACTACGCGATAAATACTCAATGTAAGTTATGTTCTCCTTTTTAAATTAATGTCTAGTAGCTAAGTTATTATTATGCTTATTTAAAACGAAGTAATCATGATGTTGGGCTAATTACTAAAATTGGGTAATTGGGCTTTGTACCATAATTGGGGTTTGGACAAAAGAACGACACTTGTGGAAATTAGACTATGGGCTATTAATGGGCTTTATATTTGTTTAACTAAATGAAAGTTTGTTAATGTTAATATAAAGATTTACAATTGGGCGTCCCTATAAATTACCATTTACACTCAATCGGACACGATGGGCGGGATATTTATAAGTACGAATTATTGTTCATTTGACCGGACACGGGGATGGATTAATAGTCAATGGACTCATTAAAACAGGGGTGGATTACATTCAAGGGTAATTGGTGTAATTATTAACAAAGTATTAAAACCTTGGTTTACACACAGTCGATAACCTGGTGTATTCATTAAGCAAAGTATTAAGACCTTGTTACAGTTCGAATCCCCAGTTAGTTGGAATATTTGACTTTGGGTATAAGGTTAAATTTGCCGAGCAGTTTATAATTATGACCGATGAACTATTATGGACAAAAACCAGATAGGTTTCAAATACATCCAGGACAAAGGACAATTAGCCCAGGACAATAAATTAAAATCAAAACGTCAAACATCATGGTTACGGAAGTTTAAATAAGCATAATATATTTTATTTCATATTTCCTCGTACTTTTATTTATTGTCATTTTAATTATGGTTATTTATTTTATTGTTATTTAAATATCATCATTTACTATACGCTTCGCTTAAAATATAAATCGACAAACCGGTCATTAAACGGTAAACCCCATTTTATATATTATTATATATAATTATATATATTTTGTACAAATATAGTTGTTTAAAAATATAGTGTGCAATAAGCCCTCTCCCTGTGGAACGAACTGGACTTACTAAAAACTATACTACTCTACGATTAGGTACACTGCCTATAGTGTTGTAGCAAGGTTTAGGTATATCCATTTTGTAAATAAATAATTAAAACTTGTGTAATTTGTAACGTATTTCGTAGTAAAATATAGTACTATCATTTACCCCCACGCTACAACATCAGCATTCTATTTTAAAAGACAATCTTTCTTTACAATGAAAGTTGACGGCATTCATACCATTTCATAAGATATCCAACTATAATTGACTTAATAATAATCTTGATGAACTCGACGACTCGAATGCAACGTCTTTTGAAATATACCATGAATGACTCCAAGTAATATTTCTAAAATGAGCAAATGCACATGATAATGCTAAAAACGAACATATATTTCATAGCATTATCCCTCAAGAAAGACAAGCTTTTAGTTGTAATTGTTCTATTTACAAGTAATATTCGTTTAAATAATAAAAGGTGAAGACAAAAGACAGATTCGACGAATTGAAGACGCAAACGACCAAAAAGCTCAAAAGTACAAAGTACAATCAAAGTGGTTCAAATTATTGATAAGAAACGTCTCAAAATTACAAGAGTATAAGACGCAAAACGCAAAATACAAGATATTAAATTGTACGCAAGGATGTTTGAAAATCCGGAACTGGGACCAGAGTCAACTCTCAACGCTCGACGCAACGGACTAAAAGTTACAAGTTAACTATGCACACAAATATAATATAATATTTAAATAATTCTATAAATTATTTATATATTATATATTATATTAAAAACCGTCGGCAAGAAAGAAAACAAGCTCATGTGAGCTGGAAAAAGAGGCCATGCGATCGCATGGCCTGGAGGTGCATTTTCCATGCGATCGCATGGCAGTAGGTATCAGGCCACACTCCTATAAATTCGCAGTTTTGGTTGATCAAAAAAATATCTTTTTCTCTATCTCTCTTACGTATACATATACATATATATATATATATATATATATATATATATATATATATATATATATATATATATATATATATTAATTTTAATTTTAATTTTAATTTTAAATTCTAATAATAAGGGTATGTTAGCGAATGTTGTAAGGGTGTAAGTCGAAATTCTGTCCGTGTAACGCTACGCTATTATTAATCATTGTAAGTTATGTTCAACATTTTTAAATTAATGTCTCGTAGCTAAGTTATTATTATGCTTATTTAATGCCGAAGTAATCGTGATGTTTGGCTAAATATTAAAATTGGGTAATTGGGCTTTGTACCATAATTGGGGTTTGGATAAAAGAACGACACTTGTGGAAATTATACTATGGGCTATTAATGGGCTTTATATTAACTAAATGATACCTCGTTGATTTAATATATAGACTTATAATTTGACGTATTTATATATAACCACATACGCTTGACTGGGTACGGTGGGCGGGATATCTATAAATACCAATAATTGTTCATTTTACCGGACACGGAACTGGATTAATAGTTAATAGACTTGTTGAAATAGGGGTGGATTACATTCAAGGGTAATTGGTGTAATTGTTAACAAAGTAGTAAAACCTTGGACTACACGCAGTCGATAACCTGTTGTATTCATTAAACAAAGTATTAAGACCTTGTTACAATTCGAATCCCCAATTAGTTGGAATATTTGACTTCGGGAATAAGAATAATATGACGAAGACTTCCGCATTTTATGATTATGACTGATGGACTATTATGGACAAATCAGTATGAACATATCAAATAATCCAGGACAAAGGACAATTAACCCATGGGAATAAACTAAAATCAACACGTCAAACATCATGATTACGGAAGTTTAAATAAGCATAATTTATTTTATTTCATATTTAATTGCACTTTTAATTATCGCACTTTTATTTATTGTCATTTTATTTAATTGCACTTTTAATTATCGTACTCTTTAATTATCGCACTTTTATTTATCGCAATTTCATTATCGTCATTTAATTTACGCTTTAATTTAAGTTATATTTATTTTTAATATTTTACATTAGGTTTTAACTGCGACTAAAGTTTTAAAATCGACAAACCGGTCATTAAACGGTAAAAACCCCCTTTTATAATAATAATACTACTTATATATATTTTTGTATTTTTACAATCATAAGTTAAAAATATAGCGTTAAACTTGGCTAAGTCTCCCTGTGGAACGAACCTGACTTACTAAAAACTACACTACTGTACGATTAGGTACACTGCCTATAAGTGTTGTAGCAAAGTTTAGGTATATCCATTCTATAAATAAATAAATATCTTGTGTAAAATTGTATCGTATTTAATAGTATTTTCTTGTAAAAATATAACTATTTTATACACCACCTCGCACACATCAAGTATTTTTGGCGCCGCTGCCAGGGAAACTAAAACGCCGAAAGCGCAACGCTATATAAAAAAAAGATTTTTATTTAGTCCTTTTTTTTATAAAAATATACGTTTTAAAAATTAAAGATACAAAAATATAAAAAGAAAAGAAAAACAAAAACTATATATTTTTAATAGTTTGTTAAAATTATAAAATTATAAAGTTTTTATTTTTATTAAAATTATAAAGTTTTTATTTTTATTAAAAAATTAAGTTTTTATTTAATTTTTATATATATTTTGTATAAATTTAAATCACAAAGCAAAAACAAAAAAAAAATAAAACAATCGGCCGGGTACTGTAGCAGCCCAGATCTGGCCCGAAACCCTACTTCATGCAACCGCATGGATATATAACGTGAAGACCATGCGATCGCATGGCCCTGTCTGACACGCCAGAGTTGACTGGTAACAGCATTAATTACGGAGTATATTATTATTATTATTATTATTAAAACCCTAATTAGGGTTTTGTTTTTAATTATTTAGTTTAGTTATTTATTTAATTTGTATTTTTAGTTTAATTAGTTTTATTAATATATAAAATTAATAGTTTTATAAAATAAATAATATAAAAATAATATTTTTATAAAAATTGTACTTTTTACAACTTTAAGTTTATTTTTATATTTTATAACTTTTTATTTGTTTTAGCGTAATATTTGTATTTTTCGCTCGTATTTAGTTTTAAGTCATAGTTTTTGCCGTAGTTTTTTTTTTCTAGATTTTTAGGCTTTGCCGTAAAATCCCTTAAGTACTTTTTCTTTAGACTAAGATTTAGGTGCTTTAGAATTTTGCGACGCCGTTTTAATATTTTAGTACCTTTTTAAGTAATTACCGTTTTGGATATAGTATTTATTTTTAAGCTTTAATACCTTTAGACGCAACTTTTAATTCTTAGTTTTTAGACTTTTAAGTTTCGACGCGCTACGTTCTTTTTATTATTTTTCGACCTTTTATTTTTCGACGTTTTTCGACGCGCTCTTTTTCTTTCTTATTTTTCGACGCTCTAGTTTTTAGAACTTAGAATATTTTCTATTTCTTCTCTAAAATTTCTTTAAATTTCAACGAAAAATTATTTTAAGTGGTTAAATTGATAGACATCCAAAATTTTCTGATTCGTAGTAATAGTTGGATTTGTTAGTGGCGAGTTGTGGGCTTCCGATTTAAAGGGTCCTGGCTACCTGCTACATCTATTGGCTATTCGAAACGTGGGCAAAATCAGAAAAGTCTATTAATTTGATAACTTATATAATTTTTTATCTTTTATAACTAATAGGATATTCAGTGAATGCACCGAGCAAAACGTTCACCACCTTTTATACGTTCACCACCTGTAACTCGATCAAGACATCTAGCCAATATTGTCGCCGTTGATTTTTTTTTAGAATCATCATCCAGTCGACCAAGTACTCCAATTCAAATTTCCGATAATCCATTTTTTGAACCCGACCTCACAATTGAGAATCCGGAGGATATTCAGGGACAATTCAGAGATCCTGAACCATTAATCTTTCCTCCAGAACCACCAATCATTCAAACAGAAATTGTCGAGGAACAACCCATTAAATCAGAATACTCTAGTGATTCAGATTCAACAAATTCAATCATGAAAAATCTGGAACCTCTAAGTATGGAAGACCGAATGAGAGCTAAACGCACTGGCCAAGGTCACGCAATTACTCAACCTGACATTAATGCGCCAGATTATGAAATCAAAGGACAAATTCTACACATGGTAACTAATCAATGCTAATTTAGTAGTGCACCGAAGGAAGATCCAAATGAACATCTTCGTACCTTTAATAGGATCTGTACACTATTTAAAATAAGAGAAGTGGAGGATGAACAGATATATCTCATGTTATTTCCCTGGACTTTAAAGGGAGAAGCCAAAGATTGGTTAGAATCGTTACCTGAAGGGGCGATTGATACATGGGACGTTTTAGTTGAAAAATTTCTTAAACAATTCTTTTCGGCATCTAAAGCCGTAAGACTTCAAGGAGAAATTGTTACGTTCACGCAAAAGCCAAATGAAACTCTATATGAGGCGTGGACAAGATTTGGAAAGTTATTGAAAGGATGTCCGCAACATGGTTTAGACACTTGTGAAATAGTACAAATATTCTACCAATGATGTGACATCACTACAAGAAAAGACATCGATATAGCAGCTGGTGGTTCCATTATGAAGAAAACCGCAACTGACGCTTACAAAATTATTGATAACACTGCTTTCTACTCACATGAGTGGCACCAAGAAAAAGATATCGTTAGATCATCTAGAGCAGCTAGAGCCGATTCTAGTCATGACTTCGATTCCATTTCTGCAAAGATAGATGCTGTCGAAAGACGAATGGAAAAGATGACTAAAGATATTCACTCAATAAGAATTAGTTGTGAGCAGTGTGGAGGACCACATTTGACAAAAGATTGTCTCAGTATTGAACTAACAATGGAGCAAAGAGAGAATGTTTCATACATAAACCAAAGGCCTGGAAATAATTATCAGAATAATTATCAACCGCCAAGATCGATCTACAATCAAAATCAGAATTATAACCGAAATGTTCCGTACAACAACCAACAAGGTCCAAGCAATCAAGAAGTACCTAATAATACTTACAATCAGCAAAGACCTATTTTTCAAAATAAACCACCACAAACGGATGATAAAAAGCCAAATTTAGAAGACATGATATGGAAGCTAGTTGAATCTCAAACTCAATTTTTCACATCTCAGAAACAAACCAATGAACAAAATGCTCTAGCATTTAGAAATCAACAAGCTTCTATTCAAAATCTGGAACAAGAAGTGAGCAACCTAGCAAGGTTGATAGGTGAAAGAAAACCGAGAAGTCTACCTAGTGATACAAATGCTAACCCCCAGAATGAAACAGCTAAAGCCATTACCACAAGAAGTGGTATTACACTTAAACCACCTGAAATACCTGTACTTTCTATTGAAACACTTCCTACTCCAAAAGAACCACAACCTGAGCAAGATAAGGAAACAGAACCGGTAGTTGAAAAGGTTAATGAAGATAAAACAGTTAAGGCAAAACCTTATGTTAAACCATACCAGCCACCACTTCCTTACCCTAGTAAAATGAGAAAAGAGAGACTTGAAGCCGAGCAATCCAAATTCTTGGATATGTTTAAACAAATAAATGTAAATCTTCCTTTCATTGATGTAATTTCAGGAATGCCTAGATATGCTAATTTTCTGAAAGATCTAATCACAAATAGAAAGAAAATGGAAGAACTCTCGGCTGTTACTATGAATGCTAATTGTTCTGCAGTGCTATTGAATAAGATACCAGAAAAATTATCTGATCCAGGAAGTTTCACAATTCCATGTTTTCTGGGTAGTCTTAGTTCAATAGAAGCATTGACAGATTTAGGTGCTAGTATAAATCTAATGCCGTATTCATTATACGCTAAACTAGACCTTGGAGAATTGAAACCAACACGAATAAGTATACAACTAGTCGATCGATCAGTAAAATATCCTAGAGGGATAATGGAGAACATGCTAGTTAAAGTTGGTACTTTAGTATTTTCAGTAGATTTTGTTATTCTGAAGATGGAAGAAGATTCTCGAGTCCCTCTCATATTAGGAAGACCATTCTTAAACACGGATAAAGCAATAATAGACGTGTTTGGTAAGAAATTGACCCTAAGTATAGAGGATGAGAGTGTTACCTTTTCAGTTGATAGAGCCATGCAACAACCGCAATCTGCAGATGATACATGTTATTATATTCAAACTATAGATTCACATGCAGAATTATTAGAAGAATTTCCAGAATTACAAGGAACAGGAGAATGTTCTTTAGGAGAAGGAACTGAACCAATTGATGAAACTGAAATGTTAACTACACTTATGGCTAATGGATATGAACCGACAACAGAAGAAATTCAAATGCTAAAAGAGGAAGATAAATATCGATATAAATCATCGATAGAAGAACCACCGACATTAGAGTTAAAGCCACTTCCAAACCATTTGGAATACGCTTATTTACATGGTGAATTTGAATTAACTGTAATAATATCGTCTTCTCTTACTGAAAATGAAAAATCTCAACTCATTACTGTGCTAAAAGCTCATAAACCAGCTATTGCATGGAAGATTCATGACATTAAAGGAATAAGTCCTTCGTATTGCACACATAAAATCCTTATGGAAGAAGGTCATAAAATGTATGTGCAACGCCAAAGAAGACTAAATCCGAATATGCAAGATGTTGTTAAGAAAGAAATTATTAAACTGCTAGATGCAGGTTTAATTTATCCAATCTCTGATAGTCCATGGGTAAGCCCAGTTCAATGCGTACCTAAGAAGGGTGGCATGACTGTCATCACAAATGAGAAAAATGAGCTTATTGCTACTAGGACTGTAACAGGATGGCGTGTTTGTATTGATTATAGAAAATTAAATGATGCCACCTGAAAAGATCACTTTCCCTTACCTTTTATTGATCAAATGTTAGAAAGATTAGCCGGAAATAGTTATAATTGTTTTCTTGATGGTTTCTCCGGATATTTTCAAATTCCAATAGCACCCGAAAATCAAGAGAAAACCACATTTACGTGCCCTTATGGTACTTTTACTTACAAACGCATGCCATTTGGACTTTGCAACGCCCCTGCAACCTTCCAAAGGTGCATGATGGCGTTTTTTCACGACATGATAGAGGAATGCATGGAAGTTTTCATGGATGACTTTTCAGTCTTCGGTGATACATTTGAAACATGTCTAGTTAATCTTGAACGAATGCTTATTAGATGCGAACAATAAAATCTAGTTCTTAATTGGGAGAAATGCCATTTCATGGTTAAAGAAGGCAACGTTCTTGGTCATAAAATCTCAAAGGAAGGAATTGAAGTGGATAGAGCTAAAGTAGATGTAATTGCTAAACTTCCACATCCCACCAATGTTAGAGGAGTTAGGAGTTTTCTAGGGCATGCCGGTTTTTACCGACGTTTTATAAAAGATTTTTCTAAAATTGCCACTCCTATGAATAAACTCCTAGAAAAGGATGCTCCATTCATCTTTTCGGATGAATGCATCAAATCTTTTAATATTCTTAAAGAAAAACTCACTAATGCGCCGATCATGATAACTCCAAATTGGAATCTACCATTTGAACTAATGTGCGATGCAAGTGATTTTGCAATGGAAGCCATTTTAGGACAAAGGATTGAAAAACGATTTCAACCTATTTATTATGCTAGTAAGACGTTACAAGGAGCACAAATGAATTATACAACTACTAAAAAAAAACTCCTTGCTATTGTCTTTGCTTTTGACAAATTTCGTTCATATCTCGTTCTAGCAAAAACGGTGGTCTATACTGACCATTCTGCTCTTAGATACCTATTTTCGAAACAAGATGCTAAACCAAGATTAATCTGTTGGATCTTACTCTTACAAGAGTTCTATATTGAGATCTGAGATAAAAAGGGAGCAGAAAATCTCGCCGCTGATCATCTTTCTCGTCTTGAAAATCCTGAATTAGAAGTTCTAAATGAATCGGCCATACAAGACAATTTTTCTAATGAATATCTATTGAAGATAGATTATAGTGAAATTCCATGGTTTGCAAACTATGCAAACTACTTAGTATGTGGATTCCTTGAAAAAGGGTTGTCGTACCAAAAACGAAAGAAATTCTTTAGTGATATAAAACACTATTTTTGGGAAGATCCACATTTGTTTAAAAGTTGTCCCGATGGAATAATACGCCGATGTGTATTCGGGGATGAAGCTAGTCAAATATTAAACTATTGTCACACAGGACCAACAGGAGGGCATTATGGGCCTCAGCTCACAGCAAGAAAAGTTTACGATGCTGGATTCTATTGGCCTACAATTTTCAAAGACGTACACCTTCTTTGCAAATCCTGTGATGCTTGTCAAAGGGCCGGAAAAATAAGTCAACGTGATGAAATGCCACAAAATGTCATTCAAGTATGTGAAGTATTTGACCTTTAGGGTATTGACTTTATGGGTCCATTTCCAAAATCTCATAATAATCTCTACATTCTCGTTGCCATTGATTATGTATCTAAATGGGTGGAAGCACAAGCTCACCTAACTAACGATGCACGAGTTGTAGTCAACTTTTTAAAACGTCTTTTTGCAAGGTTTGGAACACCGAAAGCTTTAATAAGTGATCGGGGTACTCATTTTTGTAACAATCAACTTGAGAAAGTTCTCAAAAGATATGGAGTAACTCATAAAATCTCAACCGCTTATCACCCACAAACAAGTGGACAAGTTGAAAATACCAACCGAGCTTTAAAACATATTGTCGAGAAAACCGTAGGATCAAATCCGAAGGAATGGTCCATGAAATTGGAGGATGCACTCTGGGCTTTTAGAATAGCCTACAAAACTCCAATTGGAACCACACATTTTAGACTCGTTTACGGAAAAGCATGTCATCTTCCAGTAGAAATTGAACACAAAGTATTTTGGGCTTTGAAGACATGTAATCTTGATTTACATGAAGCTGGACGTCTACGGTTAAGTCAATTAAACGAATTAGAAGAATTAAGACAAGAAGCATACAAAAATTCGTTAATCTATAAAGAAAGAACGAAGAAATGGCATGATAAAAGAATCAGAAGTTCAAAAGAATTTAAAGTAGGAGACAGAGTTCTTCTTTTCAATTCACGATTCAAGCTATTTCCTGGAAAATTGAAATCAAGATGGTCTGGACCATTCATAGTCAAAAGAGTTTTCCCGTATGGAACAATAGAGTTAATAAATTCAAATGGAATTGATTTTAAGGTTAATGGTCACAGAGTTAAGCATTACATAGATAGTCCGATGGAAGTTGACAATGAAGTTAATCATAATTTTGACACCACAGCTAACTAAGTGTGGGGAGAATCTTTTTAGGGTAATATATATTTCTGTTAGAGTTAGATATTCTGTTTTCATGTAGTTCTCGAGAATGGAATCCGAATGGTCTTTCCCTAGCAGATCCTAAAGAACTAGTCTTCTCCCCCCATTCTGAATTTTTATTTTTTTAGGTTTTACGCGATGACGAATTCTTGTGAACTAAACCATGGTCTAATGCTACACGCTTTGATCACTAAATGTAATAATGACACACTTCCGAGTGACCTGGTATCAGTAATAAGAGCCAAATTGGACGGAGTAAGAAAAGAACTCAGGAACGATCATAATAAGTTACATTTTGGTAAAGGAAAATCAAAATCCGCAGCGAAAAGAAGAGCACGACACCTTGAAAGATGTCACAAATGTGGAAAATGGTCACACGAAGGAAAATGCTCGACGAATCAGACGTATTCCAATACCGAGTTCGTTACTTTATGTAGAGAAGGACCGTTCATATGTTTCGAAGAAAAATCGTTGAATGCTCGATGTTATGCCTATGTAGCTATGGAAAACCAATTAGTTCGACTATCTTATGAGTGAGCTAAAGCAGGTCACTGAGAATTCTATCTCACAGATAAGTTTGTACAGTTTTTATTTTTATTTTATTGCTTTTAACCTTTTGATAATAAACGCTAAATCGTTCGCTATAAAGTATTAAATTGGTATTCAATAAAATTAGGTTTTGCGACCGAAATTATTAATATCATACAAAAATTTATTACATCACTGTTAAATTTACCGTTTATTCTTAAGGTATAAATATCTTTAATCAATCAACCCAAAATATTTCAGAAATTCGTCAGGAGTAAAACTAGGTCGTTGAGCCGAAATTACTTTACCGAAAAGAGGGGCGTATATCTTTGATAATATTTGATTAATTAAAGTGGGATAAAAGACCAACAAGATTTTTAATTTTATTTTTACTTTGTTTTTAAAATTAATATTAAATTAGTATTGTAAACTTTTTAAAATAATATATTTAAGTTTGTAAATATTTAAAAAATTAATATTTTTAATATAAGTTTGTATGTATAAAATCAAAAATATAATATAAGTCTGGTGTGAATTTTTAATTTTAATATGAATTTTTAATTTTATGCATTTTAAATTTAAGTTTGGTGTGAATTTAAAAACAAAAATTTACTTTATTTCACTAAGTTAAAAATTTGATATTTAAAAATTCGTCGTGAGTTGAAAACTAGGTCGTTGAACCGAAATTGCTCTACCCAAGGGAGGGATGAGAATTTTTATTATCATTATTTTTAATATTATTGAATTAAAGTATGCCAAAAACATTTAAAAAACCCAAAAAAAAATCTTTGCTTTTAAAACAACGCTTAAAAATGACAAATTTTAAAATTTTGTCGAGGGACTAGGACAACGATCCGAAACGCCCTCATCCTAAAAAGAAACAAAATTTTAAATATAATTTAATTATATGTTTTAAAAAAAAAGTGTAACTTTAGAAGAAGAAAAAAAGGCAAGGACCCCATGCGATCGCATTGGGTTTGCCTTGAATAACCATGCAATCGCATGGTGCTGCAATTCAGCTCAGGAACATAAACCCATCGAGCTGTTCTCTGTCACTCCACACAACACACACACATTTACGAAAACATACACACATACCTCTCTAAAATCACCATTTTTTCACCAAATTCAACCAAATTTCATCCTACAATCCGCTACAATCATGCCTAGGTTCGGATTTTTCAACAAAAAGAAATATACTGAAACTGGAGGTGCATCGTCATCATCTAGACAACCACAACTAGAACCTGAACCAGAATATGAGCCGTAATACGAGCCAGAACCCGAACAAGAACCACAACAGGAACAACAACATCAACCTAATCAACACGTACCTTATTATGATCCGCTACAATTTGTTGATGCCTTCATAGTATTTTCGATGCATCCGCCAGTAGAATACTCAACGATTCCTGAACACACGTTGCATCCTAATCTGAGATTCGATAGAAGCTGGAGAGATTACCCAACATATCAAAGTAACAAATTCAAACTGAAACCAAAAAATGTAGAAGTACCCAGGGTAATCGATTGGGAACCTTTAGAAAGGGTCCAACTAGTTAAATCAGTTAGGGAGCATCTGATCCAAAGGTATGACAGTTCTTCTTTTTCTGATTGGGAACGTCTATTCACCATTCGTAGATAGATTAGATGATATAAGTTTTCTTAGATTTATACTTGGCCGTAGGATGTACAGGATATCCATGCTGGACATGGCCAGGGCTTTGCAGATATATACTCCTAGTGAATTACTACTACCCGATTGTATGAATTTGATTTATCGTGGTGAAAGGATAGATAGGAATTTTGATGCAAACGCCGTCTGGAGGTGTTTTTACGCTGGGAGGAAAACACTCCTACTTACATATTAACAAAGCCGAGCTTCGTATAATTCATAGATTTTTGGCTAACTCGATTACACAGAGAGGTCACAATAAGGAGAAAATGACCTTACATGATTTATTTTACCTAAAGTGTATTCGAGACCCAAGAGGCTTTGTTAATATCCCTTACTGTGTTGGTTTTTATTTGTCTAAAATGGTAGAAGGAATACAGGAAGGGGGAATAATAGGAGGAGGTATTTTTGTTACTCTCATTGGAGAGTATTTGGGTGTAGATAGGGATCAAGGAGGTCCACTTTTGGAATGTAGGGAATAGGTTGAGCCTTTAGGATTGAGGGTCTATCAGGGTGCTAAGGTATTAAAGAGCAGATGCAATCAGGCAATACCCTATGTTGGTAGTCATCCTCAGGTAGAGAGAGGTTCAGATGAGGAAATAGAGGAAGCGAATGACATTAGGGATGTCATTAGGGAGGCTATGACTGACGTCTACCAGCGTGTAGATGAGGTGGAAATGACAAACGAGGAGAGATTTGGTCGGATGGAGCAGTGGCAAGCCCGAAATGATTACGAGCATTCCAGGCAACTATAGCATGATAGATGGGGCTATCATCAGCGTCAGATCATGAGCCGGCTGTCACCTCAGGATCACTACGTACCGACCCGACCTGCTTACTATTCTCCACACCAGCCCGAGATGAGACCACCATATACTCTCTACGACCCTAACCAGGCCTACCAGTACACCTATCACCAACCATGGAATTCGAACGACAACATGAACTGGAACCCCTATCCAGATTGATATAGTTCCTGTTGGTGATTTCTATGATTTTTATCTTTTTATTATTTCTATTTATTTATGTTTAAACACATTATATTTTGATACTTTTATGTAAGTTTAATATTTCTATTATGTTGTACTAATATTTCATATTTGATTTGAAAGTGGGATTTAAAGTCCCATTTCAAATTACCATGCATGTTTATATTTGTATGTATGTATATTGTCAAATGTACACAACAGGGTAAAACAGCGCATTTTCAAAGACTGGCATTAAGTTCAGCAAAAGCTACTAATTTTGACGACAAAACGAAAAATAAATGTGATGTAACAACAAGACGGAAGGAACAAATGATGTGCACCATTTATCATTCAACAAGCAAACGCCAATATGTTTGGAAACTTTGGTAAAATTTAATCATTTTTCTACGCTAATCACCCTCAATATTTTAAATTGTTACTGATTTCTTGCAAATGAGGGCATTGCAAGATCTTAAGTGTGGGAAGGGATTAAATTCTTTCGGATTTTTAAAATTTTAAATTTAAACACTTGGTTACTATTAAAAATACTAGTAACGCAGTAGTTGTATTAGAATCTAGTGCTCTCTGATAATAAAGAACAACCCTAGTCTTATATACTGACTACCCAATTCTAGTAAAAATTTTTAAAATTTTCAATTAAATGAACTCAAAATCATGTTTATACATATTTATGAACGATAAAACTAGGTGTTAACACCGAAATGATTGTTACCTCGGAACAGACATAAATTGAGAAACAACCCAAAATGTTAGAATTCATTTAAAATGGAATAGAGGACAATAAAAAGGCAAAGAAAGGAAAATAAAAGCCAAGTGTGGAACAAATTTGCCAAGTTATTTTGAACATATATCACATATTTCTGTAACAAATAAATGAAGATACTTTTGCTTTGGACTAAACTAATCAGTTTTACCCGATTTACTATAATATATTTGAAAGAAAGATGGATCTACACGATGAATTAATTCCATCATTAAAAGGAAGTAAAGTCTTCCGAAAAAGAAACGCGCTGCTTGATTTAGGTCAGAAAGTTGTCGTCCAGACCAGTTGTAGAGTCTACGAAAAACCTTGAAAAGTTTTCTCGAAAATCAGGTGGAAATTCACAGACCTCAGCATCAAACAGGGTCGCCAAGTGGTCAGACTTATCCTAACTATGAGAGGATCTGTCTCGTAAAATGGGGAGGGTGCCATGAAAATTAGCTTGATAAGACTAATGAATCAGACCCCCGGAAAGGATAATCTCCTTAAAAGATCAAAAATCAGCTTTTAAGACTGATATTACTCAATCCTTGAGATTGACTTTAAAGATTGAGAATTACAAACTAATGGAATCCGATGATATCTAAACTCGAGCTTGAACGAGAAAATATTTTGATCAAATTACAAACCGATTTGTTTTCTGAAAACCCATTTTCAATGCGTTCATTACCATTGAACGTAAAATCCTAGGAATTCACCTGGAATTCATTAGGTCACCTGAACCAAATCGGGTGGCATCTGTAAGAACGGTGGTTGCATAGCATGGTCAAAGACAGGACCTTGTGCCAGACCGAAAAATTATAGGGTGAGCTTTGTTATTGCTCCTACAAAGGATAGTAATTGCATCTGACACGTTATAGATCATAATTAAAAGCATGTCAGGGGACATTTCCTTAACAGTTGCTTGTTCAACGCTTTCCTTTACAACCGGACGGTAGTTTACCGAAAGGTAATATACGGAGCAAGTATACTGGACGTGTTGCTTTCCTAATACAAGGTTAGCAAGTGGGTGACACAAAAGCGCAAGTTTTGAGCTAAAATTTTCAAATCTGAAACCCGCCAAACTCACAAAAACAATTTGCAAACACCGGTGAAGGGTTATTCTGGAAAACTTATCTAGGGTAAAAGCTAGAATGAATTTTCAAAATATCAAATGTTTTCATAAAGATCCAATTTCCTTAAGGATCTAAAATTTCATAGTCATATGGGACTGTAAATCACAACGTTACTACCATTGTTCATACCGCCGTATAGAATTCACTGATGTACAAAGTGTGAAGAATAAAAAAGTGATTCTAGTATGTTTTTATTTCAAGACTATATTGCTTGAGGACAAGCAACGCTCAAGTGTGGGAATATTTGATAATGCTAAAAATGAACATATATTTCATAGCATTATCCCTCAAGAAAGACAAGCTTTTAGTTGCAATTGTTCTATTTACAAGTAATATTCGTTTAAATAATAAAAGGTGAAGACAAAAGACAGATTCGAAGAATTGAAGACGCAAACGACCAAAATGCTCAAAAGTACAAAGTACAATCAAAGTGGTTCAAATTATTGATAAGAAACGTCTCAAAATTACAAGAGTACAAGACGCAAAACGCAAAATACAAGATATTAAATTGTACGCAAGGACGTTCGAAAATCCGGAACCGGGACCAGAGTCAACTCTCAACGCTCGATGCAACTGACTAAAAATTACAAGTTAACTATGCACACAAATATAATATAATATTTAAATAATTCTATAAGTTATTTATATATTATATATTATATTAAAAACCGTCGGCAAGAAAGAAAACAAGCTCATGTGAGCTGGAAAAAGAGGCCATACGATCGCATGGCCTGGAGGTGCATTTTCCATGCGATCGCATGGCAGTAGGTATCAGGCCACACTCCTATAAATTCGCAGTTTTGGTTGATCAAAAAAATATCTTTTTCTCTATCTCTCTCACGTGTATATATATATATTAATTTTAATTTTAATTTTAATTTTAAATTCTAATAATAAGGGTATGTTAGCGAATGTTGTAAGGGTGTAAGTCGAAATTCTGTCTGTGTAACGCTACGCTATTATTAATCATTGTAAGTTATGTTCAAACTTTTTAAATTAATGTCTCGTAGCTAAGTTATTATTATGCTTATTTAATGCCGAAGTAATCGTGATGTTGGGCTAAATATTAAAATTGGGTAATTGTGCTTTGTACCATAATTGGGGTTTGGATAAAAGAACGACACTTGTGGAAATTAGACTATGGGCTATTAATGGGCTTTATATTAACTAAATGATACCTCGTTGATTTAATATATAGACTTATAATTTGACGTATTTATATATAACCACATACGCTTGACTGGGTACGGTGGGCGGGATATCTATAAATACCAATAATTGTTCATTTTACCGGACACAGAACTGGATTAATTGTTAATAGACTTGTTGAAACAGGGGTGGATTACATTCAAGGGTAATTGGTGTAATTGTTAACAAAGTAGTAAAACCTTGGACTACACGCAGTCGATAACCTGGTGTATTCATTAAACAAAGTATTAAGACCTTGTTACAATTCGAATCCCCAATTAGTTGGAATATTTGACTTCGGGAATAAGAATAATTTGACGAAGACTTCCACATTTTATGATTATGACTGATGGACTATTATGGACAAATCCATATGGACATATCAAATAATCCAGGACAAAGGACAATTAACTCATGGGAATAAACTAAAATCAACACGTCAAACATCATGATTACGGAAGTTTAAATAAGCATAATTTATTTTATTTCATATTTAATTGCACTTTTAATTATCGCACTTTTATTTATCTCAATTTCATTATCGTCATTTAATTTACGCTTTAATTTAAGTTATATTTAATTTTAATATTTTACATTAGGTTTTAACTGCGACTAAAGTTTTAAAATCGACAAACCGGTCATTAAACGGTAAAAACCCCCTTTTATAATAATAATACTACTTATATATATTTTTGTATTTTTACAATCATAAGTTAAAAATATAGCGTTAAACTTGGCTAAGTCTCCCTGTGGAACGAACCGGACTTACTAAAAACTACACTACTGTACGATTAGGTACACTGCCTATAAGTGTTGTAGCAAGGTTTAGGTATATCCATTCTATAAATAAATAAATATCTTGTGTAAAATTGTATCGTATTTAATAGTATTTTCTTGTAATAATATAACTATTTGATACAGCACCTCGCACACATCAGCACAGCGTAAGATTTCTTTCATACCTAAGAATAAACATGCTTTCAAGTGTCAATCAAAATGTTGGTGAGTTCATTAGTTTATCATAAATAATCATTTCCATAATTTTAATAGACCACAAGATTTTCATTTTCAGTTCTCATAAATATACGTCCCATGCATAGAGACACAAAAATATCATTCATATGGATTGAACACCTGGTAACCGACATTAACAAGATGCATATAAGAATATCCCCGATCATTCCGGGAAATTCTTCGGACATGATAAAACAACATCGAAGTACTAAAGCATTCGGTAGCTTGGATGGGGTTCGTTAGGCCCAATAGATCTATCTTTAGGATTCGCATCAATTAGTAGATCGGTTTACTAATTCTTAGGTTACCAAGCAAAAGGGACATATTCGGCTTCGATCATTCAACCATATAATGTAGTTTCGATTACTTGTGTCTATTTCGTAATTCATTTATATAAAAATTTCGCATGTATTCTCAGCCCAAAAATATAAAGGGTAAAAAGGCAAATGAAACTCACCATACTGTATTTTGTAGTAAAAATACATATGATGACAATGAACAATGCAGGGTTGGCCTCGGATTCACGAACCTATATCATTTGTATATTTATTAATGTACATAATTGTAATCGAACAAATATATATAAATTTATTAATTATGTCTTTTTTTATATTAATAATATATGTATGTTTTCTTATATTCCTTTTGTTATATAAAAATATTAATCTTCATTATGTTATATGTAATAAATATATGTTTAGTATACATATATTATTTGTATATTAATAATAATAGTAGTTAAAATAATATTAATAGTGGTAAAAATGATAATAATTATAATACTTAATATTACTAATAAGATAATAATGTTAATAATTCTATTAATGATAATAATAATGATATTAATAATTGTAATTGTAAAAATATTAATTTTACTGTTAATGATAGTTTTAATACACATTTTTGAGTAGCTACATAATAAAAATACTTGTGATAATATAATAATAATACTACTTAATGATATTAGTGATAAAGACAATAATATTAATAATAACAATAATAATAATAATCCTAATTGTATTTATAATACGTATACTAATAATAATGATAATCACAATTTTCGTGTTTAATTTCTAAGCTAACAGTTAAAGTTTCAGTAACATTAATTCGTAATCTTAATCATAATAATAATAATAGTAATACTTATATCAATAATAGACTTATAAAAATTAATATTAATAATAATGATAATAATAGAAGTATTAATGATAATACTAGTAATGATACTAATAATAATAATACTAATAGTTACCAAAAGTGATACTAATACTAATATTAATGAAAGTAATAATAATTTTTATTACTTTAGTAATAATCTTAATAATAATCATATTTGTTTCTAACATTTTATTAGTACTAGATGATAACTTTTATAAATACAATTTTATTAGTAATAATAATAATCATAGTAATAATAATATCTATAATACTAATAATAATTATAATACTAGTAAAAATAACATTAATTAATAACAATAATAACCATAATAATAACAAATCTTGATAACAACAATAATTATAATTATAATCATAATAATACTAAAACTAATAATAATAATAATAATAATAATAATAATAATAATAATAATAATAATAATAATAATAATAATAATAATAATAATAATAATAATAATAATAATAATAATAATAATAATAATAATAATAATAATAATAATAATAAATGAGAGTAACTACGTCATAAAGCCTTTTCTAAAAAAATATGGCTGCTGCAAGACTCAAACCCTAGACCTCTCGATACCCATCAACACTCCTAAACCGTTGGGCTATGGCCCATTTTCTGATTTATATTGCCCACAAACAAATATAACCTGCATATAATACGCTTCCTTCTTCTTCTCCTTCCCAAAAACAATCGGCCAAAACATCCAATTCCATGACTCAATTACAAGACAATCTTAGTACTTAAAACTAATTGGAACCCATCAAAATTAAATGATTGCATTATTAGAAAAAAAAAAATTTATATATAAAAAGGATGAACCCGCTGTAGCGACGGTTCTAAAATTTTTTTTTATTGATTTTGAAAATGAGCACGTTATAGACCAAGATAACAATACGAAATAAGTTTAAAATCACTCCTAGAAACTTTATCCATTCTCAATTTAACTTAAAACATAACAAAGAACTCGAATTTTTCAATGAACAATCTGTTTGACTTTTGAATTACAAAGTTTGACTCAAAAATTCAAAATGGTTTTGAAGAATTGGATGCTGAGATTTTACATAAAGTTTGAGTAAAATAAACCTAACAAAACTGCAATTTTAGATTTTACAGTTTTGTTCAAAAATCAAATTTTTAATAATCGTGACAAGGAACAGAGATACCAGCGAATTCTATATTTTTTTCTGTCTAATTTCCCTATTGTTATCAGTTATAATTATTTGCGATAGATAAAGAGAGTGTTAAATTGTTAAATTAACAGGTAGGTGATCATAGTTGGTTGTATACAGAAAGAGGTATTGCCAGCAGTTACTTAGACAAAGGGAAGAAACAAAAAAATAAAATAAAAAGCAGATAGATAGATCACAGAATCGTACTACTGATAGGGATAGAAAATCAAATTTTGAAGACAAAAACAAAGTTAGATTACAGTTTGAAAATAATGTGTAACAGATTACACGATCTCCTTTTCAAGTTTATAAATTTTATATATTTAATATTAATAATTATTCAATATATAATTTATAATGATAATACTTATTAATCATACTAATAATACTGATTAATACTAAGTAAATTACTAATATTATTAATGATAAAAGAAAATAGTTTGTATTATTTCCTAATAATAATAGCTATGATAATATTACTGATATAATAATAATATCGGATTAATACACAATAATAGTAAATGTAATGATAGTAAGTTTAACAAAAAATATACTAATAATATTTATAATATTAATACCTAATAATAATAATAATAATAATAATAATAATAATAATAATAATAATAATAATAATAATAATAATAATAATAATAATAATAATAATAATAATAATAATAATTGATAATATTCAAGTTACAATTATAATATATGCATAAAACTAATATTGATGTTGATATTTGTATCCATAATGAAAGTAATAATGACAATATAACAATTAAAGTTAAACTTGCAACATCATTTAATACATTAATCTTACATTTCATTAATTAAATCATATATCATCCTATATTTCAAATTGATATATATATATATATATATATATATATATATATATATATATATATATATATATATATATATATATATATATATTTTTTTTTTTTTTTTTATAAAAGTATCTGTTTACAATTAGTTGTTCGTGAATCGTCGAGGACAGTCAAAGGTCAACTGAATTCATGTAAATAGTTCACAATTTTTGAAACTCAACATTACAGACTTTGCTTAACATGTTGAAATAACCTAATATTAAAGTTTAAATTTGGTCGGAAATTTTCGGGTCGTCACACCTGCTGTGTTTATGGATCTCATGAATCGTGTATGCAAGTCATACCTGGATAAGTTCATTATCGTCTTCATAGATGATATCCTCATCTACTCCAAAAGCGAAGAAGAACATGAGTAACATCTCGGACTAGTGCTTGAACTCTTGAGACAAGAGCAACTTTATGCCAAATTCTCCAAGTGCGAGTTTTGGTTGAAGGAAGTCCAATTCCTGGGTCATATTGTAAGCGATCAAGGTATCAAAGTTGATCCCACAAAGATCGAAGCTATCAGCAAGTGGGAAACCCCCACTACTCTGACTCATATCCGCCAATTTTTAGGTCTCGCTGGTTACTACCGAAGATTTATTGAAGGTTTCTCTCTGATTGCGCGTCCTTTGACCGCGCTGACTCACAAAGGGAAGAAGTTCGTTTGGGAAACCGAACACGAATCAACATTTCAAACCTTGAAGCAGAAGTTAACCATCGCGCCTATCTTATCACTTCCTGAAGGCAGTGATGATTTCGTCGTATATTGTGATGCCTCGAAAAATGGTTTTGGTTGCGTATTGATGCAAAGAACGAAGGTCATTGCTTATGCTTCTCGTCAACTGAAGATTCATGAGCGAAACTACACTACTCACGATCTTGAACTTGGAGCCGTTGTTTTTGCGCTCAAATTATAGAGACACTATCTTTATGGAACTAAAAGTACTATCTTCACCGACCACGAAAGCCTCCAACACATATTCGATCAGAAACAACTGAACATGAGACAGCGACGATGGATCGAGATGCTGAACGACTATGATTGTGAACTTTGTTACCATCCTGGCAAGGCAAATGTTGTAGCTGACACTTGGAGCCGAAAGGAGAGGATGGCACCTCTTCGTGTCCGTGCCCTGAACATCACCATTCATTCAAATCTCAATAGCCAAATCCGAGTAGCCCAAGATGAGGCTCTCAAAGAGGAGAATATTTCTCATGAACACTTGAACATTCTTGTCTCTCAATTCGAGGTTAAGGAGACTGGACTCCGATACTTTGTCGGAAGAATTTAGGTGCCTAGTTATGGGGATTTGCGAAGCCTCATTCCAGACGAAGCCCACAAGTCAAGATATTTGATTCATCCAGGAGCCGGTAAAATGTACCACGATCTCAAGGAACAGTATTGGTGGCCAAATCTTAAGAAGAACGTTGCAACTTATGTTGGGAAGTGTTTGACTTGCTCGAAAGTTAAGGCCGAACATCAGAGGCCCTCTGGGTTACTTCAGCAACCGAAAATCCCGCAATGGAAGTGGGAAAGGATAACAATGGACTTCATTATGAAACTACCAAAGACGGTGGGGCGGATACGGTACCATATGGGTTATCGTTGACCGTCTTACCAAATCTGCACACTTCTTAGCCATGAAAGAAACGGATACGACGGAAAAACTTGCTCAACTATACATAAAGGAAATTGTATCTCATCATGGTGTGCCCTTATCGATTATTTTAGACCGGGATGCCCATTTTGCTTCCAGATTTTGGCGTTCTTTGCAAGATGTAGTGACCCGAACTTTTCCATGTTTATATATATTAATTGAAATTGATATTTACATGATTAAATGTTTCCAACATGTTAAGCAATCAAACTTGTTAAGACTTGATTAATTGAAATATGTTTCATATAGACAATTGACCACCCAAGTTGACCGGCGATTCACGAACGTTAAAACTTGTAAAAACGACATGACGATATATATATGGATATACATATGGTTAACATGATATTATGATAAGTAAGTATCTCCATAAGTATATTAACAATGAGTTATATACATTACAAGACTACTAACTTAAGGATTTCGAAACGAGACATATATGTAACGATTATCGTTGTAACGACATTTAAATGTATATATATCATATTAAGATATATTAATATATCATAATATCATGATAATATAATAATTTAACATCTCATTAGATATAATAAACAATGGGTTAACAACATTAATTGAGATCGTTAACTTAAAGGTTTCAAAACAACACTTACATGTAACGACTAACGATGACTTAACGACTCAGTTAAAATGTATATACAAGTAGTGTATTTAGATGTATTAAAATACTTTTGGAAGACTTCAAGACATATATCAAAACACTCATACTTAATGAAAATGGTTACAGTTACTTTTCCATTCTTTTCTTTCATCAAGAATTCTAGTCGTATTCTTACCCGTATTATACACAGCTTCAAAACGTACTTACTATGAGTATATACCAATAGGAACTAGCATGGGATTCCACTCTTGATTATGTCATGTATGACTAATCAATTTTAACTTCTACCATGAGCTAGTCAACTAACTAGAACTTCTTTTAACCCCACTCACCACTCACCAATTACCACTCATCATTCACTCCATTTCACTTCCAATTCTCTTTCTAATTTTCTCTCAACACACACACACTATTATGAACGTATTTTTCCAGTAGTTAATCATCATCTTCATCAAAAATCACTTCAAGAATCAAGCTATAATCATCATAGGAAGAACACTTCAAGAACACTTCAAAAATCCCTTCAAGTTTACTAATTTACTTCCAAGCTTTCTAATCCATTCAAAGTAATCATCTAAGATCAAGAAACCTTTGTTATATATAGTAGGTTATCTTTCTTATTCAAGGTAATATTCATATTCAAACTTTGATTCAATTTCTATAACTATAAACTATCTTAATTCGAGTAAAAATCTTACTTGAACTTGTTTTTGTGTCATAATCCTACTTCAAGAACTTTCAAGCCATCCAAGATCCTTTGAAGCTAGATCATTTCTTGTCACTTCCAGTAGGTTTACCTACTAAACTTGAGGTAGTAATGATGTTCATAACATCATTCGATTCATATATATAAAACTATCTTATTCGAAGGTTTAAACTCGTAATCACTAGAACATAGTTTAGTTAATTCTAAACTTGTTCGCAAACAAAAGTTAATCCTTCTAACTTGACTTTTAAAATTAACTACAAACATGTTCTATATCTATATGATATGCTAACTTAATGATTTAAAACCTGGAAACACGAAAGACACCGTAAAACCGGATTTACGCCGTCGTAGTAACACCGCGGACTGTTTTGGGTTAGTTAATTAAAAACTATGATAACCTTTGATTTAAAAGTTGTTATTCTGAGAAAATGATTTTTATTATGAACATGAAACTATATCCAAAAATTATGGTTAAACTCAAAGTGGAAGTATGTTTTCTAAAATGGTCATCTAGACGTCGTTCTTTCGACTGAAATGACTACCTTTACAAAAACGACTTGTAACTTATTTTTCTGACTATAAACCTATACTTTTCTGTTTAGATTCATAAAATAGAGTTCAATATGAGACCATAGCAATTTGATTCACTCAAAACGGATTTAAAATGAAGAAGTTATGGGTAAAACAGGATTGGATAATTTTTCTCATTTTAGCTACGTGAAAATTGGTAACAAATCTATTCCAACCATAACTTAATCAACTTGTATTGTATATTATGTAATCTTGAGATACCATAGACACGTATACAATGTTTCGACCTATCATGTCGACACATCTATATATTTCGGAACAACCATAGACACTCTATATGTGAATGTTGGAGTTAGCTATACAGGGTTGAGGTTGATTCCAAAATATATATAGTTTGAGTTGTGATCAATACTGAGATACGTATACACTGGGTCGTGGATTGATTCAAGATAATATTTATCGATTTATTTCTGTACATCTAACTGTGGACAACTAGTTGTAGGTTACTAACGAGGACAGCTGACTTAATAAACTTAAAACATCAAAATATATTAAAAGTGTTGTAAATATATTTTAAACATACTTTGATATATATGTATATATTATTATAGGTTCGTGAATCAACCAGTGGCCAAGTCTTACTTCCCGACGAAGTAAAAATCTGTGAAAGTGAGTTATAGTCCCACTTTTAAAATCTAATATTTTTGGGATGAGAATACATGCAGGTTTTATAAATGATTTACAAAATAGACACAAGTACGTGAAACTACATTCTATGGTTGAATTATCAAAATCGAATATGCCGCTTTTTATTAAGTCTGGTAATCTAAGAATTAAGGAACAGACACCCTAGTTGACGCGAATCCTAAAGATAGATCTATTGGGCCTAACAAACCCCATCCAAAGTACCGGATGCTTTAGTACTTCGAAATTTATATCATATCCGAAGGGTGTCCCAGAATGATGGGGATATTCTTATATATATGCATCTTGTTAATGTCTGTTACCAGGTGTTCACCATATGAATGATTTTTATCTCTATGTATGGGATGTGTATTGAAATATGAAATCTTGTGGTCTATTGTTACGATTTGATACATATAGGTTAAACCTATAACTCACCAACATTTTTGTTGACGTTTAAAGCATGTTTATTCTTAGGTGAATACTAAGAGCTTCCGCTGTTGCATACTAAAATAAGGACAAGATTTGGAGTCCATGTTTGTATGATATTGTGTAAAAACTGCATTCAAGAAACTGATTTCGATGTAACATATTTGTATTGTAAACCATTATGTAATGGTCGTGTGTAAACAGGATATTTTAGATTATCATTATTTGATAATCTACGTAAAGCTTTTAAACCTTTATTTATGAAATAAAGGTTATGGTTTGTTTTAAAAATGAATGCAGTCTTTGAAAAACGTCTCATATAGAGGTCAAAACCTCGCAACGAAATCAATTAATATGGAACGTTTTTAATCAATAAGAACGGGACATTTCAGTTGGTATCCGAGTGTTGGTCTTAGAGAACCAGAAAATTTGCATTAGTGTGTCTTATCGAGTTTGTTAGGATGCATTAGTGAGTCTAGACTTCGACCGTGTTTTCTTTAAAAATGATTGCTTAACATTTTTGTTGGAAACTATATATTTTTAACATATGAATATTATGTGATATATTAATCTCTTAACGTGTTTGATATTATGTGATAGATGTCTACCTCTAGAACAAGTCCCATTAACTCACCTAATAATAATGAAGAGTCAAATGTAAATTGGAATGATTCGTGGACTGATTCACAAGTTCCCGAAGAGGAACCGGAAGAAGAGTCGGAACAGGAAGAAGAATCGGAACCGGAAGAAGAATCGGAACCGGAAGAAGAAATAGAACCGGTGGGGGAAATAATAAAATGGTTAAGTAAAAGAGAATCCTCAACCAACCGACCAAGGTTAATTATGGTCAATGGTGTTTCCGCCAAGGAAGCAAAATATTGGGAGGATTACCAATTCTCCGATGAATCGGATTTCGACGAGAATTCCGATGATGTTATAGAAATTACCCCAACTGAATTTAAAAAGGTAAAAGAAAATAATAAGGGAAAGGGCATAAAAATAGAGAAATCTAATTCCAACCCCGATGAACTTTATATGTATCGTCAACCCCCGAAGTCCTTAGGTTGTAACAATGATCCGAGAACCTCTAAACCACCAGGTTTTTCTAAACCAATGTGGACAACGACGGCTCGTATTAGGGGAACATCATATATCTCTAGAAACTTGGCAAAACGAACCAAAACCGAACAAGAAGAAACGAGCGAGTCAGAATAAGATAGTTGTATTTGTGTGGTGTAATATATGTAATATAGTGTGCTGTAACGACCCGCACTTTTTCGATCATTCTATACTTATAAGATTAATATTTACATAAATTAAACCTTGCCAACATGATAAGCAATCCAAATTGTCGAGACTGATATTTCCGAAAAGAGTTTTACACAACGTTTGACCGTCTAGTTTGACCGATGATATCACGAACTATACAATATATGATAATTATACGTTTGTGTATATAAATGTATATATACATATTTAACATGATTAATAAATGTTTTAATATCTCATTTTGTATTAATAACAACAAGTTATAAGTATATTTTGAAACTACTAACTTAAGTTTTCAAAACGATAACTATACGTAACGTTATTTGACTTA
Source organism: Rutidosis leptorrhynchoides (assembly GCF_046630445.1). Lineage (NCBI taxonomy): Eukaryota > Viridiplantae > Streptophyta > Magnoliopsida > Asterales > Asteraceae > Rutidosis > Rutidosis leptorrhynchoides. The sequence goes on from NC_092343.1 coordinate 79,992,787, forward strand.
AATACTTAAGACTATAATGTTTATACATATATTGTATAAGTAATGTATTTAATCACTTTTAAGAACTTAAATACATAAAATCATATAAGTGTATTCACAAAAGATAGCTATATTTGAATCCTCATTCCATTTTTCACAAAATTTCTATACGTATATTTAGAGTATTTGTACTCGTATCATACCTAGCTCCTATACGTATTTACTAATAGTAAATACACATCAAAATCACCACCTAACCAGCCATTATTCATGCCCTTAGAGCTAGGTAATTACTTTTGAATCATTGCAAGACTAATTACAAAAATACAAACTAGAATTTTGTCATGTTATCCTTAAAGATCACATTTTTAGGAGTATATATGTATCATCATTTTTGATTCATTTTTACTTCAATCTCTTAACTAAAAACACACACTCTTTCTTACTCTCTAAACTCCATAACAATCCAGCAAAATTCCATAAAGATCTAGCTTCAAAAACCATACTAAAACACCATAAGAAAACCATACAAAAACACTTCAAGAAAACCTTCCAAGAACACCAACTTACTTCCAATCTTTCATCCACTTCCATCACCCTTTTGATTCTAGCTTCTTACTTCTCTTTTACAGCAAACTTATCCAAGGAACTTGAGGTAGAATCTATGTTCATAACCTTATTCGATTCATATATATATAGCTATCTTATTTTGTGGTACAAAAGTTTAACAACAAGAACATAGTTTGAATGTTTTCAAACTTGTTTGCAAACTAAATAGATCCTTCTAACTTAACTTTTAAAATACTTCAAGACCTGTAATATAACTTATGTATATACTAATTTAACAAGGTAAAACTTGGTTTTTCAAAGTATAAGTATTTTTAGAAAAATGGTCATTAAATGATTTTGTTGTAACAAAAATGTTTAACTTCATATGTTTCACTAATGTTTCACTTATGCCGTATGATTTTGAATACAAACCAAGGTATTTACAGTTCATAGTCTTAAAGAAGAACTCGATCCAAGAAGATGGCAATTTGAATCAACGAAAACGGATTTGTAACGAAGAAACTATGACCGAAACAAAATTGGTTATCCTAGATCATTTCAACTACGGGATCAATTGGAAAAAAATGATATAAATCACATATTTCTAAGATAACATGATATTTTATATATATGTACTTATAATTCAATTTTATATGGTTCAGGATCACCCGTAAACAATACGAGAAGATTAATCATAAGATCCCGTGTTTGTACGCAACACGTCATTTGACAACACCGGTACTTTATGTACGCAACACGTCATTTGACAACACCGGTACCATGGGTCAAGATTAATCTCGACCAATACATATACGATGGGGTTTTATTTATTTCGTTGGGGGTTTTGTTTATTGCGGGTATATTAAACATCTAAAAATGAACCATTAAAAATTGAATTACTAACATCGGAATGCTAACTATGGACTAAGGAAATATTCAAAATATTAAAAGTATAACAAGTATATATATATATATAACGTTTGTTTTAAAATGAAAACATATTGATATATTATATATGGATAGGTTCGTGATATCAACCGGAAGACCGAGTCAAAATATATATATCATCAAGACAAGAGTGAGTATATAGTCCCACTTTTAAACTCTAAATATTTCGGGATGAGAATACATGTATTTTATGTTTTACGATATGGACACAAGTAACTGAAAAATATGTTCTACGTTGAGTTGTACCACTGGCATACTTCCCTGTAGCTTGGTAACTAATATTTACAGCGGTATTGTAAACGCGAATCCTGTTGATAGATCTATCGGGCCTGACAACCCCAACCGGACTGGACGACCAGTATTCAACGGTTGCACAGTACTTCGTTTTGTGACTACACTTGGTACGGTGTAGTAAGATTTCATATTAAAGGGAATATGCGACGTGAAAATGTTAAGTATGGTTACCAAGTGCTCAACCACTTAGAATATTTTTATTGAAATGTTTATATACGAAATCTTGTGGTCTATATATATATATTGCTGCGCACTAAACCTATATCTCACCAACTTTATGTTGACGTTTTTAAACATGTTTATTCTCAGGTGATAATTAAAGCTTCCGCTGCATTATGTTGAATCTAAGCAGGATCATGCGTACTCATATTTGTGTCAAAAATAAAACTGCATATCCGAGGACGTGTGTTGTAAAATATGCTAGAAATCGTGTTGTTATTATCATTTGTAAAGTTTGTAAGTCGAAGATTATCGTTAAACGATAATCATCTTTTTATTGTCTAAAGCTTGTAACAAAAATAATGGTTTGGTTTGTAATGTATAATATATGCAGTTTTCCTTTTTAAAAATGTCGCATATAGAGGTCAATACCTCGCAATGAAATCATACGTTATCTAACACGTTCTTATGGTTAAGGACGGGTTATGACATGTGGTATCAGAGCGTTGGTCTTAGCGAACCAGGTCTGCATTAGTGTGTCTAACCGAGAAGCCGTTAGGATACATTAGTAAGTCTGGACTTTGACCGGGTCTGATTTAAAAAAAAAAAAAACCATTGCTTATCACTGTTGGTTAAAATTTATATGTAAATATTATATAAGTACTAATGGGTTAGTTGTTGTGTGATAGATGTCGAGCTCAAAAATTGTTATCACAATCAACGACTCCGAATCAGAATCTTCAGATGGCGTTCCAGTCATTAACCTGTCCGATGACGAAAATGATATCCTTGGGGAAGACTCACAAATTCCGGATGAACCAACTATAGAAATATCGGAAAGTGAACCCGAGGAGGAAAGTGAACCCGAGGAGGAAAGTGAACCCGAGGAAGAAATACAGGAAATTACAAAAGACGAGTTCGAACTAGGAAAGAAACGAAAGGCTAATGAATTAGAAAATCCAAATCCCGAGTTTAATGAGAATGATGTGGCACCAATTCCACTCAACACTACCACCCCTATCCCCGCTATTCCTATTCGTTCTGTCCCGGCATCCAGTTCTTCAGTCCCACAGCCAAAATATAGGCAGACAGTTAGGATAAGCGTTAAGCAAATCTTTGTGTCTAAACGTCCTAGAAAATAGATCAAACGATGCGCTGCTGTGTCAAACGATGGAACCGAATAATGTTTTGTATAATATTAATAGTGTGGTTTGCTTAATGTTCGATGTAAGATAAGCATATGTAAAATATTGAAGTATGAAATGCAATAATTTTCCATGGTTAAGTATTATTTAGATTGTAGTAATTGATTCTGTACTAAGCTATTAAGTATGAACATTAACGGGAAGGTACTACCCAAGATATAATTATAAAACGCTAATAAGAAGAAAAGGCTTTTATAATAATACCTAGTTCATATTATTAATAAGCTATAATGTACTATAAATACACACTACATCTATAATAATCCATGTGAATAATTATTTTCTTTCATTAGGAAATGGCGCGATTGAATCGAATGACGGAACAAGAACTCGAGGAACTCATCAACCAGCGAGTGAACGACAGAATGTTATGGGTTGAGGCTGCAAGAGCTGCTGCAGTTAATCCAAATCCTCGTGTAGGATGCTCCTACAAGACGTTCCAAGCTTGCAAGCCATCATCATTCAGTGGAACGGAAGGACCTATCGGTTTAACCCGATGGATAGAAAAGATGGAGACGGTGTTCAAAATCAGCGGTTGTGATGAAAAAGACATGACCAAGTTTGCATCGTGCACTTTACAAGATAGTGCACTCACATGGTGGAAGAATTATGTGAAGGCGGTAGGAGGAGATGTAGCTTATGATACTCCATGGGAAGAATTCAAAGCAATGATAATCACCGAGTATTGTCCAAGGAATGAGGTTATTAAGTTAGAAGATGAGTTACGAAGTTTGAAGGTGGTTGGTACTGAAATCACCAACTACAATCAGCGATTCATGGAATTGGTTTTACTATGTCCTGAATTGGTTCCAACCGAAGCACGGAAGATTGAAATGTACAAAGGTGGTTTGCCCAAAAAGGTCAAGGCAAACGTTACGGCGTCGAAACCTAAGACAATTCATGAAGCTATAACCATGGCAAACGAGCTAATGGATCAGGTCATCATGGATAAGAAAGTATCCAATACTGATGTGAAGGTATCAGGTAACAAAAGAAAGTGGAATGGAAATTATGATCGAGGTAACCAACAACAATCTTTTAAGAAACAAGAAAACACGCAAGGTGCGGGTAGTGGTTTAAGCTTTGGTTATAAAGGACAAAATCCTTTATGCAACCGTTGCCACAAACATCACTTTGGTTACTGTAGTGTGTTATGCACCAAGTGTAATCGACAAGGTCATCTTGCGGAAGATTGTAAGGCTCTCGTTACAAATGGCAACAAGACTCCTGCCACCAACGCAAATAGAACTGCTTTGGCTACCATTACTTGTTTTGGTTGTGGAAAACAAGGTCACTATAAGAGTCAGTGCCCGAATCAGAATGGCGGACCTGCACGTGGAAGAGCGTTTGTTATTAATGCTAGAGAGGCACGAGAAGACCCGGAGCTTGTTACGGGTACGTTTACCATTAATAACTTATCAGCATCCATTTTATTTGATACTGGCGCCGATAGAAGTTATGTGTGTAAAAATTTTTACACTAAATTGAATTGTTCATCATTACCTCTAGATGCTAAGTACTTGATTGAGTTAGCTAATGGTAAACTAATTAAAGCCGATAAAATTTGTCGTGGTTGTGAAATAAATCTAGCCGGAGAAACGTTTAAAATCGACTTAATACCCGTAGAATTAGGAGGTTTTGATGTAATAGTCGGCATGGACTGGATGTCCAAAATAGGAGCGGAAGTTGTTTGTGCTAAGAAGGCAATTCGTATTCCTGGTAAGGATAAAATACCGGTGATGATTTATGGAGAGAAGGGTAATTCAAAGCTAAAACTCATTAGCTGTTTGAAAGCCAAGAAGTGTTTAGAAAAGGGATGTTACGCTATTTTAGCACATGTTAATAAAGTCGAAAAGAAAGAAAAGTGCATCAACGACGTGCCTGTGGCAAGAGATTTTCCTGAAGTTTTTCCGGAAGAATTGCCGGGATTACCTCCATTTAGATAGGTAGAATTTCAAATAGATTTAGTACCAGGAGCTGCACCAGTGGCTCGTGCTCCATATAGACTTGCACCGTCCGAGTTAAAAGAACTTCAAAGTCAGTTAAAAGAATTACTGGACCGTGGATTCATACGACCGAGTACTTCACCGTGGGGAGCTCCAATTTTGTTTGTTAAGAAGAAAGATGGATCTTTTAGGATGTGTATAGACTATCGTGAATTAAATAAGTTAACTATCAAGAATCGGTATCCACTACCAAGAATTGATGACTTATTTGATCAATTGCAAGGATCATGTGTTTATTCGAAAATCGACTTAAGATCGGGCTATCATCAACTACGCGTCAAAGAAGAGGACATTCCGAAAACTGCTTTTCGGACACGTTATGGTCATTTCGAATTTTTGGTTATGCCGTTTGGATTGACGAATGCGCCAGCTGTATTCATGGACCTCATGAATCGAGTTTGTAGTCCGTATTTAGATAAGTTTGTTATCGTTTTCATTGATGATATTCTTATCTATTCCAAGAGTGAGCAAGAGCATGAAGAGCATTTAAGGTTGATACTGGAGTTGTTGAGAAAAGAACAACTTTATGCTAAATTTTCTAAGTGTGCTTTCTGGTTTAAAGAAGTACAATTTCTTGGCCACGTTGTTAGTAGCAAAGGAATTCAGGTTGATCCAGCAAAAATTGAAGCCATTGAAAAATGGGAGACTCCTAAGACACCAATGCAGATACGCCAATTTTTGGGTTTAGCCGGTTATTATAGAAGGTTTATTCAAGATTTTTCTCGAATAGCAAAGCCGTTGACAGCATTAACGCAAAAAGGGAAGAAATACGAATGGACCTCGGAGCAGGAGAACGCATTTCAATTATTGAAGAAGAAGTTAACTACGGCGCCTATTTTATCGTTACCTGAAGGGAACGATGATTTTGAAATATATTGTGACGCTTCGCGACAAGGTTTTGGTTGTGTTCTTATGCAACGAAAGAAAGTAATTGCATTTGCATCCCGACAATTGAAGATTCACGAGCGGAATTATACGACGCATGATCTAGAACTGGGAGCAGTCGTGTTTGCATTGAAGATGTGGAGACATTACTTGTATGGGGTTAAATGCACTGTGTTTACTGATCATAAAAGCCTTCAACATATTTTCGATCAAAAACAGCTGAACATGAGGCAACGTAGGTGGGTCGAGCTGATAAACGACTATGATTGTGAAATTCGTTATCATCCCGGGAAAGCGAACGTGGTGGCCGACGCTCTAAGCAGAAAGGAACGAGAACCAATTCGAGTACGAGCGATGAACATAAAAATTCGCATGAATCTCAACTCACAAATCAAAGAAGTTCAACGAGAAGCACTTACTAAAGAAAATATAGGAAATGAAATAATGAAGAAGTATGAGAAGCAACTCGTTATGCGGGAAGATGGAATTCGATATTTTGCAAATCGTATTTGGGTACCGAAGTTGGGTGGATTAAGGAAGTTGATATTGAACGAGGCACATAAGACAAGATATTCGATACATCCTGGAGTTGGAAAGATGTACCAAGATCTTAAGACGCATTATTGGTGGCCTAATTTAAAAACAGACGTTGCAACATATGTTGGGGAGTGTTTAACTTGTTCCAAGGTTAAAGCAGAACACCAGAAGCCGTCAGGGTTACTTCAACAACCAGAAATTCCAGAATGGAAATGGGACGGTATTACCATGGATTTCATCACGAAGTTACCAAAGACTGCCTGGGGATACGACACCATTTGGGTGATTGTTGATCGTCTCACCAAGTCTGCACATTTCTTGCCTATAAAGGAAACGGATAGAATGGAGAAACTATTACGATTGTATATAAAGGAAGTTGTTTCAAGGCATGGAATACCTATTTCCATTATATCCGATCGTGATAGTAGATTTACCTCAAAATTCTGGCAATCACTACAGGAGGCACTAGGAACTCGATTGGATATGAGTACCGCATATCATCCACAAACCGATGGACAGAGTGAAAGAACGATTCAGACTCTCGAAGACATGCTCAGGGCATGTGTGATCGATTTTGGAAACGGATGGGATAAATATCTACCGTTAGCAGAATTCTCGTATAATAATAGTTATCATGCGAGCATTGGAGCTGCGCCATTCGAAGCATTGTACGGAAGGAAGTGTAGATCTCCTATCTGTTGGAATGAAGTAGGAGATCGACATTTAACTGGTCCCGAGATCATACACGAAACGACTGAGAAGATAGTACAAATCAAGGAGAGATTGAAAACAGCCCGTAGTCGCCAAAAGAGCTACGCCGATGTCCGAAGGAAACCATTAGATTTTCAGGTCGGGGACATGGTTATGCTAAAGGTGTCACCTTGGAAAGGTGTAATACGTTTCGGCAAAAGGGGTAAACTGAACCCAAGGTACGTAGGCCCGTTCAAGATCATCGAACGCATTGGACCGGTAGCTTATCGGCTCGAGTTACCGCAACAACTCGCCGGAGTACATAATACCTTTCACGTCTCAAACCTTAAGAAGTGTCTTGCAAAGGAAGACCTCACCATTCCTCTTGAAGAAATCCATGTCGACGAGAAACTACAATTCGTCGAAGAACCAATCGAAATCATGGACCGTGAAGTTAAACAACTCAAACAGAGCAATATACCGATTGTTAAGGTTCGTTGGAATGCTAGAAGAGGTCCTGAGTTTACTTGGGAACGAGAGGATCAGATGAAACGAAAGTATCCGCACTTGTTTCTCGATAACGCAAAATAGGTACAATTTTAAAATTTCGGGACGAAATTTATTTAACGGGGAGGTAATGTAACGACCCGCACTTTTTCGATCATTCTATACTTATAAGATTAATATTTACATAAATTAAACCTTGCCAACATGATAAGCAATCCAAATTGTCGAGACTGATATTTCCGAAAAGAGTTTTACACAACGTTTGACCGTCTAGTTTGACCGATGATATCACGAACTATACAATATATGATAATTATACGTTTGTGTATATAAATGTATATATACATATTTAACATGATTAATAAATGTTTTAATATCTCATTTTGTATTAATAACAACAAGTTATAAGTATATTTTGAAACTACTAACTTAAGTTTTCAAAACGATAACTATACGTAACGTTATTTGACTTAAATACTTAAGACTATAATGTTTATACATATATTGTATAAGTAATGTATTTAATCACTTTTAAGAACTTAAATACATAAAATCATATAAGTGTATTCACAAAAGATAGCTATATTTGAATCCTCATTCCATTTTTCACAAAATTTCTATACGTATATTTAGAGTATTTGTACTCGTATCATACCTAGCTCCTATACGTATTTACTAATAGTAAATACACATCAAAATCACCACCTAACCAGCCATTATTCATGCCCTTAGAGCTAGGTAATTACTTTTGAATCATTGCAAGACTAATTACAAAAATACAAACTAGAATTTTGTCATGTTATCCTTAAAGATCACATTTTTAGGAGTATATATGTATCATCATTTTTGATTCATTTTTACTTCAATCTCTTAACTAAAAACACACACTCTTTCTTACTCTCTAAACTCCATAACAATCCAGCAAAATTCCATAAAGATCTAGCTTCAAAAACCATACTAAAACACCATAAGAAAACCATACAAAAACACTTCAAGAAAACCTTCCAAGAACACCAACTTACTTCCAATCTTTCATCCACTTCCATCACCCTTTTGATTCTAGCTTCTTACTTCTCTTTTACAGCAAACTTATCCAAGGAACTTGAGGTAGAATCTATGTTCATAACCTTATTCGATTCATATATATATAGCTATCTTATTTTGTGGTACAAAAGTTTAACAACAAGAACATAGTTTGAATGTTTTCAAACTTGTTTGCAAACTAAATAGATCCTTCTAACTTAACTTTTAAAATACTTCAAGACCTGTAATATAACTTATGTATATACTAATTTAACAAGGTAAAACTTGGTTTTTCAAAGTATAAGTATTTTTAGAAAAATGGTCATTAAATGATTTTGTTGTAACAAAAATGTTTAACTTCATATGTTTCACTAATGTTTCACTTATGCCGTATGATTTTGAATACAAACCAAGGTATTTACAGTTCATAGTCTTAAAGAAGAACTCGATCCAAGAAGATGGCAATTTGAATCAACGAAAACGGATTTGTAACGAAGAAACTATGACCGAAACAAAATTGGTTATCCTAGATCATTTCAACTACGGGATCAATTGGAAAAAAATGATATAAATCACATATTTCTAAGATAACATGATATTTTATATATATGTACTTATAATTCAATTTTATATGGTTCAGGATCACCCGTAAACAATACGAGAAGATTAATCATAAGATCCCGTGTTTGTACGCAACACGTCATTTGACAACACCGGTACTTTATGTACGCAACACGTCATTTGACAACACCGGTACCATGGGTCAAGATTAATCTCGACCAATACATATACGATGGGGTTTTATTTATTTCGTTGGGGGTTTTGTTTATTGCGGGTATATTAAACATCTAAAAATGAACCATTAAAAATTGAATTACTAACATCGGAATGCTAACTATGGACTAAGGAAATATTCAAAATATTAAAAGTATAACAAGTATATATATATATATAACGTTTGTTTTAAAATGAAAACATATTGATATATTATATATGGATAGGTTCGTGATATCAACCGGAAGACCGAGTCAAAATATATATATCATCAAGACAAGAGTGAGTATATAGTCCCACTTTTAAACTCTAAATATTTCGGGATGAGAATACATGTATTTTATGTTTTACGATATGGACACAAGTAACTGAAAAATATGTTCTACGTTGAGTTGTACCACTGGCATACTTCCCTGTAGCTTGGTAACTAATATTTACAGCGGTATTGTAAACGCGAATCCTGTTGATAGATCTATCGGGCCTGACAACCCCAACCGGACTGGACGACCAGTATTCAACGGTTGCACAGTACTTCGTTTTGTGACTACACTTGGTACGGTGTAGTAAGATTTCATATTAAAGGGAATATGCGACGTGAAAATGTTAAGTATGGTTACCAAGTGCTCAACCACTTAGAATATTTTTATTGAAATGTTTATATACGAAATCTTGTGGTCTATATATATATATTGCTGCGCACTAAACCTATATCTCACCAACTTTATGTTGACGTTTTTAAACATGTTTATTCTCAGGTGATAATTAAAGCTTCCGCTGCATTATGTTGAATCTAAGCAGGATCATGCGTACTCATATTTGTGTCAAAAATAAAACTGCATATCCGAGGACGTGTGTTGTAAAATATGCTAGAAATCGTGTTGTTATTATCATTTGTAAAGTTTGTAAGTCGAAGATTATCGTTAAACGATAATCATCTTTTTATTGTCTAAAGCTTGTAACAAAAATAATGGTTTGGTTTGTAATGTATAATATATGCAGTTTTCCTTTTTAAAAATGTCGCATATAGAGGTCAATACCTCGCAATGAAATCATACGTTATCTAACACGTTCTTATGGTTAAGGACGGGTTATGACATGTGCTTATGCTTTATGATATATGTAAAAATTGCTTGTATTAATAAGTATTTTTTTATGAATCTAACTCTTGTCTAGTTTACAGTATAAAAACACAAAATGGATAGACAACCCAATATTTTAAGAGACCTACCCGGAGACATGATTGATGAAATCTTGTCTAGAGTCGGTCAGAATTCCTCGGCACAACTATTTAAGGCGAGATCAGTTTGTAAGACATTCGAAGAACATTCCAAGAATGCCTTGGTTTATAAAAGGCTTTCGTTCGAAAGATGGGGGATATCACATTGGGAAATCCATAAGTTACGATGTGTTTACTTTGACGCATATATTGCGGGGAACCCAAATGCTATTTTACGCAACGGGTTAAGAAATTATTTTGACTCAGTATATCCGAATATAGGACTTCGTGATTTAGAAAACACGGCTAACATGCAACATAAAGAAGCATGTTATGCTTACGGGTTAGTAATGTTCGCTTCTTACCAAAGTGAGAACAAGAACATCGGGCTACAACTATTAAACAAAACGTTCCCACAAGTGACGGAGTCGGTAATTGGGGTAAGAAATGAGGTTTTTAGGTTATTACGAGACTGTTGGTCATTACGTAACCCTCGTCCCTTTGACGACGTTACAACACGCTGTCTTATCAACGGCCATAACGGTTATGTTCCACAAGACCAAGGATGGGAAGTAGTCCTAGTAAAACCAGAATGCATGACTTGTTTCTGGACGTATGAATTACGTGTCTTTATTTCCTTTGCTGAACGACTTATGTACTAGCTAGAATTATCTTCACAACTATCTTGTATCAAAGTTATTGTGTGCTATATTTCATGCTTTATGTAAAATAAGCGGTATTGTAAGTTTGTAAAATATTGTATAAAAGTTTGAACGCGAAATATTATTACAATCAGTTTTTCATATAGAATTGTAGTAGTTGAATTGTATATTAGCTACTAAGTATGAACTTAACGGGTAGGTACTACCCGAATTTAAACTTATAAAACGCTAATATGAAGAAAAAGCTTTTATAAATGAGTTCATATTATGCTACGAAATACTATTAACTACTCTTAATATTCTGTATGATTAACTTGTTCCATTTGACTATTTTGAAGGAAATGGCACCGAATACTCGACACACCGTGAATATGAATGAAGAGGAATTCCGTACTTTTCTAGCTTCAAACATAGCCGCAGTACAGGCTGCGCTACATACCAACAATAACCTTGGATCTGGCAGTACAGGAAATCGTGTAGGATGCACCTAAAAAGAATTCACTACCTGCAAACCTTTAGAATTTGATAGAATCGAAGGACCGATCGGATTAAAACGGTGGACCGAGAAGGTCGAATCGGTGTTTGCCATAAGTAAGTGTACTGAAGAGGACAAAGTGAAGTACGCTACGCATACCTTCACAGGTTCTGCGTTAACATGGTGGAATACCTATCTAGAGCAAGTGGGACAAGATGATGCGTACGCACTACCGTGGTCAGCATTCAAGCACTTGATGAAGGAGAAGTACCGTCCCAGAACCGAGGTCAATAAGCTCAAGACATAACTTAGAGGGTTATGAACCCAAGGATTTGATATTACCACGTACGAAAGACAATTCACAGAATTGTGCCTATTGTGTCCGGGAGCATTCGAAGATGAGGAAGAGAAGATCGACGCGTTTGTGAATGGATTACCGGAAAGAATCCAAGAAGATATAAGTTCACACGAGCCCGCCTCCATACAACAGGCATGTAGAATGGATCACAAACTAGTGAACCAGATTGAAGAAAGAATTAAAGAACAGACTGCTGAAGAGGCCAATGTGAAGCAAGTCAAAAGAAAGTGGGAGGAAAACGGTGATAAGAATCACCAATACAACAACAACAGCAATTACAACAATAATTGCAACAATTATCCCAACAATCGCAACATCAATCGCAACTACAACAAACGGCCCAACAACAACAACAACAACAACAACAATAACAACATCAACTACAACAATCATCCCAACAACAATAATAACCGCAACAACAACAACAATCAGAAGCAGCTATGCCAAAGGTGTGAAAAGTATCACTCGGGGTTCTGCACCAAATTTTGCAACAAGTGTAAAAGAAATGGTCATAGCGCGGCGAAGTGTGAGGTCTACGGACCAGGGGTTAATAGAACGAAAGGAACAAATGGTGTCGGAACGAGTAATGGCGGAGCAAGTAGTGTCGGAGCAAGTTATGCCAATGTAGTTTGTTATAAATGTGGAAAACCGGGCCACATTATTAGAAATTGCCCGAACCAGGAGAACACGAATGGACAAGGCCGCGGAAGAGTTTTCAATATTAATGCGGCAGAGGCACAGGAAGACCCGGAGCTTGTTACGGGTACGTTTCTTATTGACAATAAATCTGCTTACATTTTATTTGATTCGGGTGCGGATAGAAGCTATATGAGTAGAGATTTTTGTGCTAAATTAAGTTGTCCATTGACGCCTTTGGATAGTAAATTTTTACTCGAATTAGCAAATGGTAAATTAATTTCAGCAGATAATATATGTCGGAATCGAGAAATTAAACTGGTTAGCGAAACATTTAAGATTGATTTGATACCAGTAGAGTTAGGGAGTTTTGATGTGATAATCGGTATGGACTGGTTGAAAGAAGTGAAAGCAGAGATCGTTTGTTACAAAAATACAATTCGCATTATACGAGAAAAAGGAAAACCCTTAATGGTGTACGGAGAAAAGGGCAACACGAAGCTACATATTATTAGTAATTTGAAGGCACAAAAACTAATAAGAAAAGGTTGCTATGCTGTTCTAGCACACGTCGAGAAAGTACAAACTGAAGAAAAGAGCATCAATGATGTTCCCATTGCAAAAGAATTTCCCGATGTATTTCCGAAAGAATTACCGGGATTACCCCCACAGCGATCCGTTGAATTTCAAATAGATCTTGTACCAGGAGCTGCACCAATAGCTCATGCTCCTTACAGACTCGCACCCAGCGAGATGAAAGAACTGCAAAGCCAATTACAAGAACTTTTAGAGCGTGGTTTCATTCGACCAAGCACATCACCGTGGGGAGCTCCTGTTTTGTTTGTCAAGAAGAAAGATGGTACATTCAGGTTGTGTATTGACTACCGAGAGTTGAACAAACTTACCATCAAGAATCGCTACCCACTACCGAGAATCGACGACTTATTTGATCAACTACAAGGCTCGTCTGTTTATTCAAAGATTGACTTACGTTCCGGGTATCATCAAATGCGGGTGAAAGAAGATGATATTCCAAAGACTACTTTCAGAACACGTTACGGTCATTACGAGTTTATGGTCATGCCGTTTGGTTTAACTAATGCACCAGCTGTGTTCATGGACCTTATGAACCGAGTGTGTGGACCATACCTTGACAAGTTTGTCATTGTTTTCATTGATGACATACTTATTTACTCAAAGAATGACCAAGAACATGGTGAACATTTGAGAAAGGTGTTAGAAGTATTGAGGAAAGAAGAATTGTACGCTAAGTTTTCAAAGTGTGCATTTTGGTTGGAAGAAGTTCAATTCCTCGGTCACATAGTGAACAAAGAAGGTATTAAGGTGGATCCGGCAAAGATAGAAACTGTTGAAAAGTGGGAAACCCCGAAAACTCCGAAACACATACGCCAGTTTTTAGGACTAGCTGGTTACTACAGAAGGTTCATCTAAGACTTTTCCAGAATAGCAAAACCCTTGACTGCATTAACGCAAAAAGGGAAGAAATTTGAATGGAATGATGAACAAGAGAAAGCGTTTCAGTTATTGAAGAAAAAGCTAACTACGGCACCTATATTGTCATTGCCTGAAGGGAATGATGATTTTGTGATTTATTGTGACGCATCAAAGCAAGGTCTCGGTTGTGTATTAATGCAACGAACGAAGGTGATTGCTTATGCGTCTAGACAATTGAAGATTCACGAACAAAATTATACGACGCATGATTTGGAATTAGGCGAGGTTGTTTTTGCATTAAAGACTTGGAGGCACTACTTATATGGGGTCAAAAGTATTATATATACCGACCACAAAAGTCTTCAACACATATTTAATCAGAAACAACTGAATATGAGGCAGCGTAGGTGGATTGAATTATTGAATGATTACGACTTTGAGATTCGTTACCACCCGGGGAAGGCAAATGTGGTAGCCGATGCCTTGAGCAGGAAGGACAGAGAACCCATTCGAGTAAAATCTATGAATATAATGATTCATAATAACCTTACTACTCAAATAAAGGAGGCGCAACAAGGAGTTTTAAAAGAGGAAAATTTAAAGGATGAAATACCCAAAGGATCGGAGAAACATCTTAATATTTGGGAAGACGGAACCCGGTATAGGGCTGAAAGGATTTGGGTACCAAAATTTGGAGATATGATAGAAATGGTACTTAGAGAAGCTCATAAAACCAGATACTCAATACATCCTGGAACGGGGAAGATGTACAAGGACCTCAGGAAATATTTTTGGTGGCCGGGTATGAAAGCCGATATTGCTAAATACGTAGGAGAATATTTAACGTGTTCTAAGGTCAAAGCTGAGCATCAGAAACCATCAGGTCTACTTCAACAACCCGAAATCCTGGAATGGAAATGGGAAAACATTACCATGGATTTCATCACTAAATTGCCAAGGACTGCAAGTGGTTTTGATACTATTTGGGTAATAGTTGATCGTCTCACCAAATCAGCACATTTCCTGCCAATAAGAGAAGATGACAAGATGGAGAAGTTAGCACGACTGTATTTGAAGGAAGTCGTCTCCAGACATGGAATACCAATCTCTATTATCTCTGATAGGGATGGCAGATTTATTTCAAGATTCTGGCAGACATTACAGCAAGCATTAGGAACTCGTCTAGACATGAGTACTGCCTATCATCCACAAACTGATGGGCAGAGCGAAAGGACGATACAAACGCTTGAAGACATGCTACGAGCATGTGTTATTGATTTCGGAAACAGTTGGGATCGACATCTACCATTAGCAGAATTTTCCTACAACAACAGCTACCATTCAAGCATTGAGATGGCGCCGTTTGAAGCACTTTATGGTAGAAAGTGCAGGTCTCCGATTTGTTGGAGTGAAGTGGGGGATAGACAGATTACGGGTCCGGAGATTATACAAGAAACTACCGAGAAGATCATCCAAATTCAACAACGGTTGAAAACCGCCCAAAGTCGACAAAAGAGCTACGCTGACATTAAAAGAAAAGATATAGAATTTGAAATTAGAGAGATGGTCATGCTTAAAGTTGCACCTTGGAAAGGCGTTGTTCGATTTGGTAAACGAGGGAAATTAAATCCAAGGTATATTGGACCATTCAAGATTATTGATCGTGTCGGACCAGTAGCTTACCGACTTGAGTTACCTCAACAACTCGCGGCTGTACATAACACTTTCCACGTCTCGAATTTGAAGAAATGTTTTACTAAAGAAGATCTCACTATTCCGTTAGATGAAATCCAAATCAACAAAAAACTCCAATTCATCGAAGAACCCGTCGAAATAATGGATCGTGAGGTTAAAAGACTTAAGCAAAACAAGATACCAATTGTTAAGGTTCGATGGAATGCTCGTAGAGGACCCGAGTTCACCTGGGAGTGTGAAGATCAGATGAAGAAGAAATACCCGCATCTATTTCCAGAAGATTCGTCAACACCTTCAACAGCTTAAAATTTCGGGACGAAATTTATTTAACGGGTAGGTACTGTAGTGACCCGAACTTTTCCATGTTTATATATATTAATTGAGATTGATATTTACATGATTAAATTTTTCCAACATGTTAAGCAATCAAACTTGTTAAGACTTGATTAATTGAAATATGTTTCATATAGACAATTGACCACCCAAGTTGACCGGCGATTCACGAACGTTAAAACTTGTAAAAACGACATGACGATATATATATGGATATACATATGGTTAACATGAGATTATGATAAGTAAGTATCTCCATAAGTATATTAACAATGAGTTATATACATAAAATTGAGTTTATTGAATTAAGAAACTCGAAACGATATATATAACGATTATCGTTATAATGTCTTACTAAATACATATGAATCATATTAATATATGGATACACTATGTTTAATCATGATAAATTATAAGTAAACATGTCATTAAGTGTATTAACAATGAACTACATATGTAAAAACAAGACTACTAACTTAATGATTTCTAAACGAGACATATATGTAACGATTATCGTTGTAACAACATTTAACTGTATATATATCATACTAAGATATATTAATATATCATAATATCATGATAATGTAATAATTTAACATCTCTTTAGATATAATAAACAATGGGTTAACAACATTTAATAAAATCGTGAACCTAAAGGTTTCAAAACAACATTTACATCTAACGACTAACGATGACTTAACGACTCAGTTAAAATGTATATACATGTAGTGTTTTAATATGTATTCATACACTTTTTAAAGACTTCAATACACTTATCAAAATACTTCCACTTAACAAAAATGCTTACAATTACATCCTCGTTCAGTTTCATCAACAATTCTACTCGTATGCACCCGTATTCGTACTCGTACAATACACAGCTTTTAGATGTTTGTACTATTGGTATATATACTCCAATGATCAGCTCTTAGCAGCCCATGTAAGTCAACTAACACATGTGGGAACCATTATTTGGCAACTAGCATGAAATATCTCATAAAATTACAAAAATATTAGTAATCATTCATGACTTATTTACATGTAAACAAAATTACACATCCTTTATATCTAATCCATATAACAACGACCAAAAACACCTACAAATACTTTAATTCTTCAATTTTCTTCATCTAATTGATCTCTCTCAAGTTCTATCTTCAACTTCTAAGTGTTCTTCATAAATTCTATAAGTTCTAGTTTCATAAAATCAAGAATACTTCCAAGTTTGCTAGCTTACTTCCAATCTTGTAAAGTGATCATCCAATCTCAAGAAATCTTTTTTATTTACAGTAAGATATCTTTTTAATACAAGGTAATACTCATATTCAAACTTTGATTCAATTTCTATAACTATAACAATCTTATTTCGAGTGGAAATCTTACTTGAACTTGTTTTCGTGTCATGATTCTGCTTCAAGAACTTTCAAGCCATCCAAGGATCCTTTGAAGCTAGATCTAATTTTCTTATTTCCAATAGGTTTATCCACAAAACCTGAGGTAGTAATGTTGTTCATAACATCATTCGAGTCATATATATAAAACTATCTTATTCGAAGGTTTAAACTTGAAATCACTAGAACATAGTTTAGTTAATTCTAAAGTTGTTCGCAAACAAATATTAATCCTTCTAAATTGACTTTTAAAATCAACTAAAAACATGTTCTATATCTATATGATATGCTAACTTAATGATTTAAAACCTGGAAACACGAAAAACACCGTAAAACCGGACATACGCTGTCGTAGTAACACCACGGGCTGTTTTGGGTTTGATAATTAAAAACTATGATAAACTTTGATTTAAAAGTTTTTCTTCTGGGAAAATGATTTTTCTTATGAACATGAAACTATATCCAAAAATCATGGTTAAACTCAAAGTGGAAGTATGTTTTTCAAAATGGTCATCAAGACGTCGTTCTTTCGACTGAAATGACTACCTCTTACAAAAACGACTTGTAACTTATATTTCCAACTATAAAACCTATACTTTTTCTGTTTCGATTCATAAAATAGAGTTCAATATGAAACCATAGCAATTTGATTCACTCAAAACGGATTTAAAACGAAGAAGTTATGGGTAAAACAAGATTGGATATTTTTTGATTGTTGTAGCTACGGGAAATATTGTAACAATTCTATACAAATCATATCCTAGCTAACTTATATTGTATTACATGTATTCTAATATATTATGTAATCTTGGGATACCATATACACGTATGCAAATGTTTTGACATATCATATCGACCCATGTATATATATTATTTGGAACAACCATAGACACTCTATATGCAGTAATGTTTGAGTTAGCTATACAGGGTTGAGGTTGATTCCAAAAATATATATACTTTGAGTTGTGATCTAGCCTGAGACGTGTATACACTGGGTCGTGGATTGATTCAAGATAATATATATCAATTTATTTCTCTACATCTAACTATGGACAACTAGTTGTAGGTTACTAATGAGGACAGCTGACTTAATAAACTTAAAACATCAAAATGTATTAAAAATGTTGTAAATATATTTTGAACATACTTTGATATATATATGTATATATCTGTTATAGGTTCGTGAATCGACCAGTGGCCAAGTCTTACTCCCGACGAAGTAAAAATCTGTGAAAGTGAGTTATAGTCCCACTTTTAAAATCTAATATTTTGGGATGAGAATACATGCATTTTTATAAACGTTTTACGAAATAGACACAAGTAAATGAAACTACATTATATGGGTGAATGATCGAAGCCGAATATGACCCTTTTGCTTGGTAACCTAAGAATTAATAAACCGATCTACTAATTGACGTGAATCCTAAAGATAGATCTATTGGGCCTAACGAACTGCATCCAAAGTACCGGATGCTTTAGTACTTCGAATTCGTTTTTATCATGTCCGAAGGATTTCCCGGAATGATAGGGGATATTCTTATATGCATCTTGTTAATATCGGTTACCAGGTGTTCACCATATGAATGATTTTTATCTCTATGTATGGGATGTATATTGAAATATGAAATCTTGTGGTCTATTATTATGATTTGATAATATATAGGTTAAACCTATAACTCACCAACATTTTTGTTGACGTTTTAAGCATGTTTATTCTCAGGTGATTATTAAGAGCTTCCGCTGTTGCATACTAAAATAAGGACAAGATTTGGAGTCCATGCTTGTATGATATTATGTAAAAACTACATTCAAGAAACTTATTTTTGATGTAATATATTCTTATTGTAAACCATTATGTAATGGTCGTGTGTAAATAGTATATTTT
Organism: Rutidosis leptorrhynchoides; assembly: GCF_046630445.1. Lineage (NCBI taxonomy): Eukaryota > Viridiplantae > Streptophyta > Magnoliopsida > Asterales > Asteraceae > Rutidosis > Rutidosis leptorrhynchoides. The sequence continues at coordinate 80,012,449 of NC_092343.1, forward strand.
AGATTATCATTATTTGATAATCTACGTAATGCTTTTAAACCTTTATAGATAAAATAAAGGTTATGGTTGTTTTAAAAATGAATGCAGTCTTTGAAAAACGTCTCATATAGAGGTCAAAACCTCGCGATGAAATCAATTAATATGAAATGTTTATAATCAATATGAACGGGACATTTCACGATTCAGACTTTGGAGGACATGTTGCGTGCTTGTGTTATTGATTTCGGAAAGGCTTGGGAAAGGCATTTGCCGCTAGCCGAAATCTCTTACAACAACAGTTATCATTCGAGTATTAATGCCGCACCTTTCGAAGCGTTGTATGGCCGCAAATACCGTTCTCCTATTTGTTGGGCCGAAGTAGGCGAAAAGCAAATCACCGGACCCGAGTTAGTCCATGAAACAACTGAGAAGATAGTCCAAATTCAAGCGAGACTCAAGACGGCCCGTGATCGCCAAAATAGTTATGCCGACCTTAAACGTAAAGACTTTGAATTCAATGTGGGTGACCGTGTATGTTGAAGGTCGCACCTTGGAAAGGTGTGATTCGTTTTGGAAATCGCGGAAAGTTAAACCCGCGATACATTGGTCCTTTCTAAATCTTGGAGCGTGTTGGACCCGTTTCTTACAGTTTGGATCTTCCAACTCAATTGAGCTCAGTTCATCCTACCTTCCACGTATCGAATTTGAAGAAATGTCTTGCTGAACCGGAACTTGTCATACCACTGGAGGAACTTACGATTGATGACAAACTCCACTTCGTGGAAGAACCTGTTAAAATTATGGACCGTGAGGTCAAAACTTTGAAACGCAACAAGATTCTGATCGTCCGAGTTCGATGGAATGCCAAACGAGGACCCGAGTTTACCTGGGAACGAGAGGATCAAATAATGCAGAAGTATCCTCACCTTTTTCCAACTCCTCCATCTACCTCAGCTTAAAATTTCGGGACGAAATTTTCTTTAACAGGTGGGTAATGTAACGACCCTGAATTTTCCGACTTATATTATTAATATTTATTATTAATACTTGCGTTGTACTAAATGTATTCTTATACATTTTACTTGTTACCGTAATTGACATTTCAATGTCCCGACTCGTCTTTTCGACACGTGCTTTTCACGAATAATATTTCGAATATTATTTACATTCATAATTAATTATTATTAATTATTCTTAATTAACTAATGTAAGTATTTAATTACTTGGGCTTGTTACTAAGTTGTTGCGTACTTATACATGGGCTTATATTAATGGACTTGGACTATCAAAGCCCACCCTACAATTCTTAATGGACTAATTAGTGAGCCCATTATTGCTAGTGATTTATTAAGGTTAAACAAGATTAATTAGTTAAGTGAGGAGACAAAGATGTTGCAAGCATGCATGACCACCTTTCCCATGTATTTGGCTTTATACTCTTTCTAGCATACACCACTCTCCCACACATGAAAGTTAAACCTTGACTTCCCCATTTGGAGCCTAAAGGCCGAAGGTTTTGAGGCTTGGGAGGGAGGTTCAATTTTTCTTTTTTTTTTTTGTTACATATATGCAAGTGTAAACTCCATTCCACAAACACATCATACTTACACTTTCTTTTCTCTAGACTTTTTCTCTCTAACTTGTAAGTAAAACCTTTCTTTTTTCTTCTTCTTCCTTCCTTTAAAACCGCCAAGTTTCATCATCATCATACTTGTTTGTGTTTGTTGTTAAAGATCAAGCTTTATAGTTTGTATCTTCATGTAATCTTGCTTCTTCCATCCTTTGTTTGATGAGGAACCAAGAACAAGGATCTAAGCTTGTTAGCTTATGGTTCTACACTTGAAATATTATAAAGATCTAAAGTTCATAAGCTTTAAGATCTTACTTGTGTTCATGTTTAGTAAACTTAAGGTTTATTTTCTTAAGATCCAAGCTTTGGCTTGAATCTTCTTAAGTATGAAACAAACATGAACTTGTTACTTGTAACTTTAGTTTATTTCTTTATTTTTTTTGTTTTAAATTCGTGATTGTATAATATTGGTCAAGTATTACTAGTTAAACTTGATCTCATTTTTCTTGAAACTAAAGTTTAAACTTTGTAAGTTCAAGAACATGGAAGTTAAACTTTCTAGTTATAACTTTAAACACTTATGTTGGATCTAAGTTTCTATAGCTTATGGTCTTCCAAATTTTGTCTAAAATAAAAGCTTATAAGCTTATATACATTTTACAAGATAAAAATCTAAGTTTCATAACTTATGGTTTTATTAAAGTAAAGATCCAAGTTCCATAACTTAGGGTTTAACTTAAGAACACTAGATCTAGACTTTCTAGTCTATGATCTTCAAGATCTAACTAAGATCTAAGTTCTACAACTTAAGATCTTGTTTATTTAGTTTACATTCAAGTTTTTAGCTTAATATTACTATTAGAAGTCATGTATGTGTCGGATCTAAGATCTTGATGTAACTTTGGATCATCAACCTTCATACAACCCTTAAATGAGTTGTGCTATTTATCTTAGACATACATTAGTGTCATGATGGTCAAAACTTGGTTAAGGTGATGCAAACACATCAACGAGTTGTACACTTGAAGCTACAAGCATCAAAGATGAGAACCGTGATGAACATCAAGCACCAACAACCCACCGGAGCACTTTGCTTACTGTTTTTGAGGTCTCAGTCACCTGGGCTACTGGAAAAGTTGATTTCCAGATTATTCGGTTTGAGTAGATGACTTTTCGTTTAGGACTCGTCTTAATCCGATTTACGGTTTAGGATTTATAGCCTTCCGAAAGTCAATACACCTTTGTAACGTTGTGCTGAAATTTCTGACCTACTCGCACTTAAACCGTTGCCACGGTTAAACAAAGACGAGTTTGGTTCTAAAAATTGGTGAGTGGTTGGAGGACTCTCATACGGAGCCATAGCCACTGACTACGCGTCTTTTCGATTTGTATAGAGGTCGTAGAATCTGAACGAAGTCAGACTTTGTTTCGATCTCTATTCTTGATTGGAAACTTACTTTACCTTTTACTTATGTTGTTGGTGATGATGATACTTAAGACCTAATTTACATACTTTTAAACCTTTGGGAACGATTTACTGACTTAGGTTGAGGACCTTTCGGGCCAACTACTTGCTTACTTATCTCGTACCGACTTTACTACTTTTCACTGTGAGTTATAGCATCCCTTTTTACTTTAACTATTTTGAGAACTGAGAATACATGCGTTTTTTACATTTTACATGCTAGGCACGAGTACTTAAACTTTATATATGTGTGGGTTATACAACGGCATAAACTTTCCCCTTAGCTCGGTAATGTTTAGTCATTGGTTTTTGAACTGGTGAACGCGAATCTTAGATATGGATCCATAGGGTTTGACATCCCCACTCGGGCTAGTAGCGCTAGCATTTAACGGGTGTTTAATACTTTGTAAACTTATACACTCGCCAAGTGTACTTTTAGGGGGTGTTATTTACGTTAAGTTAGTTACCAAGTGCCCACGGTTGAACATATACTTTTCATACTATTTTGAAATATGAAATCTCATGGCCTACCTTACATTGTTGTTACATTTAAGCTATAGCTCACCAACATTTGTGTTGACATTTTAAGCATGTTTTCTCAGGTGCTTAGAGGTTTGATGCTTCCGCTGTAGTAGTCCTGCTGTGTAGACTCCCGCTGCTTTTGTTAGAGATGTCTCTGCATGAAACGTTTACCTTGCATTCCAACTATGTTACTTTTGAACAATGAATTTGTAATGACCTTCGGGTCTCGTACTTATGTCAATTGCTTCTATTCGTAGAAGCCTGCTATTGTTTGTAAAACTTTTGATGTTGGTTATGACGTCACCCCTTCTTATGGATGCAAACTTATTTTAAAACAACATATAGTGTTTAACCTTGTAATGATCCTGTTGTTGATGATCCGTACACGTTAATTTTGTACGGGGCGTCACATCTACCAACATCAATTGGCCGCCTCTTTTTTTTTTTTTTGACGTTCATGAACAATCTCGTACAACCTCCTTGCTATAATACATAGTACAGTAATATTTTATTTGATCTCAATGCACTTTGCACCACCACCATCTCATATGAAACTTCATATTTTCATATCTTGTATATTCCTATCTTTTATTGTAGTCAGCCGCATCATTTTTTTAACCATCGTTTAGCCGTTCAGCCGTAACATATTTATTTGTTTTTTTATTTTCCCGAAAAAAAAGTGAAAAAAAACAAACAAAAAAAAAGGTTGTAGGCTTGACATGGCTGATTTCCGAGGTGGAGGACATGACCCATGTTCGAGGTGGAGGACATGGCTCATGTCCTTCGTGGACGACATGGCCCATGTCCGTCTTTCTTCACTCTATCAAAATAAATTTCCTCTTAAATCTAAAAGAGGTACGACGATTTTGAGCTTTTTCGAACGATTGGTAGCTATTACACACCAAATCCAACCTAATCTTACTCTTAAAACACTAATAAATGTATGTTTTTCATTTATTTTTAGATTGTTGACTGCTACAAGGAGTTTTGACTCTTTTGAGATTGAAACTTTTGCTGTATAGTATTATTTATTCTTTTTCAGTGATTTATTATTCAAATCAGTAAAGCTTCACCCGTAAAGTTAATTGACCTTAGCCGTTATTTCATAAAATTCGATGGTCACCAATAAACCCTCAGTCTCTCAGGTCCATTTGTTAAATATAATTCAGGCTCAAAATCAACTTTTGGCCCAACAGCAGGCCCAACTGCAGGCCCAACCACAGGCTCAACTGCAGGCGCAATGCTTTTACACAACTCAACCCGATTATGGTGGTGCCGGGTGGCACATGGACACAGGTGCATTTTCACATCTTACCTCCTGCATTAATAATCTTGGTATTGTTTTTAATAATTGCAAATATTCATCAGTAGCCGTGGGTAACGGGAACACCATTCCCAACACTAACACCCGCCATAGCTTGTTACCCAATGTTCACCGACCGTTACATTTAAATAATGTACTTGTAACCCCTAACATTATTAGAAACCTTATATCTGTTCGTCAATTTACCCGCGATAATCTAGTCTCTGTTGAATTTGATCCTTTTGGTTTTTCTGTAAAAGATTATGTGACGCATCTTCTGCTTCTCCGATGTGATAGCATCGGAGATCTCTACCCACTTACATCACCCACCTTGCACTCTTCTTAGCAGGCTTTCCTCACCAGTCCGGTTACATGGCATCAGCGTCTCGGACATCCCGGACATTATATTTTTCGAAGACTCCTTTCTAATAAAGATATTATTTGTAATAAATCTTCGTCCCCCATTCTTTGCCATGCCTGTCAGCTTGGCAAACACGTGCGACCCTTTTTCTATTTCTAGTTCTAATGTTACTGCTAATTTTGATATTATCCATTCGGATTTATGGACATCTCCAGTTTCTAGTCTTAGTGGTTTAAAATATTATATTGTCTTTCTTGATCATTATTAGCATTATGTGTGGGTTTTTCCATTACGCAATAAATCTGATGCACTTGCCACATTCATACAATTTCGTCAATTTGTCCGCACTCAATTTAACAAAAATATTGATATCGCTAAAATTATACATATTTTACATCACGATATCGGTTCTTTATTGTTGGTTATTTGAGGAAATGTGAAGACTTTTGTTATTTATTGAGCTAAAATGATAAATATAGCTCCAGAGGTCTTCGGATTAATGTTTTGTTTGTTTCTTGCTAAGTATTGGTGATATTTAAACTTAAAGTACGTTTGAATGCGAGAAAATGAAGTTTTACTGAGTATGGAGTGAATCACGGTCGTGATAGATGGTGTCCCGGCCGTAATAAGTTGGCAGGGATTGACAAAATTCAAAATTGGGTGATCACGGTCGCGATATTTGGATTACGGTCTCGATGTTGATTGAGGATCCCGGTCGCGATAGGGCCCGAACTGGTGACTTTTTGTTTAGCTATAAATATTCGAGGTTTTTAACCCTGAAAGTGTGTGCAGTTTTCCAGCTACGAATCAAAGGAGTTTTTGAAGACCTAAACCCTACCATTAAAGGCTTGCTCATTCTTTACTTCTATTCAGTTAATCATAACATTTGGTACTCGTTTTTATCATCAGTTTATCATTGTAATCATGAATACTCTTGGTTTTTATTGTTTAATTGTTTCTTGCTACTTTAATATGCTAGGCTAAATCAGTTTAGTGTTTGCTTGAATGTAAAACTATGAATATTGGATTATTCTATCTTATGGATTTAATGTTTTGATGATTGAAATTGATTGTGTTTGGTTAAAGATCCACTCTTGTGCATGTTCTTAGTTCTTAATTCAATTACATAGATTGTTAATCATTTAATGTGAGTTAGATTTGAGATGCAATTTGTGCTTCAACACTTAGGTGATCTAGACAATTAGAGAAGTGATTTCAAGTGATTGTGTCATTGATTTAATTAGTAATTGAAAGGATTGTGAATTGCATGATAGTGTAATTGTTGCAAGTGATTGTGATAATTAGGACTTTATGTGAGTTTTGTCCAAATCAAGTCTCATTAGTTTCTGTCAAATATAGTTTAATCTCTTGAAGTGAGTTTATGTGAGTTTACTCATTTTGGTTGATTAGAACTTTGTGAAAAGTCATACAACTATATTTAGAACATAATAATCAGTAATAATTGCAAGAACAATCCATACTAGTAGTGAATCTTTCAAGTGGACACTGTTTTAACTTTATTATTAATTCATTTCATTTTAGTTCACGTTGATTGTGTGAATTGAAATGCAAACCAAATCTCCAAAGTAAATTCTAGGATAATTATTAGTGTTAAGATCTTGATTAAACTACTCTCTGTGGAACGAACTGGTCAATTACTTATAAATTACTACATGATCGGGTTATAGTTGCCTGTAAATGTGTGATAATTGTTAAGTTTTAGCTAGTTATTTTAAAGTACGATTTCACATATCAACTTTTTGGCGCCGCTACCGGGGAGCGGTTCTAAATTGGAATTTTAAGTTTGCTTTTGATTATTCGATCCTTTTGTGAGAAGCAGTTCTTGCAAAAGTTACTTTTCTGTCAATTTTTATTTGGTTTTACGCGTGGTTTTGTTGTGGTGTGATTACAGGTTAGGTACCAATAACTCTGGAACCGTCTAGAGTTTATCATACACGCAGTAAGGCTAAAGAAGAACAGGAAATCGCCGAATGTTTCACTGAATTACCTTTTTATATTCTGGATTTTGAATATATTAAGAAAAAAGAAGTTAACATGGCTGAAGGAGGAGAATGTCAGACTATGGAAGCAATGATGAAAGCCACTAGGGCTAGTAACGGACATGCCATTAGACAACCGGCAGTCACTATGGATTTTGAGGTTAAGGGACAGATTTTGAATATGATAACTCACCAGTGTCAGTTCAGAGGTACACCAAAAGAGGATGCATTCGAGCATCTTCGGAACTTTAAAAGCATATGTAATTTGTTCAATATTGCCCAAGTTGCAGATACGGTTATCTATTTAAGAGTGTTTCCTTGGTCCTTAAAATACGATGCCAAGGACTGGTTAGAATCATTTCCCGAAGGTGAGATCGACAGTTGGAGTACAATGGAAGATAAGTTTCTGCAGGGTTTCTTTCCAGCTTCAAAGGCTGCTAAATTACAATGTAACATCAATCACTTTGCTCAAAAGCCACAGACACTTTATGATGCATGGACACGATTCAGTAAAATGCTACGCAATTGTCCTCAACACGGGTTGAACAACTTCAATAAGGTCCAGATTTTCTATAAGGGTGTCAATGTGCTGACAAGGAAAGAAATCGATATTGCTGTAGGTGGTTCTTTGATGAAAAAGAATTCCGGTGAAGCTTATGAAATCATTTCCGAAACTGCTACGCATTCATATGATTGGCATAAATAGATGGATGTCTCTCGCTCTTCTCATGTTGCTAGTACCGAAACTAGTGACGAGCTTGCTTCAGTTAAAGCTCAACTTGCGACTTTTAAGAGACAGATGGAGTCGATGACTAAAGAAATGCTTGCTATAAAGGTGGGTTGTGAGTTATGTCAAGGATCGCATCTTACGAATGATTGTGATCTAGAATAAATGTCGGAACAGGATAATTATCTGAGTTATGTTAAAAAGGGTGATTTTGCTCTTAGTGAATTTCCGGGTGGAAGACAGTTTTTCAACCAAGCGGTAATACGAGTGGTAACAATTATCAGAGTGGTAATCAGGTTTATCAGGGTAATCAGAAAGTATATCCGTACAGGCCGCCTGGGTTTAATAACAGAAATCATCAAGCCCCGCCTAGGAATTTTCAGCAACAGATGCAACCAGTACAGCAGCCAGAAAATAAGATGCCTCCGTTGGAAGAAGGGTTAAGAGGTTTTATTATGAAAACTGATGAGAACATTACTGCTTTGAGACAGGATGGTGAATCAACAAAGTAGAAAGTTAGAAATCAGCAGGCCTCAATTCAGAATTTGGAACGTGATGTGGGTCGTATTGCTCAGTCTTTATCGGAGAGACCACCGGGTACTCTCCCTTCTAACACGTAGTCCAATCCGAACAACAAAGGACCGGTTATAAATGAGCACGTGAATTCCATAACCACCCGAAGTGGTTTGGTCATTAATGAGGAGACTCTTAAGTCTCCAGCTATTGTTTCTCCTACTGTTTTGCAGGTACCGAATGAAGAGGAGTCAAAGGATGAAAGTTCTAAGGATGATGAGCCAAAAGTTAGGAGCTAAAGAAAGATGATCCACCAAAAGATGATCCACCAGAGATCATAGCTAAGCTGCCATTGAAGGTGTACAAAGCACCGATTCCATATCCTAAAGCTCTAAAGAAAGATAAGCTGGCAAACCAGTATAAGAAATTCTTGGATATGATTAATCAGATTAGCATCAATATGCCATTGGCGGAAGTGATTAGAGGAATGCCTAAATATAGGAAGTTTCTAAAAGACCTCATCTCTTCGAAAGGTAAGTAACAAGAGGTATCGGCCACGTTCCTCAATGAGGCGTGTTCGGCTATTTTACAAAAGCAAAAGTTGCCTCCAAAATTGGGAGATCCGGGTAGCTTTATCATTCCTTGTTTATTGGGTGACTCGGTAGTGTACGATGCACTAGCTGATTTAGGGGCACGTGTTAATTTGATGCCCTATTTGTTATATTTGAAACTTGGCCTAGGAGACTTGAAACCAACTAGAATGGGAATCCGTTTGGCCAACCATTCTTTTGACACTCCCAAAGGTATAGCCGAAGACTTGATAGTAAGAGTTAGCCACCCTTACCCAAACAAGGAACCATTAGTCTTTCCGGCCGATTTTGTAGTGCTTGAAATGAAAGAGGACACTAAGGTACAAATCATTCCGGGTAGCTTTATCATTCCTTGTTTATTGGGTGACTCGGTAGTGTACGATGCACTAGCCGATTTAGGGGCAAGTGTTAATTTGATACCTTATTCGTTATATTTGAAACTTGGCCTAGGAGACTTGAAACCAACTAGAATGGGAATCCGTTTAGCCAACTGTAATGACCCGGAATTTTCCGACCAAATTATACCTATGATATTAATATTTACATAAATTAAACCATACCAACATGATAAGCAATCTAAATTGTTGAGACTTGTGTTTTTGAAAAGAGTTTTACACAACGTTTGACCATCCAATATGACCGATGATATCACGAACTATATAACATACGATAATTATACGTTTGTGTATATATATATATATATATGTATTTATATATATTTAACATGATCTAAGGATGGTTTAACATCTCATTGTGTACTAATGAAAATGAGTTATAAGTATATTTTGAAACTACTAACTTAAGTTTTCAAAACGATAACTATACGTAACATTCTTTGATATATATACTTATATTCTATAATGCTTATACATGTATCATATATATAATGCATTCAATCACTTTTTAAGGACTTAAATACATAAAACAATATAAGTATATTCACAAAAGATAGCTATATTTGAATTCTCGTTCCGTTTTCTCAAGATTTCTATACGTATATCTAGGGTATATGTACCCGTATCATACCCAGCTTCTATACGTATTTACTATTGGTATATACACATCAAATCAACATCCTAATCAACATTATTACTGCCCTAGATATGAGGTAACTAGGATTTGTCAAGTAGTATGAATTATTAGTAAGAAAACAAAATTAGAAATCCTTTTCTTTCTTTATAAACTAAAAACGTTTTTATAAATGAACACCATTTCTTCACTCCATTTTCTCATACCTACACCCTCATTTCTCTCTCAAAATACTCCTAACTTCATACTTGATCATCTCCAAGCATTTTCCCCATCATTTAGCTTCAATTATAAGCCTTAAACACCATAAGAAAACTCTTTCAAGAACATATCAAAATAACCACCCATTTGAAGAAGTTTACTTCCAACCTTTTGATCTAACTCCACCACTCTTTGATTCTAAGATTATTTCTTATCTTTTGTAGTAACTTTTTCCAAGTAACTTGAGGTAGTAACCTTGTTCATAATCTTATACAATTCATATTCATATAGCTATCTTTTTTTTGTGGTATAAAATTTTAACAACAAGAACATAGTTTGAATGATTTCAAACTTGTTCGTAAACTAAATAGATCCTTCTAACTTGACTTTTAAAACACTTCAAGACCTATAATATATCATAATTATATGCTACCCTAACAAGATATAACTTGGTTTTACAAAGAACATCTTAAAAACTGAATCTACGTCGTCGGAGTGCAACCGGGGGCTGTTTTGGGTTGGATAATTAAAAACCATCTTGAACTTTGAATTGGAAGTTCATGTTCTGGAAAAATGATATTTCTTATGAATATGTTAACACATAAAAATTTCATGGTTTAACTCAAAGTGTAAGTATTTTTAGAAAAATGATCATTAAATGTTGTTTTTATGATGGAAAATGATCACTTTCATAAGTTTCACCAAAGTTTGACCTATAACCTATGATTTCGAATACAAACTAAGGTATTTTCAGTTCATATTCTTAAAATTTGACTCGATCCAAGGAAGTGGCAAGTTGAACCAACAAAAACGGAGTTGTAATGAAGAAACTACGACTAAAACAAGATTGGGTATCCGAAGCTAGTTTAGCTACGAAAATATTTGGAGAAAAAGTAAATTAATCATATCTTTTCTAATTAATATGATATTTTATATTTTATATATAATTACTTATGATTTGATTTTATATATTTCAGGACCACCCGTAAACAACACGAGAAGATTAATCATATGACCTCATGATTGTACGCAACACGTCATTTGACAACACGGTACTTTATGTACGCAACACGTCATTTGACAACATGGTACCGTGGGTCAAGATTAATTCTGATCAATACGAATACGATGGGGTCTTTATTTATTTTATTTAAGCAACTAATTGTGGACCACTAACATCGGACTGCTAACTACGGACTAAGAAAATATTAAAAGTATTAAAAGTATATATATATATATATATATATATATATATATATATATATATATATATATATATATATATATATATGTAACGATTACTTAAAAAGAAAATATGTTGATATATTATATATATGGTTATGTTCGTGATATCTATCGGAGACCAAGTCGAATTAAATACCTTCAAGGCAAAAGTGAGTTTCATTTGCTCCCTTTTTAATTGGTTTTGCAATATATATTTTTGGGCTGAGAATACATGCGATGCTTTTATAAATGTTTACAAAATAGACACAAGTACTTAAAAATATATTCTACGTTGAGTTGTACCACTGGCATATTTCCCTGTAGCTTGGTAACTACTATTTACATGGGTATTGTAAACGCGAATCCTGTTGATAGATCTATCGGGCCTGACAACCCCAACCGGACTGGACGACCAGTATTCAACGGTTGCACAGTACTTCATTTTGGTGACTACACTTGGTACGATGTAGTGAGATTTCATAATAAAGGGAATATGCGACGTTGATTAAATGTTAAGTATGGTTACCAAGTGCTCAACCACTTAGAATGCTTTACATACACTTGCGAGTGTATTATGTTTATGATTATGAAATCTTGTGGTCTATTAACATATTGAAATGATTGTTATGATAAACCTATGAACTCACCAACCTTTTGGTTGACACTTTAAAGCATGTTTATTCTCAGGTACGAATTAAGTCTTCCGCTGTGCATTTGCTCAATATAAGGACATTACTTGGAGCCGATCATCGCCATGGGACCAAATGTTGATGACTTCGTCCAGGTGGATTAGGATGGGTCCTTTCAGTTGGTATCAGAGCAGTGGTCGTAGCGAACCAGGTCTTGCATTAGTGTGTCTAACTAGTAGTTGTTAGGATGCATTAATGAGTCTGGACTTCGACCGTGTCTACATGTCAAAAGTTTTGCTTATCATTTCTAGTCGGAAATCATCTGCTTATCATCCTTAGGAAATTACCTGCTTATCATTCATAAGTCTAGACACGTTTTACTGCATTTACTGCATTGATAGTGTATAGACGAATTCTTATCTTAGCATATCTGTTATTGCGAACTTTGACTGATATCTTTTCAAAGATTCTCCGTAATTTACGGGATTTTAGTATTATATATACATATGTAAATTATGTATTGAAGAGTACCAAATCTAACTCCTATAATCTATTCCATACCAAAAATTCATTTTCCCCATTATACAAGATGGATTCCGCAACTAGTTCGAATTCTTCAGATTCCGACAGTTATGCCGATATGAATTTCCATTCGGGCTCTGAAAGCAGCGTCACCGGAATGGATCAACCAATTTCCCATCATCTATTCTGGATGAATTGGGGATGGGTTCGTAATATACTAAATCACTGGAGACAAGAAGAAGGTGATCCATTCCATCCACCAAATTGCCCTCTTGACGATGAACCTGAAGCACTTACCGGCGAACCTATTCGAAACACCATTTTCTCTCTCATTTCTAGAGTATCTCGTCACGATTATATACTATCCCATATTACAAATCTTGTTCATTCGCTCGCTCCAACCGCCAATCATCCCGGTGTACTAGCAGAAGTTAACGAACTTCGAGCTCGCGTGACGGCTTTGGAGAACATGGTGCGAAGGTTGCAAACACCAGCAGCATAATCAGCACCACCATCAATAACATCAACAATACCATCATCACCACTAACAAACAACATCAGCATCACACGTCTCGACATCATAATCTGTCCCACAAACATCAACATCATACGCACCATAGATACCAAGGAGTACCAACAATAATGAACGATGAAATATTGATCCATAACTTCATTGATATTCTGTGAAGAATATGTGGTTTCAAAAAGTTTTAGAGATTTCTTATTCTAGCTCAAACCGAAAATCAAATGAGATTAATATCATATTAACTCATTAAATTCATGATTTCATCTGAAGAAAATATATATGTATATATGTTTTCATAAAGATTGTAATTAAAAGTTCTTTTGTACAAAATATTAATGGTGAAAATTTTTTTTAACGGGTAGGTAATACCCGAGGAATAATTAGATTTCATCTTAATAAGTTACATTGTACATTCGTCGAAGCTGATTCAACAGTCATTTACTATCCTACTTACAACCACCAATATACGTATCCGTTCACCGTAGAATAACCATTTTCATTCAATTTCATATTTGGATTTTGACTTCCCAGAATCCAACAAGTGGCATATGAAGAAAACATATGACAAAATAAAATCTGTTAGAAACAAACAAATTAACTATGAAAAATTTTGTTAAGAATCCACGCTAACTGTTCCTAGCTAACTGATTACATTTTATTTATCGCAGTTTATTTATCGCAATTTAATTATCGCACTTTTATTTATCGTCATTTAATTTCTGTAATTATTTTACGCACTTTAAATATCGGGACACGTATACAATGTTTTGACATATCATATCGACGCATCTATATATATTATTTGGAATCACCATAGACACTCTATATGCAGTAATGATCGAGTTCTCTATACAGGGTTGAGGTTGATTCTACAATAATATATATAGTTTGAGTTGTGATCGAGTCTGAGACGTATACGAGTCACGACACGTATTAATTAATTCGTATATTATATATTAAAATATATATGAATTATTGGACTGTTACTGTGGACTATCGACTGTGGACTAATGACATTAGATAATTAAAATGAAATAAAATATTGATTATAACATATGAAACTAAACATTTCTTCAAGATTGCCACTTGATTTCATCTTAAACCTCATTGTATCTCGACGATTACAATCAGCGTTTAAATCTATCATGATTCTTAAAAACACCTCAATCGAGAGGATAAACCAACCGCACTTCATCTACGGAAGAAAAGATTGATGCATATAGTTATGCACCTGAAAAACCCTCGAAAACTGAGTAAACGTTTGACACGTATCTGTTCTAGTTCCTTTGACATTGTTATTACCGAAGATCGTTTTGCAATCCCTTTCCAAAGTAGCTAATTTTGTCACAGCTCCAGCAAGTCAACTCCGACTTTTCATCCGAAACAACTTTATTATAACCGCGATATATATATGCGTACTCTTTATTGTTACTGGGGAACCTTTTATATTCCACAATATTACCATCAGCGATTAATCATTCTAAAAAAACAAAATTCTCCTGAAACTACCTAGGTTTGATAACCAATGACCCAGATCAGTTAACTTTGAAAATGCTGACGAAGCAGCATGTTGTAGATGATCTTAATGGCCAAAAGTTTGATGATAAAGAAAGGAGTGTTAGGAACGCTCGATAGAAAATTTAGTACCGAAAAGCAGATTATGCGAAACTATGAAGAAAACCGTGGACAAATCACAAAGAATAAGTTTACCTTCAAAGAATCCAAATGATTCTGTGCCTGCTGAAATCGTTAGCAAACATCTTATTTCTCATTCTAAACCTTCACAGACAAATCTTCTTCATCATCCATTGATATTAGAAATTCTAAGATATTCTCGTATGTTCTATTATAAATATCCTCCATATTTCTGGCGATATTTTCACAACTATTCTTATCTGAGATCATTTATCTCTCCGTAATATCTGC
This sequence comes from Rutidosis leptorrhynchoides, assembly GCF_046630445.1. Lineage (NCBI taxonomy): Eukaryota > Viridiplantae > Streptophyta > Magnoliopsida > Asterales > Asteraceae > Rutidosis > Rutidosis leptorrhynchoides. The sequence continues at coordinate 80,027,536 of NC_092343.1, forward strand.
AACATAAAAGAAACTGTGTTAGTTTCTAAATTCTGAAACCTTCGAGTTTAAAATATGAATGTTTTGAAGTAGCGTTGGGAACTGAAGCATGGATTAGTATAATATAATGACACTTGATCAACGTCATTAAATTACAGTAAGTCATGCTGAGTTTCTAATGAAGCATGATGATTCACAGTACCGTCATCATGTGCCATTTACACGACTCTTACATTCTATCTAATCTCTAAACATATCAAGAGAATATTTTTCTGGATGACTCGGTCTTCTCCAGGGTATTCTGGTAATTTAACAAATCAAAATCGTTCTATTACCATTTTCTTCTTAGAGCATTAGCTATGTTCATTCTGAATTTCATATCTACGAATTCTGGACCATTACTCGCTTGACTCGAAGTCGGGAAGAGAAAACGAAAGCATGAAGCTCCAAAAAATAATGAAGAATATAAACTCCGATAATAACCCCGAAATTACAAACCGTGTATATCGATGCAGATAGCAATATAGAGACACGGGAGAATTAGAAACACTATAAACACAAGAGTATAGTAGAAGTAAATAGATTCTTCTGGTGGTAGATGAAAAAGAAGAATGACAGATATAAAAGTTAGGAGTATATCAAGAATCAGGACTGGATGGAGCATATTGATGAATGCTTTAAAGTAAGAATCAAGGGAGAAAGAATAGAAGGTGTGAGTCGTGGAAAATAAGGAAACGAAGGGGTGAATTTATAGTGAAATATCCGACAGAGCAATCGAAACAGATTATTGCATATAATCAAAGAAGATCCTGATTTCCTTAATCACCAAAGAACCAAATCTTATTACTTAAGATTCTCTTTAAATCCCTTAAATCCCGGAAATCAATCATAACTACATCATCGGTTAAGACGAATATATTTTACTCATCTCACTCTTTTACGATAGTCTCATTTATATTCTTCGCATAATCGAATCGTTTTATCTACATTACTCAATGATTATAAAACTCCATTATTACCTTATATTTGTCATGAAAACCTTCTTATTGTTATCCATAACAACCTCTATCAAATTTCGAGGACGAAATTTCTTTAACGGGTAGGTACTGTAATGACCCGGAATTTTCTGACCAAATTATACCTATGAGATTAATATTTACATAAATTAAACCATACCAACATGATAAGCAATCCAAATTGTTGAGACTTGTGTTTTTGAAAAGAGTTTTACACAACGTTTGACCGTCCAATATGACCGATGATATCACGAACTATATAACATACGATAATTATACGTTTGTGTATATATATATATATATATATATATATATATATATATATATATATATATATATATATATATATATATATGTATTTATATATATTTAACATGATCTAAGGATGGTTTAACATCTCATTGTGTACTAATGACAATGAGTTATAAGTATATTTTGAAACTACTAACTTAAGTTTTCAAAACGATAACTATACGTAACATTCTTTGATATATATACTTATAATCTATAATGCTTATACATGTATCGTATATATAATGTATTTAATCACTTTTTAAGGACTTAAATACATAAAACAATATAAGTATATTCACAAAAGATAGCTATATTTGAATTCTCGTTCCGTTTTCTCAAGATTTCTATACGTATATCTAGGGTATATGTACCCGTATCATACCCAGCTTCTATACGTATTTACTATTGGTATATACACATCAAATCAACATCCTAATCAACATTATTACTGCCCTATATATGAGGTAACTAGGATTTGTCAAGTAGTATGAATTATTAGTAAGAAAACAAAATTAGGAATCCCTTTCTTTCTTTATAAACTAAAAACGTTTTTATAAATGAACACCATTTCTTCACTCCATTTTCTCATACCTACACCCTCATTTCTCTCTCAAAATACTCCTAACTTCATACTTGATCATCTCCAAGCATTTTTCCCATCATTTAGCTTCAATTATAAGCCTTAAACACCATAAGAAAACTCTTTCAAGAACATATCAAAATAACCACCCATTTGAAGAAGTTTACTTCCAACCTTTTGATCTAACTCCACCACTCTTTGATTCCAAGATTATTTCTTATCTTTTGCAGTAACTTTGTCCAAGTAACTTGAGGTAGTAACCTTGTTCATAATCTTATTCAATTCATATTCATATAGCTATCTTATTTTGTGGTATAAAATTTTAACAACAAGAACATAGTTTGAATGATTTCAAACTTGATCGCAAACTAAATAGATCCTTCTAACTTGACTTTTAAAACACTTCAAGACCTGTAATATATCATAATGATATGCTACCCTAACAAGATATAACTTGGTTTTACAAAGAACATCTTAAAAACTGAATCTACGTCGTCGGAGTGCAACCGGGGGCTGTTTTGGGTTGGATAATTAAAAACCATCTTGAACTTTGAATTGGAAGTTCATATTCTGGAAAAATGATATTTCTTATGAATATGTTAACACATAAAAATTTCATGGTTTAACTCAAAGTGTAAGTATTTTTAGAAAAATGATCATTAAATGTTGTTTTTATGATGGAAAATGATCACTTTCATAAGTTTCACCAAAGTTTGACCTATAACCTATGATTTCGAATACAAACTAAGGTATTTTCAGTTCATATTCTTAAAATTTGACTCGATCCAAGGAAGTGGCAAGTTGAACCAACAAAAACGGAGTTGTAATGAAGAAACTACGACTAAAACAAGATTGGGTATCCGAAGCTAGTTTAGCTACGAAAATATTTGGAGAAAAAGTAAATTAATCATATCTTTTCTAATTAATATGATATTTTATATTTTATATATAATTACTTATGATTTGATTTTATATATTTCAGGACCACCCGTAAACAACACGAGAAGATTAATCATAAGACCTCATGATTGTACGCAACACGTCATTTGACAACACGGTACTTTATGTACGCAACACGTCATTTGACAACATGGTACCATGGGTCAAGATTAATTCTGATCAATACGAATACGATGGGGTCTTTATTTATTTTATTTAAGCAACTAATTGTGGACCACTAACATCGGACTGCTAACTACGGACTAAGAAAATATTAAAATTATATATATATATATATATATATATATATATATATATATATATATATATATATATATATATATATATATATATATATATATATATATATATATATATATATATATATATATATATATATATATATATATATATATGTAACGATTACTTAAAAAGAAAATATATTGATATATTATATATATGGTTAGGTTCGTGATATCTATCGGAGACCAAGTCGAATTAAATACCTTCAAGGCAAAAGTGAGTTTCATTTGCTCCCTTTTTAATTGCTTTTGCAATATATATTTTTGGGCTGAGAATACATGCGTTGCTTTTATAAATGTTTACAAAATAGACACAAGTACTTAAAAATATATTCTACGTTGAGTTGTACCACTGGCATATTTCCCTGTAGCTTGGTAACTACTATTTACATGGGTATTGTAAACGCGAATCCTGTTGATAGATATATCGGGCCTGACAACCCCAACCGGACTGGACGACCAGTATTCAACGGTTGCACAGTACTTCGTTTTGGTGACTACACTTGGTACGGTGTAGTAAGATTTCATAATAAAGGTAATATGCGACGTTGATTAAATGTTAAGTATGGTTACCAAGTGATCAACCACTTAGAATGCTTTACATACACTTGCGAGTGTATTATGTTTATGATTATGAAATCTTGTGGTCTATTAACATATTGAAATGATTGTTATGATAAACCTATGAACTCACCAACCTTTTGGTTGACACTTTAAAGCATGTTTATTCTCAGGTACGAATTAAGTCTTCCGCTGTGCATTTGCTCAATATAAGGATATTACTTGGAGCCGATCATCGCCATGGGACCAAATGTTGATGACTTCGTCCAGGTAGATTAGGACGGGTCCTTTCACCAACCATTCTTTTGACACTCCCATAGGTATAGCCGAAGACTTGATAGTAAGAGTTAGCTACCCTTGCCCAAACAAGGAACCATTAGGCTTTTCGGCCGTATTTGTAGTGCTTGAAATTAAAGAGGACACTAAGGTACCAATCATTCTAGGTCGTCCTTTCCTAAACACCGATGATGCTATTATTCATGTTCAACAGAACCAACTTAGCATAGGTGTAGGTGACGAGACAGTGATTTGTCATGTAGAAAAGGCCATAAAACAACCCAAGTCCAATGATATTACTTGTTTTAAACTTGATTTAATAGACTTGTGTGTTGAGAATGATGTGCAGGAATCTTTGAAAGATAGTGTTACAGGTTTCGTTTCTGTTGGGGTTAGTGATGATAATGAAGTTGATAAAAAGGAGGATTATCAACTAATGACAATTCGGGTCAACGAACCAAAGTGTGAAAATAAGGGTAACATTGATGAATGGCTCGATAACAATATCACTATTACTAGTGTAATTGATCATGACACTTGGGATTATGATGAGCGATTCGAAGATGCGCCTAACGATGAAGCGATACGTCCTAATCCATAAGGACGAATACAATAACATATGATTACATCGTGAGGTATTTGACCTCTATATGATACATTTTACAAACATTGCATTCGTTTTTAAAAGACAAACTTTCTTTACATCGAAAGTTGACGGCATGCATACCATTTCATAATATATCCAACTATAAATGACTTAATAATATTCTTGATAAACTCGACGACTCGAATGCAACGTCTTTTTTGAAACATGCCATGAATGACTCCAAGTAATATCTCTAGTATGTGCAAATGCACAGCGGAAGATTTCTTTCATACCTGAGAATAAACATGCTTTCAAGTGTCAACCAAAAGGTTGGTGAGTTGTAACGACCCGGATTTTTCCGCTAATATATAAGATTAATATTCACATAATTAAATGTTTCCAACATGTTAAGAAATCAAACTTGTCAAGACTTATATATTTGGAATGAATTTTATACAAACGTTTGGCCACCCAGTCTATCTGACTATTCACGAACGTCATATATTGTAATAATTAATTAAAGGAATATATATTTGGATATATATATTTATGATTTGATTAAATGATATTAAAGTATCTCATTAAGTATAATAACAATGAGTTATATATATAAGATGATACTACTAACTTAAAGACTTCGAAACAATATACATATATGTAACGTTTATCGACGTCATAAACCCTAATTTAAACTGAATGTATATGTAATGTATTAAGATGTATTAATACACTTTTGAAAGACTTAAAGACATATATTAATATACTTATACTCAACAAATATAGCTATACTCATATCCTCATTCACTTCCATTAAGAATTCTACTCGTATTCATTCGGTATATATACCCGTATTATACCCAGCTTCTATACTTAATTACTATGAGTGTATACCGATAATAAATACCAAAATACCCTCCTTAGCCACCCTCAATTAGTTAGGAGACATATGGAATCAACTCATTTAACTTCTTGTATGACTAAAATGCAAGAAACAAAAACTAATCCATCATATATCTATATCTATATCTAAACGTATCTATCTATATATCTATATACATTTCATCTCATTTTAATCACCTACTTCATTACTCCTAAACACATACTACTCAAGAACATTTCTAATTCAGTAACCTTTCATTATATATCTCCTAAACCACTTCAAGAACAAGCTTAAAACATCATAACAAGAATCATTCAAGAACATATCAAGATAACCTTCCAACTTGAAGAAGTTTACTTCCAATCTTTCAAGCCAACTTCAAGCCAATTAAACAACTCTTTAGGATCACTAATTCTACTTTATTTCCAGTAGATTTTCATATTATAATCAAAGTAATAATCATATATAAGCTTTAGTTCAATTCATATACTTATAACTATCTTATTTCAAGATAGAAATCTTATTCGAACTTTTGTTCATTCTATGATTCTACTCCAAGGATTCCAAGCCATCAAGGATATCTTTGATCTCAAGATTTTCATCTTATTTTCCCAGTAACATCACTTAGTTGATTTGAGGTAGTCACCTTATTCATAATCTCTTTCGATTCATATTCTTATAGCTATCTTATTTTGAGTTTATAACTAATAACAACAAGAACATAGTTTAGATTATTTCTAAACTTGTCTGCAAATAAACTTAATCCTTCTAACTTGACTTTTAAAATATTTCAACACATGTATTATGACAGTATGTCAAGCTAACATAAGGATATAAAACTTGTAAACACGAAGAACACCTTAAAATCGAATATACGCCGTCATAGTGAAATCGGGGCTATTTTGGGTTTAATTTTAAAAACCTATCTTAAACTTTGAATTAAAAGATTTCCTTTGGTGAAAAATCTTAATTTATATGGATATGAAATATATCCAAAATACATGGTTAAACTCTAAGTGGAAGTATATTTTTCAAAAGGGTCATCAAGATGCCGTTCTTACGACGGATATGACTATCTTCTCTTATTTGACACCTAAGCTGTATTTTCGACTATAAACATATAATTTTTCTGATTAGATTAATAAATAACGGTTCAATACAAAACCATGGCTAGTCGAATAACACAAAACGGATTTGTAATGAAGAAATTATGGGTAAAACAAAATTCGATATTTTTGCTTGTTTTTAGCTACGGTTTTGATTAATAAAAATGGATGCTAACCTTATCCTAGCTAACTTACCTTGTATCCTACATGTATTTATACATGTCTTGTTCCCGTACTCATGGAAATACAATTTATACTAGTCGTGATTAAGTTCTACGACAATATATTATAGTCTTAATAAAGATCGTAAGGCACCATATATATATGACTTGATCACCGTGGATCCGTATATAGCGTTTTGACATATCATTTTGATTTCTTCTATATATATTATTGGAACGAACTATAAGACACCATTGGCAGAAATTTCGAGTTAGCTGTGGGTCGAAGTGGATTCCAAAATAATATATATATACTTTGAGTTGTGATCGAGCCTGAGACATATATACAATGGGTCGCGAATTACTTCAGACAATATACATATTATGTGTCTTACTATATTAAGACAATATATTATAGTGTTAGTGAATTCTAACACAATATACGCATTTATATTTATATATATATTTATACTGTTGGACTATCGGACTATTGGACTACAAATGTTGGACTACTAATAATGGACAATTAAAATTATCACAAGTATCATAAGTATGGAATATTAATTCTATATATATCTTGACACAAGAATATTATTACTAGGTTTGTGAATTTGTCAAAGGCCAAGTCTTATTACCGTCTATTTGGAAATCATCACAAGTGAGTTATAGTCCCATTTTTACTATCTAAATTATTTTGGGATGGGAATACATGCAAATTTATAAATGTTTTACAAAATAAGCACAAGTTCATGAAACTACATTCTACGGTTGTTTTGTTATATCAGATATCTGTACTTATTATTATTATTATGCTTGGTAACCTAAGAATTAGTGAAAAATACTAATTGACGCGAACCCTAAAGGTAGATCTACGGGCACCAACACCCCCCATTTTCGAATAGTGGAAATGCTTTAGTAATTCGAAGGGTTCTTGTCATACATTTGAATAGTGGAATGTATGATGCCAGATATCTTAAGCGCTCCATGTTAAGGTCGGTTACTAGGTGACTAATCATATGAATGATTTTTGTAGTTGTAATAATCCTGCGCATTTAATTAAATGAAATCTTGTGGCTTATTAAATATTATGATTATTATATAGAAATTAAACCTATGACTCACCAACATTTTTGTTGACGTTTTAAGCATGTTTATTCTCAGGTGAATATTAAAAATGCTTCCGCTGTCGTATGCCAACCCAAGGTCAAGATTTGGAGTCGGCATAATTGTTTATAATGTTTAAACTTGTATTCGGAGTGTTTGTTGTAATATATTTGATCATATTGTAATGGGTTGTGTAAAAACTTATTTATTTGAGGAGATTGTCTTTGATAGACAATCTAAATTATGTCATTAAGACCTTTATTCAATAATAAAGGTTATGGTTGTTTTTAAAACGAATGCAAGATTTGAAAAACGTCTCATATAGAGGTCAAAACCTCGCAAAGAAACCAATTAATATGAAACGTTTATAATTAATATGAACGGGGCATTTCATGAGTTCATTAGTTTATCATAAACATTCATTTTCATCATTTTAATAGACCACAAGATTTCATATATTTAATTGTACACGTAACCCGAGTACAAAATAACATGCGTAACCCGCGAATTAAAAATCATTCATATGGTGAACGCTTGATAACCGACTTAACTTTAATGCATAGAATATCCCCAAACAGAACCTCTCGTCTGTATAATAATAATAATCTCAAAGTACTAAAGCATCCGTACCCCGGATGGGACTTGTCGAGGTCCATAGATCTATCTTTAGAATTCGCGTCAATTTTGGGCCATACCCGTTTCTTAATTATTATGTTACCAAGCTAAAAAGGGGTGATATTCAATATTCATAATCTAGCCATAGAATGTAGTTTTTGATCACTTGTGTCTATTTCGTAAAACATTAATAAAATCAGCGCATGTATTCTCAGTCCCAAAATATATATAAAAAGGGAGTAATGAAACTCACAATACTGTATTTTGTAGTAAAAATACATATGACGTCATTGAACAAGTGTAGGGTTGGCCTCGGATTCACGAACCTATATCATTTATATGTACATTAACGCATATACTCGTAATCGAACGAATTTATATATTATTAGTGCTATACTTGTTATTTAAATGATTTATACTTTTCATTAATAACTTACATATATTTATTTTATATATCTTTATTATAAAAATAATAATAGAGTTAGGTTATATGTATTAGATATATTTTTGTGTAACTAATATCTATATGATTAAAATAATACTAATAAATAAATAAAAGTCGTAATATCTTTATAATAATAATATTAGTAGTTATAATAATAATAATAATACTCATTTTAAAATAATGATAATAATAATAATAATAATAATAATAATAATAATAATAATAATAATAATAATAATAATAATAATAATAATAATAATAAGTAAAAAGTTGTAATGTCTTTATAATGATAATAATAACAATACTTACAGTTGTAATAATCATTTTTAACAATAATAATAATAATGACACTAGTAATAATTTTTATGAAAATAAGATTAACAATAATGGTGATAATAATAATGATGATAATAATAATACTCATAATAATAATACCTATAAAACAAATAATTTTACTGTTAATGATAATTATGATAATAATCGAGTTGTAATAATAATAATAATAATAATGGTAAAAATAATAAATAATTATTATCTATAATACTTAATAACAAAAATACTAATAATAATAATAATAATAATAATAATAATACTTATAATAATAATAATAATATAAAAGGAGACTACCTTCTAAGCAATCCTAAAAATATATGTCATAGCCCGGGCTCGAACCCAAGACCTCTCACTTAACAGACACACTCCTTAACCAGCTGATCCGTTTAGCTTCTCTAATATTACTCAGCTCATGATTTTATTTATCCCGTTATTATTTATCATTCATATACCCATCATCACTTAACATCATAATCTGGCCCAACTTCATTTTGGCCCAACAAAATATGGAACTCGGCCCAACTCCTCAGCTCACTAAGTTTAGTCCTATAACTAATTAAAAGAAGCCCAAGTTAGTAACTCATTTAATTTTCCCAATCCATAAACACATAAACTGCATCGATCCCTGGTAGTAGCCGCGAACAACTAGGTTATTTCGGTTCATCATCATCCTAATCGGTTACTATCTTCATCATCATAATTATTTACTTAATTGTCATCATCGTTATTCACCTTATCGGCCATCATTATCGACATCATCTTTGTATCAAATGATCGCCATCAACATCATCATCTTTATATCATCATTAACGTATCATCAACTCGTGATTATAAATTAATGTTTGTTTCGGTTTACTGCAGCAACCGAGGGTGTTGGTGGCGGTTTAACAGCAGCAAAATGGGCTGCTCGATGGTGGCTTTGGGTGGCGGACAGCAAAAGTAAAACACAGCAGTAAACGAGTCACTGTTCATCAGGGTTTCGTGTATTCTTCAACAGAAATGGAGGAAACAGCAGCAGTGACAGTCTTCATCTCCTTCGTGTTATTCGATCAAAAACAGGCCGGAATAGCAGCAATAAGGAACGAATTGCAGTAGAAGTGAAATGTTTAAGTGGTTTACGAATAAAACAGAAACATAGTGGAAATGAATTGGAGGTTGTTAATGCGTTGTTTTGCTCCTTTCAACCGGCTGTAACAGAAAAAAATAGAAAAAGAAACGTAGCACATCGGTCAATCAAGACAGCTGTTCAGGTGGGTTAGTGGTGGTTATGGGTGGTCTTTAGTGGTGGTTGGAATAGAAATCTATAGGAATATAGTGGCGTTTTCGTGGTGGTTCTCAATGGACAAAAATGGAAGAGAGAGAGAAGAGAGAGAGTATGGTGATGGTTCGCGGTGGTTGTAGTAAAGGAGGGTGGTTGAGATGGTGGTGGTGTCGGTGGTATAAGGTGATGCAGTGGTGGTGATATCGGATTGTTGATGGTGCTTCAAGGATGGAAGAGGTGGCGGTTAGAAGGTGATGGGTGAACCGAGAATTAGTAGATTATGTGGGTTTGCTCTTGATTCAAGTAAACTCAAAAAGAAATGTGGTGAAGTTTGCAGGAAAGTGTTTTATTTAAATCCATTGTATGTGAGTATGTATATATATAATATATACTAGATATACATACAACCTCCACTTCATAAAGTATAACTCGTGAAACTTAAATCATAGACATGCATATGTAAGTTAAGAATGGTGTTTTTGGTAAATTACACTACTAAGTAGACATATGATTAGATCAACAAACGGAAAAAGTAAATAGTGGATCAACTTTGGACTTTAGAATATTAACAAAAGAAGTTGGAATCTAAAACAGTAATAAATCACAAATTTAATAGAATTTCAAAAGTGAAACAGTAGGTGTTTGTCTAAAAAGATATGTGTAATTGCTGTATATATATAATCTTGAAAGGGAAATGAAACAGAAAGTGCATTCAAGCACAGTGTTCATAATTATAATATAATTTAGGATTTAAACGTGTTAAATTGTTAGCCGTCACCATTTACAGAGTAAATCTCGTACTCCGTCGTTAATCAGTGGAGAATAAAAGTGTTCAGAAAAATCTCATATTTTTAAATTAACTATATTTATTTATTTTGGTCAATATGGTATAAAATTCGATCATTAACTATTAAATAAAATATACATTAATTATTCACTCCCAACCCCAAGTAAAATATAAAAAGTTTTAAAATTCAACAAATAGTTTCTAAATACATTTTTAATAAGCCTAAAATTTATATAACTCATTTTCGGATCACCGTTTATTTAAAATTGCATAACTTTGAATTTAACTTGCTTAATATCAATCGAAACATCAAACGAGTATTACAATCATTTAATATTTATTTTTAATATACTTTATTTATATATAGCGATATATTTTAATAATAATTATTACAATATCCTATTTTTTTATTTTATTAATTTTTAATAACAACAACATATAATACTTCAAATTATATTTCGAATTATTATTTATATATACATACACACATATCTATTTACAATTAAATGTTCGTGAATCGTCGAGCACAGTCAAAGGGTAATTGATTTCATGAATATAGTTTCAAACTTTTCGAGACTCAACATTACAGACTTTGCTTATCGTGTCAAAATCATATTAAGATTAAGTTTAAATTTGGTCAGAAATTTCTGGGTCGTCACAGTACCTACCCGTTAAAGAAATTTCGTCCCGAAGTTTGATCGAGATCGTCATGGCTAACAATAAGAATGTTTTCCTGACGAATATGAGCTGATAAAATAGAATTTTATTATCATAGTGTAATATGGATAAAATGATTCGATTATTCGAAGCGTAGGAGTGAAGCTATCACAAAAGAGTGAAATGAATAATTACATGTTTGTCTTAACCGGTGACGTAGTCATGGTTGATTTCCGGAATTCAAGAGATTTAGAGATAATCTTCGAAATCTAGATAAGATTTGTTTCTTCGGAAATTAAGGAAATTAGGATCCTCTTTGGTTAAATGCGATAATCTGTTTTGATTTCTCTGTCGGATATTTCACTATAGATCCACCCTCTTCATTTTCTTATTTTCACAGCTCACACCTTCTATTCTTTCTCCCTCAACTCAAACTTTTGTTTTCTCTTCTTGACTTTAAGTCAAACTAATAATGATCCAGAATTCGTAGGTATAGAGTTTCGAATGAACATGACTAATATTCTAAGAGAGATTGTAATAGCACGATCTTGATTGGTTAAATTACCAGAATTCAAGATAAAAGATAGGACTATCAAGAAATTATGTTCTTGATTTGTTTAGAGATTTAGTGGAATGTAAGAGTCGTGTAACATGGCACATGATGACGGTATGGTCTGTGAATCATCACGTTTCATTAGAAACTCAGCATGACTTACTGTAATATAATCATATTGATCAAGTGTCATTATATTATACTAACTCATGCATCAATTTCCAACATTATATCAAAAACATTCAGACTTTAAATTCGAATATTTCAGAATTTAGAAACTTAAATAGTTTTCTTTCTGATATAACACTGATATCTCGAAAAGATAATTGATTTCAGATAAGAATAGTTATGAAAATATCTTCTGAAATATCGAGGATATTTATAATGGAAGATACGATGATATTTTAGAATTTCTAATATCGATGGGTGATGAAGAAGATTTGTTCGTAAAGGTTTAGAGTCAGGAGCAAGGTATTCGTTAATGACTTCAGCAGTTACTGAATCATTTGGATTCTTTGAAGGCAGATTTAGTCGTTGTGATTTATCCACAGTTTCCTTCATGGTTTGCTCAATCCGTTTTCTAGTTCCAAACCTTCTCTTTTTCTGAGCTTTGCCAACACACTATTCCTTATCATCAAACTTTTGACTGTTAAGGTCGTTTACAGTTTTTGCTGCTTCATTCAACTTTTTCAACATTCAGAATATTGATTCGTAGACTCGGTACTTTTCAGAATTTTAGAATGAAAGTTCATAATTCTAAGAGATAAATGTTATATGTACACATATAACTGTTGATGTAGAAATGCTACGAGATTTCAAAATACTGATTGCTAATTCCGGGTAATTGGTATGGTCATTCTCGTTATAAGGTGTAGATGAGTATATGATAAGGTTTCAATGAATATAATGATTCTTCAGAAAGTCAGAGATCAATGAAGTTGCTGATAAGTTTACTGATAATGTGGTGGAATATAAACGGTTCCCGAAAACGATGATGAAAGGGAAACTTATATTTCAAAGTTATAATAAGGTTTATTCGAATGAAAGTCAAAGTTAATTTGCTGGAGCTGTGACAAAATTGGCTAATTTGGAAAGGAATTGTAAAGTTATTTTCGGTAATAACAACGCCAAAGGAGCTAGCACAGATACGTGTTAAACGTTTACTCAAGTTCTGAGTGTTTTCAGGTGCATGCATCAATCTTTTCTTTTGTAGATGAAGTGCGGTTGGTTCATCCTCTCGATTGAGGTGTTTTTCAAGAGTCATGAAAGTTTGAACGCATATTGTAATCGTCAAGATACAATTGAGGTTTAAGATGAAATCAAGTGGCAAACTTGATGAAATGTTTAGTTTCATATGTTATAGTTAATATTTTAATTCATTTTAATTGTCCAATGTTGGTAGTCCACAGTTAATAGTCCACAATTAGTAATTCAATAATTCATATATAGTTTAATATTAATTAATACGTATCATGACTCATTGTATACATGTCTCAGACTCGATTACAACTCAAAGTATATATATTATTATAGAATCAACCTCAACCCTGTATAGATAACTCAAGCATTACTGCATATAGAGTGTCTATGGTTATTCCAAATAATATATAGATGCGTCGATATGATATGTCAAAACCTTGTATACGTGTCCCGATATTTAAAGTGCGTAAAATAAATAACAGAAATTAAATGACGATTGTCATACCCTGTCCTAATTCATTTGGACGAAGTCACTAACATCTGGTCCCATTGCGATGATCGACTCCAAATAATGTCTTTAAAATGAGAAAATGCACAGCAGAAGATTTCTTTCATACCTGAGAATAAACATTCTTTCAAGTGTCAACCAAAAGGTTGGTGAGTTCATAGGTTTATCATAAAACAATCAAATTCATCATTTTGATAGACCACAAGATTTAAATGCTGCATGGTACGAATGGGCCCGAATCCTATACCCACATGTAATGTACATGCGATATCTTTTAAATACAGTACACTTTTCTCGTGTACGAAACCATTTTCATAAATCTTAGTAACCGTACACATATCTTGTGCACAAAATAACATACACATAACCTGTGTATAAAATCATTATCTCGATATATAACATTCACTTTTCATTGCTTTCATAGCTTGGCTTGGTAACCGACCTTAACATATAATGCGCATAATAATATCCCCAAAACATAACATTTCGTCTGTATAATAATCATATAAACTTCGAAGTACTAAACACCACGCCCACTAGCCCTTCCGTCTAGTTAACATTCTGGGTGGGGGTGTTAAACCCGGTAGCTACCTTTAGGATTCGCGTGAATTAGGCATGCACTAATTCTCAAAATTAGTGATGTTCCATAATTCTTAGATTACCAAGCAATAATAATCAGGGGAAAAATATTCATATCAATTGTGGCAATTATCACGTCCACATAATTCAATGGTGGCAATTATCACGTCCACATAATTCATTCGAGGAATGTTTTGCTTGTGTCTATCTCGTCAAACATTTATTAAAGCATTTCATGTATTCGGGGTTCAAAATGTATTTCAAAAGCATTTAATAAATTAGTTGTAAAAGTAGCTCATGTATTCTCAGTCCCAAAAATGTAAAGAGTAAAAGGGAATCAAATAAACTCACCATACTGTATTTTGTAGTAAAAATACATATGACGTCATTTAACAAGTGTAGGGTTGACCTCGGATTCACGAACCTATATCATTTGTGTATATATTAAGACTTATAATAAGAATTAAGCAAGTATATATATATATATATATATATATATATATATATATATATATATATATATATATATATATATATATATATATATATATATATATATATATATTAATATTAATATACTTAATAATTTGTATGTGACATTAATAAATAAATTAGTTTTAACTATTTTATATACTTTATATAACTAATTTATATTTATATATATGATTATATTAACATATGTTTATCTATCATATGTAATTTAATTAATATTTTATAATAATAACATTTCATTTTAAAATAATATGTAATATTAATATAATTATGATACATGTAAAAATATATTTTTATATAAATATTATTTGTTTGTTAAAATTATAATAATACTAAAATAATGATATTAATAATAATTCATTGTAACCTAATCATTTTCATGATATTATTTGTATCTTTAATTTTTTTTTTATGTTGGTATCTTTATTTTTATTTTTTTATGTTGGTAACCCACACCATCTCTTAACAATTCGCCCATTTCGATTTATATATGTTAATTCGTGCTATGATTTATATATTATATATGAAGTTGTTTTATCAATAACATCACTTCAACATCATCCATATTACCATCCTATATAATCATGATTATCATCATCATAGATTAATCATAATCATGATCATCACTAAATCATCGTTCATGTATCATAATCATTATCTTCATGTACCGAATTCTTGTATCATCATTTAACCACCAACACCATTGGGTCACAGTCAAAGAAAAGAAGCAGTTCGACCCAATCCCACGTCCCTAATCTCGGCCCGCTAGATATACCAATAAACACAATATAATTCGATCCAAAAAGTAAATTAATCGGAGCCCAATTACAACTAGTAGTCCTAGGGAAAAATCCAGTGGTCTCTTTTTTGTTTCTTTTCCCAACCGACGCGATTAGAAGCAAAATTGAAATTTTGTTTTCTCACTTTTTGGAACAAGACAAAAGTTGATTGTATTGTAATGATAAATTAAACACTGGATTCATGTACCAACTCCCCTTGGTCGGCCATCAAGTCCTACAAGCACATGTGTCTTGACTTTTTATAAAGTGTTTTGTAAAGAGGCTTTAATACATCCCACTTAACTGTGAAAATATATATCCGTTCAATCTCTTATAGCGTATGAACAAGTTATCATTCGTTTAAAAAAATTTATCACTCGCAGCGATTATATCCGAATCAGAAGCTGAAAGAAGAAGAGAAGAAACAAAATAAGGGAGAGATAAAAGAGAGAAGTGATAGGGTGGTGATGTGGCAGTTATTGTGGTTTGTTTGGTGGTTGAGAGGTGACGAGTGGTGGTTGCTATGGAAGTAGGTGGAGGTGAGTGCCGGTGGTGGTGGAGGATAGATGGTGTGGTAATGATTGGTGATTCTATCGAAGAAAGGATGATAGAGAGAGAGAGAGATAGAGAGAGAGTATAAGGTGGTGGTTTCTTAGGTTTTGTGATGATCTTGGTAGTGATCCACAAAGAGAATGGTGAAGGTGATATAATGATCGTGGATGGGGATATTGAGGTGCTTCCGGGTGATGATGAAGAGTTGGTTTCATGGTGGTCTGTTGAAGAGGTTGGTGGTGGCGGTTTACATTATGAAAGTGTGAAACAACTAAAAAAAATATGACGATGGTGTTGTGGGGTTTACCTCGGGCAGAAGAAAGAAGAGAAGCCGAAAAACACATGTGTAGGTGGTTTATATGGTCGAGATGGTTGGCCGATGGTGTGTGTGTGTTGAAGATAGGGGTTTGATCGTGAAAGGAAACACGAAAGGTGATGATGATTATCATCAACAAAGGTGGTGGTTCTTCGATATTTTCTATTTTATTTTTACAACAAGCAGCAAACTTTATAGAGTGTATTGAAATTAGATTGTTGCTGTATTATGATTTGATTTGGAATTGGATTGCAGCGAGCTAGATATCGACGTATAACAATATTACGGACAAGAAGTACACAAGTATCAATCAGAAGAAGAAAAGAAAGATTACAGATAGATACGTGCAACAGATTTTGGGATTTTCTGTTTGGAAGTCGACATATACTCCAGTTAATTACGTAATTTAAACAGAAGGAGAGTGACCTGAAACAGAATATGTATTTTTCTGTATGTATATATGCATATACGATTTTTATATATTAATATGTATCTGTTTATGTAATTTTATAAGTATGTCTGTATTTTAGGTTTATATATATATATATATATATATATATATATCAGTTATTATTTATGTATCTGTTATATATATTAGTCTTATTTAATAATAATACTCTTTATATATTAACAATAATAATATGGTTATTATTATTGATAGTGATAAAGTGATAATAATAACTATAAGGTTTATCTCACTAATATTATTAATAATAGTAATATTAATTATAATAATAATATTAATATTAATGATAATAATACTACAACAATTTATATATATGTATATCAAATTTCATATCCATAGATAACAATATTAATAACGCTAGTTTGATTTTTAATATTAATAGTAATAACAGCCTATTATAACAATTATATTTAATTTAATATATTAGTTTTTACATATTATGTATTATAACTATGTAATATATTATATAATAATGAGTATTAAATTTTTAGTAGTAATATCTAATATAAATCATAATAACTAACATTAATAATTTTTCTACTAGTTATAATAATAATAATGACAACAATAATATTATTAATGCATATAAAATTGATGATTATTACTGATAAAGGAAATAATAATATCCAATGACAAAATAGTTTATTAATCTATTTTAATTTATAATATAATTATTTACATATATAGTTATTTATATAAATATTTCTATTTACGATTATAGGTTCGTGAATCGTCAGAAATAGTCAATGGTTAATTAATTACATGAATATAATTTTAAAGTTTTTGAGACTCACATTACAGACTTTGCTTATTTGTCGAAATCATATAAGGGTTAAGTTTAAATTTAGTCAGAAATTTTCGGGTCGTCACAACGATAAATAAAATTGCGAGAATATAAATTGCGATAATTAAATTGCGATAAATAAAATGTAATCAGTTAGCTAGGAACAGTTAGCGTGGATTCTTAACAAAATTTCTCATAGTTAATTTGTTTGTTTCTAACAAATTTTATTTCTTTGTCCAATGTTTTCTTCATTATGCCACTTGTTGGATTCTGATAAATCAAAATCCAAATATGAAATTGGGTGAAAATGGTTATTCTGTGGTGTACGGATTCGTATATCTGTGGATGTAAGTAGGATAGTAAATGAACGTTGAATCAGATTCGAAGAATGTACATTGTAACTTATTAATGTGAAATCTAAATATTCCTAGGGTATTACCTACCCATTAAAATATTTTCACCATTAACAGTTTGCACAAAAAAAAATTTAATTACAATCATTATGAAAATATACTTACATATATATTTTCTTCAGATGTAATCATGGATTTAATGAGTTAATATGATATTAATCTCATTTGATTTATCGTTAGAAATCGAATACATAATCTCTAAAACATTAGAGATTACATAATCGCCATGAAGAAAGAAGATAATTGATGTAGAACGATACGTAAAACTATGATTATACTTGAGGTACAGAATGAGATGTTGAGGGATGGATTGTTGATGGTACTGGTGCTATTACTGATGGTACTGTTGGTGCTGGTGATGTTGCTGAAGCTGGTACGTTTTGCACCATATTCTTCAAATTGATTACTCGAGCGCGAAGTTCGTTGACTTCTTCTATTATTCCGGGATGATTGTCGATCGGAACGAGCGGATGAATAAGGTTCAGAATTTGAGATAGTATATAATCATGACGAGATACTCTGGAAAAGAGAGAGAAAATGGTATTACGGACAGGTTCGCCGGTAAGTGCTTCAGCTTCATCGTCAAGAGGTAAATTCGGTTGACTGAAAGGATCACCTTCTTCTTGTCTCCAATGATTAAGTAGACTATGAATCTATCAGATGAAGTGGGGATGGCTGATTGGTTGATTTATTCTGGTGACGCTGCTTCCGGAGCTTAGGTGAACATCCATGTCGGAATAGCTGTCGGATTCGAAAGAACACTGAACTAGTGGCGAGTTCTATTTCGTACGATTGAGTAAAGGGTTTTTCGGTATGAAATAATTTTCGGCTATCGGATGGTATTCTAATTACATAGAATATCTATATATATAGAACAAAAGATTTCATAGAATACGGAGGAATTTACGAAATATGTCAGGCAAAGTTTACAGTAACAGATACGCTAAGATATGAATTAGCAGATACGCTAAGATATGAATTTTGTCTATACACTATTCATGCAATCAATGCAGTAAAATGTGTCTAGACTAAGAATGATAAGCATGTAATTTCATAAGGATGATAAGTAGGTAATTTTCGACACGAAATGATAAGCAAAACTTTTGACATGCAGACACGGTCGAAGTCCAGACTCATTAATGCATCTAAACAACTATCAGTTAGACACACTAATGCAAGACCTGGTTCGCTAAGACCACCGCTCTGATACCACATGAAGTGACCCGTCCTAATCTATAAGGACGAATACAATAACATATGATTACATCGCGAGGTATTTGACCTCTATATGATACATTTTACAAACATTGCATTCGTTTTTAAAAGACAAACTTTCTTTACATCGAAAGTTGACGGCATGCATACCATTTCATAATATATCCAACTATAAATGACTTAATAATATTCTTAATGAACTCGATGACTCGAATGCAACGTTTTTTTTTGAAACATGTAACACCCGCGTTTTGGGCCTAGCTGAAATGACCCTTTTGACCTTGGGCGTGTTTGTATGTTATTATAATAATTATTTTTTTATAATTATTTGGTTATTTAGTTGAGACCAGTTTGTGACAAGGGTCACAGAACAAGTTCGTTTGTTTAATTTGGATTCCGTTAGAGCCTCCCAGCAAGGTACGAAAGATATCAGATAACTAGTAAATACCCGTGTGTGATGGGGTATGGTATTTTAACCTCAAATAAGTGTAGTGAGCTACATTATGTTACCAATTTCTCCATCCCTCTAGAATCTTCACCAAACAACGTACCTTCATCCCTCCCATCTACCAAACCCTAATCCTTAAACATTGATCTTGAGCTCAAATTGGTGTTAGAATCGTGTTTGTTATCGTTTACTGAGTCTATCAAGGTAAGTAACATGTGTTTTTGTGTTCAATTCGTTGTTAAATTCATGGTTTTGTGTGAGTTTTGTAAAAAGCTTGAATTCGTGTCAAAACAAGTGATTTAAGTGTTATTATGGTCAAATTGTTGTGGGTTTTGAGTTTATAACAAGTAGTGAACAAGTTGTGGTCGATTTTGGTGTTTAAAAAGAGCTCTAGATCGAGATTTGAGGATTTCATCGTGAAGTCCGTAGCCTTTGTTCAGTTTCTGAGGAAGATGAACACAGTCGGCCGATTGTCAGTCGACAGTCGACCGACTGAGGGTTCAACCGATCGATTGTTTAGTGAACCGACCGACTGAGACTTACCTTCGGCCGATTGATGTAATACCAAATGAATCGACCGACTGGAAAGATCAGTCGACCGGTTGTGTCGACAGTCGACCGACTGTCAGTGTCAGTCGACCGACTGTCAGTGTCAGTCGACTAACTGAGTGTCCAGGGCAGAATATTTACCAAAGTGCCTTTTTCTAGCTGTTATGCTGCCCGTTTGTATTTTTGTGTTCAGAATGTAAATTTTGAAAGTGCATAAGTGTTAGGTGGACATTTAGCGGCACTTTTTGTGACTGATTTATGTACTGTGTTGTTTTGTGTTAACGGATAGAAACAAACTTGATTTGCCTTATTTTCAAGTGATAAGGATAAGGAAGAAGCTCAGTGATAGTTTATCTGAGCTGGTTGCTGGTAATCGGTGAGTGGGATTATCTCTGGGTGTAGTATAGATTAGCAAGTTGCGCTACTATGTTTATATTGTTGATAGTTGCCATGATTAGTAGTTATGTTGTATAGTTGATCGCAGTTAAGGTTTCCATGCTTTTAGTAGTATTAGTTGCCTGTAGTAGTAGTAGTAGTTGACTGGTTGTATGTGCACAAGTTGTTGTTGTTGTTGGAACCTATTGTTGTTAGGTTCAGCTCAGGGAGGTCAACCTAGTTGTGGTTGGGTCTAGTTAGCTACTGTTTGTTGAGTATAGTGCTGAATGACGCATCACCTGCGTGTGGATGACTATACTGGGGATTCAGTAGTAAAGACTATTGGTAGATGCTAGACTGATCAGCTAGTAGTCGTGTGCCCGTACAAGCCGCCGATCCTCTAGTTGGAGCACAGTTGCTAGTTGTTGTTTGTTGTATGTGGTTGCATATAGCTGTTGATATAGGAGTACAAGTTGGTACTGTATGCTAGACCTTTTGATAGTTCCATTCACTTAGCCTTGTGCTAACCCCTCACCTCCTCCCTTGCAGGTTTTGGATCTTGGTGCTGGTAGGGATGGGAGTCGGGCTGACGATATGTTTGACAAGACGAACTCTGATGTTTTAAGTTTTGTAAATATGTAACTAGTCGATTAACGTAACACTTGTAGTTTGTAATAAAGTAATTAACTTATGATTTGTGATAATCATGTTTGTAACTAACTAAGGGTATTTATGTAAACTCAGTCTTCCGATGTGATATAAAAAAAATAATAATAAAAAAATTTAAGGTGTTACAAAACACGCCATGAATGACTCCAAGTAATATCTCTAATATGAGCAAATGCACTGCGGAAGATTTCTTTCATACCTGAGAATAAACATGCTTTCAAGTGTCAAGCAAAAGGTTGGTGAGTTCATTAGTTTATTATAAACATTCATTTTCATCATTTTAATAGACCACAAGATTTCATATATTTAATTGTACACGTAACCCGAGTACAAAATAACACGCGTAACTCGCGAATTAAAAATCATTCATATGGTGAACGCTTGATAACTGACTTAACTTTAATGCATAGAATATCCTCAAACAGAACCTCTCGTCTGTATGATAATAATAATAATCTTGAAGTACTAAAGCATCTGTACCCTGGATGGGACTTGTCGAGGTCCATAGATCTATCTTTAGGATTCGCATCAATTAGGGGCCATACCCGTTTCCTAATTATTAGGTTACCAAGCTAAAAAGGGGTGATATTCAATATTCATAATCCAGCCATAGAATGTAGTCTTTGATCACTTGTGTCTATTTCGTAAAACATTAATAAAATCAGCGCATGTATTCTTAGTCCCAAAAATATATATAAAAAGGGAGTAATGAAACTCACAATACTGTATTTTATAGTAAAAATAAATATGACGTCATTGAACAAGTGTAGGGTTGGCCTCGGATTCACGAACCTATATCATTTATATGTACATTAACGCATATACTCGTAATCGAACGAATTTATATATTATTAGTGCTATACTTGTTATTTAAATGATTTATACTTTTCATTAATAACTTACATATATTTATTTTATATATCTTTATTATAAAAATAATAATAGGGTTAGGTTATATGTATTAGATATATTTTTGTGTAACTAATATCTATATGATTAAAATAATACTAATAAATAAATAAAAGTCGTAATATCTTTATAATAATAATATTAGTAGTTATAATAATAATAATACTCATTTTAAAATAATGATAATAATGATAATAATAATAATAATAATAATAATAATAATAATAATAATAATAATAATAATAATAATAATAATAATAATAATAATAATAATAATAATAATAATAATAATAATAATAATAATAATAATAATAATAATAATAATAATAATAATAATAATAATAATAAGTAAAAAGTTGTAATGTGTTTATAATGATAATAATAACAATACTTACAGTTGTAATAATCATTTTTAACAATAATAATAATAATAATGATGATACTAGTAATAATTTTTATGAAAATAAGATTAACAATAATTGTGATAATAATAATGATGATAATAATAATTAATAATACTCATAATAATAATACCTATAAAACTAATAATTTTACTGTTAATGATAATTATGATAATAATCGAGTTGTAATAATAATAATAATGGTAAAAATAATAAATAATTATTATCTATGATACTTAATAACAAAAATACTAATAATAATAATACTTATAATAATGATAATATAAAAGGAGACTACCTTCTAAGCAATCCTAAAAATATATGTGATACAGGCACACTCCTTAACCAGCTGATCCGTTTAGCTTCTCTAATATTACTCAGCTTATGATTTTATTTATCCCGTTATTATTTATCATTCATATACCCATCATCACTTAACATCATAATCTAGCCCAACTTCGTTTTGGCCCAACAAAATATGGAACTCGGCCAAACTCCTCAGCTCACTAGGTTTAGTCCTATAACTAATTAAAAGAAGCCCAAGTTAGTAACTCGTTTAATTTGCCCAATCCATAAACACATAAACTGCATCGATCCCTGGTAGCAGCCGCGAACAACTGGGTTATTTCGGTTCATCATCATCCTAATCGGTTACTATCTTCATCATCATAATCATTTACTTAATTGTCATCATCGTTATTCACCTTGTCGACCATCATCATCGACATCATCTTTATATCAAATGATCGCCATCAACATCTTTATCCTATCATTGTATCATCATCATCTTTATATCATCATTAAGGTATCATCAACTCGTGATTATAAATTAATGTTTGTTTCGATTTACTGCAGCAACCGAGGGTGTTGGTGGCGGTTTAACAGCTGCAAAATGGGCTGCTCGATGGTGGCTTTGGGTGGCGGACAACAACAGTAAAACACAGCAGTAAACGAGTCACTGTTCATCTGGGTTTCGTGTGTTCTTCAACAGAAATGGAGGAAACAGCAGCAGTGACAGTCTTCATCTCCTTCGTGTTATTCGATCAAAAATAGGTCGGAATAGCAGCAATAAGGAACGAATTGCAGTAGAAGTGAAATGTTTAAGCGGTTTAAGAATAAAACAGAAACATAGTGGAAATGAATTGGAGGCTGTTAATGCGTTGTTTTGCTCCTTTCAACCAGCTGTAACAGAAAAAAAAAATAGAAAAAGAAACGCAGCACATCGGTCAATCAAGACAGCTGTTCAGGTGGGTTAGTGGTGGTTATAGGTGGTCTTTAGTGGTGGTTGGAATAGAAATCTATAGGAATACAGTGGCGTTTTCGTGGTGGTTCTCAATGGAAAAAATGGAAGAGAGAGAGAGAGAAGAGAGAGAGAGTAGGGTGATGGTTCGCGGTGGTTGTAGTGGAGGAGGGTGGTTGAGATGGTGGTGGTGTCAGTGGTATAAGGTGATGGAGTGGTGGTGATATCGGATTGCTGATGGTGCTTCAAGGATGGAAGAGGTGGCGGTTAGAAGGTGATGGGTGAACCGAGAATTAGTAGATTATGTGGGTTTGCTCTTGATTCAAGTAAACTCAAAAAGAAATATGGTGAAGTTTGCAGGAAAGTGTTTTATTTAAATCCATTGTATGTGAGTATGTATATATATAATATATACTAGATATACATACAACCTCTACTTTATAAAGTATAACTCGTGAAACTTAAGTCATAGACATGCATATGTAAGTTAAGAATGGCGTTTTTGGTAAATTACACTACTAAGTAGACATATGATTAGATCAACAAACGGAAAAAGTAAATAGTGGATCAACTTTGGACTTTAGAATATTAACAAAAGAAGTTGGAATCTAAAACAGTAATAAATCACAAACTTAATAGAATTTCAAAAGTGAAACAGTAGGTGTTTGTCTAAAAAGATATGTGTAATTGTTGTATATATATAAGCTTGAAAGGGAAATGAAACAGAAAGTGCATTCAAGCACAGTGTTCATAATTATAATATAATTTAGGATTTAAACGTGTTAAATTGTTAGCCGTCACCATTTACGGACTAAATCTCGTACTCCGTCGTTAATCAGTGGTGAATAAAAGTGTTCAGAAAAATCCCATATTTTTAAATTAACTATATTTATTTATTTTGGTCATTATGGTATAAAATTCGATCATTAACTATTAAATAAAATTTACATTAATTATTCACTCCCAACCCCAAGTAAAATATAAAAAGTTTTAAAATTCAACAAATAGTTTCTAAATACATTTTTAATAAGCCTAAAATTTATATAACTCTTTTTCGGATCACCGTTTATTTAAAATTGCATAACTTTGAATTTAACTTTCTTAATATCAATCGAAACATCAAACGAGTATTACAATCATTTAATATTTATTTTTAATATACTTTATTTATATATAGAGATATATTTTAATAATAATTATTACAATATCCTTTTTTTAATTTTATTAATTTTTAATAACAACAACATATAATACTTCAAATTATATTTCGAATTATTATTTATATATACATACACACATATCTATTTACAATGGAAAGCACTTTCTAGTAGCGACACGGATTCACCATTTCACCAATGGGGCAATTAATTGTTCGTGAATCATCCAGCACAGTCAAAGGGTAATTAATTTCATGAATATAGTTTCAAACTTTTCGAGACTCAACATTACAGACTTTTCTTATCGTGTCGAAATTATATTAAGATTAAGTTTAAATTTGGTCAGAAATTTCTGGGTCGTCACAAACGATGCGGATTCCGAGGTCATTTTGGATGAATATTTTGGTGAATTCCATGAAGAATTGTCTTCAGAAGACAATTTAAGTGGTGGACCGGTGATTCTTCATCAAGAAGAGGATCCCGGTGAAGTTTTGTTCGAATTGAGTATTATCGGGGTGTTGCCTCATTTTGCTAAAGATCACCGGGAATTTAAAGTCATTGCCGATTCTGGATTCTCAATTAATATCATGTCCTACGAAATGTATAAACGTTTGTTCCATGACGATTGTACACTTTGTTCTTTGGGAGAGTCCAATTCGGTAATTACTTTAGGCAATAATACTAAGTGTAAGGCAGATGGGCTACTTAGTAATGTGATGGTAAGTGTCAAAGGAGTTATTCTTGAAGTGCTATTCACCATTTTTGACATGCCGATAGATGAGGAAGTTCCCTTATTAGTGGGTCGTGGTTTTATTGCAACTGCGGGTGGAAAAATTGACCCGGGGGCAGGAGCTATAACTTTTGAAGGCAGTAAGGGTACTTTTAGATTCTGTAATTCTGAAAATATGCGATTCCCTTCAGCGTATATAGTCGAGAGGGAATTCGAGGATAGTTGTTTTGAAAGTGATGAGGATTCGAGCAAGGTTGAATCTATTCGGGTGAATATGGTAAACGAGATACCAAAAATAGAGAAAGAACTAGTTATAGATGTGGAAGATATTCACGAGACTCTTGAGAATATGTGGGGTAAGAAAAACACAGATAAGCTCATTAAAAACACAAAAAGTTCGTTTGTTGATGAAGATGGATGGACGATTGAAGAGGTTGAGTACGTTAAGTCTACACCACAATGCAGATCCAAGCCTCGTAGAAGACTTAGAGATCCGAGAGAGTTTCCGGTCATATGTCGGTTTTTGATATTATTTGCTGTTTTGGTTTCAAAATACACACACATAACACCCGCCAAAATTTTTGGGCTCTCACACTAAACCCTAATCGATTTTCACTTCAAATCAACATCAAATCCATCATTAATCATGTCTCCTAAGACAAAGGTAATGATCTTAACATCCTTTCTAAGTGTATTTCCTTCTAATTTTGAATTTTAATTGGGTGTTCATATGGGTTTTGTTGAACTCAAGTGTGGGGGTGTTGATTGCTTTGATTTAGGTCAAATTTGCTTTGTTTAATGATTATATAACATGCTAGAATCTAGTTTCATATGCTATTTGATCTTAAATTGCTAGTTTTGATTCTAGGGTTCTTGAAAATGTGGAAGTTTGGCCTTTTTTTTTAATTTGATAATTATTTGTTATGAATTGGTGTTAGTTATGCTAGTTATTGAGATTGTTAACTGGTAATTGTCATGAATCATTTGGTTGTTCGATTTTCAAAATTTCGGTTCATGTCAATTTGGGTAATTTTGGGCTAGTTGACTGAGTTTGACTCAGTTTGACTTTTAAATTAAGATTGAATTGTGAGATTGTAATATGCCTAATTCATGTGTTATTCATTAATTTGATTATATCTATTATTGCATGAAAGATTGTATTGGCATTATGGAAATATGGTTTTTGTAAGTTTATGAGATAATGTAGGTTTTTGTTAATTAAGTTTTTGAATGTGGAGGATATTTGTCAAACATGAAAGTAAATGTGGAAGATGGAATATTATTTGGTTTTAAACTAACGCTAACATTTTTCTTTTCCCATTTGGTTTTTTGTGTATGTGGTTGTTTTTGTAGGGAACAAAAAGACCTAGTGCTTCACAAAGTGTGTCAATGGCACCCGTTCATCCGAGGGCTCATAGGCTCCCTAAGGATTTGCATCCTTACTTGGTTTGAGAGCATACTAATGAAAACTACATGGAATGGATGGATGTGTTAACTAAAATAGAGGACCGTAAGTTTATATCTATGCGTTATCCTGATTGGGAACCTCTCGAGGAGGTTGGTTTAACTGAGGAGGTTCGCGAAATGTTGGTTCAACAATATATTCTCAGTCCTGGGGAACGAATTGGGTTTACTGATTGGAATGAGTTCTTCCATCTTGATCATCCGATCTATAAGGTGTGGTGTTTGGAGTTCTTCTCAACCGCTAAGTTCATCCCAACTGCCTTACGTCACATTGGGTCAAATGTGCTCAATGACTATTATAGACATGGCCAACGCACTTACTATTTATGAGGATGCTCAGGTGGATAAGGATACTTTGGGTTATTATCTGACTAAGTGTAAGCGTTTCACTAATTCGTTTCAGCATAAGGTAGCTTGGTACAACATGACTCATAAGCACAGTTACAAACCGAGTAGCAGCCAGCAGTTCATTTCAAATACCATTAATTAAAGATGGAAAAATACCGAGAAATTCAGCGCTGCTGATTTATTTTATCTTAGTTATTTGTAGGATGAAGAGATTGTTAACATTCCTTATGGGGTCGCTAAGTCTCTTTGCAGGCAGGGTCATAATCTGAAGCCAAACAGTCCATTAAGTGGTGGTGTTTATGTTACCTTGATTGCTGAGTTTCTGGGTCTTTCGTTTATGCCTCTGCATGTTAGGCGTATTCAGCCTCCTAAGATTGAGAATGAGGGTACAAGGGCGCTTGGTGCCCAGGATTATGAAGGTTGTAAGGTTTTGGAGAGAAAGAAGAAGAAGATTTGTAAGTACACAGGTATGCATGCTCGGTCTGAGGCAAATTTAACGGATCCGGATGAGGAGGAGGATATGCCTCCAGCTGATATAGAGATGACCGAGGCTGGTAGTTCGAGTGGTGCTAGTTTGACTTGTGATTTTATTATAAACCACCTTAGTGGGATGAGACTTCATACGATCGAGCAGTTTACGGGTATGAAAGAGTATGTTGATGGTCGTAGTCGGGATGATCGGGCGTATTATGATGAGCAGAACTGATTGCTTCGTCAGCATGTTGATCAGGGTTTTAAGCAGACTTGGTATAATTAAGCGGGTATTCGTGCTAATATGCAATGGACTCAACATTCCTTTGATCTTTATCGCCGTGACCCGCAGAACTTCATTCAACCAATTACTCCAGGTTGGACTGACTGGGGAGGCCCATGCTCACCTCGCCCTTCCTATGACTATGATTCAGCCCTTGCCCAGGCTCAAGCCGCCCACCAGCTTGCGATGCAGCAACAACACCAGCAGTCTCAGCAGCAACAGCAGGATCAGCAAAACCCCAGACCAAGTGATGGGTCCTTCTGGGGGTTCTTTTGAGAAGCTTTTATGTTGATGGAGAGTGCGCATGTGTGCGCAGGTGTGGTTGTTAAAACAATTTTTTTTTATTTCTGTTTTAATTTTTGGATGACTGTATTTGGTATTTTTAACTATATACTTGGATATTTTAATGGGGCATTTCGGTACCGCGATGGTACCACCCCATCCTTGCATGCGTGGTTTATGTTATTTGCATGTTTTGATGATTCGCATGCTGTTAAATTGCAAAGACTGGCATTAAGTTCAGCAATTTATTGCATTTGATGATAATTGTGTGATTGATGTTCGAGTGGATGCCGATGTTCTTATGCTGGCAGTAAGTTCAGCGCCATCGTACACCGTCTTTCCATGATCTCTGGATCTAAATTCTTTTTCTTTTTCACTTTTCACTATTGTCCTCTCGAATTTATCTTTAATTACAAGATTTCATGTAAATGAGAGCATTACATGATCTTAAGTGTGTGTGTGTGGGGGGGGGGGGTGGAGATAAATCCTCACGGACATTTGTCGCCAAGTTGAAAATTTTATGGACTTTTTGATTAAATTTTTGTTGAAAAAAATATAATAAGGAAGCAAAGTCTTCCAGGATTAAAAAAAAAAAATCCAAATTGTAGGATGATTCAAGTGCATCCATTAAAGAAAGTCAAGTCTTGCGAATGCCCGTCTTACTTGGTGTAGGAGACTTCCTAATCTACATCATTTCATATTTACATTGGTTAATACTTTATTTCACGATGTATTACACCGATGTATCGTATTGTGGGAAGAGGAGCCTTGAGCTTCAACCGTGCTGTCTTTTTATGTAAGAGCAATGGCTTCGTGCTAGCATTTACTTTGACAACGCATGCCATGGCTAAAAGCCATGGTAACCTTTAAAATACGGGAATGTAGTATCTGCTTCCTACATTTTCTTAAAACTAGCATAAAAGCTAGATGCGTGGGAAGTAGGGTCCAAGGAACTTAAATAAAATTTAAAAGCGTTTAAACACTTCCGGGAGAATCGAGTCCTCCCATGTTGTTTCTAGAAAGTAAAGTCTTCCGGCTCTTGTAAGTAAAGTCTTGCAAGTTATGTTAAATTTTAAATTTTTTTTTATTTTACTAAACTTGAAAGTAAAGTCTTTCAAGTCTTATTTTGTTTCAAGCTTTTAAGTAAAGTCTTACAAGTTAAGTGTAATTCTTTTTAGGAAGTAAAGTCTTCCTAGCCAGATGTTAAAGGTTTCATCTTTAATACTTCAGAGTGGCTCACACCTGCTCGTCAAGGAATTTAAAATCCGCCAAATTATGGAATTGATGGACCTCTTATTTAGTCACGTGGGGCCCTAATTTCACGAACCTCCATCAATGCTTTCGCCCTACTATGAGAGAAACTATAGAGTTGTGATAGAAAGCTTGATGAGTGTAGGTCATCATGTGCCCAGATTGACCATAAAGATAGGGGTAACCAGTCCCCTACGCTTTGGCACACCCACCTTAACCCAAATTTTGGAATTGACGGTTTATAGTTGGAATTGACGAATTATTGGTGTTTTGGGGGCATGGAGGTGAAAGAGGGATAGCCATACCGGGGTTGATTACAGGAGCATACTCTTTGAAGGCGTATACTTTGTGCACGATAGTTTCCTTGGTGAACTGTAATTTTTTATGTGATTTATAGCCCTTGTTCATTTTGGGGTTTACTTTATGATTTTCATGATAATTGGAGCTTATGATATATATCTTGCTGATATTTTAAGTTAATTTTGGTGAGTTGATGGCTATCCCGTGATTCCTACATAATTGGTCAAAGTCAAGGAGGTCAGAGTTTGAGTTTATGACATTTTCATATTTGAAGATTGATGTTTTGATGACCTTTGCGAAGATGGAGTTGACTTTGATCGGGGAAAATGGTTGTGATGGGTAGATTTAGGTTTGAATTGTGGTTAATTTGATGGTTTTGTTGAAGACTTGATCCTTGTGCTTGTTATGTTGAAGACTACGCGGTATGGAACTATTGTTTTTGAAGATGAGATCGGTATGTCTTGATTTCTTAATTATTGAAGACTTGTCCAAGTTTGTTTATTTCTATATTAGTTAATATTATTTGAAGATCGATTTACTTGAGGACAAGCAAGGTTCAAGTGTGGGGGATTTGATATCGCTAAAATTATACATATTTTTACATCGCGATATCAGTTCTTTATTGTTGGTTATTTGAGGAAATGTGAAGACATTTGTTATTTATTAAGCTAAATGATAAATATAGCTCCAGAGGTCTTCGGGTTAATGTTTTGGTTGTTTCTTGCTAAGTATTGGTGATATTTGAACTTAAAATACGTTTGGATGCGAGAAAATGAAGTTTTACTGAGTCTGGAGTGAATCACGGTCGTGAAAGATGGTGTCTCGGTCGTAATAAGTTGGCAGGGATTGACAGAATTCGAAATTTGGTGATCACGGTCACGATATTTGGATCGCGGTCGCGATGCTGATTGAGGATCCCGGTCGCGATAGGGCCATCGCGGTCGCGATGCAGGCCCGAACTGGTGACTTTTTGTTTAGCTATAAATATTCGAGGTTTTTAACCCTAAAATTGTGTGCAGTTTTAAGCTACGAATCAAAGGGGTTTTTGAAGACCTAAACCCTACCATTGAAGGCTTGCTCATTCTTTACTTCTATTCAGTTAATCATAACATTTGGTACTCGTTTTTATCATCGGTTTATCATTGTAATCATGAATACTCTTAGTTTTTATTGTTTAATTGTTTCTTGCTACTTTAATATGCTAGGCTAAATCAGTTTAGTGTTTGCTTGAATGTGAAACTATGAATATTGGATTATTCTATCTTATGGATTTAATGTTTTGATGATTGAAATTGATTGTGTTTGGTTAAAGATCCACTCTCGTGCATGTTCTTGGTTCTTAATTCAATTACATAGATTGTTAATCATTTAATGTGAGTTAGATTTGAGATGCAATCTATGCTTCAACACTTAGGTGATCTAGACAATTAGAGAAGTGAGGTCAAGTGATTGTGTCATTGATTTAATTGGTAATTGAAAGGCTTGTGAATTGCATGATAGTGTAATTGTTGCAAGTGATTGTGATAATTAAGACTTTATGTGAGTTTAGTCCAAATCAAGTCTCATTTGTTTTTGCCAAATATAATTTAATCTCTTGAAGTGAGTTTATGTGAGTTTACTCATTTTGGTTGATTAGAACTTTGTGAAAAGTCATACAACTATATTTAGAACATAATAATCGGTAATAATTGCAAGAACAATCCATATTAGTAGTGAATCATTCAAGTGGACACTGTTTTATCTTTATTGTTAATTCATTTCATTTTATTTCACGTTGATTGCGTGAATTGAAATACAAACCAAATCTCTAAAGTAAATTCTAGGATAATTATTAGTGTTAAGATCTTGATTAAACTGCTCTCTGTGGAACGAACTGGTCAATTACTTATAAATTACTGCATGATCGGGTTATAGTTGCCTGTAAGTGTGTGATAATTGTTAAGTTTTTAGCTAGTTATTTTAAGGTACGATTTTACATATCAACTTTTTGGCGCCGCTGCTGAGGAGCGGTTCTAAATTGGGGTTTTAAGTTTGCTTTTTATTATTCGATCCTTTTGTGAGAAGCAATTCTTGCAAAAGTTACTTTTCTGTCAATTTTTATTTGGTTTTACGCGTGGTTTTGTTGTGGTGTGATTACATGTTAGGTACTAATAACTCTGGAACCGTCTAGAGTTTATCATACACGCAATAAGGCTAGAGAAGAACAGGAAATCGCCGAAGGTTTCGCTGAATTACCTTTTTATATTTCGGATTTTGAATATATTAAGAAAGAAGAAGTTAACATGGTTGAAGGAGGAGAAGGTCAGACTATGGAAGTAATGATGAAAGCCACGGTTCTCTTTTTAACATGGCAGAAGTTAGCAGATTGGCTTTCACCAAAGCCGATGCGACACTTCTCTTTTTATCTATCGCCACGGTTCGGATACATCATACTTGTTATTATATGTCGATGATATTGTGTTGACTGCCTCTTCTACAGGCTTAGTTCAGCGAATTATTGCTTCCTTACATAAGGAATTTGCTATGACTGATTTGGGTCCGTTGAACTACTTCCTTGGCATTCATGCTACTCGTACTGCATCTGAAATGTTCCTCTCCTAGAAATAGTACGCCTCTGAGTTCATTGAGCGAGCTGGTATGCTCTCATGTCATCCTTGCAGGACCCTGGTCGAACCGGGTGCCAAACTTACTAGTCATGGTCCCCTTGTTAAGGACCCCACTCTCTACCGCAGCCTCGCAGGTGCACTACAGTATCTTACATTTACATGACCAGACATCTCTTATGTTGTTCAATAGATTTTTCTCTTCATGCATGACCCTCGAGAGCATCACATGCACGCTCTCAAGCGGATCATTTGTTACATTCAGGGTACTACTCCCTTGGTCTACAGCTATATGCATCTTCTCCCACCACATTGGTTGCTTATTCTGACGCTGACTGGGCAGGCTGTCCCACTACCAGACGATCCACCTTTGGCTATTGTGTTTCCTCGGCAACAATCTTCTGTCATGGTCTTCTAAGCGGAAACCCACGTCCTCTCATTCCAGTGCAGAGGCGAAATGTGAGATGACCCGTCCTAATCCATAAGGACGAATACAATAACATATGATTACATTGCGAGGTATTTGACCTCTATATGATACATTTTTACAACATTGCATTCGTTTTCAAAGACAAACTTTCATTACATCGAAAGTTAACAGGCATACATACCATTTCATAATATCCAAACTATAAATGACCTAATCTGTCATTTACTTAATAATAATCTTGTTGAACTCAACGACTCGAATGTAACTTCTTTTGAAATATGTCATGAATGACTCCAAGTAATATCTCTAAAATGAGCAAATGCACAGCGGAAGATTCCTTTAATACCTGAGAATAAACATGCTTTCAAGTGTCAACCAAAAGGTTGGTGAGTTCATTAGTTTATCGTAATCAATCATTTCCATAATTTTAATAGACCACAAGATTTTCATTTCCATTTCTCATAAATATACATCTCAAATCAGGCATTTCGCAAACTGCATAGAATCATTCATATGGTGAACACCTGGTAACCGACATTAACAAGATGCATATAGAATATCCCCAAAACAGAATCCTCTCGTCTGTATAATAATAAATCGAAGTACTAAAGCATCCGTACCTCGGATGGGGTTTGTTAGGCCCATAGATCTATCTTTAGGATTCGCGTCAATTAGGGGTACTGTTCCCTAATTCTTAGGCTACCAAGCTAAAAGGGGCATATTCGATTCGATAATCCAACCATAGAATGTAGTTTCGATTACTTGTGTCTATTTCGTAAAACATTTATAAACACAGCGCATGTATTCTCAGTCCCAAAAATGTAAAGAGTAAAAGGGAGTAAATGAAACTCACAATCCAATATTTTGTAGTAAAAATATTCACACAACTGAACTGAACAATGCAGGGTTGGCTTCGAATTCACGAACCTATATCAATTGTATATCTATTAAAACATATAATGGAAATCACATAATTTCCTTTATTATTTATGTGTTTGTAGTTTATATAATTTACATTAAATTCCATTTAAAAATATATACTTATATTATATCTTAAAGTATATGTTATATATATTTATTTTATATATATTTCAAATGATTAAAATCTATACATTTAGTTATATTAATATATCCATATATATATTCAGTATTATATTAAAAATATCTAATTTGTTGTATGTAAGTATTTATATAAGAAATGTTAATATGTCTTATATATAGTTATATGGAATATGGAATATTAATATGATTGTAGTATATGTAATAAGTAAGTTTTATGTACCAAATATTTATTTGTTAAAAATGATAGTTTTGATATTAATAATTTACTAATAATAGTCCTACTAATAATAACTTTATTAATAACGATAATACTAATAATAAAAATGATAATGATAATACATATGTTAATAATGATTCTAATAATACTAATAAGTACATAGTGATAATAATACTAATATTAATAATAATAATAATAATAATAATAATAATAGTTTGTGTTATTTTGATAATAATAATAATAATAATAATCCTAATCATAATAATAGTAATAATACATACATTAGTAATAATAGTAGTGATAAAAATTATAATTTTAGTAACAATAACAATGATAATAATAATAATAATTTTGGTAATGTAATCTACCTTCTAAAGCTTTTCTAAAAAAAAAAAAATTGTCCCGAACAGGGTTCGAACCCGAGACCTCTCGCTCACCCACAAACACACTTAACCATTCTGTCATTCTTGTTTTTCTGATTTATATTGCAACCCAACCATATATATCTAATATTTCATTCATCCTAGTTCATCATCTTCTTCACCATAATTAAAATCAAACAGAGGCAATTTAACAACAACAATCGAAAGGGTTTTGAACTTAGGATTTATAAAAAACATGAAACAAAAATAAAAGTGTTCTTGAAATAAAAAAAAAATTGAAAAAAAAACTGCATTAAACCTACTGCTGCAGCTAGTAGAATTTTTTTTAAAAAAAAAATAAAGTTCTTCCATTTGTAATACGTTTTGGACAATTGTTACAACACGATTTTAGTTTCAAATCATTCCTAAAAACTATTGGAATCGTCAATTGAACTTGAAACATCAAAACGAGCTCTAATTTCTTGATGAACAATTTGGTTTACTTTTGACAAAATAACTTTGACTCGCAAATTCGAATTCGTTATTAAGAATTGGAACTTGAGATTTTACAGGAAGTTTAAGTAAATGATTCCTAACAACTCTGCATTTTTAGTTTTTGAAATTTGTTTCGAATTCAAGTTAGTGTATATCACTGTGAAGAACACATGAACTCAAAAGTTGATTTTGAAATTAAGAATGTTATAGATTATAACATGAATTGTGTTTCAAATCATTCCTATAATCTTTATGAATCATCAAATTATCTGGAAACATCAAAACAAACTCGAATTTGATTCAAGAACACTGCAGTTAACTTTTAAAACCAAAACTTTGACTCTCAAATTAGAAATTAATAGAAATAATTGAGGATTGAAAACTTAAAGATAGTTTAGATAGACGATTCCTAACAAGACTGTATTATTACATTTTGAATTTGATTTCAAAATCGGGGTTTGAGCAAATTGAGTTCAAGAACAGGGTACTGGGTGAGTTTTCTATTTTTTTTTTTTTTGTTTTCCTATCTCAATTGCAATACAGGATAGCATCATATATAACTAGTAATCGAATAATTGAAGTTAGTAAAGGTGATTTGATCAGTTTTGCTGGCATTGAGAAATTTATGTCATCGGGTACAAATTTTACAGACAGGAAGGACACCCCAATTCAACTAGCAGGAATAAAAAGAAGAAAAAAACATAAAGTAGATAGAGATGGGTAACTGAATATGTTCTTATCTGTATTTATATATTTAGTATTATTACTTAATAAATATAAATCTAATAAATAAGATAATAATGCTAATAATAATAGAATTAAAAATAATCATAATAAGAGTAATAATAATGATACTAATAAATCACAATAATGATATTAGTGAAAATGATAATAATAATAATAATAATATTATTAATGATAATTATAATAATACTAATTATATTAATATTAATATTGTTAATAATAATATTAGTAATAACAATATTTATATATCTCAAATTTCATATCTATATGTTATATATTTAAAATAATAATATTAAAAACATTAATGTTGATATTAATATTGAAAGTGATACTAATATTACTATAGTAACTATATTTTAATTTTTAATTAAATTTAATATCTTAATATTAAATTATTTATTATTAATTATGTAATATACAATATTACATAATAACATATATTGAATATTTCATATTTACACATTTTATATATTATTATATAATTGTGTTTGCATATTAATTCTAATAATTAATATTCCAATTTATTGTATATAAATATTTATGCACATGTCTATTAACAAATGGTTGTTTGTGAATTGTAGGTTAAAGTCCAACGAATAAATAAATGTATGAAATTATTTTAATGTAACACGTTAATTTACTTATCTTGTCGACATCCATTATCTCAATCATTTACACTCCGCATTTCCACTTGTAGATTACTTTACCAATTATTCCTTATACGGTTAAAAAAGAAAGATTTCTCAAATCAATGTGGACCTCACAACAGAGACCCGTAATCATCATATAATGTTCATGGAATTGATAAAAGATAAAATATCTTCTAATTCAATCATTTGGCATTATCTTTAAACTTTGATAGTTCAATATATCAAATAGATATTGAAACCAATAAGTTTAATGTTTCAATTAATATATATATATATATATATATATATATATATATATATATATATATATATATATATATATATATATATATATATATATATATATATATATATATATATATAATTATATTTTCACATCTAGTCAAATATAATTGTTCGTGAATCGTTGGGAATAGTCGAAGGGTAATTGAATATATGAATACAGTTCTAAAATTTTTGAGACTCAACATTACAGACTTTGCTTATCGTGTCGGATACATATAAAGATTAAGTTTAAATTTGGTCGAAAATTTTCGGGTCGTCACAGTACCTACCCGTTAAAGAAATTTCGTCCCTGAAATTTAATCGGGATCATCATGGCTGACAATATGTATGTTTTCATGACTCATACGAGTTGAGGATTTAAGTTTTATCATCAGCAAGTAGTATGGATAAAACAATTTGATTTTTGTGAAGAGTACGAGTGAAGTTATCACAAAAGAGTGAAATAGTAAATGTAGATTCATCATATCTTTTGACGTAGATAGGATTGATTTCCAGAGTTCAGGGGATTTGGAGAAAATCTTCGTAATAAGATTTGATTCTTCAGTAATTAAGGAAATTAGGATCCTCTTCGGTTAAATGTGATAATTTGTCTCGATTGCTCTGTCGGATATTTCACTATAAATCAACTCCCTTTGTTTCCTTATTTTCACAGCTCACACCTTCTATTCTTTCTTCCTTAGTTCATATTTTAAAGCATTCATCAATATGCTTCATCCAGTTCTGATTCTTGATATACTTCTAACTTTCATATCTATCGTTCTTCTTTTTCATCTACCACCGGAGGAATCTATTCACTTCTATTATACTCTTGATTTTATAGTGTTTTTAGTTCTCCCATGTCTTTACGTTGCAATACATATTGATATACATGGTTTGTAATTTATGCGCTGTCGTCGGGCTTTATATCTTTCTTTATTTTTTGGAGTCCCTGCTCTTGTCTTTCTATAATCCTTGACATCCACAGTTAATGATCTCTCCTATTTGCTGTGATTTATACTCCCGTTTTTATTTCGGAGCTTCATTCTTTTGTTTTCTCCTCCCGACTTTAAGTCAAGCAGTAGGTATGAATTTCAGAATGAACATAATTAATGTTCTAAGAAGGAAATTGTAATGGCACGATCTTGATTTGTCAAATTACCAGAATACCTCGGAAAAGGCCGAATCATCAAGAAAAATATTTTCTTGATATGTTTAGAGTTTAAGTAGAATATAAGAGTAGTGTAACATGGCACATGATGACGTTATGATCTGTGAATCATCACGTTCCATTTTAAAAAACTCAGCATGACTTACTGTAATATAATCACGTTGATCAAGTGTCATTATATTATAATAACTCATGCTTCAGTTCCCAACACTACTTTAAAAACATTCATATTTTAAACTCGAAGGTTTCAGAATTTAGAAACTAAAATAGTTTCTTTTATGATGTAACACAGATAACGTGAAAGGTAAATGATTTCGGATAACAATAGTTATGAAGATATCTTCAGAAACATCGAAGATATTTATAATGAAAGATATGATGATATCTTAAAATATCTAAGATAAGAGGATGATGAAGAATATTGTCCGCAAGAGTTTAAAGTAAGGAGTAAGGTATTCGCTAAAGACTTCAGCAGCTACTGAATCATTTAGATTCTTTGAAGGTAGATTTCATCTTTGTGATATGTCCATAGCCTCCTTCATGGTTTGCTCTATCCGTTTTTCAGTTCCAAACCTTCTCTTTTTCAACCCACTATTCTTTATCATCAAACTTTTGGCTATTAAGGTCGTTTACAGTTTTTGCTGCTTCATCAGCATTTTCTAAAAATTCGGAGAACTAATTCGTAGATTGGGTGTTTTTCATAAACTTCACATTCGAAGTATGTAAGTCTTGAAGGTAGACGTTATATGTATATATATAACTATTGGCGTAGAATTGCTGCGAAATTCGAGAATAATGATTCAAGCTTTTTGGTATGGTAACTACCATTACAAGATGCAGATGAGTACATGATAGGGTTTCAATGAATAAGTATAGTGATTTTTCGGAGAGGCTTGAAGATCAATGAAGTTGTTGGTAAGTTTACTGCTAATGTGGCGAGATATAAAAGGTTCCCTGGTAACAATGATGAAGGGGTAATCATTATAATAAGGCTTATTCAAATGAAAAATTGAAGGTGATTTGCGGGAGCTGTGACAAAACTGTCTATTTTGAAAAGGGATTGAAAAGTTATTTTAGCTAATAAATGCCAAAGGGTCTAACATGGATACGTATTAAACGATGACTTTGGTTTCGAGGGTTTTTCAGGAACAAGACTGTGGGTAATATGTGGTTAGATCATCAGTTCGATTGTTCATTATTTGAAGTGTCTTCAGGAATTTCGAAGGGTTTGAACACAAATTGTAATCGTTAATATACATACGATGTTCTAAAATTTAGAATGATACGAATATTTTTCTGGGTAGAAGTGATGTTCTAGCACAATTTTGTAGTCAAAGTATAGCTTTGAAAGATGTATAGATTTAAGAGTAATGTCTCCTGTTGAGTCTTGACTTGGATTCTGATCTGTCAAAATCAGAATATGAATTTGAATTTAGATGAGAACGGTTGTTTTGATTTCTATGAAAGAATGTATATCATTGTGAAAGTAATGAATATAGTTGATGATTTGCTGAATCAGAATCAAAGAATGTAACATATTATTTGTGAATTTATATATCTCTCGGGTATTACCTACCCGTTAAAAGTTTCACAAGTAATATTTTGTACAAGAGAATTTAATTACAGTCTTTATGAAAATATATGCATATTTTCTTCAGATGTAATACAGATTTGATGAGTTAATACTAAATTAAACTCATTTGATTTTCGGCTGGAATTAGAAATCGATAATCTCTAAAACTTTTAGAAATTTCGTAATCTTCGTGGATTATTTCTTCAACGTAAATGAAATTATGAATCAATACTTCATTATTCATTTTTATTGGTATTTACTCGGTGGATGATGTTGGTATTTGTGGAATTCCTGTGAACTTTTCAGAGCATGAATGATGATTTCTAGGAAGTTTCGAGTATATCGAAAGTGTAAATTCAAACATATAATTGAATAATACACGGAATTCATTGAGTTGAAACAGAGATAGTAGTTAATGATGGTTAAGTTATTAACGAAGGATGTACATCATAGCATATTAGTAACATGAATTAACCGAGTAGTATCTACCAGTTATGATTCACACGTAATAGCTTAGTACAAAAAGGTTTATTATGGTTTCAAAATTTATATATATAAGATATACATATAAATTCTTCAGAGGGAATGAGTTAATACTTCATAACTCGTTGATACAATACATCCGTTGATGATTGTAGTGTCGATATCGTTGATGGTTATGGAGTTGGTGTAGCTTGTGGTGCTACAAAGGTTGCTGGTGTTGGTGATACTGATGGTGATGCTGGTGTATTACTGGTGGCGTTTGTATAGCAAGTCTAACTTGTAAATCACGCACCATTCTTGTCGGGGTTTCTATTCTTCCTTCTATCATTTCTGTCCACTCATCTGATTTATGGTTACGGCTGGAATAGATAATCTCTACGACTTTAGAGTTTACGTAATCGCCGCAGAATATTTCTCCAATGAAGTTATGAATCAATACTTCATCGGTTATTGTTGTTGGTACTCCTTGGTATCTATGGTGCGTATGACGTTGATGCCCGTGGAACAGCTTGTGATGCGGATGTTGTTGTTGGTGGTGGTAATGGTACTGTTGGTGTAATGACCCAGAAATTTTCGTCAAATTGTAAACCAAACTCTCGATACGGTTTAATATATTTTGAAACGATAAACAAAGTCTGTAATATTGAGTCTCAAAATTTTTGAACTGCTTTCTTGCGTTCATTTAACTTTCGACCATTTCCGATGATTCACGAACACTTGTGTGTAAATGTGTATATATGTGAGTATATATATATATATATATATATATAATTGATGATTATATGTATATTGTAATATATTAAAATGTATAAATATTAAATATTCAATATATGTTAATATACAATTATTAATATTAAATAATTAATAAATTGTAATATTAATATATGTAATTGCAAGTTAAAATATAGTTATGTTATTATTATCACTTTCGTTATCAATCTTAAAAAAAAATATTAATATTAATGTTAATATCATTATTATGAATATTATCATTTTAACATAATATATAGAAATAAAATTCGATACATTTAATTTGTCATATTATTATTACTAATATTATTATTATCATTAATAATATTATTATTATTATCATTTTAATTATCATCATTATTATCTTTATTGTTATATTATCATTATCCTTATTATTATTATTATTATTATTATTATTATTATTATTATTATTATTATTATTATTATTATCATTATTAATATTATTATTAACAAATATTGTTAACATTTATTATTATTAATATTAATAGAATTAATATTATTAATAAAATTATATACGTCAATTATTAATATAAATTTTATAAAATCACATAATAATTGAGATTCAGTTTCATGTATGATTCGTTTCCTGTTTCTAATTTGTTACCAGTACAAATCAATTCAACTAAGTTACAAATCGAATTCGATCTCAGATACAAAACAAAATCAGTTGCCAATTGACTTCAACTTTATTTATTTATTTCTTCCTCCTGAACTCTTCTTCTGCTCGAGATTTGAAATGTCCCATTCATATCGATTATAAACGTTCCATATTAATTGATTTCGTTGCGAGGTTTTGACCTCTATATGAGACGTTTTTCAAAGACTGCATTCGTTTTTAAAACAAACCATAACCTTTATTTTATCGACAAAGTTAAAAAGACACCACCTAGATTATCCAGAAATGATAATCTAAAAATATCACACTTACACACTATCAATACATATTGGTTTACAATATTAATATGTTACAACAAAATAAATCTCGAATGCAGTTTTAAACATTATTATACAAGCATGCTGACACCAAATCTTGTCCATATATTAGCATGCAACAGCGGAAGCTCTTAATAATCACCTGAGAATAAACATGCTTTAAACGTCAACAAAAATGTTGGTGAGTTATAGATTTAACCTATATATTTATCAAATTGTAATAATAGACCACAATATTTCATATTTCAATATACATCTCATACATAGAGATAAAAATCATTCATATGATGAACACCTGGTAACCGACATTAACAAGATGCATATAAGAATATCCCCTATCATTTCGGGAAATCCATCGGACATGATAAAACAACATCGAAGTACTAAAGCATCCGCAACCATGGATGGGGTTCGTTAGGCCCAATAGATCTATCTTTAGGATTCGCGTCAATTAGTATATCGGTTTACTAATTCTTAGGTTACCAAACAAAAAGGGGCATCTTCGGCTTCGATCATTAACCCATATAATGTAGTTTTATTTACTTGTGTCTATTTCGTAAAACATTTATAAAACTACATGTATTCTCATCCCAAAATATTAGATTTTAAAAGTGGGACTATAACTCACTTTCACAGATTTTTACTTCTTCGGGAAGTAAGACTTGGCCACTGGTCGATTCACGAACCTATAACAAATATGTACATATATATCTAAGTATGTACTAAATATATTTACAACATTTTTAATACGTTTTACTGTTTTAAGTTTAATAAGTCTGCTGTCCTCGTTAGTAACCTACAACTAGTTGTCCACAGTTAGATGTACAGAAATAAATCGATATATATTAT
This sequence comes from Rutidosis leptorrhynchoides, assembly GCF_046630445.1. Taxonomy (NCBI): domain Eukaryota; kingdom Viridiplantae; phylum Streptophyta; class Magnoliopsida; order Asterales; family Asteraceae; genus Rutidosis; species Rutidosis leptorrhynchoides. The sequence goes on from NC_092343.1 coordinate 80,070,756, forward strand.
CTTGAATCAATCCACAACCCAGTGTATACACGTCTTAGGCTAGATCACAACTCAAAGTATATATATTTTTGGAATCAACCTCAACCCTGTATAGCTAACTCCAACATTACTGCATATAGAGTGTCTATGGTTGTTCCAAATAATATATATACATGGGTCGATATGATATGTCAAAACATTTGCATACGTGTCTATGGTATCCCAAGATTACATAATATATTAGAATACATGTATAATACAATATGAGTTAGCTAGGATATGATTAATATAGATTTGTTACCAATTTTCACGTAGTTACAACAAGCAAAAATATCCAATCTTGTTTTACCCATAACTTCTTCGTTTTAAATCCGTTTTGAGTGATTCAAGTTGCTATGGTTTCATATTGAACTTAAGTTTATGAATCTAAACAGAAAAAGTATAAGTTTATAGTCAGAAATACAGGTTACAAGTCATTTTTGTAAAGGTAGTCATTTCAGTCGAAAGAACGACGTCTAGATGACCATTTTGGAAAACATACTTCCACTTTGAGTTTAACCATGATTTTTGGATATAGTTTCATGTTCATAAGAAATATAATTTTCCCAGAAGAACAACTTTTAAATCGAAGTTTATCATAGTTTTTAATTAACTAACCCAAAACAGCCCGCGGTGTTACTACGACGGCGTATATCCGGTTTTACGGTGTTTTTCGTGTTTTCAGGTTTTAAATCATTAAGTTAGCATATCATATAGATATAGAACATGTGTTTAGTTGATTTTAAAAGTCAAGTTTGAAGGATTAACTTTTATTTACGAACAAGTTTAGAATTAACTAAACTATGTTCTAGTGATTACAAGTTTAAACCTTCGAATAAAGTGGTTATATATATATGAATCGAATGATGTTATGAACATCATTACAACCACAAGTTTAGTAGGTAAACCTACTGGAAATGATGAAAAAATAACTTGAGCTTCAAAGGATCTTTGATGGCTTGGAAGTTCTTGAAATATAATCATGACAAAAAAACAAGTTCAAGTAAGATTATTACTCGAATTAAGATAGTTATAGTTATAGAAATGGAATCAAAGCTTGAATATGAATATTACCTTGATTTAGAAAGATAACTTACTGTAAATAACAAAGGTTTCTTGATCTTAGATGATTGCTTGGAATGGATTAGGAAACTTGGAAATAAACTTGTAAACTTGGAAGTGTTCTTGATGTGTTCTTGAGTAATTGTTTTTATGATGATTATAGGTAATAATCAAAGCTTGTATTTGATGATTTTTGCTGAAAAAATAGTAACTTAGACATTCATGGAAGAATGTATGTGTTTTGAGAAAGAATTGGGAAGAAAATTGGAAGTGAAATGGAGTAGGTGGTGAGTGGTGAAGGTGAGTGGGGTTAAAAGGAGTTCTTGTTTTTGTTTCCTTGCTCATAAATCATGCTAGTTATCAAATTGTTGGTTCCACATGTTTGTTAACTATCTAGGGCTGCTAAGAGCTGAATTATTATGTGTATATACCAATAGTATATACGTATAGGAGCTGGGTATTGTACGAGTTCAAATACGATTGCATACGAGTAGAATTGTTGATGAAAATGAATGAGAATGCAATTGTAAGCATTTTTGTTAAATAGAAGTACTTTGATATGTGTCTTGAAGTCTTTCAAAAGTGTACTAATACATCTAAATACACTACATGTATATACATTTTAACTGAGTCGTTAAGTCATCGTTAGTTGTTACATGTAAGTGTTCTTTTGAAACCTTTAAGTTAACGATCTCATTTAATGTTGTTAACCCATTGTTTATTATATCTAATGAGATGTTAAATTATTACATTATCAAGATATTATGATGTATGAATATATCTTAATATGATATATATACATTAAAATGTCGTTACAACGATAATCGTTACATATATGCCTCGTTTCAAAATTCTTAAGTTAGTAGTCTTGTTTTACATATGTAGTTCATTGTTAACATACTTAATGATATATATAATTATCATTTTATCATGTTAAATATATTGTAACAATATCTTAATATGATACATATGTATTTAGTAAGACGTTGTAATAACGATAATCGTTATATATATCGTTTCGAGTTTCTTAACTTAGTAGTCTCATTTTTATGTATATAACTCATTATTAATATACTTATGGAGATACTTACTTATCATAATCTCATTTTAACTATATATATATCCATATATATATCGTCATGTCATTTTTACAAGTTTTAACGTTCGTGAATCGCCGGTCAACTTGGGTGGTAAATTGTCTACATGAAACTCATTTCAAATAATCAAGTCTTAACAAGTTTGATTGTTTAACATGTTGGAAAAATTTAATCATGCAAATATAGTTTTCAATTAATATATAATCATGGAAAAGTTCGGGTCACTACAGTACCTACCCGTTAAATAAATTTCGTCCCGAAATTTTAAGCTGTTGAAGGTGTTGACGCATGTTCTAGAAATAGGTGAGGGTATTTCAGCTTCATCTGATCTTTACGCTCCCAGGTGAATTCGGGTCCTCTACGAGCATTCCATCGAACCTTAACAATTGGTATCTTGTTTTGCTTAAGTCTTTTAACCTCACGATCCATTATCTCGACGGGTTCTTCAATGAATTGTAGTTTTTCGTTAATTGTAATCTCGTCTAATGGAATGGTGAGATCTTCTTTAGCAAAACATTTCTTCAAATTCGAGACATGAAAAGTATTATGTACCCTGGCGAGTTGTTATGGTAAGTCAAGTCGGTAAGCTACTGGTCCGACACGGTCTATAATCTTGAATGGTCCAATGTACCTTGGATTTAGTTTCCCCCGTTTACCAAATTGAACAATGCCTTTCCAAGGTGAAACCTTAAGCATGACCATCTCTCCAATCTCAAATTCTATATCTTTTCTTTTAATGTCCGCATAGCTCTTTTGTCGACTTTGGGCAGTTTTCAATCGTTGTTGAATTTGGATGATCTTCTCGGTAGTTTCTTGAATTATCTCCGGACCCGTAATCTGTCTATCCCCCACTTCACTCCAACAAATCGGAGACCTGCACTTTCTACCATAAAGTGCTTCAAACGGCGCCATCTCAATACTCGAATGGTAACTGTTGTTGTAGGAAAATTCTGCTAACTGTAGGTGTCGATCCCAACTGTTTCAGAAATAGATAACACATGCTCGTAGCATGTCTTCAAGGGTCTGTATCGTCCTTTCACTTTGCCCATCAGTTTGTGGATGATAAGCAGTACTCATGTCTAGACGAGTCCCCAATGCTTGTTGCAATGTTTACCAAAATCTTGAAACAAATCTGCCATCCCTATCTGAGATAATAGAGACTGGTATTCCATGTCTGGAGACAACTTCCTTCAAGTATAATCGCGCCAACTTCTCCATTTTATCATCTTCTCTCATTGGCAGAAAGTGTGCTGACTTGGTAAGACGATCGACTATTACCCAAATTGTATCATAACCACTTGCAGTCCTTGGCAATTTAGTAATGAAATCCATGGTAATGTTTTCTCATTTCCATTCAGGGATTTCAGGTTGTTGAAGTAGACCTGATGGTTTTCGATGTTCAGTTTTGACCTTAGAACACGTCAAACATTCTCCTACGTATTTAGCAATATCGGCTTTCATACCCAGCCACCAAAAGTGTTTCTTGAGATCTTTGTACATCTTCTCCGCTCCGGGATGTATTGAATATCTGGTTTTATGTGCTTCCTTAAGTACCTTTTCTCTCACATCTCCAAACTTTGGTACCCAAATTCTTTCAGCCCTATACCGGGTTCCGTCTTCCCGAATATTAAGATATTTCTCCGATCCTTTGGGTATTTCATTCTTCAACTTTCCTTCTTTTACAACTCCCTGCTGCGCCTCCTTTATTTGAGTAGTAAGGTTAGTACAAATAATTATACTCATAGATTTTACCCGTATAGGTTCTCTGTCATTTCTACTCAAAGCGTCGGCTACCACATTCGCCTTTCCTGGGTGGTAACGAATCTCAAAGTTGTAATCATTCAATAATTCAATCCACCTACAATGCCTCATGTTCAGTTGTTTCTGATTAAATATGTGTTGGAGACTTTTGTGGTCGGTATATATAATACTTTTGACCCCATATAAGTAGTGCCTCCAAGTCTTTAATGCAAAAACAATGGCGCCCAATTCCAAATCGTGAGTCGTATAATTTTGCTCGTGAATCTTCAATTGTCTGGACGCATAAGCAATTACCTTCGTTCGTTGCATTAATACACAACCGAGGCCTTGCTTTGAGGCATCACAATATATCACAAAATCATCATTCCTTTCAGGCAATGACAATATAGGTGCCGTAGTTAACTTTTTCTTCAACAATTGAAACGCTTTCTCCTGCTCATCCTTCCATTTAAATTTCTTCCCTTTATGCGTTAATGCAGTCAAGGGTTTTGCTATTTTGGAAAAATCTTGGATGAACCTTCTGTAGTAACCAGCCAGTCCTAAAAATTGGCGTATATGCTTCGGAGTTTTCGAGGTTTCCCACTTTTCAACGGTTTCAATCTTTGCCGGATCCACTTGAATACCTTCTTTGTTCACTATGTGACCGAGGAATTGAACTTCTTCCAACCAAAATACACACTTTGAAAACTTAGCGTACAATTTTTCTTTCCTTAACAACTTTAGCACTTTTCTCAAATGTTCTTCGTGCTCTTGATCATTCTTTGAGTAAATAAGTATGTCATCGATGAAAATAATGACAAACTTGTCAAGGTATGGTCCACACACTCGGTTCATGAGGTCCATGAACACAGCTGGTGCGTTAGTCAACCCAAACGGCATAACCATAAACTCGTAATGACCGTAACGCGTCCTGAAAGCAGTCTTCGGAATATCATCCTCCTTCACCCGCATTTGATGATACCCGGAACGTAAATCAATCTTCGAATAAACCGGCGAGCCTTGTAGTTGATCAAATAAGTCGTCGATTCTCGGTAGTGGGTAACGATTCTTGATGGTAAGTTTGTTCAACTCTCGGTAGTCGATACACAACCTGAATGTACCATCCTTCTTTTTGACAAACAAAACAGGAGCTCCCCATGGTGATGTACTTGGTCGTATAAAACTACACTCTAAAAGTTCTTGTAATTGGCTTTGGAGTTCCTTCATTTCGCTGGGTGCAAGTCTGTATGGAGCATGAGCTATTGGTGCAGCTCCTGGTACGAGATCTATTTGAAATTCAACAGATCGGTGTGGAGGCAGCCCCGGTAATTCTTTCAGAAATACATCGGGAAATTCTTTTACGACGGGAACATCATTGATATTCTTTTCTTCGGTTTGTACTTTCTCGACATGTGCTAGAACAGCATAGCAACCTTTTCTTATTAGTTTTTTTTTGCCTTTAAATTACTAATAAGATTTAGCTTCGCATTGCTCTTTTCTCCGTACACCATTAAGGGATTTCCTTTTTCTCGTACAATGCGAATTGCATTTTTGTAACATACGATTTCTGCCCTCTCCTTTTTCAACCAATCCATGCCGATTATCACATCAAAACTCCCTAACTTTACTGGTATCAAATCAATCTTAAATGTTTCGCTACCCAAATTAATTTCTCGATTCCGACATATATTATCTGCTGTAATTAATTTACCGTTTGCTAATTCGAGTAAAAATTTGTTATCCAAAGGCGTCAGTGGACAACTTAGTTTAGCACAAAAATCTCTACTCATATAGCTTCTATCCGCACCCGAATCAAATAAAACATAAGCAGATTTATTGTCAATAAGAAACGTACCCGTAACAAGCTCCGGGTCTTCCTGCGCTTCTGCCGTATTAATATTGAAAACTCTTTCGCGGCCCTGTCCACTAGTATTTCCCTGATTCGGGCAATTTCTACTAATGTGGCCCGGTTTTCCACATGCAATGCAAACTATGGCGGCATTATCTGTTTCGACATTATTTATTCTTTTAATTCTATTAAACTTTAGTCCGTAGGCCTCACACTTTGCCGCACTATGACCATTTCTTCTACACCTAGTGCAAAATGTCGTGCAGAACCCCTGGTGATTCTCTTCACACCTTTGGCATGACTATTTTTGGTTTTTGTTGCCATTGTTGTTATTGAGATTGTTGTTGGGATTGTTATTGTTGTTATTGTTGTTGTTGTTGTTATTGTTGTTGGGACAGTTATTGTAGTTGTTGTTAGAACATTTGTTGAAGTTGTTGTTGCGATTGATGTTGCGGTTGTTGGGATAGTTATTGCGATTGTGGTTGTGATTGTTGTTGTTGTATTAGTGACTCTTGTCATTGGTTTCTTCCCACTTTCTCTTGACTTGTTTCATGTTAGCCTCTTCAGTCATCTACTCTTTAATCCTTCATTCGATCTGGTTCACTAATTTGTGAGCCATTCAACTTGCCTTTTGTATGGAGGCGGGCTCGTGTGAACTCACATCTTCTTGAATCCTTTCCGGTAACCCTTTTACAAATGCGTCGATCTTCTCTTCTTCGTCTTCGAACGTTCTGGGACACAATATGCACAATTTGGTGAATCGTCGTTCGTACGTGGTGATATCGAAACCTTGCGTTCGTAATCCTCTAAGCTCTACCTTGAGCTTGTTGACCTCGTTTCTGGGACGATACTGCTCGTTCATCAATTGCTTGAATGCTGACCACAGTAGTGCGTAAGCAGCATCTTGTCCTACCTGCTCGAGATAGGTATTCCACCATGTTAGCGCCGTACCTGTGAAGGTATGCGTAGCGTACTTTACTTTGTCTTCTTCAGTACATTTACTTATGGCAAACACCGATTCAACCTTCTCGGTCCACCGTTTCAATCCAATTGGACCCTCTGTTCCATCAAATTCCAAAGGTTTGCAGGCAGTGAATTCTTTGTAGGAGCATCCTACACGATTTCTTGTGAAATTAGTTCCACTGCTAGATCCAGAGTTATTGTTATTTTGCATCGCAGCCTGTACTGCCACTATGTTTGCTGCAAGGAAAACACGGAAGTCTTCCTCGCTCATGTTCAAATTCTGACGAGTCGCCGGTGCCATTTCCTTCAAAAATAGCCCAAAAGAATTAAGTTAATCATATAGAATTTTAAGAGTAGTCAATAGTATTTCATAGCATAGTATGAACTTATTTATAAAAGCTTTTTCTTCATATTAGCGTTTTATAGTTTTTAATTCGGGTAGTACCTACCCGTTAAGTTTATACTTAGTAGCTAATATACAATTCAACTACTACAATTCTATATGAAAAAAACTGATTATAATAAAATTTCGCGTTCAAATTTTATACAGTATTTTACAAACTTACAATACCGCTATATACATATAGGATGAAATATAGCACATAATAACTTTGCTACTCTGCAGCTATAAAGGCAATTCTAGTTAATAAGCAAGTTGTTCAGCAAAAGAAATAAAGACACGTAATTCATAAGTCCAGAAACAAGTCATGCATTCTGGTTTTACTAAGACGACTTCCCATCCTTGGTCTTGTAGAAAGTAACCGTTATGACCATTGGCTAGACAGCATGTTGTAATGTTGTCAAAAGGACGAGGGTTTCGTAATTTCCAACAGCCCCGTAATAATCTAAAAACCTTGTTTCTTACCCCAACTACTGAATCCGTCACCTGTGGGAATGTTTCATTTAATAGTTATAATCCGATGATCTTTTTCTCAATTTGGTGAGAAGCGAACATCACTAACCCGTAAGTATAACATGCTTCTTTATGTTGCATGTTAGAAGCTCTTTCTAACTCATGAAATCCTATGTTGGGATATGTTGAGTCAAAATAGGTTCTTAACCCGTAGCGTAAAATTGCATTTGGGTTCCCCGCATTAAAGAAAACACGGCGTAACTTACGGTCTCCCCAATGCGATATACCCCACCTATCAAAGGAAAGCCTTTTATAAACTAAGGCATTTCTGGAAAGTCTTTCAAATGTTTGACAAGTTAATTTCGCCATAACTAATTGTGCTGATGAATTCTAACCGACTCTAGACAAGATTTCCTCAATTATATCCTCTGGTAGATCTTCTAAAATATTCAATTGTCTACCCTTAACGTCCATTTTGTTTTTATACTGTAAAATAGACAAGGATTAGATTCATAAAAGATAATTAACAAACAATACAAGCAATTTTTACATAGAACATAAAAGTACAAGCACACTACAATACATATAATACACAACATGATTACAACTCCCTAATCTGAATCACTAGTTTCTTCTTCTTCGCACTTGGTTCGTTTTCCTAATTTTCTAGGGATATATGGTGTTCCTCTAATAGGAGCCGTCGTTTTCCACAATGGTTTAGAAAAACCTGGTGGTTTAGAGGTTCCCGGGTTATGATTACAATTTAGGAAATACGGAGGTTGCCGATACATATAAAGCTCATCGGGGTTGGAATCAGGTTTCTCTATTTTTATACCTTTTCCCTTATTATTTTCTTTTGCTTTATTAAATTGGGTCAAGGTAATTTCTATAACATCATTGGAATCCTCATCGGGATCCGATTCATCGGAAAATTGGTAATCTTCCCAATATTTTGCTTCCTCGGCGGAAACACCATTGACCATTTTTAACTTTGGTCCGTTAGTTGAGGATTTTCTTTTATTTAATCGATTTACTGTAGGTATCAATATTTCTTCCTCCGGAACCTCTTCTTCTTCTTCCGGTTCCTCCTCTTCTGGTTCCTCCTCTTCTGGTTCCTCTTCTTCCAGTTCCTCCTTTTCCGGTTCCTCCTCTTCCGGTTCCTCTTCGGGAATTTGTGAATCTTCCCAAAGTATATTCGACTCTTCATTATTATTAAGTGAGTCGATGGGATTTGTACTAGAGGTAGACATCTATCACACAATATCAAACATGTTAAGAGATTAATATATTTACATGTTAATAATATATAGTTTCCAACAAAAAATGTTAAGCAATCGTTTTTGAAGAAAAACAAGGTCGAAGTCCAGACTCACTAATGCATTCTAACAAACTTGATAAGACACACTAATGCAAAAATTCTGGTTCTCTAAGACCAACGCTCGGATACCAACTGAAATATCCCGTTCATATTGATTATAAACATTCCATATTAATCGATTTCGTTGCGAGGTTTTGACCTCTATATGAGACGTTTTTCAAAGACTGCATTCGTTTTTAAAACAAACCATAACCTTTATTTTATCGACAAGGTTAAAAAGACACCACCTAGATTATCCAGAAATGATAATCTAAACATATCACACTTACACACTACCAATACATATTGGTTTACAATATTAATATGTTACAACAAAATAAATCTCGAATGCAGTTTTAAACATTATTATACAAGCATGCTGACACCAAATCTTGTCCATATATTAGCATGCAACAGCAGAAGCTCTTAATAATCACCTGAGAATAAACATGCTTTAAACGTCAACAAAAATGTTGGTGAGTTATAGGTTTAACCTATATATTTATCAAATTGTAATAATAGACCACAAGATTTCATATTTCAATATACATCCCATACATAGAGATAAAAATCATTCATATGGTGAACACCTGGTAACCGACATTAACAAGATGCATATAAGAATATCCCCTATCATTCCGAAAAATCCATCGGACATGATAAAACAACATCGAAGTACTAAAGCATTCGCAACCATGGATGGGGTCCGTTAGGCCCAATAGATCTATCTTTAGGATTCGCGTCAATTAGTAGATCGGTTTACTAATTCTTAGGTTACCAAGCAAAAAGGGGCATATTCGGCTTCGATCATTCACCCATATAATGTAGTTTCATTTACTTGTGTGTATTTCGTAAAAAATTTATAAAACTGCATGTATTCTCATCCCAAAATATTAGATTTTAAAAGTGGGACTATAACTCACTTTCACAGATTTTTACTTCTTCGGTAAGTAAGACTTGGTCACTAGTCGATTCACGAACCTATAACAAATATGTACATATATATCAAAGTATGTTCAAAATATATTTACAACATTTTTAATACGTTTTACTGTTTTAAGTTTATTAAGTCTGTTGTCCTCGTTAGTAACCTACAACTAGTTGTCCACAGTTAGATGTACAGAAATAAATCGATATATATTATCTTGAATCAATCCACGACTCAATGTATACACGTCTCAGGCTAGATCACAACTCAAAGTATATATATTTTTGGAATCAACCTCAACCCTGTATAGCTAACTCCAACATTACTGCATATAGAGTGTCTATGGTTGTTCCAAATAATATATATACATGGGTCGATATAATATGTCAAAACATTTGCATAGGTGTCTATGGTATCCCAATATATTAGTGTGACACCGCTAATTTTTTTTTTTTAATACGTGGCGGAAGCATTAGCATTAATTAAATACGATATTAACAATTGTATAAACCGATGTCACGTGTCATTAAAACAAATTACATATTAACATGAAAAGACGTAAATACATTCTGTTATCAAAAGTACACGGTTCATATTCTAAAAGACCACATCAGAGTTAACCCTGTCAAACATAACATCGTCATGCCAGTCTTCTCCCCAAAATGCGACATTTACAAAAGCTGTTAACCTGCAGGGAGGAGATGGAGGGGAATTAGCACGAAGCTAAGTGAGTACAACTAACTACAGGCCATAGCATACATAACTGTTATACTAATCATGTCACATAGTCTAACACACAAACATCACCCAAGTGCCGTCTACAGAGACTCTGGCGGCTCGGCCAAACCATTAACCACCAGCTGATCGGACTGGGGCTTACCAGAAGTTCCTCCACCACCGTATGTATATACATAATCCACACGCGACGGACGCGTCATTCACATATATATACACCACGGCTGTCTAGGCTACCACAGAGGAACCCAACCCGCAGGTTGATCTCTCCTACCGAGGCTATCACACAATAGGGACGCACTGGGCTCCAGCAGACAAGCATCAACTAACATGCAGTCATCACAACAACTAACTAACCACAACAATAAGTATATCTAACAAGCATGGCAATCATAATATAACATGCTTCTATATACTATATTCTCCAGTTAGTCCCATTCACCAAATACCAGCAAACGAGAAGGTATTCAGCTATCTAATCACTAAACCTTCTCTTTCTCCTTTTCTCCTGAGAAAAACATATACACAAGTTAGTTTCTATCCGATAGCACAAAACAGCACAATACTGAAATTTTTATCAGAAAAAGTATCCGCTAAAAAATTTTTGCTTAACACTTGTGCACTTTCAAAATTTACATCAAAATCATCAAAATCATCAAAATAAAAACGAGCAGCATAACGGCTAGAAATCGACACTTAGTAAAATTTTCACTGTCTAAGACCATCGGTCGATGGTCCCATCCATCGGCCGATCGTCAACACACCATCGGTCGATGGTCTCCCCCAATCGGTCGATTGTCAAAATTACATCCGTTGGTCAGAAGTCATACACCATCGGTCGATGATCTCGTCCACCGGCCGATCGTCCCTCACCATCGGTCGATGGTTAACGACCATCGGCCGAAGGTAGTTCATCAGCTGCAACAGCAGTAAAGTGACGGGTTTCACCCAAAATCGACCAATTCTTGCTCTAAAGCTCGATTATGACCTCAAAACTGACCAAATCAAAGACACTATACATTAAACAACATCAACCCACAAGATTTGGACTCAAACAACATCAAATCTAACCACTTTGACCCAAAATACACACTTTATAAAAGCTAACACAAAAACCCCATTTTCTTGAAGATTAAAGCATGAAAACTTGTGATTCTTACCTTGAAAGAATCAGTGAATCACAAGGAACACAAAGATGTAAATGATTCGAGCTCTAAAACAAGGATTAGAAATTAGGGTTTGATGTAGGTGAGAAGATGAAGAACGGGTTGTTTTTGGGAAAAGTCTAGAAAATGCAAGAAGGGGATAGACATCAGTCTATTATTTGGGATTAAATCCCATACTGTGTAATTCACGGGTATTTATCAGTTATCTTATATCTTTCGTACATCATTTGGCAACCCAAACGAAGTCCAAATTAAATAAACAAACCTGTTCTGTGACCCTTGTCACAAACTGGTCCTAACCACATTCTTATTTAATAGTAAATATTAAATAAAAATAAAAAGCATATAGTAACACAATACTAACATAAGGGCAATATAGTAATCTTACATCTAGGCCCGATTGAGGATGTTACAATTAGAATACATGTATAATACAATATGAGTTAGCTAGGATATGATTAATATAGATTCGTTACCAATTTTCACGCAGTTACAACAAGTAAAAATATCCAATCTTGTTTTACCCATAACTTCTTAGTTTTAAATCCGTTTTAAGTGATTCAAGTTGCTATGGTTTCATATTGAACTTAAGTTTATGAATCTAAACAGAAAAAGTATAATTTTATAGTTAGAAATACAGGTTACAAGTCATTTTTGTAAAGGTAGTCATTTCAATAGAAAGAACGACGTCTAGATGACCATTTTGGAAAACATACTTCCACTTTGAGTTTAACCATGATTTTTGGATATAGTTTCATGTTCATAAGAAAAACCATTTTCCCAGAAGAACAACTTTTAAATCAAAGTTTATCATAGTTTTTAATTAACTAACCCAAAACAGCCCGCGGTGTTACTACGACGGCGTATATCCGGTTTTACGGTGTTTTTCATGTTTTCAGGTTTTAAATCATTAAGTTAGCATATCATATAGATATAGAACATGTTTTTAGTTGATTTTAAAAGTCAAGTTAGAAGGATTAACTTTTGTTTGCGAACAAGTTTAGAATTAACTAAACTATGTTCTAGTGATTACAAGTTTAAACCTTCGAATAAAGTGGTTTTATATATATGAATCGAATGATGTACTACCTTAAGTAAAATGATGAAAAAATAACTTGAGCTTCAAAGGATCTTTGATGGTTTGGAAGTTCTTGAAATAGAATCATGACACAAAAACAAGTTCAAGTAAGATTATTACTCGAATTAAGATAGTTATAGTTATAGAAATTGAATCAAAGCTTGAATATGAATATTACCTTGATTTAGAAAGATAAACTACTATAAATAACAAAGGTTTCTTGATCTTAGATGATTTCTTGGAATGGATTAGGAAACTTGGAAATAAACTTGTAAACTTGGAAGTGTTCTTGATGTGTTCTTGAGTAATTGTTTTTATGATGATTATAGATAATAACCAAAGCTTGTATTTAATGATTTTTGCTAGAAAAATAGTAACTTAGACGTTCATGGAAGAGTGTGTGTGTGTTTTGAGAGAATTGGGAAGAAAATTGGAAGTGAAATGGAGTAGGTGGTGAGTGGTGAAGGTGAGTGAGGTTAAAAGGAGTTCTTGTTTTTGTTTCCTTGCTCATAAGTCATGCTAGTTGTCTAATTGTTGGTTCCACATATTTGTTGACTATCTAGGGCTGCTAAGAGCTGAATTATTATGTGTATATACCAATAGTATATACGTATAGGAGCTGGGTATTGTACGAGTACGAATATGGTTGCATACGAGTAGAATTGTTGATGAAAATGAATGAGAATGCAATTGTAAGCATTTTTGTTAAGTAGAAGTACTTTGATATGTGTCTTGAAGTCTTTCAAAAGTGTACTAATACATCTAAATACACTACATGTATATACATTTTAACTGAGTCGTTAAGTCATCGTTAGTCGTTACATGTAAGTGTTGTTTTGAAACATTTAAGTTAACGATCTCATTTAATGTTGTTAACCCATTGTTTATTATATCTAATGAGATGTTAAATTATTACATTATCAAGATATTATGATGTATGAATATATCTTAATATGATATATATACATTAAAATATCGTTACAACGATAATCGTTACATATATGCCTCGTTTCAAAATTCTTAAGTTAGTAATCTTGTTTTACATATGTAGATCATTGTTAACATACTTAATGATATATATAATTATCATTTTATCATGTTAAATATAGTGTAACAATATCTTAATATGATACATATGTATTTAGTAAGACGTTGTAATAACGATAATCGTTATATATATATATATATCGTTTCGAGTTTCTTAACTTAGTAGTCTCATTTTTATGTATATAACTCATTGTTAATATACTTATGGAGATACTTAATTATCATAATCTCATGTTAACTATATGTATATCCATATATATATCGTCATGTCATTTTTACAAGTTTTAACGTTCGTGAATCGCCGGTCAACTTGGGTGGTCAATTGTCTACATGAAACTCATTTCAAATAATCAAGTCTTAACAAGTTTGATTTCTTAACATGTTGGAAACATTTAATCATGCAAATATAGTTTTCAATTAATATATAATCATGGAAAAGTTTAGGTCACTACAAGATTCTCTTTCGATTTCAATTTCATTATAACAAAATATGATAGAATCAAAATCAGATATAATAATTCAGTAAGATACAAAGATTGTTAGATATTAATCAGATAAAGAATTGAATTCAGTTAGGCATCAACATCAATTTTTCTTATTTACCTGTCCTTCTTGTCCGATAAGAATAAGCATGTCAATCTCAAATCAGATATAAAACAAATTTGAATAGAAATCAGTAACAGAAAAATGTACGAATTTGTTACCAGTCGTATTCAACTTGTATATATATAATTTTTATCTGTATCCGGTTGATTCTTCTGTCAACCCAATCAAAGCTACGAAACAAAATGTAATCGAATCTTGTGCCGTATATATCGTACGAATCTGTTACACTTCACTATCTGCTTTATATATTTTTGTTTGTTCCTTCCTGGCTCGAATAATTCTGTCGACCACCATCAACCCTACAAAACAAAATGTGATCAATTATTATTGCGGTATCACTCACAATATACCTATATAATTACATATATAAAGCATATAGAGGGAGAGAGAGTTATAGATTTTCATTCAACATCACCTTATGTTCTCGGTTCCAAACTCCAAACTTGTTTGATACCCAGCTCAACTCTTTCTATTTTCACTTTGGTGTAAACCCAACCAAACCCAGGTAACCTGCTGCTATCTTTGTCCCTACTTCCATCAAAAACCATAAAACCTTTCGCTATTTATTATTTGTTGCTACCTATCGTTTCTGTTTACTGCCCAAGAACAAACAACCCATCTTCCTACTGCTATTCTATCACTACTATATCTGTTACACTCCTGTTTCTTATCTCAATCACAACCCACAGTTAATGTTTCTATTTGATTATGAAACCATCGTAACACCACCCATGAAACCCCCACTTTGAACCACCTCTTCCTATCTTTAAACATACATATATGATTACATGTAAACAACCATCACCGTTGCTAAACTGCTTCTGAACAACCTCTTGTTTCGGTTCAACAGCTCTTGCTCGAAGGTATTGCTATAGCTTCTGCTATTTCTACTTTGTTAGTACACGATATCAATGAAGAGATGAATTGATAATGTTGGAGATAAAGAAAATAACATTATTTATGAAAGTGGTGGTAGTAAAGTGAATGAGTTGGATGGGATAATGATAATAAAGAACCGACTAAATGATGATTGATATTATTGTGCTTTCAAAAATCGAACCCCACCCATTATTTCCTTTTGACTATTAAATTCACAAGGCATTTGAAATAATGCGTTTGTTGTTGCTCTCCTAACTAACCGAACCCCACTACTTCTCCCAAAAGTTAGAACCACACACACGCAAGTATGCCTCCTATATTATTTACTGAATATTAAAGTATGAAATGATTGTGGGACACTTCAATGGCCGACCAACATGGTCTCATAAATTGACATTTCATTATTAATTGGCGTATGATTAAGATTGTGGAAGAAGGATGATGAAAATGACGGCTCCTATATTTTTTTTCAGTTTCGAATCCTAAGTAAAAAGCATGTACCAATTGTTACTATGGACTATACAGTATATTATTGTTGGGCTGGGATCATTGTTGGATCATGTTCACTCATTGGGCTGTGACCCAATCTTTGTTACTATTAACGACAAACAAACAAACAAAAAAAAAACCCATCAACACCTTCACCCAACAACCAACCTTTGAACACCATTTTTCTTTCTACTCGCCACCTTTCTCTTCTCATTTCTTGTTCGAACAAACCGTCTCTCCAGTTGCTGTATTTTTTCTGTTTATAACGTTCTGGAAAACCACTTGTTGCAGTTTCCTTTCTGTTTGTCAACGCAAGTAAAATATGAAAATGGTGCGTTTGGTTGCTTTATTCACAAACTTGCAAAACAAAAGAAGAAAAGGAGATGTACCACATATTGAGTGGGTTTTGTCTATTTGAATATTTTATACAACAATTTATCAAATCTCCAATCAATTGTCTTGCATGTGAGACGGTTTAAAGCTTGAATGGCCAACATATTATAACCCCGCTTGATAAAACTTTTGAGCTGTGTTTTTTTTTATTCTTTTTCCCATTTGAGTCGTGCAAATAAACAGAATTGGGACAAGCTATTAATGGACTGAGGTGTCATTTTTGGCCAAAGGATTTGTATTTTGGGCTGTAGACTTGGTTGTAGTAATTGGGTTGTGTTCCTAGTTTTAATGGACCATGAGACTCTACTTGTATCTTGTTGGGCCGTGAGTGTTTATTCAGTTGGGCCGAGATCTTATTTTAGTTGTTGGGCCGAAATGAAACAAAAACTGGTTAAATATTATTGGACATGATAATATTCCAGAAAAGTAAGAACAGAGGGACTGGTTTGGTGTGGTGTCAAGTTAGTGAGACGTCGCGGGTTCAAGCCCGGGCAAGGGCGTCATTTTTTTAAGACCTATTCTTTGAGGTAGCCCTCTTTTATTATTATTATTATTATTATTATTATTATTATTATTATTATTATTATTATTATTATTATTAATATTATCATGTCATTATTATTATTAAGATAAGTATTATTATTACCATTAACATTATTATCATTATGATTATAAGTATTATTACTATCATGACTATTAAAATTATCATTTTAAAACTATCATTTTTATTATTAATAATTATCATTTTTATTAAAACTATTATTTTTACTTATCATTAATAGTATTATTATCATTATTATTTTTATCATAAACATAATTTTTATTATTATTATTATAAACATTATTTTATCAAATAAATACTTATATAGAACATGTATAAAAAGTATATATATATATATATATATATATATATATATATATATATATATATATATATATAACAATTGAAATAATATATATTAATATTAATATATAAATTCGTTCGATTACAATTATGTGTGTTAATATATATATAAATGATATAGGTTCGTGAATCCGAGGCCAATCCTTGCATTGTTCAGTTCAGTCATATGCATATTTTGTCACAAAATATCGTATCGTGAGTTCATTTGCTCCCTTTTACTCTCTACATTTTTGGGACTGAGAATACATGCGCTATTTTTATAACTGCTTTATTAAATGCTTTTGAAATATATTTTGAACTGCGAATACATGAAATGCTTTTATAAATATTTGACGAGATAGACACAAGCAACACATTCCTCGAATGAATTATTATGCAGACAGAAGTTCTGTGAATTATTATTGAATTAGTTGGACGTGATAATTGCCACTAATTGTTGTGAATATTTTTCGCCAGATTATTATTGCTTGGTAACCTAAGAATTAGAACCGGGTATGGCCCTAATTCACGCGAATCCTAAAGGTAGCTACCGGGTTTAACACCTCCACCCAGAATGTTCACTAGACGGAAGAGCTAGTGGGCGTGGTGTTTAGTACTTCGAAGTTTATATATTATACAGACGAGATGTTCTGTTTTTGGGGATATTATTGATGCGCATTATATGTTAAGGTCGGTTACCAAGCCAAGCGATGAAAGTAAATTGAATGTTATGTATCGAGAGAATGATTTTTATACACAGGTTATGTGTATTATTTTTGTGCACGAGATATGTGTACGGTTATTTAAAAATCGCGAGGCAACCTACGGGGGAGAAAAGGATACGAACCTACTCTGCTAAGCATTATGAAAAATAGTTTTGTACACGAGATAGGTGTACTGTATTTAAATCTTGTGGTCTATCAAAATGATGAATTTTACTGTTTATGATAAACCTATGAATTCACCAACCTTTTGTTTGACACTTGAAAGCATGTTTATGGCATATAGAGGTCTGTACCTCGCAATGGGAACAACTGTTGAACACTTCATCCAGCTGGATTAGGACGGGGTATGACATGTGGTATCAGAGCGGTGGTCTTAGCGAACCAGGTCTTGCATTAGTGTGTCTAACTAATAGTTGTTAGGATGCACTAGTGAGTCTGGTGTGACGACCTCTCAATAGGGTCTGGAAGGAACGTCACTAATATCAAAATATACCAACATATTATAATACGTGAACAATTCTAAATGATTAAAAAAAAGCTTTATTGAGTACGCAGCGGAAAATGAAATGTTGTTACAATAATGGAAATTACAATAAAGTAATTGTTTCAAATGCAAGAGTAATAAATGCGATAGTTCTTGATCCTAAGTCCAAGTAGCATCACATAAGCAGTAGATAAGTATACTTGATCAAACAGCACCTGAGACAAAACATGCTAAAGTGTCAACCAAAAAGGTTGAGTGAAGTTCATAAGTTTAACAAAAGTAGGAATAGTTGTTTTTAGATCACAAGATTTAGTTTGTAAAGTTGATCTCCCGCAGGATCAAAAAGTTATGCCAAAGCGTGATATTTAGACTAAACGTTCAAGTTTGCCCCATGACAAGTTGTGTCTGTCCTTGTCGGTTTAAATTTCATTATCAAGTAATATAAAGACTTAGTCAAATGTATCGGGGACGTTACTCTCGATAGGCCTACCCCCAATAAGTAAGCATGCCGCACCAATTAAAAATATCACTGTAGGGACTTAGTCGGACATAGCCGGGTATAGCATAGTTTAACAGTTTGGTACTTGTGTCTAAAGTGTAAAAAGTAAAAACATCAAGTATCTCACCCCAAAAGTAAGTAAGTAAGTTTGCTAGCAATAAAGAGGGGCTATGAATTCACCTTAGTAGAGAGAGCTAGTTATTCCTTGGAATAGAAAGTTGAACGAGTGAGCAGAAAAGTCAACCTATTGACATTTAAGAGTAGTTAAGTGTTTTGCCCATGTTTGAGTTTAAGTACGTGTTTATGTATAGTTTGTTTCACTAAGTTTCTATTCCTAGTAAGTTTCTATTTTTAGAAAGTTTCCATTTTTAGAAAGTTTCTTATTTTAGTAGGTTCCCTATTTTAGTAAGTTTCTATACTTAGAAAGTTTCTACTTAAAGAGTGTTTTTCATTTTAGGATACTTGTCGTATTAGATAAGCTTCCAATCACCCCTTTCCCTTCGAATGGCCATTTCAGGTCTAGGGGCTTGAGCTATAGGACCCTTTAAATCGAAAATCCAAACCCTTCTGCCTAGAGTTTCGTAGAAACCATTCGTCCAGAAAGTTCGAAGATCTATACATCTCTAATACATATCCCAAAATGTCTTTACGTGTTATAATATAAGTAATAGGTTTTAGGTGTTAATAATAGTAACAGTGTATACATGTTAATTAATAGTATAAGTAGTACAAGAGTTTCATTAATTAGGGTTAGTTAATTAAAGTGGTATTTTAATGATTAGGGTTTGTAATAAATGACTAGGGTTTAATTAATGTCCTAGGGTTTAGGTTTAATTAATTAGGTTTAGGTTAAAGTTAATTTAGAGTTTTAATAATATATGTACAATATATGTGTCGTGTATATATATTGTAAATTTATTTAAACAAGAAAACTTTAAAATATAAATTTATTAATTTAATATGCCTAATAGTTATCTTATTAAGTAAGTTAATGATTTTTATAAAAATTTATGAAAAAGTTCGGATTTATTTTATATGGAAACTTCAAAAATTGTTTTAACCATATCTAACTCAATTTTAATCCAAATCGCATGATATTTATATGCATTTTGATTGGTTTTGAAAGGGGAATCCAAATATGAACTCAAAATAAGAGAATAAGACTTTTTCAGTTTCTGAAAAATTAGTGTTCTAATATATACGAATTTAATCATACTTAAAACAATGTTAGCAAGCTTAATAACTAAAGAGACTTGGTATACTCTAATTAATTTTAATAAGTGACTATATATTCAATTAATGAGATTTTATTAGGTTTAAATAAATTAGGGTTAGATATTTAGGGTTTGTAGATCATACATTATATTTTTTTTTTAATCGACATATATGTATAAATATGTATATTTATTTATTTTTTTACATGAACAATATAATTGTATATGATCTAGTATGAATGTAATTATGAATATAACATGAATTAAAAGTAAACTTTAAGAGTTTTGGATCTAGGGTTTTACCTTGATGAAGATCTATGAAGATTAACAAGAAAAAGTTGATGAACACTTGAAGATGAAGATCAAACCCTTGAAGATTTGAAGAACACCTTGAAGATATTGATGAGCATGAAGAACGCGATGAAGATCCTTTGAAGATTGCTTGAAGATCACTTGAAGATCTTGAAGATGGGGTGGTGATTTTCGGTTCTTCTTGGCCGAAATTAGGAGAGAGGGACGGAGAGATTTGAGAGAGAATTGTAAGAATGATTTGGTACAAGAATAGCTCTAGCCTAGGTCCCTATTTATAGGAGAGATTGGAGGGTTCTAGAATTAGGGTTTAACAAGTAATACTTAGGAAACAAGTTAGGGTTAAATGAGGAGGTGGAGGAGGTATTTTGGGCCGAAAATATGGAGGGCAAAAGGGTAATTATACCCCTTAAAATTTTGGCTAGGGTTTAGGGGAATTAGGGTTAACTTTTTCACTCTAGTCCTTGTACTTTAATTTAGCTTAAATGGTTCCTTAATTATCTAAATTTAATTATTTAAATGTACAAAGTTTAAGGTTATTTATTTTTGTTCACAAAGGTTTATTAACCCTTTATTTTTATCTTTTATTAACTTGTCGTTTATCACACAAAGTTAATTATATGTTTTTATAATTTTTTTTTAACGCTTAACGATTATTGATTATAGTTAAATCGTTAAGTTTAATTATATTGTTTGGGCAAATTAAATGATGAAAGGATATATAATAATGTTGGAAATTTGAGGGTCGTTATAGTACCTCCCCGTTATTAGAAACTTCGTCCCAAAGTTTTAGGTAAAGCTCTCATTTGCATCAGCAGTTGAGAATAGATAGAGGTATTTCCGTATCGTTTGGTCTTCGCGTTCCCATGTATGTTAGGGGCTGCTACGCTAATCCCAACGAATTTTAATAGAGTTTGATTTTCACGTTCCCTGGTACAATCGGGGCCCTTTCGTGAATTCCAATGAGTGTTAACAATAAGTATATTGTTTTATTTACACGTTTGATCTCATGATCCTTAACCTTATTAGGTCGTTTACAAAGTGCATTAAATGCAGAGATTTTTCCAAGGAATAACAAGAGTGTCGTTTGACTAGTTTTCCTTTAAAAAGAAAGATGATGCTATATCAGCATGAAATGTATCGTTGAGCTCGTTAAGATTTTTAGTTTTTATGCCGCAATAGTAGGGAAGATAAAATAGAGTAGAGTACGTAAAGATTTTAGTTACGTGGTTTGATGTATGGCTGGTGTTTGTTAGAGATAGTACCAGCTTCAAGTTGCGAAAGGTAACCATAATACCTTTAGTTTTCAAGAGATGTCTAATAGATAAATGAGACATTAGTTGAGGATTCATTGACCCCAGGATAATACGAGTGATTAAATGAAAGACATCTTTCAGTATACATGAGAACTTGTCTTTAGAAATAATTTTAAAATGTAGCTTTAAAATTTATGATTTCAGCTTCATGTCAAATCATAGATCTAGACTTGACTAGAATAACATCTAGTTGCAATCCAAGAAGGAAGAAATGTGTAGAGTATCTTCATAAATGTTTAAGGTAACTCCTTCAGAGTAAGAAAAGTGTTTTCGCACAAATGGAGAGTCGGTCTATTATTTACTTACGAGTTTAAACGCGGATTCGAATAAATGTGAATCATTGTTTATAGGATGAAGGAACCTCTTCTTCTTTGTTCGAAAGATCGTAGAATTGATGTTTACGAGAGCGTTGTAGTTTATCCATGAAATACTTGAAGTAGAAACTTCTTAATGATTAGTATAGCAAGGAAGAGATGACGTACGTAAAGAGGTAAGTCGCGTTCTTGCACGGAGAATGAGAATAAAGGTGATCCAAACGCATTGGAGAGCAATACGAAAGTTTTAATAATGAGCCAAAGTAATTTTTGAAAAGTTGTGACGTTTGATATAACAATATAAACAAAGCGGAGCTATTAGTAAGACTTGAGTTTTGTACATCACGTACTATTTACGTGAAATAATTTGAACAATACGAAAAAGAGTTGATTAAAAGAATGTTTAATTTGATAAAACAAAGGTAAATTGATAAAAATGCGAAAGTGTTTATATAATTAGTGAAGGTAATTTTAGAGAAGTTGACGAAATGATGTTCATAGTAAAACTAGGGTTACGTAAAATTTGTAAAGTAATTTCGATTTAATCAAAGTGGAAATTTGTAGAAGCGAAAGTATAATTTGATATGTACTAGTCAAAGTACGTAAAGTTAAATTTATGTATAAGATTTTATAAATCGCATAAGTGAAAAATCATTTTTATAGATTCCGAGATAGCTTGGAAATAAAGACTTGTGTAAGAAATCTTTGGAAAACAGGATATTTGTATTGATTGAAGATTTTAAAATTCCGGAGGATAAATGTGTAATAATTGTTTCGAGGTAGTGAAAACTAATGAATTGACTTTTATCAGGGCATGAGTCCTTGGACTCAGAATGTTAACGTTAAAGTAAGAAGGATGATAATGTGATTATCATCAAATGAGTAAATCCCTCGGATTTAGAGTTATGTATGAAAGGACTTCAAATAAGATTTACAACTTTGAATCGTTAGAGTGATAGTGAGAGTTCGAGAACTCGGTATGAGAAATCTGACAGTCACATAGTCAGGTATAAATAAATGCTAAAGCAGTGGCTTTCAACTATGTAATGATCGTTTGAATTCAGCCCTAATCGGCACGAGAGGAGGATACGTTAAAGTATGATGGAATCATTTCAGTTACTACAGCAGTTCTTCAGAGGTAGTGGGTATAGCTCAAGTCACAACTTGAGATGGTGTATTTCACCCTTCATTTTCGAGTTGACAATAATCGGTTATTGTTTGAGTATGACACCATTACTTGCATGGTGCCAAGTAGTCTATTATAAGCGCACGAGTGCAGAAGTTTCTTGACTATGATAGTCAAACGTTACACATATGGAGATTCTATTCTTCAAATAGAAATTGTAATAGCGAACATGGGGTTTGTGATATCGATGTTTGAGGGTTCAAAAATCGTACCAAAAGTGTAATAATAGAGAGGATCTGGATTTAACAAGTGATGATTAAGTATCCATGATCAGGAGATATTCATTTAGGATAAATGAGTGTAAAATTTCAAGATTTGTTTGTTTACAATTTTCATGGTACATGAAAGTTTGTTAAATGAGTATGAGATAGATATATAGTTTGATTAGAATGAGTCCTTCGTATCTACTAATATCAAGATGATCATTTTTCTCTTTTCATGCCCTTGCATTTGGGTTTTTGGACAGATAGCTTGAGAGTTTTTCTTTGATTCACTTTCTATTCCATACGTCATGATATTGGAATATTCCTATGAATTACCGGAATATAATCACGTTGGCCACCATCATTATATTTCACTAATTCATATTTCCATTTCAATATCACTTCATAAGGTCAGGATATGTGATCAATGATGATTTATAGTGTGTTAAGGATAGCAGTAATCTTAGCTCGATCGACAACATGTCGGTTTTAAGCCAAAACTTGCACTTGGAAAAGTTTGCATAGAGTTGTTCTTTTTCTTAAGAGTTCAAGAATGAATTTGCAAATGTTGCTCATGTTCCTTCTCACTCTTGGAGTAGATCAAAATGTCATCCATGAAAACAGTTACGAACTTGTCGAGTTATGGGTGGCTAGTTTTAAGTTGCAGTCTTTATAGATTTGATCAACCTTCATATCTTTGAAAGTTATGGAAGTCGTGAAAGTTAGGAAATGGACATAGTCAGACATCGTGGTAAGAGTTGGTGCAGTTGGGCGAACCATGATTCTTCACTACATAAGGGTGTATAGAAGTTTGATAAATCTGATAGGTCATAAGTTTGAAAAAATTTTAAGCGAGATAAAGATGAATACGATATTAACAAAACACTTTATTTTATTAATAACGAGGCATTAAATAAGCCTTTATTACACGAGTTGGAAATAGGAATAGTTAAGGCATTGCCTTTACATGGATAAGAATTTGGAAAGATAACTTAGGAAATATTAAGATTGAAGTAGTCTTCATATTCCTTCTTCTCGTCCTCAACCTTCTTCATAAACTTCTCAACTTTCTCATTCTTCGTCTTTTGTTTCTCATGCAGGAACTCGAGATTATCATAAAGATTAGAAACTTCATTGTTGATTACATGGTACTTGTGGTCCCTTATAGAAAGTTGATTATTTACGCGGTTTTTCTCCATCTTCAATCTAAGGTCAACATCTTCTCTTAGGTAGGAGAGAGATTGCTTCCCCCATCGGGTATTTCTATCACCTTCATACTTCACCAACTTTATCTCTTTCTTTAGTTCAGCATTTTCCTCCTTGAGCTTCTTGATCGCTAGGTCTTTTTCCTTTATTTGAACATCGATCCTTGAAATATGGCGAATTAGGTTATCGGTAGTTTTTCGCAGATTCATGAGCTCGTACTTGGCATCAACTTCATCGTAGAAAGGAGATCAGGATCTTTTCTTTGACGGGCCGGTTTCTTCAAGACGTTTCCCCTTACCTTCCGGTCTTAGAGTCGGGTGGTGATCGGGAGAATTAGGTAAAGTATCCGGACTATAGTTTGGTAAGGGAGGACCACCAAAGCCATAAGGTGGACTTTGGACTGGTCTTTCAGTGGAAGACCTTTCAGTATCTTTTTCGGTTGGCTTGAAAAGATTCATTTTGGTCGCTTGGTAAGAATTAGACATCCTAACATTAGGAAGGAGATTTTTGATCAGTTTTAAGATAAGATTGTAAAGCATATGTTTTAAGATTACAAGGCAATCCTAAGTGCTTTAAAGTCTAAGGCAGGAAAGGTTATAGTTTCCTAGATTGCTAAGGCAACCTAGCTAACAAGTAAGGCACACAAAAAAATGCAATCCTGGTTCTCTATAACAGCCTGGTTATGCTCTGATACCAATCTGTGATGACCTCCCAATAGGGTCTGGAAGGAACGTCACTAATATCAAAATATACCAACATATTATAATACGTGAACAATTCTAAATGATAAAAAAAATAAGCTTTATTGAGTACGCAGCGGAAAATAAAATGTTGTTACAATAATGGAAATTACAATAAAGTAATTGTTTCAAATGCAAGAGTAATAAATGCGATAGTTCTTGATCCTAAGTCCAAGTAGCATCACATAAGCAGTAGATAAGTATACTTGATCAAACAGCACCTGAGACAAAACATGCTAAAGTGTCAACCAAAAAGGTTGAGTGAAGTTCATAGGTTTAACAAAAGTAGGAATAGTTGTTTTTAGATCACAATATTTAGTTTGTAAAGTTGATCTCCCGCAGGATCAAAAAGTTATGCCAAAGCGTGATATTTAGACTAAACGTTCAAGTTTGCCCCATGACAAGTTGTGTCTGTCCTTGTCGGTTTAAATTTCATTATCAAGTAATACAAAGACTTAGTCAAATGTATCGGGGACGTTACTCCCGATAGGCCTACCCCCAATAATTAAGCATGCCGCAACAATTAAAAATATCACTGTATGGACTTAGTCGGACATAGCCGGGTATAGCATAGTTTAACAGTTTGGTACTTGTGTCTAAAGTGTAAAAAGTAAAAACAGCATGTGTCTCACCCCAAAAGTAAGTAAGTAAGTTTGCTAGCAATAAAGAGGGACTATGAATTCACCTTAGTAGAGGGAGCTAGTTATTCCTCGGAATAGAAAGTTGAACGAGTGAGCAGGAAAGTCAACCTATTGACATTTAAGAGTAGTTAAGTGTTTTGCCCATGTTTGAGTTTAAGTACGTATTTATGTATAGTTTGTTTCACTAAGTTTCTATTCCTAGTAAGTTTCTATTTTTAGAAATTTTCCATTTTTAGAAAGTTTCTTATTTTAGTAGGTTCCCTATTTTAGTAAGTTTCTATACTTAGAAAGTTTCTACTTAAAGAGTGTTTTCCATTTTAGGATACTTGTCGTATTAGATAAGCTTCCAATCACCCCTTTCCCTTCGAATGGCCATTTCAGGTCTAGGGGCTTGAGCTATAGGACCCTTTAAATCGGAAATCCAAACCCTTCTGCCTAGAGTTTCGTAGAAACCATTCGTCCAGAAAGTTCGAAGATCTATACATCTCTAATACACATCCCAAAATGTCTTTACGTGTTATAATATAAGTAATAGGTTTTAGGTGTTAATAATAGTAACAGTCTATACATGTTAATTAATAGTATAAGTAGTATTAGGGTTTCATTAATTTGAGTTAGTTAATTAAAGTGGTATTTTAATGATTAGGGTTTGTAATAAATGACTAGGGTTTAATTAATGTCATAGGGTTTAGGTTTAATTAATTAGGTTTAGGTTAAAGTTAATTTAGAGTTTTAATAATATATGTACAATATATGTGTCGTGTATATATATTGTAAATTTATTTAAACAAGATAACTTTAAAATATAAATTTATTAATTTAATATGTCTAATAGTTATCTTATTAAGTAAGTTAATAATTTTTATAAAAATTTATGAAAAAGTTCGGATTTATTTTATATGGAAACTTCAAAAATTGTTTTAACCATATCTAACTCAATTTTAATCCAAATCGCATGATATTTATATGCATTTTGATTGGTTTTGAAAGGGGAATCCAAATATGAACTCAAAATAAGAGAATAAGACTTTTTCAGTTCTGAAAAATTAGTGTTCTAATAAATACGAATTTAGTCATACTTAAAACAAGGTTAGCAAGCTTAATAACTAAAGAGACTTGGTATACTCTAATTAATTTTAATAATTGACTATATATTCAATTAATGAGATTTTATTAGGTTTAAATAAATTAGGGTAAGATATTTAGGGTTTGTAGATCATACATTATATATATATATTTTTTAATCGACATATCTGTATGTATATGTATATTTATTTATTTTTTTACATGAACAATATAATTGTATATGATCTAGTATGAATGTAATTATGAATATAACATGAATTGAAAGTAAACTTTAAGAGTTTTGGATCTAGGGTTTTACCTTGATGAAGATCTATGAAGATTACCAAGAAAAACTTGATGAACACTTGAAGATGAAGATCAAACCCTTGAAGATTTAAAGAACACCTTGAAGATCTTGATGAACACGAAGAACGCGATGAAGATCCTTTGAAGATTGCTTGAAGATCACTTGAAGATCTTGAAGATGGGGTGGTGATTTTCGGTTCTTCTTGGCCGAAATTAGGAGAGAGGGAGGGAGAGATTTGAGAGAGAATTGTAAGAATGATTTGGTACAAGAATAGCTCTAGCCTAGGTCCCTATTTATAGGAGATATTGGAGGGTTCTAGAATTAGGGTTTAACAAGTAATACTTAGGGAACAAGTTAGGGTTAAATGAGGAGGTGGAGGAGGTATTTTGGGCCGAAAATATGGAGGGCAAAAGGGTAATTATACCCCTTAAAATTTCGGCTAGGGTTTAGGGGAATTAGGGTTAACTTTTTCACTCTAGTCCTTGTACTTTAATTTAGCTTAAATGGTTCCTTAATTATCCAAATTTAATTATTTAAATGTACAAAGTTTAAGGTTATTTATTTTTGTTCACAAAGGTTTATTAACCCTTTATTTTTATCTTTTATTAACTTGTCGTTTATCACACAAAGTTAATTATATGTTTTTATAAATTTTTTTAACGCTTAACGATTATTGATTATAGTTAAATCGTTAAGTTTAATTATTTTGTTTGGGCAAATTAAATGATGAAAGGATATATAATAATGTTGGAAATTTGAGGGTCGTTATATCTGGACTTCTACCTAGTAATTGTTAGGATACATTTATGAGTTTAGACTTGAACCTGGTCTGCATGTCAAAAGTTTTTCTTATCATTCTTTGTCGAAAAATATCTACCTATCATTTTCAGTCTCGACGCGTCTTATTGCAATTATTGCATAGATGGTGTACAGACAAATTCATATCCCATCACATTAAACCTTGTCTGACACGTTTCCTTAATTCCCTCCATAATCTACGGGATACTCTGTACTATATATAGGTATTAGGTATTCTATGTAATTAGAATATCATCCGATATCCGAAAATCATTTCATATCGAAAATCCTGTATCTAACTGTGCAAGATGAAATCAGCAACCAGTTCAAGTTCCTCGAATTCTGACAGCTATTCCAATATCGATTTCTACTCGAACTCCGAAAGCAGTGCAACCGGAATGGAACAACCAATTAGCCATCATCAATTTTGGATGAATTGGGGATGAGTTCGTAGTCGACTTAAACAATGAAGACAAGAAGAAGGCGATAATTTCCATAACCAAATTTCCCTCTTAGCGATGAACCTGAAGCACTTACCGGCGAACCAGTCCAAAACACCATTTTCACCCTCATTTCCAAGATATCTCGCAACGATTACATAATATCTACAATTCTAAACCTTATTCATCTCCTCGTTCCAACCGCCAATCATCCCGGAATAAAAGAGGAAGACAGCGAGCTTCGCGCCCGAGTAACAACTTTGGAGAATATGGTGCACAACTTACAAACACCAATAGCATCACCGGCATCAACAACTGTATCACCAACAACACAAGCCTCAAGATCACAATCTATACCTCGAGCATAATTTTCGTTCTACATCTTGTTCTACATCGATTATCTTCGTCCTACGTATCGTTCTACATCATTTTCTTCATTCTTCATGGCGATTATGTAATCTATAATGTTTTAGAGATTATGTATTCTAGTTCTAACGGTAAATCAAATGAGTTTAATATTATATTGACTCATTAAATCCATGATTACATCTGAAGAAAATATATATGTATATATATTTTCATAAGGACTGTAATTTAAAATTTCTTTTGTACAAACTGTTAATGGTGAAAATATTTTAACGGGTAGGTAATACCCTAGAAATATTTAGTTTTCATATTAATAAGTTACACTATACATTCTTCAATTCAGATTCAGCAGCCAATAACAATACTGCCCAAATCCACACATATACGTATCCGTTCACCAAAGAACAACTATTTTTATGCAAATTCAATTTCATATTCGGATTTTGACCGATCAGAACTAAGGCATAATGAAGAAAATAATGGACAAAATAAAAATTGATTAGTAACCAATTAATTAACTATGTAAAACTTTAAACCTATACTAACCTTGGACAATTAAAAAGTATTAAAAGAGTAGGAAATATTAATTATAACACATTTTGATTTAAAATATTGTTAATAAGTTACATCTACTACAGTTAAATATTTCCTCAAGTTGCCACTTGATTCCATCTTAAACATCATTTGTATCTTGACAATTACAATCTTCATTCAAACCCTTCGAAATTCTTGAAAACACCTCGGATTGATAACCGATGATTCAGATTTGAGAATACTGATGAAGCAGTAAACATGATTGAAGTTCTTAGAAGACAGAAGTTGATAACAAAAGAATGGTACGTTGAAAAATCTCGGAAAAAGATCGAAATCTTCTTTCCTCATTATAAATATCTTCAATATTCCTTGATATCGTTATATTTTCCCCATTATAAATATCCTCAACATCCTGAAGGAATCCTTATATCATTCACATTCGTAAATTATCTTCGTCTTCATTCAATCTTTAGTATATCATATCGAAAAACTGTTTTGATTTCTAAATCTCAGTGAAACCCTGAAGTTTTAAATCCTTTGATGTTTTAGAGTAATATTTGATTAAAAACATGAGTTAATGTAATATAATGACACTTGATCAACGTGATTATATTACAGTAAGTCATGCGGAATTTCTAATGGAACGTGATGATGGTAATGCTTGATCAACCTTACTGTGACCATGAACTGTGTTACTTGACTTGTACTCATCATAAACCATGTTACCTAATTCAAAATCATCATGAAATAGAACTCTACCTGAGAAGGGCATTCATAAACTATCTACGTATCAATCTCGAAGATAATCTCTAATCATATCATTTTTTCTTCGATGAAACATTCTTTGATGAAAAAAATCTTTCTATTAATAATCTGAGTTCGAAAACTGGTATTAAAACATTCTCAATTTCAATTCCAACTGTCACCACTCAAATTTCGGGACGAAATTTCTTTAACGGGTAGGTACTGTAATGACCAGAAAATTTTCGTCAAATTTTAAACCAAACTCTCAATACGATTTAATATATTTTGACATGATAAACAAAGTCTGTAATATTGAGTCTCAAAATTTTTGAACTGTTTTCTTGCGTTCATTTAACTTTCGACCATTTCCGACGATTCACGAACACTTGTGTGTAAATGTGTATATATGTGAGTATATATATATATATATATATATATATATATATATATATATATATATATATATATATATATATATATGATATCTGTATAATTGATTATTATATGTATATTGTAATATATTAAAATGTATAAATATTAAATATTCAATATATGTTAATATACAATTATTAATATTAAATAATTAATAAATTGTAATATTAATATATGTAATTGCAAATTAAAATATAGTTATGTTATTATTATCACTTTCGTTATCAATCTTAAAAAAATATATTAATATTAATGTTAATATCATTATTATGAATATTATCATTTTAACATAATATATAGCTATAAAATTCGATACATTTAATTTGTCATATTATTATTACTAATATTATTATTATCATTAATAATATTATTATTATTATCATTTTAATTATCATCATTATTATCTTTATTGTTATATTATCATTATCCTTATTATTATTATTATTATTATTATTATTATTATTATTATTATTATTATTATTAATATCATTATTAATATTATTATTAACAAATATTATTATCATTTATTATTATTAATATTAATAGAATTAATATTATTAATAAAATTATATACGTTAATTATTAATATAAATTTTATAAAATCACATAATAATTGAGATTCAGTTTCATGTATGATTCGTTTCCTGTTTCTAATTTGTTACCAGTGCAAATCAATTCAACTAAGTTACAAATCGAATTCGATCTCAGATACAAAAACAAAATCAGTTGCCAATCGACTTCAACTTTATTTATTTATTTCTTTGTCCTGAACTCTTCTTCTGCTCGAGATTCTCTGTCGATTTCAATTTCATTATAAACAAAATCTGATAGAATCAAAATCAGATATAATAATTCAGTAAGATACAAAGATTGTTAGATATTAATCAGATAAAGAATTGAATTCGGTTGGGCATCAACATCAATTTTTCTTATTTACCTGTCCTTCTTGTCCGATAAGAATAAGCATGTCAATCTCAAATCAGATATAAAACAAATTTGAATAGAAATCAGTAACAGAAAAATGTACGAATTTGTTACCAGTCGTATTCAACTTGTATATATATAATTTTTATCTGTACCCGGTTGATTCTTCTGTCTACCCAATCAAAGCTACGAAACAAAATGTAATCGAATCTTGTGCTGTATATATCGTACGAATCTGTTACACTTCAGTTTCTGCTTTATATATTTTTGTTTGTTCCTTCCTGGCTTGAATATTTCTGTCGACCACCATCAACCCTACAAAACAAAATGTGATCAATTATTAGTGCGGTATCACTCACAATTTACATATATAATTACATATACAAAGCATATAGAGGGAGAGAGAGTTATAGATTTTCATTCAACATCACCTTATGTTCTCGGTTCCAAACTCCAAACTTGTTCGATACCCAGCTCAACTCTTTCTATTTTCACTTCGGTGTAAACCCAACTAAACCCAGGTAACCTGCTGCTATCTTTGTCCCTACTTCCATCAGAAACCATAAAACCTTTCGCTATTTATTATTTGTTGCTGCCTATCATTTCTGTTTACAACCCAAGAACAAACAACCCATCTTCCTACTGCTATTCTATCACTACTATATTTGTTGCACTCCTATTTCTTGTCTCAATCAGAACCCACGGTTAATGTTTCTATTCGATTATGAAACCATCGTAACACCACCCATGAAACCCCCACTTTGAACCACCTCTTCCTATCTTTAAACATACATATATGATTACATGTAAACAACCATCACCGTTGCTAAACTGCTTCTGAACAACCTCCTGTTTTTGTTTAACAACTCCTGCTGGAAGGTATTGCTATAGCTTCTGCTATTTCTACTTTGTTAGTACACGATATCAATGAAGAGATGAATTGATAATGTTGGAGATAAAGAAAATAACATTATTTATGATAGTGGTGGTAGTAAAGTGAATGAGTTGGATGGGATAATGATAATAAAGAACCGACTAAATGATGATTGATATTATTGTGCTTTCAAAAATCGAGCCCCATCCATTATTTCCTTTTGACTATTAAATTCACAAGGCATTTGAAATAATGCGTTTGTTGTTGCTCTCCTAACTAACCGAACCTCACTACTTCTCCCAAAAGTTAGAACCACACACACACGCAAGTATGCCTCCTATATTATTTACTGAATATTAAAGTATGGCATGATAACAAACAACCATGTGGGACACTTCAATAGCCGACCAACATGGTCTCATAAATTGACATTTCATTATTAATTGGCGTATGATTAAGATAGTGGAACAAGGATGATGAAAATGACGGCTCCTATATTTTTTTTTTCAGTTTCGAATCCTAAGTAAAAAGCATGTGCCGCAAGTAAAATATGAAAATGGTGCGTTTGGTTGCTTTATTCACAAACTTGCAAAACAAAAGAAGAAAAGGAGATGTACCACATATTGAGTGGGTTTTGTCTATTTGAATATTTTATACAACAATTTATCAAATCTCCAATCAATTGTCTTGCATGTGGGACGGTTTAAAGCTTGAATGGCCAACATATTATAACCCCACTTGATAAAACTTTTTAGCTGTATTTTTTTTTATTCTTTTTCCCATTTGAGTCGTGCAAATAAACAGAATTGGGACAAGCTATTAATGGACTGAGGTGTCATTTTTAGCCAAAGGATTTGTATTTTAGGCCTTAGACTTGGTTGTAGTAATTGGGTTTTGTTCCTAGTTTTAATGGACCGTGAGACTCTACTTGTATCTTGTTGGGTCGTGAGTGTTTATTCAGTTGGGCTGAGATCTTATTTTAGTTGTTGGGCCGAAATGAAACAAAAACTGGTTAAATATAATTGGACATGATAATATTCCAGAAAAGTAAGAACAGAGGGACTGGTTTGGTGTGGTGTCAAGTTAGTGGGAGGTCGCGGGTTCGAGCCCGGGCAAGGGCGTCATTTTTTTAAGACCTATTCTTTGAGGTAGCCCTCTATTATTATTATTATTATTATTATTATTATTATTATTATTATTATTATTATTATTATTATTATTATTATTATTATTATTATTATTATTATTATTATTATTATTATCATGTCATTATTATTATTAAGATAAGTATTATTATTACCATTAACATTATTATCATTATGAATATAAGTATTATTACTATCATGACTATTAAAATTATCATTTTAAAACTATCATTTTTATTATTAATAATTATCATTTTTATTAAAACTATTATTTTTACTTATCATTAATAGTATTATTATCATTATTATTTTTATCATAAACATGATTTTTATTATTATTATTATTAACATTATTTTATCAAATAAATACTTATATAGAACATGTATAAAAAGTATATATATATATATATATATATATATATATATATATATATATATATATATATATATATATATATATATATAACAATTGAAATAATATATATTAATATTAATATATAAATTCGTTCGATTACAATTATGTGTGTTAATATATATATATAAATGATATAGGTTCGTGAATCCGAGGCCAATCCTTGCATTGTTCAGTTCAGTCATATGCATATTTTGCCACAAAATATCGTATCGTGAGTTCATTTGCTCCCTTTTACTCTCTACATTTTTGGGACTGAGAATACATGCGTTGTTTTTATAACTGCTTTATTAAATGCTTTTGAAATATATTTTGAACTGCGAATACATGAAATGCTTTTATAAATGTTTGACGAGATAGACACAAGCAAAACATTCCTCGAATGAATTATTATGCAGACAGATGTTCTGTGGATTATTATTGAATTAGTTGGACGTGATAATTACCACTAATTGTTGTGAATATTTTTTGCCTGATTATTATTGGTTGGTAACCTAAGAATTAGAATCGGGTATGGCCCTAATTCACGCGAATCCTAAAGGTAGCTACCTGGTTTAACACCCCCACCCAGAATGTTCACTAGACGGAAGAGCTAGTGGGCATGGTGTTTAGTACTTCGAAGTTTATATATTATACAGAAGAGATGTTCTGTTTTTGGGGATATTATTGATGCACATTATATGTTAAGGTCGGTTACCAAGCCAAGCGATGAAAGTAAATTGAATGTTATGTATCGAGGGAATGATTTTTTCTACACAGGTTATGTGTATTATTTTTGTGCACGAGATATGTGTACGGTTATTTAAAAATCACGAGGCAACCTACGGGGGAGAAAAGGATACGAACCTACTCTTCTAAGCATTATGAAAAATGGTTTTGTACACGAGATAGGTGTACTGTATTTAAATCTTATGGTCTATCAAAATGATGTATTTTACTGTTTATGATAAACCTATGAACTCACAAACCTTTTGGTTAACACTTGAAAGCATGTTTATTCTCAGGTCTGAAAGAAACCTTCTGTTGTGCATTTGCTCATTTACATGGAGTCGTTTATGGCATATAGAGGTCTGTACCTCGCAATGGGACCAACTGTTGAAGACTTCGTCCAGCTGGATTAGGACGGGGTATGACAGTTGGTGCCGGTGATGCTGCTGGTGCTTGTAACCTTTGCACCATATTTTCCAAAGCCAATATTCAAGCGTGAAGTTCGTTGACTTCTTCTATTATACCGGGATGATCGGTGGTTAGAACGAGTGGGTGAATAAGATCTAGAATTTGAGATAGTATATAATCATGACGAGATACTCTGGAAATGAGAGAGAAAATGGTGTCTCGAACAGGTTAGCCGGTAAGTGCTTCAGGTTCTTTGCCAAGAGGGCAATGTGGTGGGTGTGACGACCCGGAAAGTTTTCGACCAAATTTAAACTTAATCTTATTATAATTTTGACACGATGAGCAACGTCCATTAAACCGAGTTCCTAAATGTTTGAACTATTTTCACGAATGCATTTGACCTTTGACCATTCTCGACGATTCACGAACAATTAATGTAAATAGATATGTGTGTGTGTGAAAATAAATATGTAAATAAAATTTAAGAGCATATATTAAGTTGAATGAATATTATACCATTTAATCATTTGAATTAAATGTGTAAAGTAATATAAAAAATAAATAAAATGTTATCAAGTAAATATATATATGTATATATATATATATATATATATATATATATATATATATATATATATATATATGTGTATGTATATATATATATATATATATATATATATATATATATATATATATATATATATATATATATATATATAAATTCTGTATACAAATAATACTACATGTATGTTCTAATATATATATATATATATATATATATATATATATATATATATATATATATATATATACAAATATTAAATATGTTATCATATAATAATAAGCATTACATAATTAATATTATGTAATATTATGTTAAATTTAATTATAAGTTAACATATAGTTATTATAATACTTTCATTATTAATATTGATAATTGTATTATTAATTTAATTTATAATATATAAATATGAGATTTAAAAAGCATAATTTGTTATATTAATATTATAAATATTATTCTCAATTATTATTATCCTTAATAATATTATTTGTATTATTAATATCATTATTATTCTTATAGTTATTATTAATAGAAAATAATAAAAAATATTATTATTGTCATTTATATTATAATTATTATCATCATATGATTCTAGTATCATTATTATTTATTTTATTATTAATATAATTATTATTATATTATTATTAATAAAATTATTAATTATTAATATTAATTATATAAATTCTTTAAACTATGATTAATTGTACAGATTTATTATATATACCTATCAAACTTTTTCTTTATTTTGTTTTTGGTCTCCACAGCTCGTCACCAGAATCTAATCCAATCTCAGACATATCCAAAATCAGTTAGGATCGTACACAATTTTATATTTTTTATTTTTTTCTCCTGTTACGAATATTGAAAAATGTCAATCAATTTGGCTATATACTAGATGAATTATTTGATGAATTGGAGTAACACATTCAGCACTTTTACTATCATCATCAATTCAAACCCTTAGTCATTATCAGATTGAGATTTTCAAAAATAACCCAAGGAAAAACCACTTTACTATATTTATATTTTTGTTTTCTGAATCAGTCGTGCAAACCATACCCACGTCTTTCCTTCCATCACCTCAAGCCATTCTCCATCACCTTCTTCAACTATCGACTACCTCATAGCCGACCACCATCCTATAAACATCATCGATACAAACATAAAACTATCACCCTTACCATCGTGATTCTGTACCATCGTCACCCTTTCAAAACCCATCGATTTTGCCACCCTATATCTAGTTTCTTTCTGTTTCGATTTCGATTGTAACCCACAAAAGAATGCCATCAACTATACCATTCTTCTCCTATTTTTGTTACAAATGAGTACAACCACCACTTCACTGTTGTACCCGTAAGCCACACCCTCGCCACCACCTTTCAACATTATTGTTATTTTCTTCTTTGTGAACTTTCTTCTCGACAACTATCAAACACCATTACCATCAACACCCAACACCATCGGATATCACTACCACCTTTGTGATCTTTCTTCTCGACAACCCACTATAAAACTACTAGCCATCACCTTTACTTTTCCTTATTTTTTTTCTTTCTTTTCTTCTTGCTCGTTAAACCATCACCATCCATGCATTCTGCTGCGGCTGCTATATTTTTTTTTTCCTTACAAACCGAAAACATAAACTAAGGTGTCTTTATAGAGTGCTTCTCCTTTAGTAGACTTGCACCAAATTTATACAACCCCACTTACCAATTCTTTTTTGCTAGTGGGTAGTAGGTATCGATAAAGAGTGTTAAAAGTAAACACATGATAGGTGAATTACTTGTTTCTTTTATCTCCTATGGTGCCCCACGGTTTCAATTAAGAAAAGAAAAAGATAAAAGCCGATATTTTATATATAGTGGATTAGCATGAGGGGAGGTCATGATGGAGATCCAATGATACGTTGGCCTTTTCTGTCAATTTTTTTTTCTTCTTTTCTAAACCGTCCCAACTTTTACAAGGTATCAAAAAGAGAATGGGACTTTTTAATTGTTTAATCAGATTGGGCCAATATGTATATCTGTTGGGGCGTATTTGTTGAATAGGTAGAGATCCCTTACATGGATCAATAGATGATTAATGATGAGAATATAATCATGGAAGTGATCAGTGAAGTTGATGACGATGATGAAAACCATAATGTTTAGTGATGATAATTAAGATGATGATATTAGTGAGATGTCATGATAATGATGATCCTTATGATAGATGATGATGAGTACGATTATGTATGATGATGAACGATTGAATATAATTATGATGTTAATATTGATATTGATATTGATATTGAGATTAATATTGAGATTAATATTGATATTGATATTGATATTAATATTAATATTGATATGAGTATTGATCGGGTTGTTACACAATGAGATACGATAGTAATGATGGTTTAATCGTGATAATTATGAAAGAAAACGAAAATAATATTAAGCGAGTAATGATGATGTCAAAGGCGATTCATTTATATGATGGTACTCGTTTAGTATAAGTACGATAATGATGATTTTAAGAAGAAAAGAAGGAAATACTGATTAAGCGGGTTTATAATATTTAAACTGAATAAAGGCAGAGAAGTATGGATGGAGGGATGGTTTGTTTAGGTAGTTATCGAGTTAGCGGGACGTCGCGGGTTCAAACCCGGACTTGGGCATTTTCTTTAGGATTACTTCTTTGAGGTAGTTTATTTATTATTTATTATTATTTATTATTATTATTATTATTATTATTATTATTATTATTATTATTATTATTATTATTATTATTATTATTATTATTATTATTATTATTATTAAGGTTACTAAAAGCATTAATTTTAATATTAACATATAATTATTATTACATGTTAATTATATGTGTCAATATATATAAATGATATAGGTTCGTGAATCCGAGGCCAACCCTATACTTGTTCAATGACGTCATATGTATTTTTACTACAAAATACAGTACAGGTGAAATTTTTATAAATGTTTTACGAAATAGACACAAGTAATCGAAACTACATTATATGGTTGAATGATCGAAGCCGAATATGCCCCTTTTTACTTGGTAACCTAAGAATTAGTAAACCAGTCTACTAATTGACGTGAATCCTAAAGATAGATCTATTGGGCCTAACGAACCCCATCTGTTGGAGCGGATGCTTTAGTACTTCGATGTTGTTTTATCATGTCCGAAGGATTTCCCGGAATGATAGGGGATATTCTTATATGCATCTAGTTAATGTCGGTTACCAGGTGTTCAATCCATATGAATGATTTTTGTCTCTATGTATGGGACGTATATTTATGAGAAATGGAAATCTTGTGGTCTATTAAAATGATGGAAATGAATGTTTATGATAAACTAATGAACTCACCAACCTTTTGGTTGACACTTGAAAGCATGTTTATTCTCAGGTATGAAAGAAATCTTCCGCTATGCATTTGCTCATATTAGAGATATTACTTGGAGTCATTCATGACATATTTCAAAAGACGTTGCATTCGAGTCATCGAATTCATCAAGATTATTATTAAGTCAATTATAGTTAGATGTATTATGAAATGGTATGCATGCTGTCAACTTTCGATGTAAAGAAAGTTCATCTTTTAAAAACGAATGCAGTGTTTGTAAAATGTATCATATAGAGGTCAAGTACCTCGCGATGTAACCAAATGTAATGTATTCGTCCAGGTGGATTAGGACGGGTCATGAAAGTTGGTATCAGAGCAGTGGTCTTAGCGAATCAGGTCTTGCATTAGTGTATCTAACTGATAGTTGTTAGGATGCATTAGTAAGTCTAGACTTCGACCGTGTCTGCATGTCAAAAATTTTGCTTATCATTTCGTGTCGGAAATCATCTGCTTATCATCCTTAGAAAATTACCTACTTATCATTCTTAGTCTAAACACATCTTACTACAATGATTGCATGAATAGTGTATAGACAAAATTCGTATCTTAGCGTATCTGCTAATTCATATCTTAGCATATCTGTTACTGTAGACTTTGCCTGACAGCTTCCGTAGATTCCTCCATAACTTATGGGATTTTAGTATTATATATGCATATGTAAATTATGTATTGCAGGGTACTAATCTACATTCTATAGTCTATTTCTTATCAAAAATCCTTCATCTGATCGTACGAGATGAATCCCTCAACTAGTTCGAATTCCTAGGATTCCGATAGCTATTCCGACATGGATGTTCAGCTACGCTCCAGAAGCAATGTCACTAGAATGAATCCGCCAATCAGCCATCCCTAATTCATCTGATGGGTTCGTAGTCGACTTAATCAATGGAGACGTGAAGAAGGCGATCCTTTCCATCAACCAAATTCACCTCTCGGTGAAGAACCTGAAGCACTTACCGGCGAACCTGTTCGAGACACCATTTTCTCTCTCATTTTCCGAATATCTCGCCACGATTATATTCTATCTAAAATTCTAAACCTTATTCATCCGCTCATTCCAATCCACAATCATCCTGGAATAATAACAGAAGTCAACGAGCTTCGCGCCCGAGTTGTAGCCTTGGAAAATATGGTGCAAAACGTACCAGCTTCAGCAACATCAACAACAGTACCACCAACAACCCAAGTTTCAACATCACACTCCTCAACATCGCAATCTATACCTCAAGCATAATCTTGTTCTACATCGGTTATCTTCGATCTACATGACGTTCTACATCATTGATCTTCATTCGACATGATGATTATGTAATCTCTAATATTTTAGAGATTATGTACTCTAGTTTTAACCGTAAACCAGATGAGTTTAATGTCACATTAACTCATTAAATCCATGATAACATCTGAAGAAAATATATATGTAATTATATTTTCATAAAGATTGTAATTAAAAATTCTTTCGTACAAACTGTTAATGGTGAAAATATTTTAACGGGTAGGTAATACCATAGGAATATTTAAATTTCGCATTAATCAGTTAAACGGTACATTCTGCGAATCTGATTCAACAGTCATTCACTATCCTACTTACAACCACCAATATACGTATCCGTTCACCGCAGAATAACCATTTTCATCCAATTTCATATTTGGATTTTGATTTACCAGAATCCAACAAGTGGCATAATGAAGAAAACATTGGACAAAATAAAATTTGTTAGAAACAAACAATTTAACTATGAGAAGAATTTTGTTAAGAATTCACGCTAACTGTTCCTAGCTAACTTATTACATTTAATTATCGCAATTTATTTTATCGTAATTTTAATTCTCACAATTTTATTTATCGTCATTTAATTTCTGTTATTTATTTTACGCACTTTATTTATCGTCATTTAAATTCTATTATTTATTTTTACGCACTTTAAATATCGGGACACGTATACAAGGTTTTGACATATCATATCGACGCATCTATATATATTATTTGGAATCACCATAGACACTCTATATGCAGTAATGATCGAGTTAGCTATACAGGATTGAGGTTGATTCTATAATAATATATATACTTTGAGTTGTGATCGAGTCTGAGACATGTACACGGGTCGTGATACGTATTAATTAATTCGAATATTATATATTAAACTATATATGAATTATTGGACTGTCAATTGTGGACTATCGACTGTGGACTAATAACTTTGGACAATTAAAATGAATTAAAATATTGATTATAACATATGAAACTAAACAATTCTTCAAGTTTGCCACTTGATTTCATCTTAAACCTCATTTGTATCTTGACGATTACAATCTGTGTTCAAACCTTTCATGATTCTTGAAAACACCTCAATCGAGAGGATGAACTAACCGCACTTCATCTACAGAAGAAAAGATTGATGCATATAGTTATGCATCTCAAAACACTCAGAACCTGAGTAAACGTTAACACGTATCTGTGCTAGCTCCTTTGGCATTGTTATTACCAAAAATAACATTGCAATTCCCTTTCAAAGTAGCCAATTTTGTCACAGCTTCAACAAGTCAACTTCGACTTTTCGTCCGAAACAATCTTATTATAACCTTGATATATATGCGTGCTCTTTTATTGTTACCTGAGAACCTTTCATATTTCACCATATTACTATCAGCGTTTAATCATCTAAAAATACAATTCTCCTGAAACCACCTCGGATTGATAACCGATGATTCAGATATCGTAGCATTAAGTGCAGAGGAAACAGAAAAATTGTAGATGGTCTAAACGGCTAAAAGTTTGATGATAAAGAAGGGAGTGTTAGGAACGCTCGATAGAAAATTTGGTACTGAAAAACAGATTGAGCAAACCATGAAGGAGACCAAGGCCAAATACAAGGACCATACCATATATTCAAAGAAACCAAGTAATTCTGGATCCGATGAAACCTTCAACGAATATCTTGCTCCGTACTCATGTTAAAATCTTACGGAAAATCTTTCTTCATCAACCATCGAACTTAGAAATTCCAAAATATCGTCATAAATATCTTCGATATTTCTGAAGATATTTTCATAACTAATCTTATCTGAAATCATTTATCTTTTTGCGCTATCAGTGTTACATTATATAAGAAACTATTAGTTTCTATATTCTGTAAACTTTCGAGTTTAAACTATGAATGAATTATGAAGCAGTGTTGGGAACTGAAGCATGAGTTAGTATAATATAATGACACTTGATCAACGTGATTATATTACAGTATGTCATGCTGAGTTTCTAATGACACGTGATGATTCACAGATTTTAACGTCATCATGTGCCATGTTACACGACTCTTACATTCTATCTAATCTTTAAACATATCAAGAATATATTTTCTTGATAGTTCTACCTATTCTCTTAAAATCTGGTAACTTAACTAATCAAGATCGTGCTATTACAAAATCTCTCTTAGAACATTAGTTATGTTCATTCGAAACTCCATACTTACAAATTCTGAACCATTACTAGCTTGATTAGAGGTTGAGAGGAGAATAAAAAGGCAAAGAGCCCCAAGATATAAGAGAAAATATAAAGCCCAATAACAACACGGGGGTTACAAACCGTGGATGTTAATACGAATAGTAATATAAAGACACGGTATAATCAAGAATAGTATCACCCTAAGGTAAAAGTAGAAGTAAACAGATTTTTCTGGTGGAAGATTAAAAAGAAGGATGACAGAAATGATAACTAGAAAAATATCAAGGATTAGAACGAGATTAAGTATTTTCACAATCTTTTAGAGTTATGAACTAAGAAAGAAAGTATATGAATGGTGAGAATAATGGAACGGAAAAGTTTAATTTATTATGGAAATATCCGACAGAGTAATCGAGGCGGATCACCGTATTTAATTATAGAGATCTTAATTTCTTTATTCGTTGAAGAATCAAATCTTTTAGATTTTGGAAATTTTCTCTAAATCCCTTAAACTCCGGAAATCAACCCTATCTGCGTAAAAAGATATGACTAAACTTTATTTCTCCCATTTCACTCTTTTGTGACAGCTTCACTCGTACACTTCACATAATCAAATCGTTGTATCTACATTACTCAATAATGATAAAACTCCAATTGTTAACCAAAATTCGTCCTAAAAACATTCTTATTGTTAGCCATGATGACCTTGATCAAATTTCGGGACGAAATTTCTTTAAGCTATGATTAATTGTACATGTAAGACCCGAATAATTGAAGTGTACACATGTGTATATAAGTGTATTGTGCGGTACTCGAATCGGGGTTTGGTTGTATATATTTAAAAAGGCAAAAGGAGCTGGACTGGGAGAGTTGCGCGCCGTGCGGCCTGGTGGCGCGCCGCGCCATCTGTCTGTGACAGATTCTCTCTTTCTTTTA
The DNA here is from genome assembly GCF_046630445.1 of Rutidosis leptorrhynchoides. Lineage (NCBI taxonomy): Eukaryota > Viridiplantae > Streptophyta > Magnoliopsida > Asterales > Asteraceae > Rutidosis > Rutidosis leptorrhynchoides. Next base: position 80,114,243 of record NC_092343.1, read on the forward strand.
AATTAGATATTTTGAGGGTATTTTGGTAAAATCACTTGGAGGCCGGATTTAATGCCTTAGATCAGTTTTGGGGAGTTCATTTACTCCTTCCACAACTACCAACACTTATCCAAATCAATTCTAGAGAGAGAGTGGCTTTTAGTGAGGGAAACCCCATTTTGGAGAAGAAGAAGAAGGTTTCTTGCTTAAGTCCAAGCATTAAAGTTGTTCGCCTTCCCTCTAGCTTCGTTGTGATAGTTGTGGTATGCTCTAATCTTAATTTCTTTGTTTAATTTGATTTAGGGCTAGCGTTTGGGGTGAAGATGAACATAAAACCCATTTTGTTAGTGTTTTGGGTGTTCTAGGGTAATTTGAGTCATGTAGACTCAATATTGGGTTAACTAGGGTTTGGAAGAGTTAATTGTTGTTAGAGAACCCTAATTAGCTAGTAAAATTGCTAGAACACCATGATTTATGTAAATGGGTGTAAATGGGTTAGTGGTTGACCCAAAATGGGTAGGTTGACTTTGAAAGTGTCAAATGGGTCAAAATGAACCTAAGCTAATTAATATGTGTGGTTGAAGCCTAAAACTAGTGTTAAAATGTGTAATGAACCTACTTTGGTTAATGATAGGGTTTTGTGATGAGTTAACCCGATTTTAGGGTTAAGGGTGCAAATGGGTCGGATTTGCACCATGGGTCAAATTAACACTAGGAGTGAGCTTTAGAGTGTTGACCAACTCGAGTTGTGATTTTGATATTGTGATAAATGTAATAGGTGCGTTACATTGAAGTGTTCAAGCTCGGTTATCTTTCACCAAGAGATTTTGAGGTGAGTGGAATAATTATGCATTCGTGTATATGGCGTGTTTATTTGTGGGTGTTATGGTATGAACCATCGAGCCGGTAGTACCATAGCATGTGTGTAAATTGATGTGAACCACGAGCCGGTAGCATCGAGTGTGAACCACGAGCCGGTAGCACTATAAAATAATTGATGTGAACCACGAGCCGGTAGCATCGAGTGTGAACCACGAGCCGGTAGCACTATAAAATAATTGATGTGAACCACGAGCCGGTAGCATCGAGTGTGAACCACGAGCCGGTAGCACTATAAACAAAGTGTGAACCACGAGCCGGTAGCACTATAAACTAGTGAGACTCAATGCGTATGGTGTGAACCACGAGCCGGTAGCACCATAGCGTCATGGTTAACCATATTAAGATTTGTTGATATTTAGCATGCTAAATTATTTATGGTTGTGTTGAGTATATGCTAACTCGGTTATGTTATTGTATGACTCGTTAAGTGTTTGAGGTTGATGACATGCTTTTGTGTTACACGTTTCGTACGAGGTATCTTGTGTTGTGATTGCAAATAGATGGGCGATATATATGTATGTGTAATTATTGCATTCACTAAGCTTTGCTTACCCTCTCGTTGTTTACCACTTTTATAGGTTCGGTGTTGGACAAGGGTAAGGGCATCGTTTTGGACTAGGGATCCCGCTTGTTGCTAAGGGACGCTTTTGGTTTTAGTAGCTCTCGGAGTTTGACCGATAGTTGGGTAGTTTAATCCCAAACGCCATGCTCATTGTGTAGTTTGGAACTTAAACTTTTTGGTGGTCGAAACTCCTAAATTGTACTAAACTTGTAATTTGGGTCGTGTGGGCCCCGCTTGTAAAACTTTAATTTTATGTTTGAAACATGTTAGTTTTACATATTTGGTTGTATGGTAAAAAGCGTTTTGTCTAAAAGTGCCGGGAACTAGTCAATCTTTTCGCGGTTAAAAGTCCCGGGGACAGCCAGATATGGCGCGGCGCGCGGGCCATATGGCGCGGCGCGCCGATGGTCTGCAACAGAAATTTTTTTTTATTTCGTATTTTCACAAGGTTTTGTCGGGTGTTGGTTTGGGTTGTTACAAGTGGTATCAGAGCATGGTCTAAGGGATTTAGGTGACTTGAGATAGGCGCCTAGACTTAGACTTTTGTGTGCGTGATTATGCGGGACTTGTAGGACTTTGGGTCGGATCGGAATGATTAGTGCATAGGTTTATGTGAACTAATCATGCGCTATTTGTTTGTGTTGTGTTTAGCAATCATCAAGCGAGATGGACGTTGTACTAGCGAGTTAGCGCAACGTGCTCGCGTAGTAATGACTAGCTACCATTACTACGGGTGAAAATCGGGTCAAACAAGCAATGTACGACGATTGTTGAGCGAGATGGGGTAGTGAGGCGTATATGTATGTAATTGTGTATATTTGCCCTTTCGTTTCGTGGTTTAAGCTAATTCGTTTTATAGAATGAAGACGAGAAACGGTCCCGATCACGATAACGGAAGTACAAGTGAAGACGCCGAGTTCTCGACCAAGGTCGAGGCCGTCTTTAAGAAGTTGAAATCGGATTTTCTTGCGGACGTTCGAAAGGTCTTCCAAGAATCGATCGATGGGCAAGTGACCGAAATGATAAACGAACGAATGAAGGCCACTATTGAAGAGGCCCTTGATGCTAGAAACATTTATCCTCGAGGTGAAGGGGGTGATGGAAAGAGAGACTTCCACTACAAAAATTTTAAGGATACTCAACCTCCGACGTTTAATGGGGTGAGGGATCCGTTGAAAAGTACTTGTTGGATTTCGGACATCGAGGGGGCCTTCCGTACCGCGGAGTGTCCTCCCGAGAAGAAGACGAGGTTTGGGTCTAGCATGTTACGTGAAGAGGGCAAGTTGTGGTGGGATGATAAAATCAATTTGTATGGCGAAGAGCAATGCATGGACTTGACATGGGAGGAGTTCAAGAAAGAGTTTTTCAAGGAATACCGAACTTCATCCGATCTTGATCGAATCCGGGACGAGTTGCATCATTTGCAACAAGGTTCCATGGATTTAGTTACCCTCAAGTCTACATTCTTGGCAAAGACTCGTTTTTGCCCGGAGTATGTGGGTGATGATCATAAGCTTATGAAAGATTTTTATCGTACCTTGAATGCCGACTACAAGAGCAAGATTAGCCGGGGTATGGCTAAGACTTTTGATGAATTGTTTGAGTTGGCTCGGGGTTTTGAGCCAGAGGTGCCTAGGAAGAGTGATTTTACTTTTTCGAAAAGGAAGTTTGAAGGATCGAGCCATTCGAATTTTTCAAACAAGAAGTCCAAAAGAGGCGCCGAGAGCGTTAATAGTGCGAAGAAGGGTGGTTCCGGGAGTTTTGGACCCACTTGCTTTAATTGTAATCAAAGAGGGCACATGGCTCGCGAATGTCCTAAGGCGTCGACCAAGATTACTTGCTTTAATTGCGGCAAAGAGGGGCATAAGAAGCCAGAGTGTCCCGACTTGCGAAATGATAATGTGAAAAGGTTGGAGAGGGCGGCGGGTACGGCTAGGGGTCGCAACTATTTGATGACTAATGATGAAGCCAAACAATCGAACGAAATTGTCTCAGGTACTTTTATGGTTAATTCTAATCCGGCGAGAATTCTTTTTGATAGCGGTGCAAATTTGTCGTTTGTTTCTCCTAAATTTGTGCCTAAACTTGATAGACCGTTAGCTAAGTTAAGTCGTCCGGTAGAAGTCGAAATAGCGGACGGCAAGACGGTGCTAGTGGTTGATGTGTGTAGGAATTGTGATGTTGTTTTTGGTGCCGAAACTTTTAAAATTAATCTCATTCCAATGACCTTGGGCGATTTTGATATTGTCGTTGGTATGGATTGGCTCGATCATTACAGAGCCGATATTGCATGCCATGACAAGTTTATTCGTGTTAAGGCCCCAAGTGGGGGAGAAATGATTATTCATGGTGATAAGAGAAGAAGAACGGTGCCGATATGCACTTTTGCACGGGCGCGTCGTTCCGTTGTTACCGGTGGCATGGCTTTCCTTGCTCATGTTGTTGATACTCGTAATGAGCCACCACCTATTCGTGAAATTCCGGTAGTTAATGAGTTTGAAGACGTTTTTCCGGATGAGTTACCGGGTGTTCTGGCGGAAAGACAAGTCGAGTTTCGCATTGAGTTGGTTCCGGGGGCTACCCCCATCGCTAAAACTCCTTATCGTTTAGCACCAACGGAAATGCAAGAGTTGTTGAATCAAATTCAAGAGTTGCTTGAGAAAGGTTTTATCCGACCGAGTGCTTCGCCGTGGGGCGCTCCGGTCTTATTCGTGAAGAAGAAAGATGGTAGTATGCGTATGTGCATCGATTACCGTGAGTTAAATAAAGTGACGATCAAGAATCGTTATCCGTTACCTAGGATTGACGATTTGTTTGATCAACTTCAAGGCGCGACGTATTTCTCTAAGATCGACCTACGGTCCGGCTATCATCAAATGCGGGTCCGTGAGGAAGACATTGAGAAAACGGCTTTCCGAACGCGTTATGGGCATTATGAGTTTGTGGTTATGCCTTTTGGTCTTACGAATGCACCGGCGGCATTCATGGATCTTATGAACCGGGTGTGCCAACCTATGTTGGACAAGTTGGTCATTGTGTTCATTGACGACATACTAGTCTACTCGAAAAGTATGCACGAACATGAACGTCACTTGCATGAAGTTTTGAAGACATTAAGAAAGGAGAAGTTGTATGCAAAATTCTCTAAATGTGAATTTTGGCTAAGAGAGGTCCAATTTCTTGGCCATATTGTGAACGAAGGCGGTATCCAAGTGGATCCGGGGAAGATTGAGACGGTGAAGAGTTGGGGACGACCGACTACGCCTACGGAAATCCGGAGTTTTCTCGGGTTGGCCGGTTATTATCGTCGGTTTATCCAAGATTTTTCTAAGATCGCTTCTTCGTTGACGAAATTGACAAGGAAGAATGCAAAGTTTGTTTGGGAGAACGAGCAAGAAATTGCTTTTCAATTGTTAAAAGAGAAGTTATGTCAGGCTTCGGTGTTAGTGTTACCGGAAGGTGTCGAAGATATGGTAGTTTATTGTGATGCTTCCTTAAATGGGCTCGGGTGTGTTCTTATGCAAAGGGGTAAAGTCATTGCTTATGCCTCTCGACAATTAAAGGAGCACGATACGAGGTACCCGACTCACGATTTAGAGATGGCGGTGGTTGTGCATGCGTTGAAAATTTGGCGCCATTACTTGTATGGTGTCAAGTGTACGATATATTCGGATCATAAAAATTTGAAACATCTTTTCACTCAAAGAGATTTGAATTATCGTCAACGTAGGTGGATGGATGTGGTGAAGGACTATGATTGTGAGATACTTTATCATCCGGGTAAGGCGAATGTCGTCGCGGATGCGTTAAGTCGAAAGACTCAACATCCGGCGATACGTGTAGCATCATTACGTTTGGTTATCACTAACGACTTTCTTGAAAAGATGGGTGAAGATCAAATAGAGGCTTATGTTCACAATAAGCATGCGGAGTGAATTGTGGGCCAATCGGAATTCATTACTATGGGCCCGCGGGGTTTATTGTCGTTTCAAGGAAGGGTGTGGGTGCCTAAGATGGGTGATTACCGACGGGTGCTACTTGACGAGGCACATAAGTCAAAATATTCTATTCATCCGGGCGCGACAAAAATGTATCACGACTTGAAGAAAGACTATTGGTGGCCGGGCATGAAACGCGATGTTGTGAAATATGTTGAATGATGTGTTACTTGCTTGCAAGTTAAAGCCGAGCACCAAAAGCCGTATGGTAAGTTGCAACCGTTAGAGATCCCGAAGTGGAAATGGGAGCACATTACCATGGATTTCATCACTAAGTTACCTAAGACGGCGAGGACTCAATATGATTCGATTTGGGTTATAGTTGATCGGTTGACGAAAAGCGCTTTGTTTCTTCCCATTAAAGAAGCAATATCGTCGGAGACCTTGGCTAAGTTGTTTATCAAGGAAGTGGTCGCTCGTCATGGGGTTCCTATATCTATTATCTCGGATCGAGATACCCGTTTTACATCTCGATTTTGGGAAAAGTTTCATGAAGATATGGGTATGCAATTGAAGTTGAGCACGGCGTATCACCCTCAAACGGACGGTCAAACCGAACGTACGAACCAAACTCTAGAAGATATGTTACGGGCGTGCATTATTGATTTTGGTGGTAGTTGGGACGAGCATTTGCCTTTGGTGGAATTCTCGTACAATAATAGTTATCATACTAGTATCGGGATGCCACCGTATGAGATGCTCTATGGGCGTAGATGTCGAACTCCCGTTTGTTGGGGAGAAGTGGGTCAACGAGAGATCAGGAGTACCGATTTGGTTTTGGAGACGAACAACAAGATTGATATTATTCGGGAACATTTGAAGAAGGCTCAAGATAGGCAAAAGTCGTATGCCGACAAACGTAGGCGAACGATCGAATTTCAAGAAGGCGACATGGTGATGCTTAAAGTTTCGCCATGGAAGGGTATTATTCGATTTCGAAAACGGGGAAAGTTAGCTCCTCGGTTTATTGGGCCATTCAAGGTTTTAGCTCGTGTTGGCAAAGTTGCATATCGATTGGAATTACCCGAAGAGCTTGCGGGGATCCATAATACATTCCATGTTTCCCACATCCGTAAGTGTCTTGCGGATGATTCCTTATGGATACCTTTAGACGAGATCGAGCTAAACAACAAGTTGGAATATGTCGAAGAACCGGTCGCCATACTCGATGAGAAAGTTAAGAGGTTGAGACATAAAGAAGTGAGGACTTTTAAAGTCCAATGGCGGCGTAGCAAGGGTTCCGAGTTCACTTGGGAACCCGAAGAGTTCGTGTTAGTGTATCTTCCCTCTTGTCATGCGGCTTGGATTGCGAGGGCGCAATCCGAATAAGTGGGGGAGAGTTGTAAGACCCGAATAATTGAAGTGTACACATGTGTATATAAGTGTATTGTGCGGTACTCGAATCGGGGTTTGGTTGTATATATTTAAAAAGGCAAAAGGAGCTGGACTGGGAGAGTTGCGCGCCGCGCGGCCTGGTGGCGCGCCGCGCCATCTGTCTGTGACAGATTCTCTCTTTCTTTTAAATTAGATATTTTGAGGGTATTTTGGTAAAATCACTTGGAGGCCGGATTTAATGCCTTAGATCAGTTTTGGGGAGTTCATTTACTCCTTCCACAACTACCAACACTTATCCAAATCAATTCTAGAGAGAGAGTGGCTTTTAGTGAGGGAAACCCCATTTTGGAGAAGAAGAAGAAGGTTTCTTGCTTAAGTCCAAGCATTAAAGTTGTTCGCCTTCCCTCTAGCTTCGTTGTGATAGTTGTGGTATGCTCTAATCTTAATTTCTTTGTTTAATTTGATTTAGGGCTAGGGTTTGGGGTGAAGATGAACATAAAACCCATTTTGTTAGTGTTTTGGGTGTTCTAGGGTAATTTGAGTCATGTAGACTCAATATTGGGTTAACTAGGGTTTGGAAGAGTTAATTGTTGTTAGAGAACCCTAATTAGCTAGTAAAATTGCTAGAACACCATGATTTATGTAAATGGGTGTAAATGGGTTAGTGGTTGACCCAAAATGGGTAGGTTGACTTTGACAGGGTCAAATGGGTCAAAATGAACCTAAGCTAATTAATATGTGTGGTTGAAGCCTAAAACTAGTGTTAAAATGTGTAATGAACCTACTTTGGTTAATGATAGGGTTTTGTGATGAGTTAACCCGATTTTAGGGTTAAGGGTGCAAATGGGTCGGATTTGCACCATGGGTCAAATTAACACTAGGAGTGAGCTTTAGAGTGTTGACCAACTCGAGTTGTGATTTTGATATTGTGATAAATGTAATAGGTGCGTTACATTGAAGTGTTCAAGCTCGGTTATCTTTCACCAAGAGATTTTGAGGTGAGTGGAATAATTATGCATTCGTGTATATGGCGTGTTTATTTGTGGGTGTTATGGTATGAACCATCGAGCCGGTAGTACCATAGCATGTGTGTAAATTGATGTGAACCACGAGCCGGTAGCATCGAGTGTGAACCACGAGCCGGTAGCACTATAAAATAATTGATGTGAACCACGAGCCGGTAGCATCGAGTGTGAACCACGAGCCGGTAGCACTATAAAATAATTGATGTGAACCACGAGCCGGTAGCATCGAGTGTGAACCACGAGCCGGTAGCACTATAAACAAAGTGTGAACCACGAGCCGGTAGCACTATAAACTAGTGAGACTCAATGCGTATGGTGTGAACCACGAGCCGGTAGCACCATAGCGTCATGGTTAACCATATTAAGATTTGTTGATATTTAGCATGCTAAATTATTTATGGTTGTGTTGAGTATATGCTAACTCGGTTATGTTATTGTATGACTCGTTAAGTGTTTGAGGTTGATGACATGCTTTTGTGTTACACGTTTCGTACGAGGTATCTTGTGTTGTGATTGCAAATAGATGGGCGATATATATGTATGTGTAATTATTGCATTCACTAAGCTTTGCTTACCCTCTCGTTGTTTACCACTTTTATAGGTTCGGTGTTGGACAAGGGTAAGGGCATCGTTTTGGACTAGGGATCCCGCTTGTTGCTAAGGGACGCTTTTGGTTTTAGTAGCTCTCGGAGTTTGACCGATAGTTGGGTAGTTTAATCCCAAACGCCATGCTCATTGTGTAGTTTGGAACTTAAACTTTTTGGTGGTCGAAACTCCTAAATTGTACTAAACTTGTAATTTGGGTCGTGTGGGCCCCGCTTGTAAAACTTTAATTTTATGTTTGAAACATGTTAGTTTTACATATTTGGTTGTATGGTAAAAAGCGTTTTGTCTAAAAGTGCCGGGAACTAGTCAATCTTTTCGCGGTTAAAAGTCCCGGGGACAGCCAGATATGGCGCGGCGCGCGGGCCATATGGCGCGGCGCGCCGATGGTCTGCAACAGAAAAAAAAATTTATTTCGTATTTTCACAAGGTTTTGTCGGGTGTTGGTTTGGGTTGTTACAGTACAGATTTGTTATATATACCTATCAAACTTTTTCTTTATTTTGTTTTTGGTCTCCACAGCTCGTCACCAGAATCCAATCCAATCTCAGACATATCCAAAATTAGTTAGGATTGTACACAATTTTATATTTTTTTATTTTTTTCTCCTGTTACGAATATTGAAAAATGTCAATCAATTTGGCTATATACTAGATGAATTATTCGATGAATTGGAGTAACACATTCAGCACTTTTACTATCATCATCAATTCAAACCCTTAGTCATTATTAGATTGAGATTTTCAAAAACAACCCAAGGAAAAACCACTTTACTATATTTATATTTTTGTTTTCTGATTCGGTCGTGCAAACCATACCCACGACTTTCCTTCCATCACCTCAAGCCATTCTCAATCACCTTCTTCAACTATCGACCACCTCGTAGCCGACCACCATCCTATGAACATCATCGATACAACCATAAAACTATCACCCTTACCATCATGATTATGTATCATCGTCACCCTTTCAAAACCCATCGATTTTGCCACCCTATATCTAGTTACTTTCTGTTTCGGTTTCGATTGTAACCCACAAAAGAACGCCATCAACTATACCATTCTTCTCCTATTTTTGTTACAAATGAGTACAACCACCACTTCACTATTGTACCCGTAAGCCACACCCTAGCCACCACCTTTCTACATTATTGTTATTTTCTTCTTCGTGAACTTTCTTCTCGACAATTATCAAACACCATTACCATCAACACCCAACACCATCGGATATCACTACCACCTTTGTGATCTTTCTTCTCGACAACCCACTATAAAACTACTAGCCATCACCTTTTCTTTTCCTTATTTTTTTTCTTTCTTTTCTTCTTGCTCATTAAACCATCACCATCCATGCATTCTGCTGCGGCTGCTATATTTTTTTTTTCCTTACAAACTGAAAACATAAACTAAGGTGTCTTTATAGAGTGCTTCTCCTTTAGTAGACTTGCACCAAATTTAAACTACCCCACTTACCAATTCTTTTTCGCTAGTGGGTAGTAGGTATCGATAAAGAGTGTTAAAAGTAAACACATGACAGGCGAATTACTTGTTTCTTTTATCTCCTATGGTGCCCCACGGTTTCAATTAAGAAAAGAAAAAGATAAAAGCCGATATTTTATATATAGTGGATTAGCATGAGGGGAGGTCATGATGGAGATCCAATGATACGTTGGCCTTTTCTGTCAATTTTTTTTCTTCTTTTCTAAACCGTCCCAACTTTTACAAGGTAGCAAAAAAAGAATGGGACCTTTTTAATTGTTTAATCAGATTGTGCCAATATGTATATCTGTTGGGGCGTATTTGTTGAATAGGTAGAGATCTCTTACATGGATCAATAGATGATTAATGATGAGAATATAATCATGGAAGTGTTCAGTGAAGTTGATGGCGATGATGAAAACCGTAATGTTTAGTGATGATAATTAAGATGGTGATATTAGTGAGATGTCATGATAATGATGATCCTTATGATGGATGATGATGAGTACGATTATGTGATGATGAACGATTGTATATAATTATGATGTTAATATTGATATTGATATTGAGATTAATATTGAGATTAATATTGATATTGATATTGATATTGATATGAGTATTGATCGGGTTGTTACATAATGAGATACGATAGTAATGATGGTTTAATCGTGATAATTATGAAAGAAAACGAAAATAATATTAAGCGAGTAATGATGATGTCGAAGGCGATTCATTTATATGATGGTACTCATTTAGTATAAGTACGATAATGATGATTTTAAGAAGAAAAGAAGGAAATACTGATTAAGCGGGTTTATAATATTTAAACTGAATAAAGTCAGAAAAGTATGGATGGAGGGATGGTTTGTTTAGGTAGTTATCGGGTTAGCGGGACGTCGCGGGTTCAAACCCGGACTTAGGCATTTTCTTTAGGATTACTTCTTTGAGGTAGTTTATTTATTATTTATTATTATTATTTATTATTATTATTATTATTATTATTATTATTATTATTATTATTATTATTATTATTATTATTAAGGTTACTAAAAGCATAAATTTTAATATTAACATATAATTATTATTACATGTTAATTATATGTGTTAATATATATAAATGATATAGGTTCGTGAATCTGAGGCCAACCCTATACTTGTTCAATGACGTCATATGTATTTTTACTACAAAATACAGTATGGTGAGTTTCATTTGCCTTTTTACCCTTTATATTTTTGGGCTGAGAATACATGTGAAATTTTTATAAATGTTTTACGAAATAGACACAAGTAATCGAAACTACATTATATGGTTGAATGATCGAAGCCGAATATGCCCCTTTTTACTTGGTAACCTAAGAATTAGTAAACCAGTCTACTAATTGACGCGAATCCTAAAGATAGATCTATTGGGCCTAACGAACCCCATCTGTTGGAGCGGATGCTTTAGTACTTTGATGTTGTTTTATCATGTCCGAAGGATTTCCCGGAATGATAGGGGATATTCTTATATGCATCTAGTTAATGTCGGTTACCAGGTGTTCAATCCATATGAATGATTTTTGTCTCTATGTATGGGACGTATATTTATGAGAAATGAAAATCTTGTGGTCTATTAAAATGATGAGAATGAATGTTTATGATAAACTAATGAACTCACCAACCTTTTAGTTGACACTTGAAAGCATGTTTATTCTCAGGTATGAAAGAAATCTTCCGCTGTGCATTTGCTCATATTAGAGATATTACTTGGAGTCATTCATGACATATTTCAAAAGACGTTGCATTCGAGTCATCGAGTTCATCAAGATTATTATTAAGTCAATTATAGTTGGATGTATTATGAAATGGTATGCATGCTATCAACTTTCGATGTAAAGAAAGTTCGTCTTTTAAAAACGAATGCAATGTTTGTAAAATGTATCATATAGAGGTCAAGTACCTCGCGATGTAACCAAATGTAATGTATTCGTCCAGGTGGATTAGGACGGGTCATGAAAATGGGTGGAAGGGATTACCTTCTTCTTGTCTCCAATGATTAAGTAGACTACGAACCCATCCCCAATTCATCCAGAATAGATGATGACTAATTGGTTGATCCATTCCGGTTACACTACTTTCGGAGCTCGAGTGAAATTCCATATCGGAATCCGAGGGACTTGAACTAGTGGCGAGTTCCATTTCGTACGATTGAATAAAGGATTTTTCGATATAAAATGATTTTCGGCTATCGTATGGTATTCTAATTACATAGAATATCTATATATATAGAACAAAAGATTTCGTAGATTACAGAGGAATTTACGGAATATGTCAGGCAAAGTTTACAGTAACATATACGCTAAGATGTAAATTAGCAGATGCGCTAAGATATGAATTTTGTCTATATACTATTCATGCAATCAATGCAGTAAGATGTGTCTAGACTAAGAATGATAAGCATGTAATTTCTGACAAGAAATGATAAGCAAAACTTTTTGTCATGCAGCTAAGGTCGAAGTCCAGACTCACTAATGCATCCTAACAACTATCAGTTGGACACACTAATGCAAGACCTGGTTTGCTAAGACCACCGCTCTGATACCACATGAGACGACCCGTCCTAATCCATATGGACGAATACAATAACATATGATTACATTGCGAGGTATTTGACCTCTAAATGATACATTTTTACAACATTGCATTCGTTTTAAAAGACAAACTTTCATTACATCAAAAGTTGACAGGCATGCATACCATTTCATAATATCCAAACTATAAATGACCTAATCTGTCATTTACTTAATAATAATCTTGTTGAACTCAACGACTCGAATGCAACGTCTTTTGAAATATGTCATGAATGACTCCAAGTAATATCTCTAAAATGAGCAAATGCACAGCGGAAGATTCCTTTAATACCTGAGAATAAACATGCTTTCAAGTGTCAACTAAATGGTTGGTGAGTTCATTAGTTTATCGTAATCAATCATTTCCATAATTTTAATAGACCACAAGATTTTCATTTCCATTTCTCATAAATATACATCTCATATCAGGCATTTCGCAAACTGCATAGAGATAAAAATCATTCATATGGTGAACACCTGGTAACCGACATTAACAAGATGCATATAGAATATCCCCAAAACAGAATCCTCTCGTCTGTATAATAATAAATCGAAGTACTAAAGCATCCGTACCTCGGATGGGGTTTGTTAGGCCCATAGATCTATTTTTAGGATTCGCGTCAATTAGGGGTACTATTCCCTAATTCTTAGGCTACCAAGCTAAAAGGGGAATATTCGATTCGATAATCCAACCATAGAATGTAGTTTCGATTACTTGTGTCTAATTTCGTAAAAAAATTTATAAAAACAGCGCATGTATTCTCAGTCCCAAAAATGTAAAGAGTAAAAGGGAGCAAATGAAACTCACAATCCAATATTTTGTTGTAAAAAAAATATTCACACAACTGAACTGAACAATGCAGGGTTGGTTTTGGATTCACGAACCTATATCAATTGTATATCTATTAAAACATATAATGAAAATCACATAATTTCCTTTATTAATTATATATTATTTATGTGTTTGTAGTTTATATAATTTACATTAAATTCCATTTAAAAATATATACTTATATTATATCTTAAAGTATATGTTATATATATTTATTTTATATATATTGATGATGATTAAAATCTATACATTTAGTTATATTAATATATCCATATATATATTTAGTATTATATTAAAAATATCTAATTTGTTGTATGTAAGTATTTATATAAGAAATGTTAATATGTCTTATATATAGTTATATGGAATATGGAATATTAATATAATTGTAGTATATGTAATAAGTAAGTTTTATGTACCAAATATTTATTTGTTAAAAATGATAGTTTTGATATTAATAATTTACTAATAATAGTCCTACTAATAATAACTTTATTAATAACGATAATACTAATAATAAAAATGATAATGATAATAATGATAATACATATGTTAATAATGATTCTAATAATACTAATAAGTACATAGTGATACTAATACTAATATTAATTATTAATAATAATAATAATAATAATAATAATAATAATAATAATAATAATAATAATAATAATAATAATAATAATAATAATAATAATAATAATAGTTTGTGTTATTTTGATAATAATAATAATAATCCTAATCATAATAATAGTAATAATACATATATTAGTAATAATAATAGTGATAAAAATTATAATTTTAGTAACAATAACAATGATAATAATAATAATAATTTTGGTAATGAAATCTACCTTCCAAAGCTTTTCTAAAAAAAAAAATATATGTCCCGAACGGGGTTCGAACCCGAGACCTCTCGCTCACCCGCAAACACACTTAACCATTCTGCCATTCTTGTTTTTCTGATTTATATTGCAACCCAACCATATATATCTAATATTTCATTCATCCTAATTCATCATCTTCTTCACCATAATTAAAATCAAACAGAGGCAATTTAACAACAACAATCGAAAGGGTTTTGAACTTAGGATTTATAAACAACATGAAACAAAAATAAAAGTGTTCTTGAAATAAAAAAATATTGAAAAAAAACTGCATTAAACCTACTGCTGCAGCTAGTAGAATTTAAAAAAAAAAATTAAAGTTCTTCCATTTCTAATACGTTTTGGACAATTGTTACAACACGAATTTAGTTTCAAATCATTCCTAAAAACTATTGGAATCGTCAATTGAACTTGAAACATCAAAATGAGCTCTAATTTCTTGATGAACAAATTGGTTGACTTTTGCTAAAATAACTTTGACTCGCAAATTCGAATTCGTTATTAAGAATTGGAACTTGAGATTTTACAGGAAGTTTAAGTAAATGATTCCTAACAACTCTGCATGTATATAACTGTGAAGAACACATGAACTCAAAAGTTGATTTTGAAATTAAGAATGTTATAGATTATGATTACAACATGAATTGTGTTTCAAATCATTCCTATAATCTTTATGAATCATCAAATTATCTGGAAACATCAAAACAAACTCGAATTTGATTCAAGAACACTCAGTTGACTTTTAAAACCAAAACTTTGACTCTCAAATTAGAAATTAATAGAAAGAATTGAGGATTAAAAACTTACAGATAGTTTAGATAGACGATTCCTAACAAGACTGTATTATTACATTTTGAATTTGATTTCGAAATCGGGGTTTGAGCAAATTGAGTTCAAGAACAGGGTACTGGGTAAGTTTTTTTTTTCCTATCTCAATTGCAATACAGGATAGCATCATATATAACTAGTAATCGAATAATTGAAGTTAGTAAAGGTGATTTGATCAGTTTTGCTGGCATTGAGAAATTTATGTCATCGGGCATAAATTTTACAGAGAGGAAGGACACCCCAATTCAACTAGGAGGAATAAAAAGAAGAAGAAAACATAAAGTGGATAGAGATGGGTAACTGAATATGTTCTTATCTGTATTTTTATATTTAGTATTATTACTTAATAAATATAAATCTAATAAATAAGATAATAATGCTAATAATAATAGAATTAACAATAATCATAATAAGAGTAATAATAATGATACTAATAAATCACAATAATGATATTAGTGAAAATGATAATAATAATATTATTAATGATAATTATAATAATACTAATTATATTAATATTAATATTGTTAATAATAATATTAGTAATAATAATATTTATATATCTCAAATTTCATATCTATATGTTATATATTTAAAATAATAATATTAAAAACATTAATGTTGATATTAATATTGAAGGTGATAATAATATTACTATAGTAACTATATTTTAATTTTTAATTAAATTTAATATCTTAATATTAAATTATTTATTATTAATTATGTAATATAATATATTACATAATAACATATATTGAATATTTCATATTTACACATTTTATATATTATTATATAATTGTGTTTGCATATTAATTCTAATAATTAATATTCCAATTTATTGTATATAAATATTTATGCACATGTCCATTAACAAATGGTTGTTTGTGAATTGTAGGTTAAAGTCCAACGAATAAATAAATGTATGAAATTATTTTAATGTAACACGTTAATTTGCTTATCTTGTCGACATCCATTATCTCAATCATTTACACTCCGCATTTCCACTTGTAGATTACTTTACCAATTATTCTGTATACGGTTAAAAAGGAAAGATTTCTCAAATCAATGTGGACCTCACAACAGAGACCCGTAATCATCTTATAATGTTCATGGAATTGATAAAAGATAAAATATCTTCTAATTCAATCATTTGGCATTATCTTTAAACTTCGATAGTTCAATATATCAAATAGATATTGAAACCAATAAGTTTAATATTTTAATTAATATAAATATATATATATATATATATATATATATATATATATATATATATATATATGTATGTATGTATGTATGTATGTATGTATGTATGTATGTATGTATGTATGTATGTATGTATGTATGTATATAATTATATTTTCACATCTAGTCAAATATAATTGTTCGTGAATCGTTGGGAATAGTCGAAGGGTAATTGAATATATGAATACAGTTCTAAAATTTTCGAGACTCAACATTACAGACTTTGCTTATTGTGTCGGATACATATAAAGATTAAGTTTAAATTTGGTCAGAAATTTTCGGGTCGTCACAAAATGTCGGGGAGTTGCCAATGCCATTGCCGAGACTTGTTGGATTCGTAATCTTTTACGCGAGCTTCATTGTCCACTTACTTCTGCTACCTTGATTTACTGTGATAATATCAGCTCTGTGTACCTCTCTACTAATCTGGTTCAACATCAACGAACCAAGCACATTGAGATTGATATTCACTTTGTTCGTGATCTAGTTACTCAGGGACAGGTACGGGTCTTACATGTTCCGTCCAGATACCAGTTTGCTGACATCTTCACCAAGGGTCTGCCATTTGCACTGTTTGACGAGTTCAGATCCAGTTTGAGCGTCTGGAGTACTCCCGCTCCAACTGCAGGGGGATGCTAGCACATACTATTAGCTCATATATTTATAGTCCATGTATTGTATTTATCGGGCTTAGCCCATTTATATTATTTAGGGTTTTAGCCTTTATAATGGCATGTATGCACGTTCGATTTCAATCAATCAATAACAATAATCATATTACAATTGTTTACAATCTACACCTAACTAACGAATCTATATATCAAACTAACCACCAAATTAACTTATAACTATTTGTTACATATGAACCTTTATATTATATTCTTGACATGTTAACTCTTTAACATTCACTTTTAAAAACATATAAAAAAAAATACTCTATTATGGAAAATTCAAGCACTTTAAGTTAGATTCTTCCAAAACCAACCCTCGCATTCAGCGACGGAGGATTGTAAGGGCAGGGGGTGGCATGGTCCCCCCCCCCCCCCAAAAAAAAGTTTTGCCCTTACTAGCAATTTGTATAGATTTAGGGACTAAATATGTTAAAATTCAATCTTGGCCCTAACAAATTTATATTTGAATGTCTAGCATATTGTATATCACTCATTGGTTATCATATTAAGAGAATACATCTTTTGATTAAGTGTTTTTGGCCCCTTATTGCAATTGTTCAAGCTCCGTCACTGCTCGCATTGTTCAAACTCCAAATAACATAAACAAGTACATGAAAGTGGGTTGAATAACAATCACAATGTACAATTATGTATGAATAAAACTTTATCTTTTAGATGTGAATAAAACTTTTAAAGTTTGATATTTATAAACTTTATCTTTTAGTATAGTGTAAAATTGTGAAAGTTCAAAAGTTAGGTGTGAAATTCTAAAACTTTAAAAGTTTAGAATTTATTAACTATATATCTTTTAGTAGAAGGTTATAAATATAAACTCTATATCTTTAGTAGAAGGTTAGAATATGTATTATGTAGATAAGAATCCGAGATTGAGCTTGACTTGATGACATGAGGCCAGTGTTGTAATGTAACGACCCGAATTTTTCCGTTAATATACATAAGATTAATATTTACATAATTAAATATTTTTAACATGTTAATCAATCAAACTTGTTAAAACTTGATCAATTGAAACGGAATTTATGTAAACGTTTGACCACCCAGTTTGACCGATGATTCACGAACGTTATAACTTGTAAATGACATGATAATAAATATATGAACATATATATATGTTTAACATGATGAAATGATAACTAAGTATCTCATTAAATATATTAACAATAAGTTATATACATAAAATGAGACTACTAACTTAAGAATTTTGAAACGATATATACGTAACGATTATCGTTGCATTAACGTCTTAATATATATATCGTATTAAGATATGTTAGTACACTATGTTATCATGATAATATAACAATTTAACATCTCATTAGATATAATAACAATGGGTTAATTACATTAAACGAGATCGTTAACTTATAGGCTTCGAAACAACTCATACATGTAACGACTAACGATGAGTTAACGACTTAATTAAAATGTATATATATGAAGTGTATTAAGATGTATTAATACACTTTTGAAAGGCTTAAGTACATATATCAAAATACTTGTACTTAACAAAAATAATCACAATTGTATTCCCATTTGTTTTCATCAAGAATTCTACTCGTATTCGCTCGGTATTTGCACTCGTATTATACCCAGCTTCTAGATGTATTTACTATTGGTAAATACCAATAAAAATCTACTCCTTAGCAGCCTTAAATGATTAAGGAACATGTGGAACCAACCATTTGTCAAGTAGCATGAATTATTTAGCAAGAAAATAAAATTAGGAATCTTTTCTTTCTTTATAACAACTAAAAACGTTTTTATGAATGCACACCATTTCTTCATTCCATTTTCTCATACTTACACTCCCAATTCTCTCTCAAAATACTCCTAACTTCATACTTGATCATCTTCAAGTATTTTTCCCATCATTTAGCTTCAATTACAAGCTTTAATCATCATAAAAACAACCATTTAAGAATACTTCAAGAAATCTTTCAAACTTGCAAGATTACTTCCAAGCTTTCAAGAACATCATTAAGCTCAAGATTATATCCTTATTTTTCCAGCAACCTTATCCATTTTATTTGAGGTAGTAACCTTGTTCATAACCTCGTTCGATTCATACTCATATATCTATCTTATTCGATACAAACAAATTGTAATCACTAGAACATAGTTTAGTTAATTCTAAACTTGTTCGCAAACAAAGTTAATCCTTCTAACTTAACTTTTAAAATCAACTAAACACATGTTATATATCTATA
The DNA here is from genome assembly GCF_046630445.1 of Rutidosis leptorrhynchoides. Lineage (NCBI taxonomy): Eukaryota > Viridiplantae > Streptophyta > Magnoliopsida > Asterales > Asteraceae > Rutidosis > Rutidosis leptorrhynchoides. Next base: position 80,133,399 of record NC_092343.1, read on the forward strand.
TTATATGCTAACTTAATGATTTAAAACCTGTAAACACGAAGAACACCGTAAAACCGGACATACGCCGTCGTAGTAAAACCGGGGGCTGTTTTGGGTTGGATAATTAAAAACTATGATAAACTTTGATTTAAAAGTTGTTCTTCTGGAAAAATGATATTTCTTATGAACATGAAACTATATCCAAAAATCATGGTTAAACTCAAAGTGGAAGTATGTTTTTCAAAATGGTCATCAAAATGCCGTTCTTTCGACTGAAATGACTACCTCTTAAAAAAATGACTTGTAACCTGTAACTCCGACTATAAACCATCACTTTTTCTGTTTAGTTTCATAAACTTAAGTTCTATACGAAACCATAGCAATTTGATTCACTCAAAACGGATTTAAAACGAAGAAATGATGGGTAAAACAAAATTGGTAAAAATTACTAGTTTTAGCTACGTAAATTTTATAACAAATCTATACTAACCATAACTTAACTAACTTATATTGTATTATACATGTATTCTAACATATATTATGTAATCTTGATAGACCATACACACGTATTCAATGTTTTGACATATCATATCGACGTCATATATATATATATATATATATATATATATATTATTTGGAATAACCATAGACACTCTATATGCGGTAATGCTCGAGTTAGCTATACAGGGTTGAGGTTGATTCTAAAATAATATATATATCTTGAGTTGTGATCGAGTCTGAGACTTGTATACACTGGGTCGTGGATTGATTCGAGATAATATATTGATTTATTTATGTACTACTAACTGTGGACTACTAATTGTGGACTACTAACGTTGGACTACTAACTTAACAACTTAAAACGTCAACACGTAATAAAAATGTTGTGAATATATATATATATATATATATATATATATATATATATATATATATATATATATATATATATATATATATATATATATATATATATATATATATATATATATATATATTGTTATAGGTTCGTGAATCGACTCGTGGCCAAGTCTTATTTTCTGACGAAGTGAAAATCTGTGAAAGTGAGTATATAGTCCCATTTTTAAACTCTAAAAATATTTTGGGATGAGAATACATGCATTTTATGTTTTACGCCATGGACACAAGTACTTAAAATATATTCTACGTTGAGTTGTACCACATTGCATATCTTCCCTAATAGCTTGGTAACTAATATTTACATGTTGTAAGAACATGTAAACGCGAATCCTATTGATAGATCTATCGGGTTTGACAACCCCAACCGGGCTAGTCGCTCTAGTATCGTAAACGGTTGCATAGTACTTCGTTTTTACTACACTTGGTATAGTGTAGGGAGATTTCATAATAAAGGGAATATGCTACATTTATGGTTAAGTATGGTTACCGAAGCGCTCAACAACTTATAGAATATCTTTATTGAAATATTTATAACTATGAAATCTTGTGGTCTATATTTATATCGATGCTAGCTTTAAACCTATATATCTCACCAACCTTTGTGTTGACTGTTTAAGCATGTTTATTCTCAGGTCCTTAAGAAAGTCTTCCGCTGTTGCATTATCTGAGCAAGCTGTGCATGGAGTTTCATGCTTTTGTTTAAATGAAGTATTGCATTCAATAAAACCTTTGTCATGTATTATATTCGACTGTCATGTCACGTGTGTAGTATTTGGAAACCGATGTATTGTGGGAATTATTTCTTAAATAATCGCCCACTTGTTTGAAACATGCATTATGTATAATAATAGTGTGCTTTTTATGAAACAAATGCAATATTTTCTAAAACGTATCATATAGAGGTCAAATACCTCGCTATGGGACCAATGAATAACGTACCACGTTTATAGTAATATGGACGAGTCGTTTCATGTAAATCTCCCAAGATCTCTCCGAGATCTCCCCCGAGATCTCGTTTTTAGAACCCAACCGAGACGAGATGTTCATCTCCCGAGATTTCTCGGTCAACGGGGTTAAACTTAGCCAAAGCAACGATTTCTCGGATTTTCTTGCTAATTTGTAAGATTTTCTTATAAAATTCGTAATTTCTAAGATTTTCTCGCTAATTTTCCGGATATCTTTGTAAAATCTCGTAAAAATAAATATATAAATATACATATATTTATGTTTTTATTAAAAAAAACTGTAGAGTCGACGTAAGCCAACGTCCGAGATCTCCCCGAGATTATTCCGAGATGCCGAGATCTCCCTAAAAAGTTCAAACGAGATTTTCGCGAGATTCGAATTCTCCAACCTTGCATGAGGCTATACTTGAACACATTTTGCCAGCTCAAATTCTCAATAAATGTAAGTATATTTATTGAAGATTCTATCAACTAGGCCAAAATTTTCCTTAACCTAAAATATATTCTAATTACAAATTTAAAAACATGTTATGTTTAGCATTATAAACCGACTTTTTTTTCTTGGACATCGCATTATGTAACATCCTTCCCACATCGGTTGGAAAGGGGAACGAATCATGCCTTATAAGAGCGTGGAGACCTTTCCTAGCATGACGCGTTTTGAGACCACAAGCACAGCAGATCCCATGAGAACTCTGCAGTTAAGCGTGGTCATGCGAGAGCACTACTAGGATGAGTGACCTCCTGGGAAAGTGCTCGTCGTGTGTGGTTGCCCAGAAAAATCCGTGAGCTTTAGGGCAGAGCGGACAATATCATGCTACAGGGAATGTGATACCTGGCCTGAGACGTTATAGATGGTATCAGAGCCAGGCCTCGGACCAAACGTGCACAGAGGGGACGCTGTGTCCCATTGGGGGAAGGATTGTAACATACGTCCCACATCGGTTGGAAAGGGGAACGAAGCATGCCTTATAAGGGCGTGGAGATCTTTCCTAGCATGACGCATTTTGGGACCACAAGCGCAGTAGATTCCATGAGAACTCTGCAGTTAAGCGTGGTCAGACGAGAGCACTACTAGGATGGGTGACCTCCTGGGAAAGTGCTCGTCGTATGTGGTTGCCAAGAAAAATCCGTGAGCCTTAGGGTAGAGCGAACAATATCATGCTACGTGGAACGTGTTACCTGGGCTGGGACGTCACACATTATAAACTGACTACAAGTTAATAAAACCTTTAGCAAGAATTGAAACTGCGCATTCGGTTATTTGTGTTCTACCGAACATTTTGTTAAATAACTGACCTTGAGATTCAGGGTCGATCCTGAGTTTTCTAGTGCCCTGAGCGAGGCGCTAAAAAAAAGTCCCTATAAATACAGATCAATGGAAATTACCGAGGTGACGCATAACATATTGAAAGGCCCTTAGATCTAAAGTTCATTTTACTTCTCAAATGTCCGATTATGTCTGCATATATAGAAAAATTGGACCCCTAAAAATCATGGGCCCTGAGCGGTCGATCACTTTGCTCCCCTTTCGGACCTCCCATGTTGAGATTTGAAGCTTCATATTCGGCTATTCGCATTGGGTGATGATAATCCATTTTTGTTATGTACACAATTATCATATTTTACAGTGTTGTACAATACAATATTGTAAAGCATGATAGTTTGTGTCGTACATATAACTCATTCACATTGGGCCGAACCAAGGAAGCCAAGTGGAAAATAAGGTTTGGTTACTGACGGTGGACCGAATGAACGAAGCCAAGTTAAAAAGGTAACAAAAGCCTCTGTTAAATGATTATATGTAAAATAATTGAAAGTAATATAATTTTCAAGGACTGCAATTAGGGATGGCAATGGATATTCGATCCAGTGGATATCCATCCGATCCACCCGATTATTCGTGGATATGGACGATCTAAATGGATATGGATATGGATGTGGATGAACAAATTTCATCCATGGATGAACCCGCTTTCACCCGAAATAACTAAATATATAAATTTATCACTCAAATTAGTATCATTTATGTAGTGATATTTCATTAATTATATTCATATTCATCTTTCTTTATATTTTCTCTAAAAATATAACTTTCTTCTTATATTTTGTTTTGTTTAAATAATCAAATGTATTTATCGTACTTTGGTGGTTCAAATGTGATTCCATGTAACTAAAAGTAAACAACTTACATGTCGATATCTTTACACGTTTAATAGGTTATCGATTGAATATTTGTTATATAGATCAGTAAAATGTGACTTTCGGTCGCATAAACTATTAAAAATATTACTTTTGATCGTATATAGTGAACCACCGCTTATAATTGTTGAAAATAAAATAAATTTAAATGGATATGGATAATTATCCATTAACCCGCTTCACCTGACGGATATGGATATGGATATGGATGGATGAAAAGTAAAAAAAATAAATGAATATGAATATGGATACGGCCTCACCCTATCCCTATCCGATCCACCATCCTAACTGCAATCAAACAAATCAGAATAATGAAAAATTAACTGAGCATTTACGCAATCTCAAGTTGATAATCATCTTACTGCATTAATCCCATGGAAAAAATGGGATCCAAATTCTTCAAGCCAATTCTAATCAAACGATTACACAAATCATCTAAAACATCTATTCAATCATCATTGACATCATCATCATCATCTTCATCACACAATTCAAAACTGCTGTACCCAATAATTCCTCGATTGTACGACCAATCGTACACTGAAAACCCTAATTTTAAGATCTGTAAGCGGTGGCATGTAGGTCATTCTCATCACCATCACGATCAAACAAGTAAAGACGGTGAAAGAATCTTCCGGCTAGGTCTCGCCGCCGATATTGGATTGACCGCCGGAAAAGCACTTACCGGTTATTTGTCCGGTAGCACTGCCATTATTGCCGATGCTGCTCATTCTCTATCTGATGTGGTAATCTATAATAATCCATAATTATTAACTAGACATGTCAGTTCATTTGAATTTTGCTGTAGAGATCACAATAAACATGAATTTAGTATATTTATGCCCAGACTAAGACACTGTTTGGCTCACGTGGATTCCGGCGGAATTGGAATTGAATTTAGACACGCGTCGTGTCTGAATTTAGTTTTAATTCCGCCGGCCGGGCCGGGAATCCAATTGGATTCCGTGAGCCAAACGGGGTCTTGATGATGAGCTTAGTAGCTTACTGATATTCCATTCTGTTGCAGGTACTTAGTGGGGTTGCTTTGCTATCATTTAGAGCTTCAAGGGTTCCAAAGGACAAAGAACACCCATATGGTCACTTTTGATCTGTACCGACTATCTTCTCCTTAATTCATTAATTTGCTGCCTGATATGTTGCCTAATTGTGTATCTAACAGAAACTGCAAAAATGTATATTGCACAATGAATTGAGTTTAGTGTTACAGTTTGAAATTATGTAGGATTACAGTTATATATGCTCATTGAACAATGATTCTTAGATTAGGAAAAATAATCATTAGCATGTTCCATTCAGTAACGCGTAAATATATTTGAATTATCTCGTGTTGCCAACTATAACAAAATTAGGACGTGAAGATTGTATGTTTTGTAGTCTGCTGCGGCTATTGGGCATAGTAAGCAACTATGAAAATTGGCATGAATTTGATGATAAAAAAAAGTCTAGTAATCTGAATTCACTTAGTTTCCTTCATTGTCGTGCATACTTAGTTTTGGTTGCTAATCTAGTTTAATTTATGAATCTCATAATTTTCATGCTAGTTGTCGGATTTAAATAAGCGTATGTATCAATTTAACATAGCTGAAATGCCTGAAATATGAGATTTATGCTTACAATTTGCAAACTAATTTCAGGACATGGCAAGTTCGAGACTCTAGGTGCACTTGGTATATCTAGTGTACTTATCTTAACAGCTGGAGGTATTGCATGGCATGCTGTGGATGTTTTGATGGTATAATTTTTTGTTTCTTTCTCTAAATAAATGCATCTGGCATGAATATACTACTTGCTTAATCGCTCTGATATTGGCTTTACTTTTTTTGGGCAGGGGGTACTGTCAGCATCTCCTGAGTTGGCGCACAGTCATCATCATGGGATTGACATGGATCATCCAATCCTGGCTTTGAATATGACTATTGTTGCGATTGCTATCAAAGAAGGGTACTTAATTTTTTAATTAATATGACCTGTCATTTTCTTTTGTCATTTTAATCTTAGAGGTTCATGTCCTATTGTTATACCTCATGAACTGAAATCTTTTGAACCACACCTATTTCACATAAATAGTTGTGTCTGTGCTATGGAGTAAACTAGTATTAAAACCATTCAAGAATATGGAAATGTTTTAGACTAAGGGTGCGTTTGATTGCCTCTTAATTGAATGGTTCACCGTTGAGCATTCAGTGTGTTTGTTAATGACATATGAATGGCAAATGATACTTAAGGGGTTCGTGTTGAATTATTTAGAATTGAAATACTCTCTTAGCCATTTAGCACCTTCATTTCCTTTCATATTCTCTTCAAATATTCTCTTCAAATATATTCGGAACACTTATCATATTCTTTTATTTATTCATTAAAAAGGTTAATACAATAGTCTTACATCATTCATATAGTTCATTCAGAATGATTATCAAACATGTTTTTATCATTTAGAGCTAACAAGTTCAATCAGAACATTTGATACATTCAGATTTTGAACTATTCATTGCTTAATCATTCCGTTTCATCAAACACACCCTTATGTTTGTATTATTATATCTGGCACTGCACACATCTATAAATTCTACCTTCTGTATTCTTACAGATATCGGTCCAATGTAGATGGTATGATTTTCACCCACATTGGCACCTTGCCCATTTTACTTTGACATTTTATATACTTGATTTTGTGGTCACAGATTATATTGGGTAACAAAGAAGGCAGGAGAAAGGTCTGGTAGTGGTTTGATGAAAGCAAATGCATGGCATCATCGTGCAGACGCTGTTTCATCAGTTGTTGCTCTTATAGGGGTTGGTAAGTAAGCATTGATGTTTGTGTTTGTGTGTGTATTCAAATACTAGTTTAATATTTTCTGAATACTTGAACAATTTTAAAAATAAAACAAATAAATTATTTTATGTTTGCCCATGAGTGTATCCTTCATTCTTTACTGGCATTGTTTATTATTTATTGTAAAAATCTTTGTCCAAAACATGAAAAATTTCTTGCAATAGAGTCTACAAACGAGTACGTTTATATTTTCTCATCGATCAATATATAAATTCACAATGTTTCATGGATGCTGATATCAGGTGGATCTATTCTTGGTGTGACGTTTCTGGATCCCCTAGCTGGACTTGTCGTTTCGGGAATGATCTTAAAAGCTGGACTTCAAACTGGTTACCAGAGGTAATTACTAATTTGCCCCTGTTGCTTTATTTATAAATCTGATGCATGATGAATCTACTTTGTTTGATTCTTGATGCTCTTAGTTTATTTTAATTCTAACTTATTAAAAAGTATACTGCTTTTCTGTTCAGTATCTTGGAACTGGTGGATGCTGCAATACCATCACATCATTTGGACCCAATCAGAAAGACAGTATTACAAGTGAAAGGAGTCGAGGTAAGTTGATTAACTCATTTTGACATGGCATGTTCGTAACGGGTCAAAACAAGTACTAATCTTTTTTTTCCTTTTTTATGTGGTTGACTTGGGTCGTGTTGACTTGAATCATTTCTTGTCCAAAGTTCTTAAAGTATTTGTTAACAATTAGCCTATCAAATATATATATAAGCATCCATGTAGTTTTACCTACTCAACAGTGCCATTTGGTATAGCATGACGTCATTATTTGTTTATTTTCAACTTTTAAAAAAAAATTAGTTTAAGGTATAGAAAAAACCATTTCCAGCAACAATGTGCGGTCACTCTATGCTCGTTCTAACATAAAAATATGACTCTCTTTGTTCTAATACTATAATTATCTTCTATTTTTCTTGGACCTTGTTAGGGGAAGTGTATAAACGGTAATATGAAATTGTATTATGCTTTCTCACATTCAAATTTACAGGGTTGCAGACACCTTAGGGGAAGACGGGCTGGTTCATCTATATATCTTGATGTAAAGATTCAGGTGACTTGCCATCTATAAAATTTACATTGCATACAACTAATGCTTCATTAACATGTACCATACTTACATGTTGGCAAATGGACTTTTCTTGCAGGTTGATCCATTCTGTAGTATCAGTGTAGCACATCAAATTGGTGAAAATGTTCGACACCAGATTCAGAAATCTCATCCTGAAGTTTCTGAAGTCTTCATACAATTGGGTATGTAACTTGTTTCTTTAAAAACATTGCTTTATCACACTATAATCAAACTAGAGTTTAATACGGCTTTCATTAATCTCAAGGGTCTGAATTCTTCTTTCGTGTTTCACTTTGCAGAGCCCGTCAAGCGAGAAGTCACAGAAGAAACTTTTAATTCAAACACTTCAGAACCAAAGGAAGTGGATGAGATTGTTAATAAGCTGCTGACTTCGAACTTTCATAAGGTACACTAATTCAACAAATAAGATGCAATTTAAAAATGTCATTAACACTCAGTTTAAGAAATGCCATTATTATACTGAATTTTTATCTCCATATTCTTATCTATTTATGAAAGTAAACAATTAATTTAAGACAACTCAAAAATAAATAATGGACAATAAAATTGATACGGAGAGTATTATTATTTAAGCACGCGTCCAAAATCAACCCATTTACCTATATTTGAGGTTTGTACCAAGCCAATGTAGTTCTTTTAATAACCCATGTTGACTTTTTTTTTTATAGCAAAAATAACGAAACTTTATAAGTAAGGCAGTTTATCGAAAGATGAAAAGCCAAACAAGAGTACAGCTGTAGAACTAGCTCGGCTCGAGACTAGAAAACATAGCAACTGAAGAAACAATAGCGAGCTCTCACTATCTACAACCGAACCGAAGTGGGGGAAAACTAACCAAAAAGAAGCAACCTTTTCTAAACGAACCAACAAAACGCCTAGTTACAACCCAATCAAAAAAACATACAAGAAGAAACTAGCCAACCAAAAGCCGAATAGAACCAAACTAACAACAACAGAACGAAACAACCGACAACACTACGGTGCGTTACGACCTTCCGTGATCAGCTTAACCACCTTACCATTAATTTCGTCACGCCGAATCTACGTGCCCTGTTTCCTTTATACCTTCTTATTATTTGTGTATATAATATAATTCAGTACATTGTTGAACAGATCACTTATAGATTAACTGCTGTTTCATGTAATGTTTATTTTGATAGATGGTAACTGTGAAGCGTGTATCGCGGCGAAAAGAACAAGACAAATATGCATACGAATTTGAACTCATTATGCCTGCTGATGCCTACCTTAGGTAATTGAACCATTTAACTCATGTTGTATTTAACTTGTAAGAATATTTAATCCTTGTTAGTTAATTGTACTGTGGTAACTTTTGTAGGGATGGAGGGGAAATGTCAGAAGAATTCAAGAACCAAGTATCCAACTCTATGAAAATTACATTTCACGTGGACCCGGAACTTGATCAAAAGTATTATTCTCGGATCAATAAGGACCAAAGGCCATAATTTTTACAATTTTAGTTTTACCAAATTACTGTACTTGTTAGAAGAATGGGGAAAGGCTGGTGGGTCGTTTCTAAACTTAATTTTTTATGAATTTTTTATTTTACCTAATAAAAGATTTGTACATATTGTCAGTTTGCGTATAAGGTATTTAAACAGTATTTGGTTTATATCGTGAAATTATGTATTGCCGATCTTAAACATGTTTAAAGTATTTTTAAATCTATTTTACTTTTCCTGCAATATGTTTGAATTTACAAACGGTAGTTATAAATTTATGTTTACGTAAATAAAAAACTTAAAACATTTCGAACAGAAAACGTCTTCAACAAAATATATAAGAGAGACCCGATTAGACTCGTATCTAGAAAACGGCGAAACATACAAACTATCTATACTAACTAAGCCTCAACCTGACTAAACCGAAATGAATTGCTAACGAAAAACGATTCAAAAAACAGAAAAGACGCTACAAAAGACCAAACCGAGAACTCCAAGCTCAAATACCTTTAATAAAGACGCCGAATTCTTTCAACTCAACGCTTTAAACCATTTTTTTCTTATTTTTTGTTAATTCTTAATTTTAACCGACGCACTTGAATTCTCACTAAGATCAATAAGAATAGTATTAACCGGTCCTCACTATGGTTCTCACAATATAGTTCTATAATAACCCCTGTTTCTTATATACCTTCTTATTCGTGTATATAGTTCAGCACATTCTATGTCAAATCATTTGTAGATTATCAGTACTGCTGTTTCATGTAATCTTTATTTTAACAGAAGGTAACTGTGAAGCGTATAACACTGCAAAAAGAACAAGACAAAACTGTAATCGAAATTGAACTCTCAATGCTTGCTGATGCCTACGTTAGGTAATTGCACCATTCAGTTAATGTTTGTAACTTGTTGAAAAATATATATAATCCATGTTAGTTAATTGTGGTAGCTTTTGTAGTGATTTTTTTTTATTTTGCTAAAAAAACGTAATAATATTAGAACATATTCGAAAATAAATAAGTACAACCAATACACACTATCCAAAAAAGAGCCATAGCAAACAATACAAACCTAAATAAAACAGTCTCGCTGACAATGGGAGAACCGGTTTGACTTGGAAGCAAATTAAGGCAAAAGCTATAACATATGAATAGATTATACCAGCTATATTAAAGTGTAAAATAAATAACCCAAGAGCCGTGGTCGGGATAACAAGTTAACAACCACCGAACCAAAAGTAAATACAACCCTTGTAACTCCACCGGAGTAGCCACCAGTTACCAGCCATAAAAAAAACGGACATCGTTCAAAGGAGGCACCATAACGGAGAAGAGATCCTGTATCTACTTCTGCATAAAGGTAAACGGCCAGAAAAAGAGAACCACTACCCGCCAAACCGGACCACCTGAAACGTAGACAGAAAGCAAAAAACCGACACCCACCCTCATCAGAAATCCAGAGAACCATAGAGGATCTCACCGCCTGGAGAAAGATACGCAGAGGTACTGGAAGTCTGGAAGTTCTGAACTCCGACGTTGAAACAAAAGATCCGGCGATACATACAATCATCCTAAAGCCTCGAAACATCCCAGAAACACGATGAAAAGACCGCAAAGAACACATCCGAACGATAAACGTCAACAATAACCGGCCCCCTTGTCCTCTCCAGCGAGATCCAGCGGAAACGAAAGCCATCAGAATGTAGTAAGAGTGTCAAGCGACGGAAAAAGGAGATAACGACAACCTTCATGGAATCCTAACCATTCTACAGCCAAAGTCCCGAGAATGGAAACAATAAGCGTAAACTGGTCGGAAATTATAACGTTCACTGAAAAATTATATTTCAAGTAAAGCGGCCAAAATCAAAGCTAAACTATAATTCGAGAAAACGGTTTTTTAGGTGAAAAAACGAATACTCATATAGAAACGATGACGTTTTCAATGAGGACCAAAGGCAATAATTATATACATTTTTAGTTTTACGAAATTACTTGTTAGAATTATTGTCGAAATAAAAGTAATTTTTCAAGAGCTAAAAACATGGGTGTATACAAAAGGAATTCCTTTATGATTACAAGAGCTAAAACATGGGGGTATATAAAAACATGGGTGTATATTTATGACTCTAAGTAGAGTTGTAAGAAAGGGTGGGATCTCCAATCACGATTACCTTTTTCGTATTAGACCATATTTAGTGGTGACGGGCGTGTGGTGTGATAGGTGTTTTTGTAGGGTATAGTGCTGAGTTGGCAAAGGTGATGGGGTGATGGCGTGATAGAGTTTGTAATGGTAGACGTGATGAGGGTGTGATGAGTTAAATTGATCCCACATTTTAATTTTTTTTCATTTTTTTTGAGTAAATCATTATTAGTTCAGTTTTTATTAATTATTAATTAATTAAATTAATTTAAAATAGTTATAAAATAATAAATTGTTAGTTTTATACGGAGTATTATTAATATTTGTTTATTATGGAGTACATATGATAAGCTTTAAATGATACTTTAATATTTTATTGAACTATTTTGTAAAGTTTTTGAAAATACAGGGGCTTAATATGTAAGTTTGAATTATAAATACCCACAAAATTCATCTTCTTCGCAAAAATACCTGCAACTAAAAATACACACGCTATCTCATATTGTGTGATTTTTTAAAATAAAAGAATAAAACAAGGAAGATGAAAACGAAAATGACACTTGGCAATCAGGGAATGGGTATACTAAACCATGGCGCCGTGTGATGCTCGAAATGTTGAGAAAAGCGATACCGAATTATAGCAAACCGCTAGTAATACTCGAAATAATGACAATAATAGGACACCGAGATTTAACGTGGAAAACCCCAAAAGAGTAAAAATCACGGGCAAGGAAAAAAACGTTTCACTAATAAGAATAATAGGAATTACACTTCTCTCTAATTACAAGGATAAGTACAAATCTTTTATATCACTTGTAATTAGGAGACTAAACTCACAAACTCTCTATTTAACTCTTTTAGTATACAAGTAAACTTGTAATTTTGGGATGATTAAATGAGCATAAGTTGAGCTCTATTTATACTACTCAAATGAAGGTTGGTGAGATTGTGAATGCATGATCCAAAAGTCTAATTTGTATTCCTCAAATTGTAGGCACCAAACACATAGCAAATTGATTCAAACTTGGTTGGTGTAGTTGCCAAATAAAAGTCTTCACAAGTTAGCCACCTACCATCCACCACTTGTTCACTTGAATATTTCAACAATCTCCCACTTGAAGATTCGATTGAAGCTTAATCAATCTTCACACGATAATCCTTCCTTGCCAATGATGTTGCTTACGTTTCCGCTAGGCCGCATGAGGAACGGCACCAAATAAACTTGTCACGGTTGATTGACTTTGTTAGAAAATCGGCCACATTGTCGTCAGTATGAATTTTCTGCATATCCACGGTTCCTTCTTTCACTTTCTCACGAACGAAGTGATACTGAACTCGTATATGCTTTGTCTTTGAATGAAATGCCGGATTCCTTGCAAGATGCAAGGCACTCTGGTTGTCACAAAATAGAGTGATATTCTTTTGTTTGTGTCCGAGTTCCTCCAACAACATCTTCAACCATACTGCCTCTTTAGTAGCTTGAGTAGCTGCTACATATTCTGCATCTGTTGTTGACGTCGCCACAACTGACTACAGTTTTGAAACCCAGCTTACTATTCCACCACAAAGTGTGAAAACATATGTAGTGGTAGATTTACTTTTATCGATATCACCTGCATAATCTGAATCAACATACCCTTTGACAATAAATTTCGGTTCCCCATAACATAATGCAACATCTAAGGTTCCCTTGATATATTTAAGGATCCTTTTTACCGCATTCCAATGCTCTTTACCAGGATTCGCCATGTACCGACTAACTACTCCCACTGCATGTGCAATGTCTGGTCTTGTACATATCATTGCGAACATTAAACTTCCCACTGTTGATGCATACGGCACGCGAGACATCTCTTTCCTCTCGTATTCACTGCTAGGACACATAACGGAGGATAACTTGAGATTAGTAGGAAGTGGGGTTGAGATTGGCTTACTATCTTGCATATTGAAGCGCTGCAAGACTTTCTTCAAATAATTCTTTTGAGAAAGCCAAATCTTCCTATTATCTCTGTCACGGTGAATTTGCATCCCTAGAATCTTGTTTGCGGCACCCAAGTCTATCATTTCAAACTCCCTAGCCAATTGAGCCTTCAGCTTATTAATACGATCTTTGTTGGGGCCTGCAACCAACATGTCGTCTACATATAACAGCAAAATGACAAAATCATTGTCCCCAAACCTCTTGAAATATGCACAAGGGTCTGCATAAAGTCTGTTATATTCAAGGCTCATTATGAAAGAATCAAATCTCTTGTACCAACATCTCGGCGCCCGTTTGAGACCATACAGAGATTTCTTTAACCTGCAAACCAAGTTCTTTTTTCCTTGTAGTTCAAAACCTTCTGGTTGAAGCATATAAATTTCTTCTTCAAGATTTCCATGAAGAAATGCAGTTTTCACATCTAGCTGCTCTAGATGCAAATCAAATGTAGCACACATCGCTAGAACTACTCGAATTGTTGTAAGTCGAACCACAGGAGAAGATATTTCATTAAAGTCCGTACCTTCTTTCTGAGCATATCCTTTAACCACCAGTCTTGCACGATACCGCTCCACTTGATCATCGCCATTTCGCTTGATCTTATACACCCATTTATTTCCAATAGGTTTTCTACCTTTCGGCAATGGCACAAGTTCCCATGTTTTATTTTTATGAAGAGCTTCAATTTCTTCCTGCATAGCCGTCATCCACTGAGATGCATCTGAATGATTCAGTGCCTCGCGAAGAGTTGTTGGCTCTCCTTCCTCTGTTAGAAGATAATATGCAACATTGCTTTCCATAATATAATCCGAGTGCCACCCTGGACGTTTCCGTTCCCGATTAGAAATACGAGTCGCTGGAGTTTCATCAACGACTACTTGATTTTCATCGTGCTCTGGTACTGCTTCAGAAGAATCTTTATGAAATTCATTTCCAACCTGTATAGGTATAGTTTCTTTTGAAGTGCTAACATCTTCAAGATCTTTGTCTTCTGTAAAGACAACATCTCTGCTGATGACTACTTTGTGGGCAGTGGGGTCCCACAAGCGATACCCCTTAACTCCATCAGCATACCCCAAGAACAAACACTTTCTAGACTTCGGATCCAACTTTTTCGTTTCTTGAGAATTGTACATTGCGTACACAGGACTTCCAAATATATGAAGGTCAGAATAATTAACTGGTTTTCCAGTCCACATTTCCATCGGCGATTTCAACTCAATTACAGTTGATGGTGACCGATTTATCACGTAACAGGCAGTACTTACTGCTTCTGCCCAGAATGATTTTCCCAAGCTTGCAGTTGCCAACATTGCCCTTGTTCTATCTAATAAGGTTCTGTTCATCCGCTCTGCCACTCCGTTTTGTTGAGGAGTGTATGCCGTCGTGAACTGCCTTTTGATACCTTCTTGTTTGCAGAACTTATTAAATTCATCACCAGTGTATTCTCCTCCATTATCAGTCCTTAAACACTTGATCTTTTTACCAGATTCAATTTCAACCCGCGCTTTGTAAATTTTGAAAACTTCAAACACATCCGCCTTTCTCTTGATTGGGTACACCCAACATCTCCTAGTGTAATCATCAATAAATGATACAAAATACTTTGCTCCTCCTAGGGATTGAACTGGTGCTTGCCACACATCAGAGTGAACCAATTCTAGAATCAATTTACTTCTAGAATTTGATGTGTTAAACTTCAGGCGATGCTGCTTGCTGATTACACAATGCTCACAGAAAGGTAGTGATACCTTTGTAAGACCATGAATAAGATTTCTTTCAACAAGAATCTTCATACCTTGTTCAGACATGTGTCCAAGCTTTTGATGCCATGTCATAGCAACTTTATCACTTGAACTATTCGAAGCAACAGATGCTTCCGATTCCTGTACCGTCTCGCCTTTCAGAATGTATAAATTAGCACCCACCTTTTCTCCTTTCATAAGTACAACCGCGCCTTTCTTGATTATCATGATCTTCTCATGTATCACCATCTTACAACCAAGATCATCCAATTGTCCTAAAGACAATAAGTTCTTCTTCAAACCCTCCACGTGTCGCACACCTTGAATAGTACGAACTGTACCATCATGCATTTTCAAAACGATATCTCCAATTCCAATGATCTTTAGTTCATGATCATTGCAACTGTATACAGATCCTCTTGAGATACGTTCATATTGTTTGAACCATTCTCTTCTAGGGGTCATGTGAAAAGTAGCTCCCGAGTCAAATAACCAGACATCAACAAATGTCTTTCTGCCTTTATTTGCTACCACTGCCTCACTAACCAAAGCAGTCCCATCATCTGAAGTGCTTGCAATATTTCCTTGAGGATTTGAGTTATTTAAACTCCGAAAATCCTTCTTCAGGTGACCTTTCTTGCCACAATTGTAGCATGTATAGGTCTTCTTCTTTTTAGACTTTGGTTTACCGTGATTGTGACTCCCACTTGGGCCACGTTCCGTTGATCTCCCTCCTGACACCAATAAGGCCTCCACTTGTCATGAACCGGCCTGTTTGTCCTCCTTGTTATTGCGCCGATTTTCTTCTTCTAGAATAGCAGCCGCAACTTCATCATAGACTAGATACTCCGAGAGAACATTATTGGTTAAGTTAATAATGAGTTGATCATACGAATCAGGTAAACTCTGAAGTAAAAGTTCAGCACATTCTTTTGGCTCTATATTGCAACTTAATGATGCGAGTTGAGAAAATAGAGTATTCAAAGAATTCATATGCTCATTAACTGAAGTAGATTCATTCATGCGTAGCGCATAAAGTTTCCTTTTAAGGAATATCTTGTTGTGGAGTGATTTGGTCTCGTACAATTTTACGAGGTGATCCCAAATCTCTTTCGCCGTCTTCTTTTCTTCTATGCTAGACAAAACGCCATCTGCTAGTGCCAGATGAAGATTTGCGATAGCCTGGCCGTCCATCTCTTCCCATTTTTCATCAGTGACTTCGGCGGAACGTCCACTGATGGCCGCCAAACACTTATCCTTTCTCAGGATAGCTTTCATCTTTAGTTTCCATAACGAGAAGTTATGTGATGACCCGGGAATTTCCGACCAAATTTAAACTTAAATCTTTATATGTTTCCGACATGATAAGCAAAAATCTGTAATGTTGAGTCTCGAAAGTTTTGAAAACTATATTCATGTAATCAATTACCCTTGACTGTGCTCGACGATTTACGAACAATTAATTGTAAACTGATATGTGTGTATGTATATATAAATAATAATTCGAAATATAATTTGAAGTATTATATGTTGTTGTTATTAAAAATTAATAAAATAAAAATATGATATTATAATAACTATTATTTAAAATATATCTCTATATATAAATAAAGTATATTAAAAATAAATATTAAATTATTGTAATACTCGTTTGATGTTTCGATTGATATTAAGCAAGTTAAATTTAAACTTATGCAGTTTTAAAATAAACGGTGATTTGAAAATGAGTTCTATAAATTTTAGGCATACTAAAAATGTATGTGTAGGATCTAGTTATTAAATTTGATCACTTTTTATATTTTATCCAGGATCGAGCGCGGACAGTAATGTAATTTTTATTTAGTGATTAATAATCGAATTTTATACAATAATAACTAGAATAAATAAATATAATTATTGTAAAAATTTGAGATTTTTCTGAAGACTTTTATCCGTCACTGATTTAGCAACGGAGAACGATATAATAGTCTGTGAAAACTGTCGATAGAATCATCCAAAATTGAGACTGCTTAATTGTTGAATTTAATTCCACACGTTTCCCTTTCTTCTGCTTTATCCTATCAATTATGTCAATGCATATATATTATATATTAGAAGGTACATGAGTATACATACAACCAAATCACCCACTTGCTTTCAATTCAATTCACCCGTAAATTTAGGTGATTGTTAATATTTTCAAACTCACAAGTTTTCTTAACTCATAGTTTATTTAATTATTATTATATTACTTATATATTATTATATGTCATATCTTTATTATATATATAGCATATGACAACTTGCATCAAAACAAAAGCACACCCTTTCCTGTTTCCATTTCATTGAATCTCCCGTCCCACACACCCACCAACTCCTTTTATATTTATGTAAATTCATATTATATATTCAATGAGTGAGGAAAAACAAAACACACATCCCTTTCTAGTTTGTTTTTTTTTTTTTTTTTTTTTTTTTTTTTTAAAACAACTTTCTGTTATCTATCTTGTCCATTTTTTCTCCTTTCTAAATTGTTTCCATTTGATTCCATCGACATTCACACATGTATTATGAAAATATAGACCCACACCCTTTTATATATCATTTCCCATCTTCTCTACACTAACATAACATATTCATCAATTCATTCTTCTTCTTCTTCTTGGGTACAACCACTTGATCCACATGAATAAAAACCACCATCGACATCTACTTCTTCAATCACAACCACCACCAAAACAACCATTATCGAACACCCTGCAACATCATTCACCGCTACCATTTTACCATCGTACCACCATCACCACAACCCTCGACTATAACAATCATCGAAACCAACCAAGTATCTCTCTGTTTGTTTAATCCCTTCATCATATTGTATAAACAGTCGGCCACCACCATTTCAATCACAATCATCACCATCTTATCTCTCTTCATTCCCTCTCTTCTCTCTCTGTTCGAAAACAAAAACCGCCACCGTTACAAACTGTTAATGTTTCAAAAACCTGCATGATTGCAGCTGCTATATGGACCGTTAAACCTTCATTATTCGTCACTACAGTAAAACGAAAACCACCATAAAATAACCATCTTGGTTGCTGCTATATTTTATCTGTTTTAATTGCTCGATCAAGTCCAAACCCAATTGTTATGCTATAGCTCCAGCTTCTGTTTAATTTTTCTGTTTCAATTGAATCATAACCATAAGAAACCATCATAGCTAATACCACTACTTTTGATCCACTGTTTTCATCGTATAACAACAACCCAAATCGAAGCTAACTTCTGTTGCTGCTGCTACTGCACAGTAAAACCACCACAAAACACCTCTAACTGACCACTGTTTGGCTATTGCAGCTGCATTTATTTATTTTATTTCTTTTATTATTTAATCACAAAGTAAATAATGATGATGAAGGGTAATGACATGAAGAAGAAGATGAATAGTGACGATTGATATAAGGTAGATGATGATGTCGTGATAAACAAAGTTGATGGCGATGATGAAGGTAATGATCGTGAATGATGATCACGATGGATGAATAACGATGATGATGATGATTAAACTGAATATACGGCTGCCTGTGTTCCTGTTTCTATTAAAGTCACGAAACCCTTTTATGTTTATGGACTGATTATTCCTTTGGGCTGTTAGTGGATCCATTTAATCAAGCAGTTGGACTGTTAATTGTTGTTGGGCCGAAGTGTTCATTTTCTGTTGGGCCATGTCAATGGGAATGGGAGACGACGGGTTAAAGTGATATAGGGCCGAGATTGAATCAGAATAACTGATACGGAGTAATGGTCAAGGATGTTAGCGGGTATTTGAGAAGTCTTGGGTTCGAGTCTCGTTGTGGTCAATTCTTTTTACAAAATGCTTTAAAAAGGGTATATTCTTTTTATTACTTCTATTTCAATTATTATTATTATGATTAGTATTAGTGGTATTATTGGAATTATTATTATTATCAAGTATGATGAATATCATCTATTATTAGAAATAGCAATTAGTATTATAATTATTATTATTACGATTTATCACTTATTATTATTTTTATGATTATGTAAGTATAACTATTGTTAATATTATTTATTATTATTATTATTATCATTAGTATTATGGTTATAAGAAGTGTTATTAATGTTATTATTATTATTTTCATAAATATTAACATTAACATCAATTTATAAGCATGAGTAATATTATTATGTATTATTAATATTAATATTATCATTATTATTAGTATTATCAGATTATTATAAGTATTATTATCAATATTATGTGTATCGTTATTATCACTATTAAAACTATTTTTCTAACTATTATCAACGGTAAAATTTTCATAATTAGTATTGTTATCAGTATTTTTTTATATATTATTATTATAATCAAATACAACTTTCATTTACCATTATTAATATTACTTGATGTGGTAGCGGAGTGGTATAAAATACTATTAAATTTTACCAGGAAATACTATTAAATACGATACAATTTTACACAAGATATTTATTTATTTAGAGAATGGATATACTTAAACCTTGCTACAACACTTATAGGCAGTGTACCTAATCGTACAGTAGTGTAGTTTTTAGTAAGTCCGGTTCGTTCCACAGGGAATCTTTTTAAACAAAGCTTAACGCTATATTAGTTTACTTTTATAAAAATACAAATATATATATATATAAGTAATTTTATTATTATAAAGGGGGTTTTTTTTTACCGTTTAATGACCGGTTTGTCGATTTTAAAACTTTAGTCGCAGTTAAAACCAAATGTAAAATATTAAAAATAAATACAAGACTTAAATTAAAGCATAAAGTAAATAACGATAATGAAATTGCGAATAATAAAAGTGCGATAAAATAAACTTGCGATAATTAAAAAGTACGATAATTAAAAGTGCAATTAAATACAATAACAATAAAAATGCGATAATTAGAAGTGCAATTAAATATAAAATAAAGGAAATTAAATATGAAATAAAAGAATTATGCTTATTTAAACTTCCGTAATCATGATGTTTGATGTGTTGATTTTAGTTTTATGCCCATGGGTTAATTGTCCTTTGTCCTGGATTATTTAATATGTCCGTCTGGTTTTTGTCCATAACAGTCCATCAGTCATAAATATAAAGTGCGAGTGTCCTCGTCAAATTATCCTTATACCCAAAGTTAAATATTCCAACTAATTGGGGACTTAAACTGTAACAAGATTTTAATACTTTGTTTAATAATTACACCAGGATGTCGACTGAGTGTAACCCAAGGTTTTAATATTTTGTTATCAATTAATGCCAAGTGTCCTTTTACATAATTTCACCCATGTTTTAACAAGTCTAGTGGTTATTAATCCATTCCCGTGTCCGGTTAAATGAACGATTATTTGTACATATAAATACCCCGCCCATTGTGTCCGATCGAATGTAAATGGTTATTTATAGGGACGCCCAATTGTAAATCTTTATATTAACATTAACAAACTATCATTTAGTTAAACAAATATAAAGCCCATTAATAGCCCATAGTCTAATTTCCACAAGTGTCGTTCTTTTGTCCAAATCCCAATTATGGTACAAAGCCCAATTACCCAATTTTAGTAATTAGCCCAACATCATGATTACTTCGGATTAAATAAGCATAATAATAACTTAGCTACGAGACATTAATATAAAAAGGTTGAACATAACTTACAATGATTAAAAATAGCGTAGCGTTACACGGACAGAATTTCGTCTTACACCCTTACAACATTCGCTAACATACCCTTATTATTAGGATTAAAATTAAAATAAAAATTAAAATTAAAATATAAATATAAATATATACGATATAGATAGAGAGATGGATATATTTTTGGTGATTTTTGCGATCAGAATTCGTTTGCTTTTATAGGGATTTTCGACTTTTGGGGCTCCGCGACTCGCGACATTTTTGCCCTTCAAACTCCGCGAGTCGCGGAGTTTACTTTTACAGCTCACCCATGTTTGGAGTCTTTCTTGCCGACGGTTTATAATATATATATAATATATATATATAATTAATATAATTAATTATATATTATATTATATTTATATACATAGTTAACTTGTAATTTTTAGTCCGTTGCGTCGAGCGTTGAGATTTGACTCTGGTCCCGGTTCCGGATTTTCGAACGTCCTTGCGTACAATTTTATATTTTGTACTTTGCGCTTTGAATCTTGTACTCTTGTAATTTCGAGACGTTTCTTATCAATAATTGGAACCTCTTTGATTGTCTTTTGTACTTTTGAGCTTTTTGGTCGTTTGCATCTTCAATTCGTCGAATCTGTCTTTTGTCTTCACCTTTTATTATTTAAACGAATATCACTTTTAAATAGAACAATTGCAACTAAAAGCTTGTCTTTCTTGAGGAATAATGCTATGAAATATATGTTCGTTTTTAGCATTATCAAATATTCCCACACTTGAGCGTTGCTTGTCCTCAAGCAATATCGTCTTGAAATACTAGAATCACTTCTTTATTCTTCACACTTTGTACATCAGTGATTTCTATACGGTGGTATGAACAATGGTAGTAACGATATGGTTTACAGTCCCACATGACTATAAAATTTTAGATCCATTAAGGAAATTGGATCTTTATGAAAACATTTGATCTTTTGAAAATTAAATCTAGTTTTTACCCTAGATAAGTTTTCCGGAATAACCCTTTACCGGTGTTTGCAAAATATTTTTGTGGGTTTGGTGGGTTTCAGATTTGAAAATTTTAGCTCAAAACTTGCGGTTTTGTGTCACCCACTTGCTAACCTTGTATTTGGAAAGCAACACGTCCATTTTACTTGTCCCGTATATTACTTTTCGGTAAACTACCGTCGGGTTGTAAAGGAAAGCGTTGAACAAGCAACTGTTAAGGCAATGTCCCCTGACATGCTTTTAATTATGGTCTATAACGTGTCGGACGCAATTACTATCCTTGGTAGGAGCAATAGTAAAGCTCACCCTTATAATTTTTCGATTTGGCACAAGGTCCTGTCTTTGACCATGCTATGCAACCACCGTTCTTACGGTTGACACCCGATTTAGTTCAGGTGACCTAATGAATTTCAGGTGAATTCCTAGGATTTTACGTTCAATGGTAATGAACGCATTGAAAATAGGGTTTTCAGAAAACAAATCGGTTTGTAATTTTGATCAAAATATTTCCTCGTTCAAGCTCGAGTTTAGATATCATTGAATTCCATGAGTTTGTAATTCTCAATCTTTAAGGTCAATCTCAAGGATTGAGTAATATCAGGCTTAAAAGCTGATTTTTGATCTTTTAAGGAGATTATCCTTTCTGGGGATCTGATTCATTAGTCTTATCAAGCTAATTTGCATGGTGCCCCCCCATTGTACGAGATAAATCCTTCTCATGGTTAGGATAAATCTGACCACTTAGCGACCCTGTTTAATGCTGAGGTCCGTGGATTTCCTGCTGATTTTAGTGATGACTTTTCTGGATTTTTCGTCAACCTACAACTGGCCTGGACGACAACTTCATGACCTAAATCAAGAAGCGCGTGTCTTTTTCGGAAGACTTTACTTCCTTTTAATGATGGAATTTATTCATCGTGTAGATCCATCTTTCTTTTCTTTCATCGGGTAAAACAGTTTAGTTTAGTCCAAAGCAAAAGTATTTTCAGTTATTTGTTACAGATATATGTGACATATGTTTAAGATAACTTGGTAAATTTTCCCACACTTGGCTTTTATTTTCCTTTTTATCGTCCTCTATTCCATTTTAAATGAATTTTAACATTTTGGTTTGTTTCTCAATTTATGTCCTTTCCGAGGTAACAATAATTTCGGTGTTAAAACCTAGTTTTATCGTTCATAAATATGTATAAACATGATTTTGAGTTCATTTAATTAAAAATTTTGAAAAATTTTACTAGACATGGGTAGTCAGTATATAAGACTAGGGCTGTTCTTTATTATCAGAGAGCACTAGATTCTAATACAACTACTGCTTTACTAGTATTTTTAATGGTAACCAAGTGTTTAAGATAAAAATTTTTAAAATCCGAAAGAATTTAACCCCTTCCCACACTTAAGATCTTGCAATGCCCTCATTTGCAAGAAATCAGTAATAATTTAAATTATTGAGGGTGATTTGTGTGAAAATGATTAAATTTTTACCAAAGTTTCCAAATATATTGGCATTTGTTTGCTGAATGATAAATGGTGCACATCATTTGTTCATTCCGTCTTGTTGTTATTTCACATATATTTTGCATCTTGTCGTCAAAATTAGTTGCTTTTGCTGAACTTAATGCCAGTCTTTGAAAATGCGTTGTTTTACCATGTTGTGTACATAAGATAAACTGCAAACATATATACATATTTTTGAAGTTTGGTATATTACCCCACATTCAAAAATTATTAAAATCTAAGAATAAAAGTTAGACAATTATAAAAACTATTACAATATTAACAAAAGTATTAAACGTATCAATCATTACAAATTACAAAATAAAAAAAAAATATAATAAGTAAACTAGGGATGATACTGGTACCAATAGGGGTTCCAGGCATAACCATAGGTGCTATAGAATGCTTCGGCAGGGTTATACGTAGGATAAGGTGGTTGCATCTCTATAGACCAGGGAGGGAAGATGGGTTTCGGTGTAGGAATATAGTTTCTACCTATATGTTGGCAATGAGCTATGATTTGGTTCTGATGAACTTGCCAATCTTCAAATGCTCTCTGTCTAGCATTTTCGTACTCCTGAGAAGCTATAAACCTTTGCATTTCTTGCATCTCATTCCCCCCTCCTACATTACCTTGCTGTTGGTTTCTCTCAACCTGTGGATGTCTACCATGGTATGGTACTGCGGTGTTATTTCGCCTCTTCAAAACTTTCGCACCATGGTATACATTTAAACCTATAGTATCGCGGGGTTCTGGTTCTTCCACTAATAATCCCCCCCGACTTATATCCACACCGAGATATTTAGCAATCAAAATAATAAAAATATCACCTCCTATTATGCTATGCGGTCTCATCCCCCGAACCATAGCTGATAAATAATAACCCACACAATACGGTATACTTACAGCGCTTTGTGGGTCTCGAATACACATATGGTAAAACAAATCCTGTTCATTTACTTTTTCCTTGTTCTTACCCCTTTTTGTAATCGAATTAGCTAAAAACCTATGAATCACTCTTAATTCGGCTCTATCTATATCCAAATAAGAGTAATTTCCCCCTTTGAAATGGTGATGGCTTGTCATTTGACTCCACACACCGTGTGTATCAAAATTTTCATCTATCTTTCTACCGTTTAGTATCAACCCTCTACAATCGGCAGATGCTAACTCCTCAGGCGTATATATACGTAAAGCCTGAGCCATGTCTAGTAAAGACATGTGGCGCATCGAACCGCCTAACAAAAATCTAATAAAAGAACGATCGGTTAAACTAGCTACCCGATCATTCAACTCTATACTACATAACAATTCTTCACACCATACTTAATTTAAAAATTCATATTATAAATTCACACCAAACTTATATTAATTTTTCAAATATTTACAATTTTAAAAATATTGTTTTTACAAAGTTTACAATATTAATTTAAGATTTATATATTAATTTTAAAAACATGGTAAAAATAAAATTAAAAATCTTTTTGGCTTTTTATCCCACTTTAATCAATCAAATATTATCAAAAATATGCGCCCCTCTTTTCGGTAAAGTAATTTCGGTTCCAAGACCTAATTTAACTCATGACGAATTTTTGAAATATTTTGGGTTGATTGTTTAAAGATATTTATACCTTAAGAATAAACGTTAAATTTCGCAGTGATGTAATAAATTTTTGTATGATATCAATAATTTCGGTCGCCAAACCTAATTTTATTCAATACCAATTTAATACTTTTTAGCGAACAAATTAGCGTTTATTATCAAAAGGTTAAAAATAAAAATAAAAACTGTACAGACATACCTGTGAAATAGATTTCTTAGTTATATGATCTATCCCATTCATAAGATAGTTGGTTTAATTGGTTTTCCATGGCTACATAGGCGTAACCTCGAGCATTTAGTGTCTTTTCTTCTAAACATATGAATGGTCCGTCTCTGCATAAAGGAACAAATTCGGTGTTTGAATAGGTTTGATTATTTGAACATTTACCTCCATGTGACCATTTTCCGCATTTGTGACATCGTTCTAGGTGTCGTGCTCTTCTTTTCGCTGCGGATTTTGATTTTCCTTTACCAAATTGTAACTTATTATCTTCGCATCTGGATTCTTTTCTAACTCCGTCCATTCTTTCTCTGATTACTGATACTAATTCACTCGGGAGTATGTCATTATTACGTTTAGTGATCAAAGCGTGTAGCATTAGACCATGGTTTAGTTCACAGGCAGTCTTCATTTCGTAAAAACCTAAAAAAAATAAAAATTCAGAATGGGGGGAGAAGACTAGTTCTTTAGGGTCTGCTAGGGAAAGACCATTCGGGTTCCATTTTCGAGAACTACACGAAAACAGACAATCTAACTCTAACAGAAATACATATTATCCTTTAAAGACTTGATTCTCCCCACACTTAGTTAGCTGTGGTGTCGAAATTGTGATTAACTTCGTTGTCGACTTCCATCGGACCATGTATGTAATATTTAACTCTGTGACCATTAACTTTAAATTCAATCCCATTTGAATTTATTAATTCTATCGTTCCGTATGGGAAAACTCTTTTGACTATGAATGGTCCAGACCATCTTGATTTCAATTTTCCAGGAAATAGCTTGAATCGTGAATTGAAAAGAAGAACTCTGTCTCCTTCTTTAAATTCTTTTGAACTTCTGATTCTTTTATCATGCCATTTCTTCGTTCTTTCCTTATAGATTAACGAATTTTCGTATGCTTCATGTCTTAATTCTTCTAATTCGTTTAGTTGACTTAATCGTAGACGTCCGGCTTCATGTAAATCAAGATTACATGTCTTCAAAGCCCAAAATGCTTTGTGTTCAATTTCTACTGGAAGATGACATGCTTTTCCATAAACAAGTCTAAAAGGTGTAGTTCCAATTGGAGTTTTGTAGGCTGTTCTAAAAGCCCAGAGTGCATCCTCCAATTTAATGGACCATTCCTTCGGATTTGATCCTACGGTTTTCTCTAGAATACGTTTTAAAGCTCGGTTGGTATTTTCAACTTGTCCACTTGTTTGTGGATGATATGCGGTGGAGATTTTATGAGTTACTCCATATCTTTTAAGAACTTTCTCAAGTTGATTATTACAGAAATGAGTACCCCGATCACTTATTAAAGCTTTCGGTGTTCCAAACCTTGCAAAAAGACGTTTTAAAAAGTTGACTACAACTCGTGCATTGTTAGTTGGGAGAGCTTGTGCTTTCGCCCATTTAGATACATAATCAATGGCTACGAGTATATATAGATTATTATGAGATTTTGGAAATGGACCCATAAAGTCAATACCCCAAATGTCAAATACTTCACATACTTGGATGACATTTTGTGGCATTTCATCACGTTGACTTATTTTTCCGGCCCTTTGACAAGCATCACAGGATTTGCAAAGAAGGTGTGTGATGTTGTAGGGATGGGGTACGAAATAGTATTATTTTTAGTACGAAATACTATTAAATATGCTACAATTTTACACAAGTTATTTATTTATTTATCGAGTGGATATACTTAAACCTTGCTACAACACTTATAGGCAGTGTACCTAATCGTATTATAGTATAGTTTTTAGTAAGTCCGGTTCGTTCCACAGGGAGCTAGTGAAGTTTAACGCTATATTTTTACACACAATATTTGTAAAAAATACAAAAAATATATATATGTACTAGTAGTATTATTATTATAAAAGGGGGAGTTTTTTACCGTTTAATGACCGGTTTGTCGATTTTTAAGACTTAAGTCACAATTAAAACCTAATGTAAAATATAAAAATAACTTAATTTAAAGAGTAAAGTAAATAACAATAAATAAAGTGCGATAAATTAAATGACATAAAATAAAAGTACGATAATTAAAAATGCGAAAAAGAGATAAAATAAAGGAATTATGCTTATTTAAACTTCCGTAATCATGATGTTTGACGTGTTGATTTTAATTTTATGCCCATGGGTTAATTGTCCTTTGTCCTGAATTATTTAATATGTCTGTTTGGTTTTTGTCCATAACAGTCCATCAGTCATAAACATAAAGTGCGAGTGTCCTCATCAAATTATTCTTATACCCGAAGTTAAATATTCCAACTAATTGGGGACTTAAACTGTAACAAGATTTTAATACTTTGTTTAATAATTACACCAGGATGTCGACTGAGTGTAACCCAAGGTTTTAGTATTTTGTTATCAATTATACCAAGTGTCCTTGTACATAATTTCACCCCTGTTTTAATTATTCTAGTGGCTATTAATCCATTCCCGTGTCCGGTTAAATGAACGATTATTCGTACATATAAATACCCCGCCCATCGTGTCCGATTGAGTGTATATGGTAATTTATAGGGACGCCCAATTGTAAATCTTTATATTAACATTAACAAACTATCATTTAGTTAAACAAATATAAAGCCCATTAATAGCCCATAGTCTAATTTCCACAAGTGTCGTTCTTTTGTCCAAACCCCAATTATGGTACAAAGCCCAATTACCCAATTTTAGTAATTAGCCCAATATCATGATTACTTCATTTTAAATAAGCATAATAATAACTTAGCTACGAGACATTAATGTAAAAAGGTTGAACATAACTTACAATGATTAAAAATAGCGTAGCGTTACACGGACAGAATTTAGACTTACACACTCAAACGATCTCTATCATAAATCTTATTATTATCATAATTTAAAATTAAAATTAAGATTATTGTTATATCTTATTAAGTTAACATTATGATAGAGATATAGAATATAGATATTGATAATTGATATTGATAATAGATAGATGGATCGATATATAGATAGAAATATGATAGAAAAAGGTATTCCTATATTGAACGTAAATCATCGCCTTTTATAGGCAAAATATGAAATTGAATTTTCATTTACGACCCCTGAACTATGCTCAATTAACAACTTTTTATTATTTAATATTATTCTTATTATGAATTATTTAAATATTATATTTTATTCTTGTGCATAGTTGACTCGTAATTTTTACACCGTTGCGTCGAGCGTTGAGAGTTGACTCATGTCCCGGTTCCGGATTTTCGAACGTCCTTTCGTACAATTTTATATCGTGTACTTTGCGTTTTGTAACTTGTACTCTTGTCATTTTTAGACGTTCCTCATCAATAACTTGAACCTTTTTGATTGTATCTTGTACTTTTTAGCTTTTTGGACCTTTCCGTCTTCAATTCGTCGAATCTGCCTTTTGTCTTCACCTTTTATTATTTAAACGAATATCACTTGTAAATAGAACAATTGCAACTAAAATCTTGTTTTTCTTGAGGAATAATGCTATGAAATATGTGTTCATTTTTAGCATTATCAATATTCCCACACTTAAGCGTTGCTTGTCCTCAAGCAATATAGTTTTGAAAAATACTTGAATCACTTCTTTATTCTTCACACTTTGTACATCAGTGACTTCAATACGGCGGTATGAACAATGGTAGTAACAATGTGGTTAAAGGTGGGTGTGTCTTTTATAGTTGCCTCGGGTTTAGGTCAACGACACTGGCAATCAAATAGCCAATTTACTTTCGGTTTCCAAAGTAAAGTGCACATTTGAAAGGCGGTTTACAGTCCCACATGACTATAAAAATTTAGATCCTTTAAGGAAATTGGATCTTTATGAAAACATTTGATCTTTTGAAAATTCAAGCTAGATTTTACCCTAGACAAGTTTTCTGATTTGATCCATCATTGGTGTTGCAAAATATATTTGTGGATCAATATTTTGGCTAAAACTTTTAGGCTCGTGTAATCCACTGCTATCCCGGTATCGAATAGCACACATCCAGTTTACTTGTTCCGTATATTACCTTTCGGTAAACTACCTTCCGGTTGTAAAGGAAAGCGATGAATAAGAAACTGTTAAGGCAATGTCCCGTGACATGCAGATGATTATGGTCTTATTAACGTGTCGGATGCTAGTACTATCCTTGGTAGGAGCAATAGTAAAGATCATCCTATAATTTTTTGGTCTGGCACAAGGTCCTGTCTCCGACCATGCTATGCAACCACCGTTCTTACGGTTGACACCCGATTTGGTTCAGGTGACCTAATGAATTCCAGGTGAATTCCTAGGATTTTACGTTCAATGGTAATGAAAGCATTGAAAATGGGTTTTCAGAAAACAAATCGGTTTGTATTTTGATCAAAATATTTTCTCGTTCAAGCTCGAGTTTAGATATCATCGAATTCCATGAGTTTGAATTCTCAATCTTTAAGGTCAATCTCTAGGATTGAGTAATATCAGTCTTAAAAGCTGATTTTTACTCTTTAAGGAGATTATCCTTTCTGGGGATCTGATTCATTAGTCTTATCCAGCTAATTTGCACGGTGCCCCCCCATTGTACGAGATAAATCATTCTCATGGTTAGGATAAATCTGACCACCTGGCGACCCTGTTTGATGATGAGGTCCGTGGATTTCCAGCCGATTTTAGTGATGACTTTTCTAGATTTTTCGTCAACCTACAGCTGGTCTGGACGACAACTTCATGACCTAAATCAAGAAGCGCGTGTCTTTTTCGGAAGACTTTACTTCCTTTTAATGATGGAATTGATTCATCGTGTAGATCTATCTCTTCTTTTCTTTCATCGGATAAAACAGTTGATTATCGTTCCAAAACAAAAGTATTTTCAAAATTTTGTACAAAAATATGTGATATATGTTTTGAATAGTTTGGTAAAGTTTTCCCACACTTGGCTTTTATTTATGTTTTTCTTTGCCTTTTTCTCCTATATTCCATTCTTAAATGAATTCTAACATTTTGGTTGTTTCTCAATTTATGTCCTTTCCGAGGTAACGATAATTTCGGCTCAATGACCTAGTTTTCATCGTTCATAAATATGTATAAACATGATTTTGAATTCATTTTGTTGAAAATTTTGAAAAATTTACTAGAAGTGGGTAGTCAGTATATAAGACTAGGGCTGTTCCTGGTTATCGGAGAGCACTAGATTCTAATACAACTACTGCGTTACTAGTATTTTTAATGGTAACCAAGTGTTTAAAATAAAAATTTTTAAAATCCGAAAGAATTTAACCCCTTCCCACACTTAAGATCTTGCAATGCCCTCATTTGCAAGAAATCAGTAACAATTTAAATTATTGAGGGTGATAAGCGTAGAAAAGTGATTAAATTTTTACCAAAGTTTCAAACATATTGTTGTTTGTTTGTTGAATGATAAATGGTGCACGTCATTTGTTTATTCCGTCTTGTTTGTTATTTCACACATATTTTGCATCTTGTCGTCAAAATTACTTGCTTTTGCTGAACTTAATGCCAGTCTTTGAAAACGCGTTGTTTTACCCTGTCTTGTAAGATAAACTACAAACAAATATATACATACTATTTTTTTTTATTTATAAAACCTTTAACTTATAAAACAAATATTAATTAATTTTAAAAATTTGTTTCTTTTAAGAATGAGGGCGTTTCGGAATGATGCCCTAGTCCGTCCCTCGACAAAATTTTAAAATTTGTCATTTTCAAGCAATTGTTTTAAAAGCTTAGATTTTTGGATTTTTTAATTTTTTTGGCATACTTTAAATCAATAAGATTAAAAATAATGATAATAAAAGTTCTCGTCCCTCCCTCGGGTAAAGCAATTTCGGTTTAATGACCTAGTCTTCAACTTACGACGAATTTTAAAAATTATATTTTTAACTTAATGAGATAAAGTAAATTTTTGTTTTTAAATTCACACAATTTAAATATAAAATTCAAAATTAATATTAAAAATTCACACCAAACTTAAAATTTGAAATGCATAAAATTAAAAAATTCATATTTTAAAAATTAAAAATTCACACCAAACTTAATTTAAAAATTCATATTATAAATTCACACCAAACTTATATTAATTTTTCAAATATTTATAATTTTAAATATATTGTTTTTACAAAGTTTACAATATTAATTTAAGATTTATATATTAATTTTAAAAATATGGTAAAAATAAAATTAAAAATCTTTTTGGCTTTTTATCCCACTTTAATCAATCAAATATTATCAAAAATATGCGCCCCTCTTTTCGGTAAAGTAATTTCGGTTCCAAGACCTAATTTAACTCATGACGAATTTTTGAAATATTTTGGGTTGATTGTTTAAAGATATTTATACCTTAAGAATAAACGTTAAATTTCGCAGTGATGTAATAAATTTTTGAATGATATCAATAATTTCGGTCGCCAAACCTAATTTTATTCAATACCAATTTAATACTTTTTAGCGAACAAATTAGCGTTTATTATCAAAAGGTTAAAAATAAAAAAAAATAAAATAAAAACTGTACAAACATACCTGTGAAATAGATTTCTTAGTTATATGATCTATCCCATTCATAAGATAGTCTGTTTAATTGGTTTTCCATAGCTACATAGGCGTAACCTCGAGCATTTAGTGTCTTTTCTTCTAAACATATGAATGGTCCTTCTCTGCATAAAGTAACAAATTCGGTATTTGAATAGGTTTGATTATTTGAACATTTACCTCCATGTGACCATTTTTCGCATTTGTGACATCTTTCTAGGTGTCGTGCTCTTCTTTTCGCTGCGGATTTTGATTTTCCTTTACCAAATTGTAATTTATTATCTTCGCATCTGGATTCTTTTCTAACTCCGTCCATTCTTTCTCTGATTACTGATACTAATTCACTCGGTAGTATGTCATTATTACGTTTAGTGATCAAAGCGTGTAGCATTAGACCATGGTTTAGTTCACAGGCAGTCTTCATTTTGTAAAAACCTAAAAAAAAAATAAAAATTCAGAATGGGGGGAGAAGACTAGTTCTTTAGGGTCTGCTAGGGAAAGACCATTCGGGTTCCATTTTCGAGAACTACACGAAAACAGACAATCTAACTCTAACAGAAATACATATTATCCTTTAAAGACTTGATTCTCCCCACACTTAGTTAGCTGTGGTGTCGAAATTGTGATTAACTTCGTTGTCGACTTCCATCGGACCATGTATGTAATGTTTAACTCTTTGACCATTAACTTTAAATTCAATTCCATTTGAATTTATCAATTCTATCGTTCCGTATGGGAAAACTCTTTTGACTATGAATGGTCCAGACCATCTTGATTTCAATTTTCCAGGAAATAGCTTGAATCGTGAATTGAAAAGAAGAACTCTGTCTCCTTCTTTAAATTCTTTTGAACTTCTGATTCTTTTATCATGCCATTTCTTCGTTCTTTCTTTATAGATTAACGAATTTTCGTATACTTCATGTCTTAATTCTTCTAATTCGTTTAGTTGACTTAATCGTAGACGTCCGGCTTCATGTAAATCAAGATTACATGTCTTCAAAGCCCAAAATGCTTTGTGTTCAATTTCTACTGGAAGATGACATGCTTTTCCATAAACAAGTCTAAAAGGTGTGGTTCCAATTGGAGTTTTGTAGGCTGTTCTAAAAGCCCAGAGTGCATCCTCCAATTTAATGGACCATTCCTTCGGATTTGATCCTACGGTTTTCTCTAGAATTCTTTTTAATGCTCGGTTAGTATTTTCAACTTGTCCACTTGTTTGTGGATGATATGCGGTTGAGATTTTATGAGTTACTCCATAACGTTTGAGAACTTTCTCAAGTTGATTATTACAAAAATGAGTTCCCCGATCACTTATTAAAGCTTTCGGTGTTCCAAACCTTGCAAAAAGACGTTTTAAAAAGTTGACTACAACTCGTGCATCGTTAGTTGGGAGAGCTTGTGCTTCCGCCCATTTAGATACATAATCAATGGCTACGAGTATATATAGATTATTATGAGATTTTGGAAATGGACCCATAAAGTCAATACCCCAAATGTCAAATACTTCACATACTTGGATGACATTTTGTGGCATTTCATCACGTTGACTTATTTTTCCGGCCCTTTGACATGCATCACAGGATTTTCAAAGAAGGTGTGCGTCTTTGTAAATTGTAGGCCAATAGAATCCAGCATCATAAACTTTTCGTGCTGTTAGTTGAGGCCCATAATGCCCTCCTGTTGGTCCTGTGTGACAATGGTTTAATATTTTACTAGCTTCATCTCCAAATACACATCGGCGTATTATTCCATCGGGACAACTTTTAAACAGATGTGGATCTTCCCAAAAATAGTGTTTTATATCACTGAAGAATTTCTTTCGTCTTTGGTACGATAATCCTTTTTCAAGGAATCCACAAACTAAGTAGTTTGCATAGTCTGCAAACCATGGGATTTCTTTATAATCTATTTTCAATAGATATTCATCAGGAAAGTTGTCTTGTATGGCTGATTCATTTAGAACTTCTAATTCGGGATTTTCAAGACGAGAAAGATGATCAGCGGCGAGATTTTCTGCTCCTCTTTTATCTCGGATTTCAATATCAAACTCTTGTAAGAGTAAGATCCAACGGATTAATCTTGGTTTAGCATCTTGTTTTGAAAATAGGTATCTAAGAGCAGAATGGTCGGTATAGACCACCGTTTTTGCTAGAACGAGATATGATCAAAATTTGTCAAAAGCAAAGACAATAGCAAGGAGTTCTTTTTCAGTAGTTGTATAGTTCGTTTGTGCTCCTTGTAACGTCTTACTAGCATAATATATAGGTTGAAATCGTTTTTCAATCCTTTGTCCTAAAACGGCTCCCATTGCAAAATCACTTGCATCGCACATTAGTTCAAATGGTAGATTCCAATTTGGTGTTATCATGATCGGCGCATTAGTGAGTTTTTCTTTAAGAATATTAAAAGATTTGATACACTCATCTGAAAAGATGAATGGAGCATCCTTTTCTAGGAGTTTATTCATAGGAGTGGCAATTTTAGAAAAATCTTTTATGAAACGTCGGTAAAAACCGGCATGCCCTAGAAAACTCCTAATTCCTCTAACATTGGTGGGATGTGGAAGTTTAGCAATTACATCTACTTTAGCTCTATCCACTTCAATTCCTTCTTTTGAAATTTTATGTCCAAGAACGATGCCTTCTTTAACCATGAAATGGCATTTCTCCCAATTAAGTACTAGATTTGATTGTTCGCATCTAAGAAACATTCGTTCCAGATTAACTAGACATGATTCAAATGTATCACCGAAGACTGAAAAGTCATCCATGAAAACTTCCATGCATTCTTCTATCATGTCGTGAAAAATCGCCATCATACACCTTTGAAAGGTTGCAGGGGCGTTGCAAAGTCCAAATGGCATGCGTTTGTAAGCAAAAGTACCATAAGGGCACGTGAATGTGGTTTTCTCTTGATCTTCGGGTGCTATTGGAATTTGAAAATATCCGGAAAATCCATCTAGAAAACAATAGTAACTATTTCCGGCTAATCTTTCCAACATTTGATCTATGAAAGGTAAGGGAAAGTGATCTTTTCTGGTGGCGTCATTTAATTTTCTATAATCAATACACACACGCCATCCTGTTACAGTCCTAGTAGGAATAAGCTCATTTTTCTCATTTGTAATGACAGTCATGCCACCCTTCTTAGGTACGCATTGAACTGGGCTTACCCATAGACTATCAGAGATTGGATATATCAAACCTGCATCTAGCAGTTTAATAATCTCTTTCTTAACTACATCTTGCATATTAGGATTTAGTCTTCGTTGGCGTTGCGCATACGTTTTATGACCTTCTTCCATAAGGATTTTATGTGTGTAATACGAAGGACTTATTCCTTTAATATCATGAATCTTCCATGCAATGGCTGGTTTATGAGCTTTCAACACAGAAATGAGTTGCGATTTCTCATTTTTAGTAAGAGAAGACGATATTATTACAGGTAATTCAGATTCACCATGTAAATAAGCGTATTCCAAATGGTTTGGAAGTGGTTTTAACTCTAATTTCGGAGGTTCTTCTATCGATGATTTATATCGATATCTGTCTTCTTCTTTTAGCATTTGAATTTCTTTTGTTGTTGGTTCATATCCATTAGCTATTAGTGTAGCTAACATTTCAGCTTCATCAATTGGTTCATTACCTTCTCCTAAAGAACATTCTCCTGTTCCTTGTAATTCTGGAAATTCTTCTAATAATTCTGCATGTGCATCTATAGTTTGAATATAATAACATGTATCATCTGTAGATTGCGGTTGTTGCATTGCTCTATCAACTGAAAAGGTAACACTCTCGTCCTCTATACTTAGGGTCAGTTTCTTACCGAACACGTCTATCATTGCTTTAGCCGTGTTTAA
Source organism: Rutidosis leptorrhynchoides (assembly GCF_046630445.1). Taxonomy (NCBI): domain Eukaryota; kingdom Viridiplantae; phylum Streptophyta; class Magnoliopsida; order Asterales; family Asteraceae; genus Rutidosis; species Rutidosis leptorrhynchoides. Next base: position 80,169,083 of record NC_092343.1, read on the forward strand.
GAATGGTCTTCCTAATATGAGAGGAACTTGAGAATCTTCTTCCATATCCAAAACAACAAAATCTACTGGAAATACTAAAGTACCAACTTTAACTAGCATGTTCTCCATTATCCCTCTAGGATATTTTATTGATCGATCGGCTAGTTGTATGCTTATTCTTGTTGGTTTCAATTCTCCAAGGTCTAGTTTCGCATATAGTGAATACGGCATTAAATTTATATTAGCACCTAAATCTGCTAATGCTTCTATTGAACTAAGACTACCCAAAAAACATGGAATTGTGAAACTTCCTGGATCAGATAGTTTTACTGGTATCTTATTCAACAGCACTGCTGAACAATTAGCATTCATAGTAACAGCCGAGAGTTCTTCCATTTTCTTTCTATTTGAGATTAGATCTTTCAAGAATTTAGCATATCTAGGCATTCCTGAAATCACATCAATGAAAGGAAGATTTACATTTATCTGTTTAAACATATCCAAGAATTTGGATTGCTCGGCTTCAAGTTTTTCTTTCTTCATTTTACTCGAATAAGGAAGTGGTGGTTGATATGGTTTAACATAAGGTTTATCCTTAACTGTGTTATCTTCATTAACCTTTTCAACTACCAGTTCTTTTTCCTTAACTTGATCAGGTTGTGGTTCTTGTGGAGTAGGAATAGTTTCATCAGAAGTTACAGGTATTTCAGGTGGTTTAAGTGTTGTACCACTTCTTGTGGTAATGGCTTTAGCTGTTTCATTCCGGGGGTTAGCATTTGTATCACTAGGTAGACTTCCCGATTTTCTTTCACCTATTAACCTTGCTAGGTTACTTACTTCTTGTTCCAGATTTTGAATAGAAGCTTGTTGATTTCTAAATGCTTGAGCATTTTGTTCATTGGTTTGTTTTTGAGATGTGAAAAATTGCGTTTGAGTTTCAACTAGCTTCGTCATCATATCTTCTAAATTCGGCTTTTTATCATCGGTTTGTTGTGGTGGTTTGTTTTGAAAATTAGTTCTTTGCTGATTATAAGTATTATTGGATACTTGTTGATTGCTAGGACCTTGTTTGTTGTTGTATGGAATATTTCTGTTATAATTCTGGTTTTGATTGTAAATCGGTCTTGGCGGTTGATAATTATTCTGATAATTATTTCCAGGCCTTTGGTTTATGTATGAAATATTCTCTCTTTGTTCCATTGTTAATTCAATACTGAGACAATCTTTTGTCAAATGTGGTCCTCCACACTGCTCACAACTAATTCGTATTGAGTGAATATCTTTAGTCATCTTTTCCATTCGTCGTTCCACAGCATCTATCTTTGCGGAAATGGAATCTAAGTCATGGCTAGAATCGGCTCTAGCTGCTTTAGATGATCTAATGATATCTTTTTCTTGGTGCCACTCATGTGAGTGGGAAGCAGTGTTATCAATAATTTTGTAAGCATCAGTTTCGGTTTTCTTCATAATAGAACCACCAGCTGCTATATCTATGTCTTTTCTTGTAGTGATGTCGCATCCTTGGTAGAATATTTGTACTATTTGACAGGTGTCTAAACCATGTTGCGGACATCCTCTTAACAACTTTCCATATCTTGTCCATGCCTCATATAGAGTTTCATTTGGCTTCTGTGTAAACGTAACAATTTCTGCTTGAAGTCTTACGGCTTTAGATGCAGGAAAGAATTGTTTAAGAAATTTTTCAACTAAAACGTCCCATGTATCAATCGCCCCTTCAGGTAACGATTCCAACCAATCTTTGGCTTCTCCCTTTAAAGTCCAGGGAAATAACATGAGATATATCTGTTCATCCTCAACTTCTCGGATTTTAAATAGTGTGCAGATTCTATTAAAGGTACGTAAATGTTCATTTGGATCTTCCTTCGGCGCACCACTAAATTGGCATTGATTAGTCACCATGTGTAGAATTTGTCCTTTGATTTCATAATCTGGCGCATTAATGTCTGGATGAGTAATTGCGTGACCTTGGCCAGTGCGTTTAGCTCTCATTCGGTCTTCCATACTTAAAGGTTTCAGATTCTCCATAATTGAATTTGTTGAATCGGTATCACTAGATGATTCTGATTTAATGGTTCGTTCCTCAACAATCTCTGTTTGAATGATTGGTGGTTCCGGAGGAAAGTTTAATGGTTCAGGATCTACGAACCGTTCCTGAATATTCTCTGGATTCTCAATTGTGAGGTTGGGTTCAAAAAATGGATTATCGGAAATTTGAATTGGAGTACTTGGTCGACTGGATGAAGATTCTAAAGAAAAATCAACGGCGACAATATTTGCTAAATGTCTTGATCTAGTTACAGGTGGTGAACGTACAAAAGGTGGTGAACGTCTTGCTCGGTGCATTCACTGAATATCCTATTAGTTTTTAAAAAGGAAAGAAAAATTATATAAGTTATCCAATCAATAGACTTTTCTGATTTTGTCCACGTTTCGAATAGCCAAAAGATGCAGCAGAGGGGCAGGATTCGTTTGGTCTCAATATAATTGAGTACTGTTTGGCTCCAATAACCCGGTCCACGTACAAATCCAACTATTACTACGAACCAGAAAATTTTGATGTCTATCAATTTAACCACTTAAAATAAATTTTCGTAATTTTAAGAAATTTAGAGAAGAAGTAGAAAAAATTCTAAGTCCTAAAAACTAGAATGGCGAGAAATAAGAGAGAAAAAGAGTGCGCGTCGAAAAGTGTCGAAAAATGAAAAAGACGAAGAGTGGTTTGTAAACACGCGGTTAATCCAACCTTATAACTATCACTATCTTAAAATTAAAACTACAAATAGAGATCACTAATTGGAATTGTAATTGATACATAGGTAAAAGGCGTCGAAAAATACGAAATAAGAAAATAGCACGAAAAATGGCGTCGCAAAATTCTAAAGCACCTAATACTTAGTCTAAGGAATAAGCACTTAAGGGATTTTACGGCAAAGCCTAAAAATCTAAAAATAAAAATAACTATGGCAAATACTAGTAAGGAAAATTACTCTTAGTGAATTTTTTTTTTTTTTTAATTTTTTTTTTTTAAACAAGAAACAAGGGTGTACAGTGCTAGTCACAAAAGCAAGAAACAAAAGTTGGACTACTTGTGTAATTGTTGGTGGGTTACGACAGATGCAAGAAAAAAAAATCAATCTACTTAGTTTTAATTTTAAACTTTACTTATATTGTTTCAAAAAGAGAAATAATTGAATTGATAGCAATTAAAATTTACCAGTTGCTAAAATCTTAACAAAATCTATATTTAACACACGTATTCCCGTAAATCTTAAATGTTGATTCTAGGCATCTCGCGGTCACGAGTTACAAGTGCAGGTTGCGAATGCGAGAAATTTGTGTAAAATATATAATCAAGTATTGGTGATGATTTAAAAATATGGGATAAAAGAAGATGTAATCAAGTATGGGACTCGATTTTCAAGGTAAAGATTTTTAACTCGATTTACTAGTTAAAAATTTGTGTAAAATATATATGCATCTTACTTGATTTAATTATCACCAATAATTCATCACCAATATTTAAAAATGGAGTGCAAGTTGCCAATGCGACAAATTAAAGTGGGTTGGTGATGATTTAAAAACCAATAAAAGAAGATGTCTTTTTTTTTTTTTTTTTTTTTTTTTTAAACGAGATTTTTTTTTTCTTTTTTAAATTTTTTTTTTTCCGAATATATCTTAAAATAAGGTAACTAGTTGTCTAGATTCCTTTTTTTTATATAGCGTTTCGCTTCGGCGCTCCCCGGCAGCGGCGCCAAAATATCTTGATGTTGTAGGGATGGGGTACGAAATAGTATTATTTTTAGTACGAAATACTATTAAATATGCTACAATTTTACACAAGTTATTTATTTATTTATCGAGTGGATATACTTAAACCTTGCTACAACACTTATAGGCAGTGTACCTAATCGTATTATAGTATAGTTTTTAGTAAGTCCGGTTCGTTCCACATGGAGCTAGTGAAGTTTAACGCTATATTTTTACACACAATATTTGTAAAAAATACAAAAAAATATATATGTACTAGTGATAATGCTAAAAACGAACATATATTTCATAGCATTATTCCTCAAGAAAGACAAGCTTTTAGTTGCAATTGTTCTATTTACAAGTGATATTCGTTTAAATAATAAAAGGTGAAGACAAAAGACAGATTCGACGAATTGAAGACGCAAACGACCAAAAAGCTCAAAAGTACAAAAGACAATCAAAAAGGTTCCAATTATTGATAAGAAACGTCTCGAAATTACAAGAGTACAAGATTCAAAACGCAAAGTACAAAATATAAAATTGTACGCAAGGACGTTCGAAAATCCGGAACCGGGACCAGAGTCAACTCTTAACGCTCGACGCAACGGACTAAAAATTACAAGTTAACTATATATATAAATATAATATAATATATAATTAATTATATTAATTATATATATATTATATATATATATTAAAAACCGTCGGCAGAGAAAACTCCAAGGACTGATCTGTAAATACTATCTCCGCGACTCGCGGAGTTTGAAGAGCATTTTGCCGCGAGTCGCGGAGCCCCAAAATTCAACTCTGGCTATAAAGCAAACCGAATTCTGATCAAATTTCATATCTTATTTCTATCTCTCTCTCAATATATACGTAATATATATATAATTTATATTTTAATTTTAATTTTAATTTTAAATCCTAATAATAAGGGTATGTTAGCGAATGTTGTAAGGGTGTAAGTCGAAATTCTGTCCGTGTAACGCTACGCTATTTTTAATCATTGTAAGTTATGTTCAACCTTTTTATATTAATGTCTCGTAGCTAAGTTATTATTATGCTTATTTAATCCGAAGTAATCATGATGTTGGGCTAATTACTAAAATTGGGTAATTGGACTTTGTACCATAATTGGGGTTTGGACAAAAGAACGACACTTGTGGAAATTAGACTATGGGCTATTAATGGGCTTTATATTTGTTTAACTAAATGAAAGTTTGTTAATGTTAATATAAAGATTTACAATTGGGCGTCCCTATAAATTACCATATACACTTAATCGGACACGATGGGCGGGGTATTTATATGTACGAATAATCGTTCATTTAACCGGACACGGGAATGGATTAATAGCCACTAGAATAATTAAAACAGGGGTGAAATTACATTCAAGGGTAATTGGTGTAATTGTTAACAAAGTAGTAAAACCTTGGTTTACACGCAGTCGATAACCTGGTGTATTCATTAAACAAAGTATTAAAACCTTGTTACAATTCGAATCCCCAATTAGTTGGAATATTTAACTTCGGGTATAATAATAATTTGACAAGGACACTTGCAATTTATATTTATGACTGATGGACTGTTATGGACAAAAACCAGACGGACATATTGAATAATCCAGGACAAAGGACAATTAACCCATGGTTATAAAACTAAAATCAACACGTCAAACATCATGATTACGGAAGTTTAAATAAGCATAATTCTTTTATTTCATATTTAATTTCCTTTATTTTATATTTAATTGCACTTCTAATTATCGCACTTTTATTTATTGTTATTTAATCGCACTTTTAATTATCGTACTTTTTAATTATCGCAATTTTATTTTATCGCATTTTTATTATTCGCAATTTCATTATCGTTATTTACTTTACGCTTTAATTTAAGTCTTGTATTTTATATTTTACATTAGGTTTTAACTGCGACTAAAATCTTAAAATCGACAAACCGGTCATTAAACGGTAAAAAACCCCCTTTATAATAATAATATTACTTATATATATATTTGTATTTTTATAAAAGTAAACTAATATAGCGTTGAGCTTTGTTTAAAGATTTCCCTGTGGAACGAACCGGACTTACTAAAAACTACACTACTGTACGATTAGGTACACAGCCTATAAGTGTTGTAGCAAGGTTTAAGTATATCCATTCTATAAATAAATAAATATCTTGTGTAAAATTGTATCGTATTTAATAGTTTTTTCTGCTAAAATTAATAACTATTTTATATACTACCTCGCTGCACATCAACTAGTAGTATTATTATTATAAAAGGGGGGGGTTTTTTACCGTTTAATGACCGGTTTGTCGATTTTTAAGACTTAAGTCACAATTAAAACCTAATGTAAAATATAAAAATAACTTAATTTAAAGAGTAAAGTAAATAACAATAAATAAAGTGCGATAAATTAAATGACATAAAATAAAAGTGCGATAATTAAAAATGCAAAAAAGAGATAAAATAAAGGAATTATGCTTATTTAAACTTCCGTAATCATGATGTTTGACGTGTTGATTTTAATTTTATGCCCATGGGTTAATTGTCCTTTGTCCTGAATTATTTAATATGTCCGTTTGGTTTTTGTCCATAACAGTCCATCAGTCATAAACATAAAGTGCGAGTGTCCTCATCAAATTATTCTTATACTCGAAGTTAAATATTCCAACTAATTGGGGACTTAAACTGTAACAAGATTTTAATACTTTGTTTAATAATTACACCAGGATGTCGACTGAGTGTAACCCAAGGTTTTAGTATTTTGTTATCAATTATACCAAGTGTCCTTGTACATAATTTCACCCCTATTTTAATTATTCTAGTGGCTATTAATCCATTCCCGTGTCCGGTTAAATGAACGATTATTCGTACATATAAATACCCCGCCCATCGTGTCCGATTGAGTGTATATGGTAATTTATAGGGACGCCCAATTGTAAATCTTTATATTAACATTAACAAACTATCATTTAGTTAAACAAATATAAAGCCCATTAATAGCCCATAGTCTAATTTCCACAAGTGTCGTTCTTTTGTCCAAACCCCAATTATGGTACAAAGCCCAATTACCCAATTTTAGTAATTAGCCCAACATCATGATTACTTCGTTTTAAATAAGCATAATAATAACTTAGCTACGAGACATTAATGTAAAAAGGTTGAACATAACTTACAATGATTAAAAATAGCGTAGCGTTACACGGACAGAATTTTGACTTACACACTCAAACGATCTCTATCATAAATCTTATTATTATCATAATTTAAAATTAAAATTAAGATTATTGTTATATCTTATTAAGTTAACATTATGATAGAGATATAGAATATAGATATTGATAATTGATATTGATAATAAATAGATGGATCGATATATAGATAGAAATATGATAGAAAAAGGTATTCCTATATTGAACGTAAATCATCGCCTTTTATAGGCAAAATATGAAATTGAATTTTCATTTACGACCCCTGAACTATGCTCAATTAACAACTTTTTATTATTTAATATTATTCTTATTATGAATTATTTAAATATTATATTTTATTCTTGTGCATAGTTGACTCGTAATTTTTACACCGTTGCGTCGAGCGTTGAGAGTTGACTCATGTCCCAGTTCCGGATTTTCGAACGTCCTTTCGTACAATTTTATATCGTGTACTTTGCGTTTTGTAACTTGTACTCTTGTCATTTTTAGACGTTCCTCATCAATAATTTGAACCTTTTTTATTGTATCTTGTACTTTTTAGCTTTTTGGACCTTTCCGTCTTCAATTCGTCGAATCTGCCTTTTGTCTTCACCTTTTATTATTTAAACGAATATCACTTGTAAATAGAACAATTGCAACTAAAATCTTGTTTTTCTTGAGGAATAATGCTATGAAATATGTGTTCATTTTTAGCATTATCAGTGTGCATCTTTGTAAATTGTAGGCCAATAGAATCCAGCATCATAAACTTTTCTTACTGTTAGTTGAGGCCCATAATGCCCTCCAGTTGGTCCTGTGTGACAATGGTTTAAAATTTTACTAGCTTCATCTCCAAATACACATCGGCGTATTATTCCATCGGGACAACTTTTAAACAGATGTGGATCTTCCCAAAAATAGTGTTTTATATCACTGAAGAATTTCTTTCGTCTTTGGTACGATAATCCTTTTTCAAGGAATCCACATACTAAATAGTTTGCATAGTCTGCAAACCATGGGATTTCATTATAATCTATCTTCAATAGATATTCATCAGGAAAGTTGTCTTGTATGGCCGATTCATTTAGAACTTCTAATTCGGGATTTTCAAGACGAGAAAGATGATCAGCGGCGAGATTTTCTGCTCCTCTTTTATCTCGGATTTCAATATCAAACTCTTGTAAGAGTAAGATCAACGGATTAATCTTGGTTTAGCATCTTGTTTCGAAAATAGGTATCTAAGAGCAGAATGGTCGGTATAGACCACCGTTTTTGCTAGAACGAGATATGATCGAAATTTGTCAAAAGCAAAGACAATAGAAAGGAGTTCTTTTTCAGTAGTTGTATAGTTTGTTTGTGCTCCTTGTAATGTCTTACTAGCATAATATATAGGTTGAAATCGTTTTTCAATCCTTTGTCCTAAAACGGCTCCCATTGCAAAATCACTTGCATCGCACATTAGTTCAAATGGTAGATTCCAATTTGGTGTTATCATGATCGGCGCATTAGTGAGTTTCTCTTTAAGAATATTAAAAGATTTGATACACTCATCTGAAAAGATGAATGGAGCATCTTTTTCTAGGAGTTTATTCATAGGAGTGGCAATTTTAGAAAAATCTTTTATGAAACGTCGGTAAAAACCGGCATGCCCTAGAAAACTCCTAACTCCTCTAACATTGGTGGGATGTGGAAGTTTAGCAATTACATCTACTTTAGCTCTATCCACTTCAATTCCTTCTTTTGAAATTTTATGTCCAAGAACGATGCCTTCTTTAACCATGAAATGGCATTTCTCCCAATTAAGTACTAGATTTGATTGTTCGCATCTAAGAAGCATTCGTTCCAGATTAACTAGACATGATTCAAATGTATCACCGAAGACTGAAAAGTCATCCATGAATACTTCCATGCATTCTTCTATCATGTCGTGAAAAATCGCCATCATACACCTTTGAAAGGTTGCAGGGGCGTTACAAAGTCCAAATGGCATGCGTTTGTAAGCAAAAGTACCATAAGGGCACGTGAATGTGGTTTTCTCTTGATCTTCGGGTGCTATTGGAATTTGAAAATATCCGGAAAATCCATCTAGAAAACAATAGTAACTATTTTCGGCTAATCTTTCCAACATTTGATCTATGAAAGGTAAGGGAAAGTTATCTTTTCTGGTGGCGTCATTTAATTTTCTATAATCAATACATACACGCCATCCTGTTACAGTCCTAGTAGGAATAAGCTCATTTTTCTCATTTGTAATGACAGTCATGCCACCCTTCTTAGGTATGCATTGAACTGGGCTTACCCATGGACTATCAGAGATTGGATAAATTAAACCTGCATCTAGCAGTTTAATAATCTCTTTCTTAACTACATCTTGCATATTAGGATTTAGTCTTCGTTGGCGTTGCACATACGTTTTATGACCTTCTTCCATAAGGATTTTATGTGTGCAATACGAAGGACTTATTCCTTTAATATCATGAATCTTCCATGCAATGGCTGGTTTATGAGCTTTCAACACAGAAATGAGTTGTGATTTCTCATTTTCAGTAAGAGAAGACGATATTATTACAGGTAATTCAGATTCACCATGTAAATAAGCGTATTCCAAATGGTTTGGAAGTGGCTTTAACTCTAATTTCGGAGGTTCTTCTATCGATGATTTGTATCGATATCTGTCTTCTTCTTTTAGCATTTGAATTTCTTCTGTTGTTGGTTCATATCCATTAGCTATTAGTGTAGCTAACATTTCAGCTTCATCAATTGGTTCATTACCTTCTCCTAAAGAGCATTCTCCTGTTCCTTGTAATTCTGGAAATTCTTCTAATAATTCTGCATGTGCATCTATAGTTTGAATATAATAACATGTATCATCTGCAGATTGCGGTTGTTGCATTGCTCTATCAACTGAAAAGGTAACACTCTCATCCTCTATACTTAGGGTCAATTTCTTACCGAACACGTCTATCATTGCTTTAGCCGTGTTTAAGAATGGTCTTCCTAATATGAGAGGAACTTGAGAATCTTCTTCCATGTCCAGAACAACAAAATCTACTGGAAATACTAAAGTACCAACTTTAACTAGCATGTTCTCCATTATCCCTCTAGGATATTTTATTGATCTATCGGCTAGTTGTATGCTTATTCTTGTTGGTTTCAATTCTCCAAGGTCTAGTTTAGTGTATAATGAATACGGCATTAGATTTATACTAGCACCTAAATCTGCTAATGCTTCTATTGAACTAAGACTACCCAGAAAACATGGAATTGTGAAACTTCCTGGATCCGATAGTTTTTCTGGTATCTTATTCAACAGCACTGCTGAACAATTAGCATTCATAGTAACAGCCGAGAGTTCTTCCATTTTCTTTCTATTTGAAATTAGATCTTTCAAGAATTTAGCATATCTAGGCATTCCTGAAATCACATCAATAAAAGGAAGATTTACATTTATCTGTTTAAACATATCCAAGAATTTGGATTGCTCGGCTTCAAGTTTCTCTTTCTTCATTTTACTCGGGTAAGGAAGTGGTGGTTGGTATGGTTTAACATAAGGTTTAGCCTTAACTGTGTTATCTTCATCAACCTTTTCAACTACCGGTTCTTTTTCCTTATCTTGATCAGGTTGTGGTTCTTGTGGAGTAGGAATAGCTTCATCAGAAGTTACAGGTATTTCAGGTGGTTTAAGTGTTGTACCACTTCTTGTGGTAATAGCTTTAGCTGTTTCATTCCGGGGGTTAGCATTTGTATCACTAGGTAGACTTCCTGGTTTTCTTTCACCTATTAACCTTGCTAGGTTACTTACTTCTTGTTCTAGATTTTGAATAGAAGCTTGTTGATTTCTAAATGCTTGAGCATTTTGTTCATTGGTTTGTTTTTGAGATGTGAAAAACTGCGTTTGAGTTTCAACTAGCTTTGTCATCATATCTTCTAAATTCGGCTTTTTATCATCGGTTTGTTATGGTGGTTTATTTTGAAAATTAGGTCTTTGCTGATTGTAAGTATTATTGGATACTTGTTGATTGTTAGGACCTTGTTGGTTGTTGTATGGAATATTTCGGTTATAATTCTGGTTTTGATTGTAAATTGGTCTTGGGGGTTGATAATTATTCTGATAATTATTTCCAGGCCTTTGGTTTATGTATGAAATATTCTCTCTTTGTTCCATTGTTAATTCAATACTGAGACAATCTTTTGTCAAATGTGGTCCTCCACACTGCTCACAACTAATTCGTATTGAGTGAATATCTTTAGGCATCTTTTCCATTCGTCTCTCGACAGCATCTATCTTTGCGGAAATGGAATCTAAGTCATGGCTAGAATCGGCTCTAGCTGCTTTAGATGATCTAACGATATCTTTTTCTTGGTGCCACTCATGTGAGTGGGAAGCAGTGTTATCAATAATTTTGTAAGCATCAGTTTCGGTTTTCTTCATAATAGAACCACCAGCTGCTATATCTATGTCTTTTCTTGTAGTGATGTCGCATCCTTGGTAGAATATTTGTACTATTTGACAGGTGTCTAAACCATGTTGCGGACATCCTCTTAATAACTTTCCATATCTAGTCCACGCCTCATATAGAGTTTCATTTGGCTTCTGTGTGAACGTAACAATTTCTGCTTGAAGTCTTACGGCTTTAGATGCAGGAAAGAATTGTGTAAGAAATTTTTCAACTAAAACATCCCATGTATCGATCGCCCCTTCAGGTAACGATTCCAACCAATCTTTGGCTTCTCCTTTTAAAGTCCAGGGAAATAACATGAGATATATCTGTTCATCCTCCACTTCTCGGATTTTAAATAGTGTGCAAATCCTATTAAAGGTACGTAGATGTTCATTTGGATCTTCCTTCGGCGCACCACTAAATTGGCATTGATTAGTTACCATGTGTAGAATTTGTCCTTTGATTTCATAATTTGGCGCATTAATGTCTGGATGAGTAATTGCGTGACCTTGGCCAGTGCGTTTAGCTCTCATTCGGTCTTCCATACTTAAAGGTTTCAGATTCTCCATAATTGAATTTGTTGAATCGGAATCACTAGAGGATTCTGATTTAATGGTTCGTTCCTCAACAATCTCTGTTTGAATGATTGGTGGTTCCGGAGGAAAGTTTAATGGTTCAGGATCTACGAACCGTTCCTGAATATTCTACGGATTCTCAATTGTGAGGTCGGGTTCAAAAAATGGATTATCGAAAATTTGAACTGAAGTACTTGGTCGACTGGATGACGATTCTAAAGAAAAATCAACGGCGGTTATATTTGCTAAATGTCTTGATCTAGTTACAGGTGGTGAACGTACAAAAGGTGGTGATCGTCTCGCTCGGTACATTCACTGAATATCCTATTAGTTTTTAAAAGGAAAGAAAAATTATAATAAGTTATCCAATTAATAGACTTTTCTGATTTTGCCCACGTTTCGAATAGCCAAAAGATGCAGCAGAAGGGCAGGATTCGTTTGGTCTCAATATAATTGAGGACTGTTTGGCTCCAATAACCCGGTCCACGTACAAATCCAACTATTACTACGAACCAGAAAATTTTGATGTCTATCAATTTAACCACTTAAAATAAATTTTCGTAATTTTAAGAAATTTAGATAAGAAGTAGAATAAAAATCTATGTCCTAAAACTAGAATAGCGAGAAATAAGAAAGAAAAAGAGTTCGTCGAAAAAGATCGAAAAAGAAAAAATGGTTGAAAAATAAAAGTTGACGGAAAAATAAAAGAAACTTATAAAACTTAGAAATACTTGACTAACCTAACCTTATTACTACAACTAATTTAAAATTATAATTGCAAATTGAGATTACTAATTGGAATGATAATTGATACATAGGTAAAAGTCGTCTAAAAATATTAAAGCTTACAAGTAAAACTATATTCCAAATGGAAATAACTTAAAAAGAAACTAAAACTTAAAAAGGCGTCGCAAAATTCTAAAGTACCTAAATCTTAGTCTAAAGAAAAAGCACTTAAGGAATTCTACGGCAAAGCCTAAAAATCTAGAAGTAAAAATAACTATGGCAAAAACTAAGTTTAAAACTAAATATGAGCTAAATATACAAATATTACGCTAAAACAATTAAAAAGGGACAAAATATAAAAATATACAAAAAGTTGTAAAAATTACAATTTTTATAAAAATATTATTTTTATATTAATTATTTATTAAAACTATTAATTTTACAATTTAATTAAACTAATTAATACTAAATACATAAATTAAATAAAAAGTAAAAGTTAAAATAAAACTAATTATAATATTAATAATAATTAGGGTTAAATAATAATAATAATAATTAATTACCCCGTAATTAATTCAGTTTAGGGTTTCTGTCAGCGTGTCAGGATTACTTAGCGAGTTGCGGTATTTAATGCATCAAACCCCGCGAGTCGCGGGGTTCCAGTTTTCAACTGACAGGTTATTTAAATTCGACGCGTTTTTCTTTATTTATATTTTTTTTTTTTTCTGTTTATATATTTAAAAAAATATATGTGTATAATAAAAACTTATATTTTAAAAACTTAAATAAAATAGAACTACTTTATAATTTTAATAAATAAAATGCTTAAAACTAGATTTATATATATTTTTTTTATATTTTTAAATAAAAACAAAATACTTAAATAAAACTTATGTTTTTATAAAATAAAAATAAAGAAACTTTATAAAACTTAAATATTTAACAAAATCTTAAAAATACATAATTTTTTTTTTTTTTATATTAGCGTTGCGCTTCCGGCTTTTAAGAGATTCCCCGGCAGCGGCGCCAAAAATAACTTGATGTGGTAGCGGAGTGGTATAAAATACTATTAAATTTTACCAGGAAATACTATTAAATACGATACAATTTTACACAAGATATTTATTTATTTATAGAATGGAAATACTTAAACCTTGCTACAACACTTATAGGCAGTGTACCTAATCGTACAGTAGTGTAGTTTTTAGTAAGTCCGGTTCGTTCCACAGGGAATCTTTTTAAACAAAGCTTAACGCTATATTAGTTTACTTTTATAAAAATACAAATATATATATATAAGTAATTTTATTATTATAAAGGGGGTTTTTTTACCGTTTAATGACCGGTTTGTCGATTTTAAAACTTTAGTCGCAGTTAAAACCAAATGTAAAATATTAAAAATAAATACAAGACTTAAATTAAAGCATAAAGTAAATAACGATAATGAAATTGCGAATAATAAAAGTGCGATAAAATAAACTTGCGATAATTAAAAAGTACGATAATTAAAAGTGCAATTAAATACAATAACAATAAAAATGCGATAATTAGAAGTGCAATTAAATATAAAATAAAGGAAATTAAATATGAAATAAAAGAATTATGCTTATTTAAACTTCCGTAATCATGATGTTTGATGTGTTGATTTTAGTTTTATGCCCATGGGTTAATTGTCCTTTGTCCTGGATTATTTAATATGTCCGTCTGATTTTTGTCCATAACAGTCCATCAGTCATAAATATAAAGTGCGAGTGTCCTCGTCAAATTATCCTTATACCCAAAGTTAAATATTCCAACTAATTGGGGACTTAAACTGTAACAAGATTTTAATACTTTGTTTAATAATTACACCAGGATGTCGACTGAGTGTAACCCAAGGTTTTAATATTTTGTTATCAATTAATGCCAAGTGTCCTTTTACATAATTTCACCCCTGTTTTAACAAGTCTAGTGGTTATTAATCCATTCCCGTGTCCGGTTAAATGAACGATTATTTGTACATATAAATACCCCGCCCATTGTGTCCGATCGAGTGTAAATGGTTATTTATAGGGACGCCCAATTGTAAATCTTTATATTAACATTAACAAACTATCATTTAGTTAAACAAATATAAAGCCCATTAATAGCCCATAGTCTAATTTCCACAAGTGTCGTTCTTTTGTCCAAACCCCAATTATGGTACAAAGCCCAATTACCCAATTTTAGTAATTAGCCCAACATCATGATTACTTCGGATTAAATAAGCATAATAATAACTTAGCTACGAGACATTAATATAAAAAGGTTGAACATAACTTACAATGATTAAAAATAGCGTAGCGTTACACGGACAGAATTTCGTCTTACACCCTTACAACATTCGCTAACATACCCTTATTATTAGGATTAAAATTAAAATTAAAATTAAAATTAAAATATAAATATAAATATATACGATATAGATAGAGAGATGGATATATTTTTGGTGATTATTGCGATCAGAATTCGTTTGCTTTTATAGGGATTTTCGACTTTTGGGGCTCCGCGACTCGCGGCATTTTTGCCCTTCAAACTCCGCGAGTCGCGGAGTTTACTTTTACAGCTCACCCATGTTTGGAGTCTTTCTTGCCGACGGTTTATAATATATATATAATATATATAATTAATATAATTAATTATATATTATATTATATTTATATACATAGTTAACTTGTAATTTTTAGTCCGTTGCGTCGAGCGTTGAGATTTGACTCTGGTCCCGGTTCCGGATTTTCGAACGTCCTTGCGTACAATTTTATATTTTGTACTTTGCGTTTTGAATCTTGTACTCTTGTAATTTCGAGACGTTTCTTATCAATAATTGGAACCTCTTTGATTGTCTTTTGTACTTTTGAGCTTTTTGGTCGTTTGCGTCTTCAATTCGTCGAATCTGTCTTTTATCTTCACCTTTTATTATTTAAACGAATATCACTTTTAAATAGAACAATTGCAACTAAAAGCTTGTCTTTCTTGAGGAATAATGCTATGAAATATATGTTCGTTATTAGCATTATCATTACTTTACTAAATAAATATAAAAATGTATTTATAGGTGATATTACATAAAAGTACGTATTAATCATATTAACAAATTTTATACGAATATTCATATATAACAAATCAGGTACTTTTAACATAAAACTAACTGAATATATATTAATATAACTATCTAAACGTTAATCATTTTTGTATACACAAATTAAATATATATAATATATAACATAAGTTATAATATATGAATTTGTTAAATTGCGATTATATATATTAATAAATATACAAATGATATAGGTTCGTGAATCCGAGGTCAACCCTGCATTGTTCAATATAGTCATATGTATTTTTACTACAAAATACAGAATGGTGAGTTTCATTTGCCCTTTTTACTCTTTATATTTTTGGGACTGAGAATACATGCGCCTTTATAAATGTTTGACGAAATAGACACAAGAAATTGAAACTATATTCTATGGTTGAATTATCGAAATCGAATATGCCCCTTTTTATTAAGTCTGGTAATCTAAGAATTAGGGAACAGACACCCTAATTGACGCGAACTCTAAAGATAGATCTATCGGGCTCAACAAGCCCCATCCAAAGTACCGGATGCTTTAGTACTTCGAAATTTATATCATGTCCGAAGGAGGATCCCTGAATGATGGGGATATTCTTATATGCATATTGTGAATGTCGATTACCAGGTGTTCAATCCATATGAATGATATTTTTGTCTCTATGCATGGGACGTATGTTTATGAGAAATGGAAATATGAAATCTTGTGGTCTATTAAAATTATGAAATGATTATTTATGTTAAACTAATGAACTCACCAGCCTTTTGGTTGACACTTGAAAGCATGTTTATTCTCAGGTATGAAAGAAATCTTCCGCTGTGCATTTTGCTCATTGTAAAGACATTATTTGGAGTCGATCATCGCAATGAAACCAGATGTTGGTGACTTCGTCCAGACGGATTAGGACGGGTCCTTTCAGTTGGTATCAGAGCGGTGGTCTTAGCGAACCATGTCTGCATTAGTGTGTCTAACTGATAAGTCGTTAGGATGCATTAGTGAGTCTGGACTTCGACCGTGTCTGCATGTCAAAAGTTTTGCTTATCATTTTGTGTCAAAAATTACCTGCTTAACATTTTTAAAGAATCACTTGCTTATCATTCTTAGTCTAGACACGTTTTACTGCATTGACTGCATGAATAGTGTATAGACAAAATTCAAATCTTAGCGTATCTGTTACTGTAACTTGCATTACAACTTCCGTAGATTCCTCCGTAACTTATGGGACTTTAGTATTATATATGCATATGTAAATTATGTATTTCAGGGTACTAATCTACATCCTATAATCTATTTCTTATCGAAAATCCTTCTCCTAATCGTACGAGATGAATCCTGCAACCAGTTCGAGTCCCTCAGATTCCGATAGCTATTCCGATAGTTATTCCGACATAGATGTTCACCTAAGCTCTGAAAACAGTGTCATCGGCATGAATCAACCAATCAGCCATTATCAATTCATCTGATGGGTTCGTAGTTGACTTAATTAATGGAAACGCGCAGAAGGCAATCTCTTCCACCAACCGAATTCACCTCTTGACAATGAACCTGAAGCGGTTACCGGCGAACCTGTTTGAGACATCATTTTTAGTCTCATTTCCAGGGTAACTCGACAAGGTTATATTCTATCCACAATTCTGAACCTTATTCATCCGCTCGTTCCGATCGACAACCATCTCGGAATAATATAAGAAGTCAACGAACTTCGCAACCGAGTTGTAGCCTTGAAAAGTATGGTGCAAAATGTACCAGCTTCAGCAACATCACCAGCACCAACATTACCACCAACAACAACATCCGCATCTCAAGCCTAAATTTCACAATCTGTCCCACGAACATCAATATCATACGCACCATAGATACCAAGGAGTACCAACATCAATTAACGATGAAGTATTGATCCCTAACTTCATCAATATTCTGCGAAGAATATGTGGATCCTAATAGTTTTAGGGATTACTTATTCTAGCTCGAATCGAAAAATCAAATGAGTCTAATATAATGTTGACTTATTAAATCCATGATTACATCTGAAAAAAATATATATGTATATATATTTTCATAAAGATTGTGATTAAAAAGTCTTTCGTACAAACTAGTAATGATGAAAATATTTTAACGGGTAGGTAATACTCGAGGAATATTTAGATTTCACATTAATAAGTTACAATGTACATTCTTCAAATCTGATTCAACAGTCATTTACCATCCTACTTACTCCACAGATATACGTATATGTTCACCAAAGAATAACTATTTTCATTCCAATTAAATTTCACATACGAATTTCTGCCGATCAAAACCCGAGTTAAGATTTGACAAGTGGCATAATGAAGAAAATAATGAACAAAATAAAATTTATTAGTAACCAAGTAATTAATTACGTAAAACTTTAAAACTATGTTAACTGTTCCTAGCTAACTGTTACTATATGACTATTTTCTTAAAATATACTAGTTTTGGTGGAGCTATTGAACTATTGGACTACTATTATGGACAATTAAAAAAAAATTATTAAAAGAGTAGGAAATATTAAATACAACACTTTTCGACTTAAAAGATTGTAAATAAATTTCATCTTCTACAGTTAAATATTTCCTCCAGTTGCCACTTGATTTCATCTTAAACCTCATTTGTATCTTCACGATTACATTTTTCATTCAAACCTTTCATGATTCTTGAAAACACCTCAATCGATTGGATGAATCAACCGCACTTCATCTACGGAAGGAAAGATTTATGCATATAGATATGCACCTGAGAAACTCTCGACAACTGAGTAAAAATTAAAACGTAGCCCCGTCAGATCCTTTGGCATTTATTAGCAAAAATAACTTTGCGATCCCTTTTCAAGGTAGCTAATTTTGTCACAGCTCCAGCAAGTCAACTTTGACTTTTTATTCGAAGTAGCCTTACTATAATCCTGATATATACGATTACCCTTTTGATACCGGAGAATTCTTTTATATTCCACCATATTACCAGCAGACATACCAGCAACCTCGTTACTTCTTGGCTTAAATCTCTCTGACAAATCATTATATTTATTCATTGAAACCCTATCATATACTCACCCGCATCTTGTGACGAGAACTGCCATACCAATTACCGGGAATCAGCAACCAGTACTTTGAAAACTCACAGCATATCTACATCAACAGTTATATATATGACATTTATCTCTTAGAATTATGATCTCTCCTTCTGGAATTCTGAAAAGCACTCAGTCACAAATCAATACTTTGAATGTTGAAAAAGCTGAATGAAGCAGCAGAAACCATAGACAACCATAAACGACCATAATCATCGAAAGTTTGATGATAAAGAATAGTATGTTGGAAAAGCTCAGAAAAGTTGGAACTGGAAAACGAATTGAGCTACCCATGAAGGAGACCAAGGACAAATACAAGGACCAAACCCTATATTCAAAGGATTCAGGTAATTCTGGATCCGTTGAAATCTTTAGAGAATATCTTGCTCCGAAGTCATGTTAAAATCTTGCGGAAAATCTTTCTCCATCAACCATCAAACTTAGAAATTCCAAAATATCATCATCAATATCTTCGATATTTCTGAGGATATTTTCATAAATATTCTCGTCCGAAATTATATACCTTGATGTCAAAGCTAAGGTATACGAAATAGTTTATATTTTACTAGGAAAAACTATTAAATACGATACAATTTTACACAAGATATTTATTTATTTATAGAATGGATATACTTAAACCTTGCTACAACACTTATAGGCAGTGTACCTAATCGTACAGTAGTGTAGTTTTTAGTAAGTCCGGTTCGTTCCACAGGGAAATCTTTAAACAAAGCGTAACGCTATATTAGTTTACTTTTATAAAAATACAAACATATATATAAGTAATATTATTATTATAAAGGGGGATTTTTACCGTTTAATGACCGGTTTGTCGATTTTAAAACTTTAGTCGCAGTTAAAACCTAATGTAAAATATTAAATAAATAAAAGACTTAATTTAAAGCGTAAAGTAAATAACGATAATGAAATTGCGAATAATAAAAGTGCGATAAAATAAACTTGCGATAATTAAAAAGTACGATAATTAAAAATGCAATTAAATATAATAACAATAAAAATACGATAATTAGAAGTGCAATTAAATATAAAATAAAGGAAATTAAATATGAAATAAAAGAATTATGCTTATTTAAACTTCCGTAATCATGATGTTTGACGTGTTGATTTTAGTTTTATGCCCATGGGTTAATTGTCCTTTGTCCTGGATTATTTAATATGTCCGTCTGGTTTTTGTCCATAACAGTCCATCAGTCATAAATATAAAGTGCGAGTGTCCTCGTCAAATTATTATTATACCCAAAGTTAAATATTCCAACTAATTGGGGATTCGAGTTGTAACAAGGTTTTAATACTTTGTTTAATGAATACACCAGGTTATCGACTGCGTGTAAACCAAGGTTTTACTACTTTGTTAACAATTACACCAATTACCCTTGAATGTAATTTCACCCCTGTTTTAATTATTCTAGTGGCTATTAATCCATTCCCGTGTCCGGTTAAATGAACGATTATTCGTACATATAAATACCCCGCCCATCGTGTCCGATCGAGTGTGTATGGTAATTTATAGGGACGCCCAATTGTAAATCTTTATATTAACATTAACAAACTATCATTTAGTTAAACAAATATAAAGCCCATTAATAGCCCATAGTCTAATTTTCACAAGTGTCGTTCTTTTGTCTAAACCCCAATTATGGTACAAAGCCCAATTACCCAATTTTAGTAATTAGCCCAACATCATGATTACTTCGTTTTAAATAAGCATAATAATAACTTAGCTACGAGACATTAATATAAAAAGGTTGAACAGAACTTACAATGATTAAAAATAGCGTAGCGTTACACGGACAGAATTTCGACTTACACCCTTACAACATTCGCTAACATACCCTTATTATTAGAATTATAATTAAAATTAAAATATAAATTATAAATATAAATATAAATTTTACGTATGATAAGAGAAGAAAAAGATTATAAATTGCGATCAGAATTCGGTTGCTTTTATAGGAAAAGTCGAATTTTGGGGCTCCGCGACTCGCGGTGAAAACCTCTTCAAACTCCGCGAGTCGCGGAGGTTACTTTTACAGCTCAGAGGAGTTTGGCTCTTTGTTTACCGACGGTTTATAATATATATATAATATATATATAATTAATATAATTAATTATATATTATATTATATTTATATGCATAGTTAACTTGTAATTTTTAGTCCGTTGCGTCGAGCGTTAAGAGTTGACTCTGGTCCCGGTTCCGGATTTTCGAACGTCCTTGCGTACAATTTTATATTTTGTACTTTGCGTTTTGAATCTTGTACTCTTGTAATTTCGAGACGTTTCTTATCAATAATTGGAACCTCTTTGATTGTCTTTTGTACTTTTGAGCTTTTTGGTCGTTTGCGTCTTCAATTCGTCGAATCTGTCTTTTGTCTTCACCTTTTATTATTTAAACGAATATCACTTGTAAATAGAACAATTGCAACTAAAAGCTTGTCTTTCTTGAGGAATAATGCTATGAAATATATGTTCGTTTTTAGCATTATCAAATATTCCCACACTTGAGCGTTGCTTGTCCTCAAGAAATATCGTCTTGAAATACAAGAATCACTTCTTTATTCTTCACACTTTGTACATCAGTGATTTCTATACGGTGATATAAACAATGGTAGTAACGATATGGTTTACAGTCCCACATGACTATAAAAATTTAGATCCATTAAGGAAATTGGATCTTTATGAAAACATTTGATCTTTTGAAATCTAGTTTTTACCCTAGATAAGTTTTCAGGAATAACCCTTTACCGGTGTTTGCAAAATATTTTTGTGGGTTTGGTGGGTTTCAGATTTGAAAATTTTAGCTCAAAATTGCGGTTTTGTGTCACCCACTTGATAACCTTGTATTTGGAAAGCAACACGTCCAGTTTACTTGTTCCGTATATTACCTTTCGGTAAACTACCGTCCGGTTGAAAGGAAAGCGTTGAACAAGCAACTGTTAAGGCAATGTCCCCTGACATGCTTTTAATTATGGTCTGTAACGTGTCGGACGCAATTACTATCCTTGGTAGGAGCAATAGTAAAGCTCACCCTCATAATTTTTCGGTATGACACAAGGTCCTGTCTTTGACCATGCTATGCAACCACCGTTCTTACGGTTGACACCCGATTTAGTTCAGGCGACCTAATGAATTCCAGGTGAATTCCTAGGATTTTACGTTCAATGGTAATGAACGCATTGAAAATAGGGTTTTCAGAAAACAAATCGGTTTTAATTTTGATCAAAATATTTTCTCGTTCAAGCTCGAGTTTAGATATCATTGAATTCCATGAGTTTGTAATTCTCAATCTTTAAGGTCAATCTCTAGGATTGAGTAATATCAGTCTTAAAAGCTGATTTTTAATCTTTAAGGAGATTATCCTTTCTGGGGATCTGATTCATTAGTCTTATCAAGCTAATTTGCACGGCGCCCTCCCCATTTTACGAGATAAATCCTTCTCATGGTTAGGATAAATCTGACCACTTGGCGACCCTGTTTAATGCTGAGGTCCGTGGATTTCCTGCTGATTTTAGTGATGACTTTTCTAGATTTTTCGTCAACCTACAGCTGGTCTGGACGACAACTTCATGACCTAAATCAAGAAGCGCGTGTCTTTTTCAGAAGACTTTACTTCCTTTTAATGATGGAATTGATTCATTGTGTAGATCCATCTCTTCTTTTCTTTCATCAGGTAAAACAGTTTAGTTTAGTCCAAAGCAAAAGTATTTTCAGTTATTTGTTACAGATATATGTGACATATGTTTAAGATAACTTGGTAAATTTTCCCACACTTGGCTTTTATTTTCCTTTTTATCGTCCTCTATTCCATTTTAAATGAATTTTAACATTTTGGTTTGTTTCTTAATTTATGTCCTTTCCGAGGTAACAATAATTTCGGTGTTAAAACCTAGTTTTATCGTTCATAAATATGTATAAACATGATTTTGAATTCATTTAATTGAAAATTTTGAAAATTTTTACTAGAATTGGGTAGTCAGTATATAAGACTAGGGCTGTTCTTTTTTATCAGAGAGCACTAGATTCTAATACAACTACTGCTTTACTAGTATTTTTAATGGTAATCAAGTGTTTAAGATAAAAATTTTAAAATCCGAAAGAATTTAACCCCTTCCCACACTTAAGATCTTGCAATGCCCTCATTTGCAAGAAATCAGTAACAATTTAAATTATTGAGGGTGATTTGTGTGAAAAAGATTAAATTTTTACCAAAGTTTCCAAATATATTGGCGTTTGTTTGCTGAATGATAAATGGTGCACATCATTTGTTCATTCCGTCTTGTTGTTATTTCACATATATTTTGCATCTTGTCGTCAAAATTAGTTGCTTTTGCTGAACTTAATGCCAGTCTTTGAAAATGCGTTGTTTTACCCTGTTGTGTACATAAGATAAACTGCAAACATATATACATATTTTTGAAGTTTGGTATATTACCCCACATTCAAAAATTATTAAAATCTAAGAATAAAAGTTAGACAATTATAAAAATGATTACAATATTAACAAAAGTATTAAACGTATCAATAATTACAAATTACAAAAAAAAAAAAAAAATAAGTAAACTAAGGATGATATTGGTACCAATAGGGGTTCCAGGCATAACCATAAGTGCTATAGAATGCTTCGGCAGGGTCATACGTAGGATATGGTGGCTGCATCTCTATAGACCAAGGAGGGAAGATGGGTTTCGGTGTAGGAATATAGTTTCTACCTATATGTTGGCAATGAGCTATGATTTGGTTCTGATGAACTTGCCAATCTTCAAATGCTCTCTGTCTAGCATTTTCGTATTCCTGAGAAGCTATAAACCTATGCATTTCTTGCATCTCATTCCCCCCTCCTACATTACCTTGTTGTTGGTTTCTCTCCACCTGTGGATGTCTACCATGGTATCGTACTGCGGCGTTATTTCGCCTTTTCAAAACTTTCGCACCATGGTATACATTTAAACCTATAGTATCGCGGGGTTCCGGTTCTTCTACTAATAATCCCCCCCGACTTATATCCACACCGAGATATTCACCAATCAAAGTAATAAAAATACCACCTCCTATTATGCTATGTGGTCGCATCCCCCGAACTATAGCTGATAAATAATAACCCACACAATACGGTATACTTACAGCGCTTTGTGGGTCTCGAATACACATATGGTAAAACAAATCTTGTTCATTTACCTTTTCCTTGTTTTTACCCCTTTGTGTAATCGAATTAGCTAAAAACCTATGTATCACTCTTAATTCGGCTCTATCTATATCCAAATAAGAGTAATTTCCCCCTTTGAAACGGTGATGGCTTGTCATTTGACTCCACACACCGTGTGTATCAAAATTTTCATCTATCTTTCTACCGTTTAGTATCAATCCTCTACAATCGGCAGACGCTAACTCCTCGGGCGTATATATACGTAAAGCCTGAGCCATGTCCAGTAAAGACATGTGGCGCATCGAACCGCCTAACAAAAATCTAATAAAAGAACGATCGGTTAAACTAGCTACCCGATCATTCAACTCTATACTACATAACAATTCTTCACACCATACTTTATATACAGGTCTACGTATGGTGAATAAATGTACCCAGTCATTAAAAGAAGAATTACCATACCTCTGTACAAGTAATTCCCTAATTGGCCCGGCCAATTCTACAGCTTCTAAGGGTCCCCATTCTATGACCCTTGGTACCTCAACAACCTTAGAATGAAGAGTATGCAAACCCCTTTGATATTTTGGATAATCTATCCAAAGTCTGTCAAATCTCAGGTTCGGGTGCAACTCTTCCAAGTGCATATCGGAAAAGGTCATGACTGGATGAGGTATATCCTGCTTGTAGTAGTTATCCACCTCCTGTTGTTCCAAATTCTCAGCAGGAGCATTGCGGGCTTGGGATGAAGATTCACCCCTTTCAGTCTGCAAAACACATCAAACACAAATTTTGTGCATCCAAATATGCATTAGTGTCAGCAAAATCATCAATCAAAATAATTACAATGACATTATCAATTTATATCAAACTTAAGCTCATTTTCATATTTTCATCAAATCTACACTTTTTCAAATAAGCATATACGAAAATGTTCGCCAAGTTCATAAACATTCAACTCAAATAACATGTCAAAATAATCATTACTAGCAATTAAACAAGTCTCAAATGGTATTATCTTTCAAAAATCAAGTTCATGAATTTTAGACTTGAAAAAGTCCACTTTAATTCTCAAAATCATGTTTAGGCTCAAAGTTTGGATCATTTAACTACCTAGACATGTTACACTACTCAATTTAGCAACAATTCATGACAAAAATCGGCCATAACCTGTTTATATCAAAAAGCCCCAAATTTGCTCAAGAACACAAACCCTAGATTACTCAAAATTTGAAGTTTAAGGCTTCTAATCATGTTAAACAGCATCAATCTAGGTTATACAAGCATAATACATAAACAATTTAAGCCTAATTACACTAAAAAGCATCAAAATCAAATTGGGGAAAAAATTGCTCAAGAACATCAAATTTCGAATTAAATGGTGTTTAGGTGTAGAAATTTACCATTTTTCTTGAGTAATTCTTAGATAGCATCCTTCTCAACATGATTTTAGCAAAAGATTTGGTGATTAACGGTTACAAATTGTGATTTTGGGGGTTTTTTCTCGGGTATTTTCGGAGTATTTCGCAGCTATTTTCTGTTTTGGGTGTGTGAAACTGAGCTGTTGTAGCTCTTTATTTTTTTTCTGTAATCCGACTCCTCCGCGAGTCGCGGAGATTTTTTTTTTTTTTTTTTTTATAATCATTAACTTATTAAAACAATTAAGTAATTAATTTTAAAATTTTGTTTCCCTTGTTATTTAGGACGAGGTCGTTTCGGATCGATGTCCTAGTCCGTCCTTCGACAAAATTTTAAAATTTGTCTTTTTGTAGCGATTGTTTTAAAAGCTAAGATTTTTGGGTTTTTTCAATATTTTTGGCATACTCTAATTCAATAAAATTAAAAATAATGATAATAAAAGTTCTCGTTCCTCCCTCGGGTAAAGCAATTTCGGTTCAAAGACCTAGTCTTCAACTTACGACGAATTTTAAAAATCATATTCTTAACTTAATGAGATAAAGTAAATTTTTGTTTTTAAATTCACACAACTTAAATATAAAATTCAAAATTAATATTAAAAATTCACACCAAACTTAAAATTTGAAATGCATAAAATTAAAAATTCATATTTTAAAAATTCACACCAAACTTAATTTAAAAATTCATAAATTCATATCAAACTTATATTAATTTTTCAAATATTTACAATTTTAAATATATTGTTTTTACAAAATTTACAATATTAATTTAAGATTTAAATATTAATTTTAAAAACATGGTAAAAATAAATTTAAAAATCTTTTTGTCTTTTTATCCCACTTTAATCAATCAAATATTATCAAAAATATGCGCCCCTCTTTTTGGTAAAGTAATTTCGGTTCCAAGACCTAATTTAACTCATGACGAATTTTTGAAATATTTTGGGTTGATTGTTTAAAGATATTTATACCTTAAGAATAAACGTTAAATTTCGCAGTGATGTAATAAATTTTTGAATGATATCAATAATTTCGGTCGCCAAACCTAATTTTATTCAATACCAATTTACCACTTTTTAGCGAACAAATTAGCGTTTATTATCAAAAGGTTAAAAATAAAAATAAAAATAAAAACTGTACAGACATACCTGTGAAATAGATTTCTTAGTTATATGATCTATCCCATTCATAAGATAGTCGGTTTAATTGGTTTTCCATGGCTACATAGGCGTAACCTCGAGCATTCAGTGTCTTTTCTTCTAAACATATGAACGGTCCGTCTCTGCATAAAGTAACAAATTCGGTATTTGAATAGGTTTGATTATTTGAACATTTACCTCCATGTGACCATTTTCCGCATTTGTGACATCTTTCTAGGTGTCGTGCTCTTCTTTTCGCTGCGAATTTTGATTTTCCTTTACCAAATTGTAACTTATTATCTTCGCATCTGGATTCTTTTCTAACTCCGTCCATTATTTCTCTGATTACTGATACTATTTCACTCGGGAGTATGTCATTATTACGTTTAGTGATCAAAGCGTGTAGCATTAGACCATGGTTTAGTTCACAGGCAGTCTTCATTTTGTAAAAACCTAAAAAAAATAAAAATTCAGAATGGGGGGAGAAGACTAGTTCTTTAGGGTCTGCTAGGGAAAGACCATACGTGTTCCATTTTCGAGAACTACACGAAAACAGACAATCTAACTCTAACAGAAATACATATTATCCTTTAAAGACTTGATTCTCCCCACACTTAGTTAGCTGTGGTGTCGAAATTGTGATTAACTTCGTTGTCGACTTCCATCGGACCATGTATGTAATGTTTAACTCTGTGACCATTAACTTTAAATTCAATCCCATTTGAATTTATTAATTCTATCGTTCCGTATGGGAAAACTCTTTTGACTATGAATGGTCCAGACCATCTTGATTTCAATTTTCCAGGAAATAGCTTGAATCGTGAATTGAAAAGAAGAACTCTGTCTCCTTCTTTAAATTCTTTTGAACTTCTGATTCTTTTATCATGCCATTTCTTCGTTCTTTCTTTATAGATTAACGAATTTTCGTATGCTTCATGTCTTAATTCTTCTAATTCATTTAGTTGGCTTAATCGTAGACGTCCGGCTTCATGTAAATCAAGATTACATGTCTTCAAAGCCCAAAATGCTTTGTGTTCAATTTCTACTGGAAGATGACATGCTTTTCCATAAACAAGTCTAAAAGGTGTGGTTCCAATTGGAGTTTTGTAGGCTGTTCTAAAAGCCCAGAGTGCATCCTCCAATTTAATGGACCATTCCTTCGGATTTGATCCTACGGTTTTCTCTAGAATACGTTTTAAAGCTCGGTTGGTATTTTCAACTTGTCCACTTGTTTGTGGATGATATGTGGTGGAGATTTTATGAGTTACTCCATATCTTTTAAGAACTTTCTCAAGTTGATTATTACAGAAATGAGTACCCCGATCACTTATTAAAGCTTTCGGTGTTCCAAACCTTGCAAAAAGACGTTTTAAAAAGTTGACTACAACTCGTGCATCGTTAGTTGGGAGAGCTTGTGCTTCCGCCCATTTAGATACATAATCAATGGCTACGAGTATATATAGATTATTATTAGATTTTGGAAATGGACCCATAAAGTCAATACCCCAAATGTCAAATACTTCACATACTTGGATGACATTTTGTGGCATTTCATCACGTTGACTTATTTTTCCGGCCCTTTGACATGCATCACAGGATTTGCAAAGAAGGTGTGCGTCTTTGTAAATTGTAGGCCAATAGAATCCAGCTTCATAAACTTTTCTTGCTGTTAGTTGAGGCCCATAATGCCCTCCTGTTGGTCCTGTGTGACAATGGTTTAAAATTTTACTAGCTTCATCTCCAAATACGCATCGGCGTATTATTCCATCGGGACAACTTTTAAACAGATGTGGATCTTCCCAGAAATAGTGTTTTATATCACTGAAGAATTTCTTTCGTCTTTGGTACGATAATCCTTTTTCAAGGAATCCACAAACTAAGTAGTTTGCATAGTCTGCAAACCATGGGATTTCTTTATAATCTATCTTCAATAGATATTCATCAGGAAAGTTGTCTTGTATGGCTGATTCATTTAGAACTTCTAATTCGGGATTTTCAAGACGAGAAAGATGATCAGCGGCGAGATTTTCTGCTCCTCTTTTATCTCGGATACAAATATCAAACTCTTGTAAGAGTAAGATCCAACGGATTAATCTTGGTTTAGCATCTTGTTTTGAAAATAGGTATCTAAGAGCAGAATGGTCGGTATAGACCACCGTTTTTGCTAGAACGAGATATGATCGAAATTTGTCAAAAGCAAAGACAATAGCAAGGAGTTCTTTTTCAGTAGTTGTATAGTTCGTTTGTGCTCCTTGTAATGTCTTACTAGCATAATATATAGGTTGAAATCGTTTTTCAATCCTTTGTCCTAAAACGGCTCCCATTGCAAAATCACTTGCATCGCACATTAGCTCAAATGGTAGATTCCAATTTGGTGTTATCATGATCGGCGCATTAGTGAGTTTCTCTTTAAGAATATTAAAAGATTTGATACACTCATCTGAAAAGATGAATGGCGCATCCTTTTCTAGGAGTTTATTCATAGGAGTGGCAATTTTAAAAAAATCTTTTATGAAACGTCGGTAAAAACCGGCATGCCCTAGAAAACTCCTAACTCCTCTAACATTGGTGGGATGTGGAAGTTTAGCAATTACATCTACTTTAGCTCTATCCACTTCAATTCCTTCTTTTGAAATTTTATGTCCAAGAACGATGCCTTCTTTAACCATGAAATGGCATTTCTCCCAATTAAGTACTAGATTTGATTTTTCGCATCTAATTAGCATTCGTTCCAGATTAACTAGACATGATTTAAATGTATCACCGAAGACTGAAAAGTCATCCATGAATACTTCCATGCATTCTTCTATCATGTCGTGAAAAATCGCCATCATACACCTTTGAAAGGTTGCAGGGGCGTTGCAAAGTCCAAATGGCATGCGTTTGTAAGCAAAAGTACCATAAGGGCACGTGAATGTGGTTTTCTCTTGGTCCTCGGGTGCTATTGGAATTTGAAAATATCCGGAAAATCCATCTAGAAAACAATAGTAACTATTTCCGGCTAATCTTTCCAACATTTGATCTATGAAAGGTAAGGGAAAGTGATCTTTTCTGGTGGCGTCATTTAATTTTCTATAATCAATACATACACGCCATCCTGTTACAGTCCTAGTAGAAATAAGCTCATTTTTCTCATTTGTAATGACAGTCATGCCACCCTTCTTAGGTACGCATTGAACTGGGCTTACCCATGGACTATCAGAAATTGGATATATCAAACCTGCATCTAGCAGTTTAATAATCTCTTTCTTAACTACATCTTGCATATTAGGATTTAGTCTTCGTTGGCGTTGCACATACGTTTTATGACCTTCTTCCATAAGGATTTTATGTGTGCAATACGAAGGACTTATTCCTTTAATATCATGAATCTTCCATGCAATGGCTGGTTTATGAGCTTTCAACACAGAAATGAGTTGTGATTTCTCATTTTCAGTAAGAGAAGACGATATTATTACAGGTAATTCAGATTCACCATGTAAATAAGCGTATTCCAAATGGTTTGGAAGTGGCTTTAACTCTAATTTCGGAGGTTCTTCTATCGATGATTTATATCGATATCTGTCTTCTTCTTTTAGCATTTGAATTTCTTCTATTGTTGGTTCATATCCATTAGCTATTATTTTAGCTAACATTTCAGCTTCATCAATTGGTTCATTACCTTCTCCTAAAGAACATTCTCCTGTTCCTTGTAATTCTGGAAATTCTTCTAATAATTCTGCATGTGCATCTATAGTTTGAATATAATAACATGTATCATCTGCAGATTGTGGTTGTTGCATTGCTCTATCAACTGAAAAGGTAACACTCTCATCCTCTATACTTAGGGTCAGTTTCTTACCGAACACGTCTATCATTGCTTTAGCCGTGTTTAAGAATGGTCTTCCTAATATGAGAGGAACTTGAGAATCTTCTTCCATGTCCAAAACAACAAAATCTACTGGAAATACTAAAGTACCAACTTTAACTAGCATGTTCTCCATTATCCCTCTAGGATATTTTATTGATCTATCGGCTAGTTGTATGCTTATTCTTGTTGGTTTCAATTCTCCAAGGTCTAGTTTAGCGTATAGTGAATACGGCATTAGATTTATACTAGCACCTAAGTCTGCCAATGCTTCTATTGAACTAAGACTACCCAGAAAACATGGAATTGTGAAACTTCCTGGATCAGATAGTTTTTCTGGTATCTTATTCAACAGCACTGCTGAACAATTAGCATTCATAGTAACAGCCGAGAGTTCTTCCATTTTCTTTCTATTTGAGATTAGATCTTTCAAGAATTTAGCATATCTTGGCATTCCTGAAATCACATCAATGAAAGGAAGATTTACATTTATCTGTTTAAACATATCCAAGAATTTGGATTGCTCGGCTTCAAGTTTTTCTTTCTTCATTTTACTCGGGTAAGGAAGTGGTGGTTGGTATGGTTTAACATAAGGTTTATCCTTAACTGTGTTATCTTCATTAACTTTTTCAACTACCGGTTCTTTTTCCTTATCTTGATCAGGTTGTGGTTCTTGTGGAGTAGGAATAGTTTCATCAGAAGTTACAGGTATTTCAGGTGGTTTAAGTGTTGTACCACTTCTTGTGGTAATAGCTTTAGCTGTTTCATTCCGGGGGTTAGCATTTGTATCGCTCGGTAAACTTCCCGGTTTTCTTTCACCTATTAACCTTGCTAGGTTACTTACTTCTTGTTCCAGATTTTGAATAGAAGCTTGTTGATTTCTAAATGCTTGAGCATTTTGTTCATTGGTTTGTTTCTGAGATGTGAAAAATTGTGTTTGAGTTTCAACTAGCTTTGTCATCATATCTTCTAAATTTGGCTTTTTATCATCGGTTTGTTGTGGTGGTTTGTTTTGAAAATTAGGTCTTTGCTGATTATAAGTATTATTGGATACTTGTTGGTTGCTAGGACCTTGTTGGTTGTTGTATGGAATATTTCGGTTATAATTCTGGTTTTGATTGTAAATCGGTCTTGGCGGTTGATAATTATTCTGATAATTATTTCCAGGCCTTTGGTTTATGTATGAAATATTCTCTCTTTGTTCCATTGTTAATTCAATACTGAGACAATCTTTTGTCAAATGTGGTCCTCCACACTGCTCACAACTAATTCGTATTGAGTGAATATCCTTAGTCATCTTTTCCATTCGTCTCTCCACAGCATCTATCTTTGCGGAAATGGAATCTAAGTCATGGCTAGAATCGGCTCTAGCTGCTTTAGATGATCTAACGATATCTTTTTCTTGGTGCCACTCATGTGAGTGGGAAGCAGTGTTATCAATAATTTTGTAAGCATCAGTTTCGGTTTTCTTCATAATAGAACCACCAGCTGCTATATCTATGTCTTTTCTTGTAGTGATGTCGCATCCTTGGTAGAATATTTGTACTATTTGACAGGTGTCTAAACCATGTTGCGGACATCCTCTTAACAACTTTCCATATCTTGTCCACGCCTCATATAGAGTTTCATTTGGTTTCTGTGTAAACGTAACAATTTCTGCTTGAAGTCTTACGGCTTTAGATGCAGGAAAGAATTGTTTAAGAAATTTGTCAACTAAAACGTCCCATGTATCGATCGCCCCTTCAGGTAACGATTCCAACCAATCTTTGGCTTCTCCCTTTAAAGTCCAGGGAAATAACATGAGATATATCTGTTCATCCTCCACTTCTCGGATTTTAAATAGTGTGCAGATCCTATTAAAGGTACGTAGATGTTCATTTGGATCTTCCTTCGGCGCACCACTAAATTGGCATTGATTAGTCACCATGTGTAGAATTTGTCTTTTGATTTCATAATCTGGCGCATTAATGTCTGGATGAGTAATTGCGTGACCTTGGCCAGTGCGTTTAGCTCTCATTCGGTCTTCCATACTTAAAGGTTCCAGATTCTCCATAATTGAATTTGTTGAATCGGTATCACTAGATGATTCTGATTTAATGGTTCGTTCCTCAACAATCTCTGTTTGAATGATTGGTCGCTCCGGAGGAAAGTTTAATGGTTCAGGATCTACGAACCGTTCCTGAATATTCTCTGGATTCTCAATTGTGAGGTTGGGTTCAAAAAATGGATTATCGGAAATTTGAACTGAAGTACTTGGTCGACTGGATGACGATTCTAAAGAAAAATCAACGGCGGTTATATTTGCTAAATGTCTTGATCTAGTTACAGGTGGTGAACGTACAAAATGTGGTGAACGTCTTGCTCGGTGCATTCACTGAATATCCTATTAGTTTTTAAAAAGAAAGAAAAATTATAATAAGTTATCCAATCAATAGACTTTTTTGATTTTGCCCACGTTTCGAATAGCCAAAAGATGCAGCAGAGGGGCAGGATTCGTTTGGTCTCAATATAATTGAGGACTGTTTGGCTCCAATAACCCGGTCCACGTACAAATCCAACTATTACTACGAACCAGAAAATTTTGATGTCTATTAATTTAACCACTTAAAATAAATTTTCGTAATTTTAAGAAATTTAGATAAGAAGTAGAAAAAATTCTAAGTCCTAAAAACTAGAATGGCGAGAAATAAGAAAGAAAAAGAGTTCGTCGCAAAAGGTAGAAAAAGAAAAATGGTTGAAAAATAAAAGGTGACGAAAAAAAATAAAAGAAACTTATCAAAACTTAAAAATACTTAACTAACCTAACCTTATTACTACAACTAACTTAAAATTATAATCGCAAATTGAAATTACTAATTGGAATGATAATTGATACATAGTAAAAGGTGTCTAAAAATATTAAAGCTTTCAGGAAAAACTAAATCCCAAATGGAAATAACTTAAAAAGAAACTAAAACTTAAAAAGGCGTCGCAAAATTCTAAAGCACCTAAATCTTAGTCTAAAGAAAAAGCACTTAAGGAATTCTACGGCAAAGCCTAAAAATCTAGGAGTAAAAATGACTATGGCAAAAACTAAGTTTAAAATTAAATATGAGCTAAAAATACAAATATTATGCTAAAATGATTAAAAAGGGACAAAATATAAAAATATACAAAAAGTTGTAAAAAGTACAATTTTTATAAAAATATTATTTTTATATTATTTATTTAATAAAACTATTAATTTTACAATTTAATTAAACTAATTAATACTAAATACATAAATTAAATAAAAAGTAAAAGTTAAAATAAAACTAATAATAATAATAATAATTATTAGGGTTAAATAATAATAATAATTAATTAATACCCGTAATTAATGCTCGATTAGGGTTTTTTGTCGCCTGTCAGAAAGTCTCCGCGAGTCGCGGCAATTAAAGCATCAAACCCCGCGAGTCGCGGGGTTCCAGAATTCAGCTGACAGGTTTAAATATTCGACGCGTTTTTTCTTTATTTATTTTTTTTTATTTTCTGTTTTCTGTTTTTAAATAAATAAAAGATATTAAAATAAAACTTATATTTTTATAAAATAAAATAAAAATAAAGAAACTTATAAAACTTAAATATTTAACAAAATCTTAAAAATACTTATATTTTTGTTTTTCTTTTTATATTTTCGAATATTTAAAACGTATTTTTACAAAAGCGAATTTTAATAAAAGTAAACAAAAAATCCTTTTTTTTATATTAGCGTTGCGCTTCCGGCGTTTAAGAGTGTTTCCCGGCAGCGGCGCCAAAAATACTTGATGTCAAAGCTAAGGTATACGAAATAGTTTATATTTTACTAGGAAAAACTATTAAATACGATACAATTTTACACAAGATATTTATTTATTTATAGAATGGATATACTTAAACCTTGCTACAACACTTATAGGCAGTGTACCTAATCGTACAGTAGTGTAGTTTTTAGTAAGTCCGGTTCGTTCCACAGGGAAATCTTTAAACAAAGCGTAACGCTATATTAGTTTACTTTTATAAAAATACAAACATATATATAAGTAATATTATTATTATAAAGGGGGGTTTTTACCGTTTAATGACCGGTTTGTCGATTTTAAAACTTTAGTCGCAGTTAAAACCTAATGTAAAATATTAAATAAATAAAAGACTTAATTTAAAGCGTAAAGTAAATAACGATAATGAAATTGCGAATAATAAAAGTGCGATAAAATAAACTTGCGATAATTAAAAAGTACGATAATTAAAAATGCAATTAAATATAATAACAATAAAAATGCGATAATTAGAAGTGCAATTAAATATAAAATAAAGGAAATTAAATATGAAATAAAAGAATTATGCTTATTTAAACTTCCGTAATCATGATGTTTGACGTGTTGATTTTAGTTTTATGCCCATGGGTTAATTGTCCTTTGTCCTGGATTATTTAATATGTCCGTCTGGTTTTTGTCCATAACAGTCCATCAGTCATAAATATAAAGTGCGAGTGTCCTCGTCAAATTATTATTATACCCGAAGTTAAATATTCCAACTAATTGGGGATTCGAGTTGTAACAAGGTTTTAATACTTTGTTTAATGAATACACCAGGTTATCGACTGCGTGTAAACCAAGGTTTTACTACTTTGTTAACAATTACATCAATTACCCTTGAATGTAATTTCACCCCTGTTTTAATTATTCTAGTGGCTATTAATCCATTCCCGTGTCCGGTTAAATGAACGATTATTCGTACATATAAATACCCCGCCCATCGTGTCCGATCGAGTGTGTATGGTAATTTATAGGGACGCCCAATTGTAAATCTTTATATTAACATTAACAAACTATCATTTAGTTAAACAAATATAAAGCCCATTAATAGCCCATAGTCTAATTTCCACAAGTGTCGTTCTTTTGTCCAAACCCCAATTATGGTACAAAGCCCAATTACCCAATTTTAGTAATTAGCCCAACATCATGATTACTTCATTTTAAATAAGCATAATAATAACTTAGCTACGAGACATTAATATAAAAAGGTTGAACATAACTTACAATGATTAAAAATAGCGTAGCGTTACACGGACAGAATTTCGACTTACACCCTTACAACATTCGCTAACATACCCTTATTATTAGAATTATAATTAAAATTAAAATATAAATTATAAATATAAATATAAATTTTACGTATGATAAGAGAAGAAAAAGATTATAAATTGCGATCAGAATTCGGTTGCTTTTATAGGAAAAGTCGAATTTTGGGGCTCCGCGACTCGCGGTGAAAACCTCTTCAAACTCCGCGAGTCGCGGAGGTTACTTTTACAGCTCAGAGGAGTTTGGCTCTTTGTTTACCGACGGTTTATAATATATATATAATATATATATATAATTAATATAATTAATTATATATTATATTATATTTATATGCATAGTTAACTTGTAATTTTTAGTCCGTTGCGTCGAGCGTTAAGAGTTGACTCTGGTCCCGGTTCCGGATTTTCGAACGTCCTTGCGTACAATTTTATATTTTGTACTTTGCGTTTTGAATCTTGTACTCTTGTAATTTCGAGACGTTTCTTATCAATAATTGGAACCTC
Source organism: Rutidosis leptorrhynchoides (assembly GCF_046630445.1). Taxonomy (NCBI): domain Eukaryota; kingdom Viridiplantae; phylum Streptophyta; class Magnoliopsida; order Asterales; family Asteraceae; genus Rutidosis; species Rutidosis leptorrhynchoides. The sequence continues at coordinate 80,205,103 of NC_092343.1, forward strand.
TTTGATTGTCTTTTGTACTTTTGAGCTTTTTGGTCGTTTGCGTCTTCAATTCGTCGAATCTGTCTTTTGTCTTCACCTTTTATTATTTAAACGAATATCACTTGTAAATAGAACAATTGCAACTAAAAGCTTGTCTTTCTTGAGGAATAATGCTATGAAATATATGTTCGTTTTTAGCATTATCATACCTCTTCGTGCTTCCTGTGTATCATTATATTGGAAACATTCAATAGAAAATTTAGTACTGAAAAGCAGATTATGCGAATCTATGAAGAAAGCCGTGGATAAAGCACAAAGAATAAGTTTGACTTCAAAGAATCTAAATGATTCAATGTCTGCTAAAGTCTTTAGTGAATATCTTGCTCCTTACTCTAAACCCTTGCAGACAATAGTCTCCATCATTCTCTGATCTTAGATATTCAAAGATATTATCATATCTTTCATTATAAATATCCTCCATATTTCTGAAGATATTTTTATAATTATTCTTATCTGAAATCATTAATCTCTTCGTGCTATCAGTGTTACATCATATAGAAATTGTTAGTTTCTATATTATGTAAACTTTCGAGTCTAAAATATGAATGTTTTTGAAGTAGTGTTGGGAACTGATGCACGAGTTAGTATAATATAATGACACTTGATCAACGTGATTATATTACAGTAAGTCATGCTGAGTTTCTAATGAAACGTGATGATGGTTCACAGTAGATCATACTGTCATCATGTGTCATGTTACATAACTCTTTCATTCTACTTAACTTCTGAACATATCAAGAAAATGTATTCTTGATGGATCTATCTTCCGTGATGTTGATAAATTTGAAAATCAAATCGTGCTATCACGTTCTTTCCCGCTTAGAACATTATAATCATTCAAAACTCTATATCTACGAATTCTAGACCATTATTCGCTTGATTTAAAGTCGGGAAGAGAAAACAAAAGAATGAATCTCCGAAATAGAAATGGGGGGAATAAATCACAGCAAATAGGGGAGAGCATTAACTGTGAATGACAATGATTATTAAAGACAGAAGCAGGGACTTTGAAATTTAAAGGAAAATATAAAGTCCTATAACAACACATAAATTACAAACCGTGTATGTCAATGTTTATCGCAACATAAAGACACGAGAGAATTAAAAACACTATAACCCCAAGGGTGAAGTAGAAGAAAGCAGATTTCCCTGGTGGAAGTTGGAAAAGGAGAATGATTGTAGCAATAGAAAAGAGAAGGACAAGGATCAGAACTGGATTAAGCATTTTCACGATTGTTTGAATTTGGGAATTGAGTATTGAAGTGGTGAAAATTAATGGAACAGAAAAGGTAAAATTTATAGTGAAAATATCAGACAGAGGAATCGAGGCAGATCACCGCATGTAATTATAGAAATCTAAATTTCCTTATTCGCAGGAGAATCAAATCTTTTAGATTTCGAAGACTTTCTTCAAATCCCTTAAATTCCGGAATTCAACCAAAACAACGTCAAAAGTTAAGACGCATCATGTTTCTAAATTCAATCGTGACTACATCAAAAGTTAAGATGTATCTTATTTTCAAAATTCAACCCTGACTCTGTCAAAAATTACGACGAATCTTTACTTATCCTATTTCAATCTTTTGTGATAATTTCACTCGTACGCCTCGAATAATCGAATTGTTATTCTATATTACTCATTGATGATAAAACTCTATTTATCAGCTCATATTCGTCAAGAAAACATATTTATTGTTAGCCATGACGACCTCACTCAAATTTCGGGACGAAATTTCTTTAACGGGTAGGTACTGTGATGACCCGGGAATTTCCGACCAAATTTAAACTTAAATCTTTATATGTTTCCGACATGATAAGCAAAAATCTGTAATGTTGAGTCTCGAAAGTTTTGAAAACTATATTCATGTAATCAATTACCCTTGACTGTGCTCGACGATTTACGAACAATTAATTGTAAACTGATATGTGTGTATGTATATATAAATAATAATTCGAAATATAATTTGAAGTATTATATGTTGTTGTTATTAAAAATTAATAAAATAAAAATATGATATTATAATAATTATTATTTAAAATATATCTCTATATATAAATAAAGTATATTAAAAATAAATATTAAATGATTGTAATACTCGTTTGATGTTTCGATTGATATTAAGCAAGTTAAATTTAAACTTATGCAGTTTTAAAATAAACGGTGATTTGAAAATGAGTTCTATAAATTTTAGGCATACTAAAAATGTATGTGTAGGATCTAGTTATTAAATTTGATCACTTTTTATATTTTATCCAGGATCGAGCGCGGACAGTGATGTAATTTTTATTTAGTGATTAATAATCGAATTTTATACAATAATAACTAGAATAAATAAATATAATTATTGTAAAAATTTGAGATTTTTCTGAAGACTTTTATCCGTCACTGATTTAGCAACGGAGAACGATATAATAGTCTGTGAAAACTGTCGATAGAATCATCCAAAATTGAGACTGCTTAATTGTTGAATTTAATTCCACACGTTTCCCTTTCTTCTGCTTTATCCTATCAATTATGTCAATGCATATATATTATATATTAGAAGGTACATGAGTTAACATACAACCAAATCACCCACTTGCTTTCAATTCAATTCACCCGTAAATTTAGGTGATTGTTAATATTTTCAAACTCACAAGTTTTCTTAACTCATAGTTTATTTAATTATTATTATATTACTTATATATTATTATATGTCATATCTTTATTATATATATATATATATATATAGCATATGACAACTTGCATCAAAACAAAAGCACACCCTTTCCTGTTTCCATTTCATTGAATCTCCCGTCCCACACACCCACCAACTCCTTTTATATTTATGTAAATTCATATTATATATTCAATGAGTGAGGAAAAACAAAACACACATCCCTTTCTAGTTTTTTTTTTTTTTTTTTTTTTTAAAAAAAACAACTTTCTGTTATCTATCTTGTCCATTTTTTCTCCTTTCTAAATTGTTTCCATTTGATTCCATCGACATTCACACATGTATTATGAAAATATAGACCCACACCCTTTTATATATCATTTCCCATCTTCTCTACACTAACATAACATATTCATCAATTCATTCTTCTTCTTCTTCTTGGGTACAACCACTTGATCCACATGAATAAAAACCACCATCGACATCTACTTCTTCAATCACAACCACCACCAAAACAACCATTATCGAACACCCTGCAACATCATTCACCGCTACCATTTTACCATCGTACCACCATCACCACAACCCTCGACTATAACAATCATCGAAACCAACCAAGTATCTCTCTGTTTGTTTAATCCCTTCATCATATTGTATAAACAGTCGGCCACCACCATTTCAATCACAATCATCACCATCTTATCTCTCTTCATTCCCTCTCTTCTCTCTCTGTCCGAAAACAAAAACCGCCACCGTTACAAACTGTTAATGTTTCAAAAACCTGCATGATTGCAGCTGCTATATGGACCGTTAAACCTTCATTATTCGTCACTACAGTAAAACGAAAACCACCATAAAATAACCATCTTGGTTGCTGCTATATTTTATCTGTTTTAATTGCTCGATCAAGTCCAAACCCAATCGTTATGCTATAGCTCCAGCTTCTGTTTAATTTTTCTGTTTCAATTGAATCATAACCATAAGAAACCATCATAGCTAATACCACTACTTTTGATCCACTGTTTTCATCGTATAACAACAACCCAAATCGAAGCTAACTTCTGTTGCTGCTGCTGCTGCACAGTAAAACCACCACAAAACACCTCTATCCGACCACTGTTTGGCTATTGCAGCTGCATTTATTTATTTTATTTCTTTTATTATTTAATCACAAAGTAAATAATGATGATGAAGGGTAATGACATGAAGAAGAAGATGAATAGTGACGATTGATATAAGGTAGATGATGATGTCGTGATAAACAAAGTTGATGGTGATGATGAAGGTAATGATCGTGAATGATGATCACGATGGATGAATAACGATGATGATGATGATTAAACTGAATATACGGCTGCCTGTGTTCCTGTTTCTATTAAAGTCACGAAACCCTTTTATGTTTATGGACTGATTATTCCTTTGGGCTGTTAGTGGATCCATTTAATCAAGCAGTTGGACTGTTAATTGTTGTTGGGCCGAAGTGTTCATTTTCTGTTGGGCCATGTCAATGGGAATGGGAGACGACGGGTTAAAGTAATATAGGGCCGAGATTGAATCAGAAAAACTGATACGGAGTAATGGTTAAGGATGTTAGCGGGTATTTGAGAGGTCTTGGGTTCGAGTCTCGTTGTGGTCAATTCTTTTTACAAAATGCTTTAAAAAGGGTATATTCTTTTTATTACTTCTATTTCAATTATTATTATTATGATTAGTATTAGTGGTATTATTGGAATTATTATTATTATCAAGTATGATGAATATCATCTATTATTAGAAATAGCAATTAGTATTATAATTATTATTATTACGATTTATCACTTATTATTATTTTTATGATTATGTAAGTATAACTATTGTTAATATTATTTATTATTATTATTATTATCATTAGTATTATTGTTATAAGAAGTGTTATTAATGTTATTATTATTATTTTCATAAATATTAACATTAACATCAATCTATAAGCATGAGTAATATTATTATGTATTATTAATATTAATATTATCATTATTATTAGTATTATCAGATTATTATAAGTATTATTATCAATATTATGTGTATCGTTATTATCACTATTAAAACTATTTTTCTAACTATTATCAACAGTAAAATTTTCATAATTAGTATTGTTATCAGTATTTTTTTATATATTATTATTATAATCAAATACAACTTTCATTTACCATTATTAATATTACTTTACTAAATAAATATAAAAATGTATTTATAGGTGATATTACATAAAAGTACGTATTAATCATATTAACAAATTTTATACGAATATTCATATATAACAAATCAGGTACTTTTAACATAAAACTAACTGAATATATATTAATATAACTATCTAAACGTTAATCATTTTTGTATACACAAATTAAATATATATAATATATAACATAAGTTATAATATATGAATTTGTTAAATTGCGATTATATATATTAATAAATATACAAATGATATAGGTTCGTGAATCCGAGGTCAACCCTGCATTGTTCAATATAGTCATATGTATTTTTACTACAAAATACAGAATGGTGAGTTTCATTTGCCCTTTTTACTCTTTATATTTTTGGGACTGAGAATACATGCGCTTTTATAAATGTTTGACGAAATAGACACAAGAAATTGAAACTATATTCTATGGTTGAATTATCGAAATCGAATATGCCCCTTTTTATTAAGTCTGGTAATCTAAGAATTAGGGAACAGACACCCTAATTGACGCGAACTCTAAAGATAGATCTATCGGGCTCAACAAGCCCCATTCAAAGTACCGGATGCTTTAGTACTTCGAAATTTATATCATGTCCGAAGGAGGATCCCGGAATGAGGGGGATATTCTTATATGCATATTGTGAATGTCGATTACCAGGTGTTCAATCCATATGAATGATATTTTTGTCTCTATGCATGGGACGTATGTTTATGAGAAATGGAAATATGAAATCTTGTGGTCTATTAAAATTATGAAATGATTATTTATGTTAAACTAATGAACTCACCAGCCTTTTGGTTGACACTTGAAAGCATGTTTATTCTCAGGTATGAAAGAAATCTTCCGCTGTGCATTTTGCTCATTGTAAAGACATTATTTGGAGTCAATCATCGCAATGAAACCAGATGTTGGTAACTTCGTCCAGACGGATTAGGACGGGTCCTTTCAAGTTACTCCCGTTGAACTTTTCAATTTCGAATTTTGTAGACATTGCTATAATTACAATCTTCTTTTCGACAATACTACTTTTCGAGAAATAGTACTTGAGAACTTTTATCGAGTGAAAATAACCTTACTTATTTTCTGATGTGAAAGTCCACCAGTGTGAAAACCACAGAGCATACGATAAGTAGATTAATACACACAAGATATTAGACCTTAGCTCTGATACCACTTGTTGAGAGAAGCGATACCGAATTATAGCAAACCGCTAGTAATACTCGAAATAATGACAATAATAAGACACCGAGATTTAACGTGGAAAACCCCAAAAGGGTAAAAACCACGGGAAAGGAAAAAAACGTTTCACTAATAAGAATAATAGGAATTACACTTCTCTCTAATTACAAGGATAAGTACAAATCTTTTATATCTCTGTAATTAGGAGACTAAACTCACAAACTCTCTATTTAACTCTTTTAGTATACAAGTAAACTTGTAATTTTGGGATGATTAAATGAGCATAAGTTGAGCTCTATTTATACTACTCAAATGAAGGTTGGTGAGATTGTGAATGCATGATCCAAAAGTCTAATTTGTATTCCTCAAATTGTAGGCACCAAACACATAGCAAATTGATTCAAACTTGGTTGGTGTAGTTGCCAAATAAAAGTCTTCACAAGTTAGCCACCTACCATCCACCACTTGTTCACTTGAATATTTCAACACGAAACACGCCTACAACATTTTGCTTCTATCACGCCGCATAGTGGCTGTAAGATCGTTTCAGGTCCACCAACATGTACGACATATAAGCTCATGAGGTCCACATTACTCTAAAACCAATCGGTGATAGAGAGAGGTTCCCATTAGCTTATATATGTACTTTCCTTTCTATCAGTTTCCGATATGGGACTAATTTGCATTTCTTTAACCGATTATCTCTAACAGTGGCTTGATCATGGCGTGATGGTGGTGTTTTCAGAGCCACCACGCTGCGTTAAACAAGGTCTTATTGGTTTTTCGGCAATAAGAATTAATGACAAGAAGTTATAGCATAAATGGCCCGGCTACACTACGGGCCTCTTTGATTTCGTATTCAACGGAAAGTACACATGTTGGTCAAGCAACATCAAACTTATTTCATTTTCCCTCTTCTTTTTCTTATCCAATTTTGTTGCAACTTTGCTCTCTGTCGCAAACTCCGACAACTAGCATCTCGCCGAATGTCGGGAAGGTCTCCTCACCGGATTCATCTTCTCTTCTGTTGGTGAGTTTCTTATCCTTTATTTTTCTTTTTCTTTGGATTTTCTTTTACGTCGCAGTAACCTCTTTTTTCGGGGTTTGTGCTCACCTCCGAGGATCTACACTTTTCTGAGGTCACAGTCATGTGCATTTTTAAACGAGAGCTCCCCAGAACTATCATAAATAATGGTGGTTGGTTTCTCAACGCCCGGTTAAATGCCTTCCCATCTTTGTGAGTTTGTGTGGGTGTGCTCGGATGACCACCGTCAGTTATTGTGCACTTGGGCAATAGTTTTGCATTCCCCACCGTCAGTTATTGTGCACTTGGGCAATAGTTTTGCATTCCTTCGGTTAATCAGTTGGCATTACCGACTGCGCTCTTAGGTTCACGAAATTGGCTGGTCAATTGGGTGGCATTACCGATTGCTCTCTTATGTTCGCAAAAATTGGCTGGTCGTAAGTTTTGTCAGGAACAATTCCAAGTGTTTTCAAATTTTAGGATTTAAAGTTTAGCCTTGTCTAGTGAGTATGTTTGTTTCTTCTTTTCACAAGCTAGTCGTAGGTTGAATGTTTATTTCCCGATCTTCGAATTTGTTGTTTTTATTTATATTATTGTGAAAAAATTGAAACTCAGCCCTAAATGAAGCTGAGAATCTAAAACATTTAAGTCGATTTTACCTCGTTTAAAACTTGAATCGAGTCAGTTTCTAAATTTCGTCAAACTCAGCTCATTAAGATAATATATATTTATTTATTTACTAATACTAATTTAGAACTTACTGTAATTTTAAAAAAAAACGTAGTATAATGTTGTAGCATAGAAGTTATTAACATCTTAAATCGTCTACTTTTAAATTTCCCCTTGATATATTGAAAATTAATTTACGTTTAAGTACAAAATCAGGTAAACAAAATTATAAAACTAATTTTGATTTTCCGTATTTATTCATCTTGCTTTACTTAAGAAAATCGAATTACAGTGAAAAAAAAAAACATTTTTAATTTAAATATTGAACTTTTAACTCTCATTTATATAAAATCAGTAATAAATTTGACAAGGGAAGGATCAGATTTCTGGCTTGGATTCTCTCTAAAAGAGAGAATTAAAAATAGCGCACAGTATAATCAACTTCGATCATCTGGGGAAATAATCATCACTTCCATCCCTTTATTACAATTAAATCCTAAATTTTTTTATAAAATTAATTAACAATAATTATATTAATAATTAAATCAATGAATTGATCAGATAATTGTAGTCTGGAAGTATTTTCAATCGACATTATATATTCCGACAACTTTCTCATCAACTCAATTCAAAATTTTCAAAAACAAATAAATATTAAATTAAATCATGAAACAAATAAAAAAAAAAAACATCGTAGAAAGCTCAGAAGGATCCATTGGTAAATTTATAATCATGAGAAATAATCTCTCATAAAATAGGTAGTTTTAAGCATCATAGCTTCTCTACACGATGAAAATAATAGCTCAAATCAAATCAAAAATCGATAATAAAAGGAAATAGTAAAAGATAAATTGAAATAGTTGGGTATGAGAAGATTCAGATGAATTTGACAGTCGATGTAGATTTTCAAGTTATGTGTGTGAATTTATATAGATGGAATTTGGGGTTTTAGGGTTTTATGTGTGTATCTACGGCGCCGCAGGTGTATACGATAGGTCAAAAATTGAAATCATAAGTTACATTTTATACCCTTGAAGTATTACCGTTTCTCAAATTTGGCATCCTACTTTTGGTTTATTTTATTTGTGGTTTTTCTAATTTGTATTAACATTTTCTTACTATCTAAAACCCCTTCACAAAATACCAATTTAACTGGTCTGTAATCGAATAAATGCAATTTTGTCTGTTGTTAGCTGAAATGTTTCTTGATCTAGTGAGATCACCTCGGAGTTGTGGTCTATAAAGTGGTAGCTTGGACCAAGAGAGGGTGTTATCTGTGACCAACAATGACGTTAGTTCTTTAATGGTGAGGTATTAATATGATCACATATTGACTAATTAAAAAGACGTTGATGGTGGTTTTAAGTCTATGTGTTCCCTAATTATTAAATCGGGTTATTGAGAGTGAGATCAACACTTATAGGGTTCTAGTTTGGATATAAACCTAGCATGTGATAAGTTCATTAATAATGTACTTTGATATCGAGACTAAATTGAATAGAAGGGATGATGGATATTGATATGGATGAAAAGTTTCATCCATAAATATATATTCATCAACACCCAAAATACATATATAAATACGTAAAATCTAAGTGAAGCTTTCAAGTCATTCGCCCGGTAGTAACTTTGATTATCGTACTGAATGCCTTGAAAGGTTGATATGAGCTACCCGACTAACAAAAGGCGAGATTAAGAGGTCGAGCCGAAGGTTTCTTTTATAAAAATTTATTTTTTTGGTGGACATTCAAACAAAATAGTAGCATTTGGGTTTTTTAGAGTTGTTTGTTACCCTCCGGTCCGAAATCAAGTCGTCCAAGTCTACCATCTCTAACAGGTTTTGGTTTTGGAACATATTACCTTTCAAAGACGAGATTGTGATACTTACAAAGTTACAATGGTCTGAACTCTAAAGGTTTATATTTGAATATAATTAAGCCATTGTTTGAAAACTATATTCAATATGTATGAAACTATAACTAGAACAAACTTAGCAAGTACATGTAAAACTCTATTACAATGTAACCAAACTCATACCCAAACCATTCAGTTGGAAGTTTGACCTTCAAAAGTCAACTTATTTCATTTATGAGACTCCATTCACCCTATTCTCAATGTAGTGTGCACCACAGTTCGATACAAGCGCAGTTTTAGCACGAACCCGTCGTGGGGCCCGGTCTTCAGACCCTCTTTTCTTCTTCTGTGGTGGGTTCAGGAACCCATTCGCAAGAGCTTCCAACGCTTTTGTAGTCAACGGACGGTTTCTTGTACTTTGCCTGATAATTTGACCATTACCATTACTCGATACCTCGGGCTCATTCGTGGAGGTTTCAGGTAAAACCGACGGTTTTGGACTGTCACCACCACCCGAAAATGGAGCGACGCGTGGGCTATTCAAGTCTATCACTATACGTGAGTCTGCGTCTTTCTTAACTTCATCTTCACAGCTTGTAATAACCCGAATCCGTTTTGGTTTTGATTTCGAAACAAACTTCAGTTTTCGTATCGGTTGTTGAACATTGTTGGTGAGATCCATTGTCTTATCTTCAATCTTCGAAACGACAACATCTAGATCATCATCATTTTGAGATTCTGATTTGGAGTCTTGATCGGTTTCACCAGAAACACTACACGATCGTTGCATATTCATGGGCCCACAACCAACCAAACTTGACAGCTCAGCAAAATTAACAATCGGATCCAAACTGGTATCCACAATCATGCATTTCATCGAATGTTCTTCATCTTCATCACCCAAGTCTTGTTTCTTATGTGGCTGCACCAGCCTGGTATCCTGGTTAGGTTCATGTTCAAGAAGTTGCGGTTCGACTGCAACCTTATTAAGAACATCAACGAACGAGTCAAAATATTGACTTCCTTTTTCCAAACCCCGTCTCGAAAACTTTGTTACGCCAGGTGTCAAAAACACTAACGAATGTTTAGAGTTTTGTAACGCGTAATTTGTAGTCTGTTCAGAGTGCCAACCTGTTGCTAAAAGACGAGGCCAAACAGCGTCCCAAAACACCTCGTTTAACCTCGTTTTGCTTAATCCTATTCGATCTTTTAAAAGATCGGAAATTTCTTGTGTTGTAAGAGACGAGCATGTTGTGTGACGTTTCTTGGATCTTATTCGTTTTTTTGTCTTTGTCGTAAGGTCTTGTTTTTCGTTTCCAATGGCTACTGCTTTTACAAGAATGTTAATTCCGACTGTATCCCTTAAACTGAATACAAACTTCTCGAAAGAGATTTTACCCTCGTCGAATGCACTGCTGACCTGGAATATGTGATGCCATATCTCAGTAAGAAAAAATCAGATACGAGATTATACTAAGTAAAAGAATAATGGGCATAAGCAGTGTTGTAAACGGTGGTCGGTTTGATGACGAATCTGTCCCATTTCGCCCAAAAACTTCTAATTAGTTGATTAACACTAAAAGGTCAGTCAATGTCAGTCTGTGCCAAGTCTGGGTCAGTCAAAGTCAAGGTTGGTCAAAGTAAAGGTTGAAACTTTAATATTTTATACTCAGATTTGTTTCCTATAGATATGTTTGAAATATGTATGCTTGATGTATTTATGTGTAATATATATAGTGGACTAATCAAAGGGGGGAGTACTTTTTTTTTTTAAATTTTTTTGTTTTCTTAAAAAAAAAATTTCAAACATTAAGATCACATGAAAATGTGAACATTCTAAAAAGACACTTTGTGATGAATGTTATTATTTTGGCGGGAAAACGCTCGAAGAAATAAATGATAACATGCATCATGAGTAATGTTTTAAATAGAGTTTTTTTTTTCATCTTATGTGTAAAGTTTTTTTTTCTTCAAAATTTAGCCCTAGAGTTTAGGATTTAGGTTTTAGTGTTTTGGGTTTAGTCCCTAAACCCAAAACCCTAAACCCAAAGTGTTAAAAATTCAATATAAACCCTAATTTCTAAACTCTAAACCCTATTTTCTAAACCCTAATTTCTAAACCCTTAGAAAAAACTCTAATTAAAACATTACTTATGATGCATGTTAAGTATCATTTATTTCTTCGAGCATTTTCCCGCCAAAATAATAACAATGATCATCTTTTTTAAATTGTTCATATTTTCACGTGATCTTGATGTTTGTAAAAAAAAATTCAAAAAAAAGGAAAAAGATTTACTTCCCCCCCAAATAAGTACTTCCACTTGATTAAAACACAATATAAATTTATGTTGAATATATATATTACTGAAAGTCAACGTTAACGTTAGTCAACATTTGACTCGACCCGACTCAACCGACTAGTCGTTTCAAAGTACCTGAGTCAAATGAGTTTTGCATTCGTCTGTCACGTTAGGAAGTAATCGAGACAAAAGCTCCTGTCTTCTCCATCCTTTGAAGATCTTTCGTCCAGGCAAATACTTAATTTTTCTCTTTTTACTAAACATTGACCATCGTTGGTGTTCACTGCTTCGATAAAACCTTCCATAGTAATAAGACACCACATTTGGCAGTCCTTTATCCCCCACAAACTCGTTCACAACACGAAGATCCTTCCCGAAAATATATAAACCAAGAACAAAACTATCATGTTCAATCTTGGTCCAAGATTCTTCACCTGATGAACACGGAATCGGAAACAGATCATCATCGCCTGTTTCTGAACCTAAAATACCAGATTTACCCTCTGCAGATTCCATAGCTTCAAGTTTACATGTAACCCAAGTGACAGGAATTGGCAGACCAAAAGCAAACCGGTTTTGAACATCAGTATTGGCATTTTGATAAACTGGTAACGCAATGAGCTGCAAACGCTCGTTTTCTGTCATTAAAGATGGGATTTTTGCTTGATATTCATCTCCAATTCGAGTAGTCTTTTGTGGCTCGCCAAAAATGTCACCCGCAGCAGAATACTGTTCAGAATTTAGCCATTCGACACGTTTATCGACATCCTCCATCTTTTTATCCATCTGTTTTCACCACAACCAAATATGCTGTTAGCTTCAAGTTTTAATATGAACTGTGTAATACAGTTAATGATATAGTGATCCATAGAAACAAAAGGAACAAATGTTTCATATATCTGCAAAATTCATCAAATGGGAACTGAAAACCTAATTGGATTCAACTACTTTTTGCCTGAAAAATTACTCGAATCATGAACCGTATTATCAAACTTTATAATGGGAAATTTCACTAAATTCTTGAATGAAAAAAGGTTAGTACTTTTATCTTACTGATGCTCATTAACAACATCAATGGTAGAGTTTAGGTTTAGTACCAAAAAATATAAAATTTATTTACTATATAATTAGCACCTACCAAAAAAACAAGCCCAGATCTGTTCTTGAACCCAAAACAACATAACAGGATAGTAAAACAACACGTTAACCACTTAAAATATAGCGTGAAACAAACACAATTGAAAGCATTAGTGATGAATCTTGAAATAACATTAGATTACTAATAACCCAAACTCATGTACACAACAAAACCCATTAATCGATAGCATCATATATCAAGCTCAATATCATAAGTTTATTAATGAATAATGATTATAATAAAAGGTATCTAAACTTAAAATTATTGCATAACAACTTAAACAAAACGAATCCCACGTGAATACGCAAACTTAAACAAATGGGTCTTCAATCTTTAGCATAAAAAATTAAACTTTGATTAGTTTCAAGAATCTTTAATGAACATACATGGGTTATAATTTATAAACAAATAACAAGATATATATAATTCAAAACAAAAAAATGCAAGAAACAAACAAACAGTTATTATATACATATATATCTGTGTGTAACCTGATGTTGTTGATGATCAAGAGATTATGATAATTTAGAAGAATAAAACCTTTGAAAAATGGGTAAAAAATGTGAGAGCGTTATTGAGGACTTCACGAACACAGATGAGAAAATAAAATTTACTGCACAAAAACAAAGCAACAAAGAAAGGGTGTTGGGTGTGTTTTTATTATAAAATAAAACTTTAATTTAAAAAAAGAAAGGACTAAAAAAGTAGATTTTATTATAATTGAGCAGGCTTATAACTACCTTTAGTGATTTGATTCTTGATGTTATAATTCAGTAGGCTTATAACTACCTTTAGTGATTTGATTCTTGATTAAGAATGCTAATAATGAAGTGTAAGAACAAAGATGATAATGGAGAGAAAGAAAGAAACACTTTGTAAGTGTGAGAAAATGGTGCAAGTTTAATGCTTGCATTCATGGCTATTTATAGCAAAAATATCACAAGTTTAGGTAATACAATAATATTATTTTTGTGTATCAATAATTGACTATCCATTTATATATATATTTATATATTATAACACTCCCCCTTGGATAGCAATTTTATTTGTTGAAGATCAACTGTAAGTTACTGACTCGTTAAAAACCTTGCTAAAGAAAACCCAGTGGGAAAAAAACTTTAGCTAAGGGAAAAAGAGTGCAGCATGGAGTTGACTCCCCCTCAAGTAGACATCGCTTCAGTTGTTACATCTTTTGAACATGTCTCATGCCAATGTTATGAACGTGTGTTCTGAAAATAGCAGTTGGAAGTGCTTTCGTGAAAAGATCAGCAGAGTTTTTGCTGGATTGAACATATCTCATTTCAATCTCGTTGTCCTTAATGAGATTTTGAGTGTATGAGAAGAATCTAGGAGGTATGTGTTTGGTTCGGTCACTTTTGATATACCCTTCTTTCATCTGTGCTATGCAAGCTGCATTATCTTCATAGATAATTGTTGGACTTTTATCGCGTTCTAGTCCACAAGAATCAGTAATGATTTGTGTCATTGATCTCAACCAAAAACATTCCCGAGTAGCTTCATGTAATGCAATCACTTCGGCATGATTTGATGATGTAGCAACAAGTGTTTGTTTTTGAGAACGCCATGATATTGCAGTACCTCCATTTAGGAATACATATCCAGTTTGAGATTTAGCTTTATGTGGATCAGATAAATAACCTGCATCAGCATAACCAACCAAATCTTGTTTTGATTCGTTAGAATAAAATAATCCTAAATCAGTAGTTCCTCGAAGGTATCGAAATATGTGTTTGATCCCATTCCAGTGTCTTTTGGTAGGAGCAGAGCTGAACCTTGCCAACAAATTAACTGCAAAAGAAATGTCAGGTCTTGTACAATTTGTAAGATACATAAGAGCTCCAATTGCACTAAGATATGGTACTTCTGGTCCAAGAATATCTTCATGATCTTCACATGGACGAAATGGATCAGTTTCAACATTGAGTGATCTAACAACCATAGGAGTACTTAATGGTTTTGCCTTGTCCATATTGAAACGTTTCAGAATCTTTTCAGTATATGTTGTTTGATGTACAAGTAAACCATTAGGCATATGCTCAATTTGTAAACCAAGGCAATACTTGGTTTTTCCGAGATCTTTCATTTCAAATTCTTTCTTTAGAAGTTGAATGGCTTCATGGATCTCTTTATTTGTACCTATGATGTTTAGATCATCAACATAAACAGCTATGATCACATATCCGGATGTTGTTTTCTTAATGAAAACACAAGGACAAGTAAGGTTATTTGTATACCCTTTGCTTATCAAGTAATCACTTAATCGGTTATACCACATACGTCCCGATTGTTTTAACCCATATAAAGATCTTTGTAATTTAATTGAATACATTTCTTTGGGTTTTGCATTTGATGCTTCTGGTACCTTAAATCCTTCAGGTATCTTCATATATATATCACTATCAAGTGATCCATATAGATAAGCAGTCACAACATCCATGAGATGCATTTCTAAATTTTTAGAAACTGTCAGGCTGATTAAGTATCTAAAAGTAATTGCATCCATAACATGGGAATAAGTTTCTTCATAATCAATTCCCGGTCTTTGAGAAAAACCTTGAGCTACAAGTCTAGCTTTATACCTTGTAACTTCATTTTTCTCATTTCTTTTTCGGACAAAAATCCATCTGTATCCTACAGGTTTCACATCTTTAGGAGTGAGAATGATGGATCCGAAAACTTTTCTTTTATTGAGTGATTCTAATTCAGCTCGTATTGCTTCTTTCCATTGAGCCCAATCATGTCTATTTTGACATTCAACCATAGATGTTGGTTCTGGATCATCATCATTATTCATGATGTCATATGCAACATTAAATGAAAATTTCTCATCAAGATTTTTCATTTCATTTCGGTTCCATAATATTTTTGAATGTGCATAATTGATTGCAATTTCTGTATTGACATCATCAATCTCCTCTGCAGTAGGAGTACTGATTTGTGGTTCTTCTTGAACACTTTCTTTTACCTTATTATCAGCTGATTTTCTTTTTCGAGGATTTTTATCTTTGGAACCAACTGGTCTCCCACGTTTCAGACGTGGCATAGATTCTTGAGTGACTACATTATCAGTTTTCCGATTTGGAATCTCAACTCGAGCTAGAGTATTAACTGCTGGTATATATGATTTAGTCACCCTTTTTGTATCTGTGAATGCATCAGGCAATTGATTTGCAAGTTCTTGTATATGCATTATCTTTTGAACTTCTATCTCGCATTCTTTTGTGCGAGGATCAAGATACTTTAATTGAGGTTCACACCATGAAACATCATTTTCTTTATTTTTTATTTCTCCCCCTAATCTAGGAAACAATGTTTCATTAAAATGACAATCAGCAAAACGTGCTGTAAAAACATCACCTGTCATAGGTTCAATATACCTTATGATTGAAGATGTTTCATATCCAACATATATTCCCAACCTCCCTTGAGGACCCATTTTTGTACGTTGTGGTGGCGCAATTGGAACATATACTGCACAACCAAATGTTCTAAGGTGGGAAATATTTGGCTCTTGACCAAAAGCAAGTTGTAGGGGGGAATATTTATGACTTGCACTTGGTCTGATGCGAATCAATGCAGCAGCATGTAAAATTGCATGACCCCATATAGATACAGGGAGTTTTGTTCTCATTATCAATGGTCTAGCGATTAACTGTAAACGTTTAATCAGTGACTCGGCTAAACCATTTTGTGTATGCACATGAGCAACAGAATGTTCAACAACAATTCCTATAGACATGCAATAGTCATTAAATGCTTGAGATGTAAACTCACCAGCATTATCAAGTCTCACCTTTTTAATGATGTAATCAGGAAAATGTGCTCTCAATTTAATAATTTCGGCAAGAAATTTTGCAAATGCCACATTACGGCTTGATAACAGACAAACATGAGACCATCTACTAGATGCGTCTATTAGGACCATGAAATATCTAAATGGTCCACATGGTGGATGAATTGGTCCACAAATATCGCCTTGAATTCTTTCAAGAAACATTGGTGATTCTTTCTCAACCTTAAGTGGTGAGGGTCTAGTTATTAATTTTCCAAGAGAGCAAGATATACATGGAACCATTGTATCATGAAGGATTTTTCTATCCTTTAGTGGATGTTCATGTGTACATTCAATAATTCTTTTCATCATTGTTGATCCTGGATGGCCCAATCTGTTATGCCATAAATTAAATACACCAGGATCAATATACCTTTCTTTAATCACCATATGTGCTTCTGGTACATTTATATGTGTAAAATGTAATCCAGAATTAAGTCTTGGCAGTTTTTCAATCACGTGATTATTGTTAGTGATACTTAAATATTTCTCATTTTCTGCCGTTACTGACTGATAATCATATCCATTAAGGTATATGTCAGAAAAACTCAATAAATTTCTGCTTGACTTAGGAGAGAATAAGGCATTATTAATTAAAAATGTTGTACCATTTGGTAATATGAATTTTTCCTTTCCCATCCCTTCTATCAAGTTAGCAGCACCTGATATTGTATGTATAGTTCCTTCCGTTGGTTTCAAATCAATGAAATATTTTTCAGATTTAAGTATAGTGTGTGTAGTACCACTATCTGCTATACAGAGATCTCCACTACTTGATTGATGTTGTGTTCCAGCAGAATTCATATTAAACTTCATATATAAGAAACAAACAGTAAGTATATAAATGTTACACAAAATGTTTATTACACACAAATAGATAAAACTGAAACATTTGACATACATAGAATTGAAACATCAAACATAGAACTGGAACATTTGATAAAACATATAGAACTGAAACATTTGAGAAAACATGATGACAAAGGTTAAATCGTTTTATTTATAAAAGAAACATATTAATTTAACTCAAGAAATCTTCATATAAATCAGATGGTTGCTCAGTGATTGTTGGATCAATATTATCCACAAAATTTACTTCCTTTTCTTTACCTTTCAGCGAATCCTGATACATCTTAACAAGATGTTTAGATGTTCGGCAAGTATTAGCCCAGTGGCCCATTCTACCACATCTGTAACAAGATTCTTCAGAATTTTTAGAAGAATTTGCTTCAATATCTTGTTTAGTGGGCTTGTTTTGTGGTTGATATTTATATTTTCGTGGATTATTATTTCTTTGACCACCACGGCCACGACCACGGCCACGTCCACGCCCATTCCCATTACCATAATGATGGTTTCTACCATAGTTATGGCTTTTGGCATGATGATGGCGATGGTTATTATAACCACGATCTTGCCCGCGTCCTTGTCCCTGTTTATAATTATTTGCAGTATTTGCTTCAGGGATTGCAAGTGTACCAGTAGGACGGGATTGCTGATTTTTCATTAATAGCTCATCATTTTGCTCTGCAACCAAGAGATATGAATTAAGTTCAGGATATGTGTTGAACTTTAGCATTCTCAAATTTCTTTGCACTGTGATGTTGGCAGCATTCATTGTGGAGAAAGTTTTCTCCAACATGTCTGCATCACTTATTTCATGTCCACAGAATTTAAGTTGTGAGACTGTATTATACAGAGCTGAGCTGTATTCATTTACTTTCTTAAAGTCTTGGAACCTTAATGTTCTCCATTGATCCATAGCAGCTGGAAGTAAAATTTCTCTTTGATTATTGAATCTGCTTTTGAGACCTTCCCATAAAATATGGGGATATTCTACAGTCACATAATTATTTTGTAAGCATTCATCAATATGTTGATGAATAAAGCAACATGCCGTTGCTTGTTCTTTTTCAGAACAAGTGTTGTTTTCATTTATGGTTTCAAGAATGCCCATTGATTTAAGATGCATTTTTACTTTTATAACCCATGGCATGTAGTTGTTTCCCGTTGATTCTAAAGGAGTAAATTTAAGCTTTTTCAGATTCGACATTTTCTATTATCAAAAATTAAAACAAACAACATGATAAATTAGAGTCAATTTATATTCATAAGTATATAAACATTAAACATAAATTTAATATAACATAAATGATAATTAGGTGACAGTGTCGACCATATAAATGTTAGATAATAGAAATATAAATGTTAGTAACATAAATGATAATTAGGCGACAGTGTCGACCATATATTATTCAGGTGGTATAACCGACCATATATCATTTAGGTGGCAGAGCCAACCATAATTAGTATTAAGATTATCGTGCTGATAACATGTTATAATTCAGTAGGCTTATAACTACCTTTAGTGGTTTGATTCTTGATGTTATAATTCAGTAGGCTTATAACTACCTTTAGTGGTTTGATTTGATTAAGAATACTAATAATGAAGTGTAAGAACAAAGATGATAATGGAGAGAAAGAAAGAAACACTTTGTAAGTGTGAGAAAATGGTGCAAGTTTAATGCTTGCATTCATGGCTATTTATAGCAAAAATATCACAAGTTTAGGTAATACAATAATATTACTTTTGTGTATCAATAATTGATTATCCATTTATATATATATTTATATATTATAACAGATTTTTTATTTTTTATATATAGTTTTTTTAGTAATTACGAATGGGTGAATGTTTTTTTTGGATATAGTTTAGGATCAACCAGAGACTTAACCACTCACGCGTTTATCTCCTGTAATTACATAACCTGCTTTCAACTCTTGTCCTGAAGTAAATCATGATTAATTCGTGAGCATGGCTGGTAAAACCTCCTCCCCGCTGCCCCCGTACTAAACGAAAGGCGACCTGAGTGGATACTTCAGGTCAGAGATAACATTGAGTGCAATGTTGCAGCTCAGTGGAGTCAAACTCGTGACCTCTCGCTAAGAGAGATAGACCACTATTAGCTGAGGTACAATTCAATGTTGAATGAGTGGATGTTTATTTTGTGGGAGGAGTCGAGAAAACCGAACCAGCAAAGACGTCTTGACTATTTAACAAATGAAATATTTGACCAAAAACCTAATTGAAAAAGATCTATATAATATAAATATAAATTTAATTTTAATTATGGATCAAATGTTGCTACCTGACCATTCATGGTAAGGTTGCAGTTTTTAATTGATAGAACCGCATTGACTAAAAGGAATGTTAAACTATAAACATGGAACTAATTGTATCAAATTGTATCAAGCAACTAATTGTATTAAATTTTTCATAAGAACACTCACATCGGTGGTGTGGTGACACCCGCCCTCAAAACCGCCTTCCAGGGCGCCAATGGCACGGGCTAGCCCAGGGCGTCAATGACACGTGCTAGCCTTGCCTCACGCTCTGGCTTTCGCCCTCCTCTTCGCACTTTGTCATTTCTTTGTTGAGCATGTTGAAGGACGGGAAAAATGGGATAATCTACCGTTTGAAAAATAAATAAATAAAAAATCAGAGAAAAAGGGTGAACGTCTAGTAGCGGCTAGTTAGCTCTTTTTCTTTTTTTATTTTATTTATTTACACTCTACATATCCATGCTCATATCCATATTCATTTCATATACAATTTACATTTCACATACAATTTATCTACACTCATATCACCAATATTTTATCACCAAAAATAAGTTCCAAAGAAATTCAAAAGGGAAAAGCAAACAAAGAAATGTTCAATATCGAACTTCGAACAAGATATATTTCAAAATTTATTTGAATCGCAACCAAGTAGCGGTTTTTCTCAATTTGCAAATGTCAACCCATTTATGTCTATGTTTCAAAATGTCCAACAATAACAACAACTTCTATACTACCCAACTCAATCACAACAAAATCTTCCTTACTACCCGAACCAACCTCATCAACAATTTCAAACACCAATCCAGATACCAAACACGACACCTTATTATCTGTAACTACCCGGCGAATCGGATGAAGAAGAAGTTCCCGAAACGCCAGGGGAAAACGAACCCGAGCCTGAAAAAGAAGCCGATCCGAAAAGGAAAGAAAGTGAGATGTCCGAAAGTTTCTTGGACTGAGTTGGAAAGTAGAATTTTAGACGAGAGTTGGGTTTATGTTTCTGAGCATCCGGACACGGGAAACTCACAAACGTTCAATTCATTTTGGGGTGAAGTTTGAAGACAATATAATTCACTAGTTCAGGAGCAAACACATGTGGATCAAATTAGCGAGAAATGTAGTAAAATGGCAAAGAATACTAAGCAATTTATTGCAATTTATTCAAAATTTGAGGGACTTTTTGGCATTCGCGGGGGAAGATCTTATAAGAAATTCTTGAACATAATTCAAGCAATAAACTAAAAAGTCGTTTAGTTATGAGGATGTGTGGCAGGTTCTAAAAGAGTTCCCGAAGTTTTTACAGGGTGTACGTATGTCGTCAACCAACAAAAGAAAACAAGTCGACGATTTACAAATTAATTTGACTGTGGAAAGTTCAACCCGAACACAAGCACAAACCCGAACCTAACACAGCTTGAAAATTTATTTAAGGATAAAGACTCAATCCGATGTCCTCCAAGCCGAACTAAAATTCAAAGGCATTCGTACTCATTCGATGCCGCGAGCCGTATGTCATCCGATGAAGTACGATTAAAGATAGCTCAATCTACTGACGCTTTATAACAAGCGACAAATAAAGCCTTGGAAAAGTTATGTGAAGACAACGACATGCGGACAGTGTATAGAGGTTTAAAGCTTCTTTCCAAACCGGTTTCAGGTGAGTTGCCTCCCGACGAATACGACATTCTATTGAGCTTTCAAGCGAGAATTAAGAAAAGATATGCAAAGCGATTGGAAGCTTTGGACGAGGACGAGGAAGAGTAATTTGATTATTTATTTTCTAGTTATTTATTTTAATTAATGTCATATTTTAATTATTGTCATAATGTTTTTCATTTTTAATTATTGTAATATTTTTAATTTCTAATGGAATTTTAGTTTTATTTGGATAAGTATTCATAATTTAAATAATTATAATTATTAATATTAAAATTTTAAAAAGATAATAAAAATAAAATAATTAAAAATATTGAGGAAGTATGTTATCGTTGGTAGCGTTTAGTCCTGGGTTAGTCCTGGAAAAGAAGTGCTGATGTGACACTGATACGGCAGTTAGTCATGGGAAGTAAGTGTTGTCATGGTTGAGAGCACTCTAAGACGACTTTGTATGTTACATATACAACTTGCAGTAAGATAAGACACTCAAACCTCTGTTAGTAAAGGAACCGTTTCCAGAGTAACGTTCGACAAATGCACGGTCGTCTCATTAATTTAAAAGACTTCGTTCGACACATTAAAAATAGGCCTTAATTAGCATTGAACTTTTGGATTTTTATAAGATAATACTATTAACAAATTATCAATATAAAAGAAATTCTCAAATTAATAATATCAAAAGTGCTTCTCAAATAATTGTCATCTCGTTATATTTAACTTATTTTTAAGTAAAACTATTATTCTAGCATTTTTAAAAGCAAAGATGTTGATTACTCAATATATATATATATATATATATATATATATATATATATATATATATATATATATATATATATATATATATATATATATATATATATATATATATATATATTAAGAATGCAAAGTATTAATTTTATGAGATCAACTTGTTTGATAAACGATTTTTCGTTATTTGAAAACTACATGTAATGCGGCATGTGAAAAACTATATATAATTCTATGTGAAAATTATATGTTTTGAACTTTACTTTTATAAATTTCTAGTCCTATTCCTATTCCTATTCCTATAATATATTATTTGCGAATAGCATGTACATAGTAACTTCGCTGATGTCATAACAACGTCAGCATGATGTCACCCTATATTTTTTAAATGTTTCACATTTATTATCCTTATTAACATTTCTTGAATTTTTTAGTTTTAAAGAGTGATATTTATTTCAACTTACTTCTATAAACTTCGTTAAAGTATAAATGTTTTTTAGCTTTTTATTTATTAAAAAGTTTATGCCATTCGATATACAAATTGTCTTTTAATGCATGGAGCAAAATCATTTCCCACAAAGTACATGTCATCACTTATCGACTTGTATATTTATTTACTTGAACACGTGATCGGTTCATTAATTTAAAAATCCATATTAGATATATAAAAACGAGTCCTTATAAGCGTTAACGGTGCAAGTAACGAACTAAACTTTCCTTGTTTGCTTTTGTAAATCGGCAACTCCACCAACACTATTAGTCTTTCAACTCAAAATCATCACAAAATATTATCTCAATAACATTAACAACTGCATTATTGGCAAATTCATCATGTTGGACATTTTTTATATCATAATAAAATTAAAGGGTTCAAAACATAAGACGCCAAATGTACGATTGAATCAAGTCGACCTTTCGTCTTAGTTGATATGATTTTCATGATAGGATCGACTACTTTTTTTTTATGGTTTAAAGCGCCCTTTAACTTGTTGTGCTTTTTAAGCTCACCATGTAAAAAAGTCATGGAAGGCTCCCAATCCTCATCTACCATTCGTAATACTTTGACTAAAGGTGCAAAAACACTTAAGCATATTGTCACACTAGCCCAAGTTTTGTTGTCAATCACCAACTCATAAACTTATTTCCCCTTCTTCGTCTTTGATGACTTACATGCTTCCCATTCAATACTAGCATACATCTCCTGTAACTGCAGAAGACTCGTGCATCAAGTTTGCTTGTCAAAAATCATGTAATGAGATAAAATCTCGCTGCATACAATCCAACAATAACAAAGAGGTTTTTCTTCAACCAAAAGTCCGTAATCGAAACAGTGGCCAAAAGAAAGGGTATAATTGGGTTGACAATGTCCCGAATCTTTCCGATATTTTCAACACTACTAGCGAGATTGATGTGTGAGAGGTGTAGTACGAAATAGATTATATTTTATAACGAAAAACTATTAAATACGATACAATTTTACACAAGTTATTTATTTATTTATTGAATGGATATACCTAAACCTTGCTACAACACTTATAGGCAGTGTACCTAATTGTAGAGTAGTATAGTTTTTAGTAAGTCCGGTTCGTTCCACAGGGAGCTAGCTGAGTTTAACGCTATATATATTTTAAAATATATTTGTATATATATATATATATATATATATATATATATATATATATATATATATATATATATATATATATATATTGTAGTATTATTATAAAAGGGGGTTTTACCGTTTAGTGACCGGTTTGTCGATTTTAGAACTTAAGTCACAACTAAAACCTAATGTAAAATATTAAATATAAATATAACTTAATTTAAAGTGTAAAGTAAATGACGATAAATAAAATTACAGTAATTTAAAGTACGATAAATAAAATGACGGTAAATAAAAGTGTGATGAGATATAAAATAAAGGAATTATGCTTATTTAAACTTCCGTAATCACGATGTTTGACGTGTTGATTTTAATTTATTACCATGGGTTAATTGTCCTTTGTCCTAGATTATTCGATACGTCCATCTGGTTTTTGTCCATAATAGTCCATCGGTCATAAATATAAAGTGCGAGTGTCCTCGTCAAATTACCCTTATACCCGAAGTCAAATATTCCAACTAATTGGGACTTAAACTGTAACAAGGTCTTAATACTTTGTTAATGATTACACCAGGTTATCGACTGCGTGTAACCCAAGGTTTTAATACGTTGTTAATAATTACACCAAGTGTCCTTGTATGTAATCCACCCCTATTTTAATGAGTCCACTGACTATTAATCCATTCCCGTGTCCGATTAAATGAATGATTATTAGTATTTATAAATATCCCGCCCATCGTGTCCGATCGAGTGTATGTGGTTATTTATAAATACGTCAAATTATAAATCTCTATATTAAATTAACGAACTATAATTCAGTTAAACAAATATAAAGCCCATTAATAGCCCATAGTCCAATTTTCACAAGTGTCGGTCTTTTGTCCAAACCCCAATTATGGTCCAAAGCCCAATAACCCCGTCTTAATATTTAGTCCAACATCACGATTACTTCGGCTTAAATAAGCATAATAATAATTTAGCTACGAGACATTAATTTAAAAAGGTTGAACATAACTTACAATGAGTATTAATTGCGTAGTATTACACGGACAGAATTTCGACTTGCAAACTTAAAACATTCGCCACTATAACCTTATTATTATTAACTTAATATTAAAATTATAAAATATAAATATAAATATATATTAAGAGATAGAGAGTAATTGATTGAATATGATGTACTCCTCTCGTCCGAATTCGATTGCTATTTATAGACCTGGCCAGCAACAGTATCCCATGCGATCGCATGGGATTAAGCCTTCATGGCCATGCGATCGCATGGCCGCCTTCCACTGGTCACATGTCGATTAAAACGTGGGCTGCTGAGTTTTATTATAATATATAATATAATATATATAATTTTATACAGTCCCGGTTCTGGATTTTCGAAACGTATTTTCCTATGATTTAATATCTTGTATTTTGCGTTTTGCGGCTCGTACTCTTGTAACTTTTAGACGTTTCTCATCAATAATTTGAACCACTTGGATTGTACTTTGTACTTTTTAGCTTTTTGGTCGTTTGCGTTTTCAAATCGTCGAATCTGTCTTTTGTCTTCACCTTTTATTATTTAAACGAATATCACTTGTAAATAGAACAATTGCAACTAAAAACTTGTCTTTCTTGAAGGATAATGCTATGAAATATGTGTTCGTTTTTAGCATTATCAAATATTCCCACACTTGAGTGTTGCTTGTCCTCAAGCAATATAGAACTTGAATATAACTTTACTAGAATCACTTCTTTATTCTTCACACTTTGTACATTAGTGATTTAAATACGGTGGTATGAACAATGATAGTAACGTTGTGGTTTACAGTCCCACATGACTATAAAAATTTAAATCCTTTAGGAAATTGGATCTTTATGAAAACATTTGATCTTTTGAAAATTCATTCTAGCTTTTACCCTAGATAAGTTTTCCGGAATAACCCTTCACCGGTGTTTGCAAAATGTTTTTTGTGGGTTTTGTGGGTTTCAGATTTGAAAATTTTAGTTCAAAACTTGCAATTTTGTGTCACCCACATGCTAACCTTGTATTGGGAAAGGCAAGATCAAATGCAAAAGAAATACCCTCACTTGTTCCTGGTTCCGGAAACGCAAGATCCCGAGGAAGAAACAACGACTACTACGCCTACTTAAATTTCGGGACGAAATTTCTTTTAAGGAGTAGGTAATGTAACATCCCGCCTTTTTCCGTTTACTTTTCCGTTATTTATTTAAAGTCTGTTATATGATTATAACATCCTTCGTTAATACGCGTTTTAAAAATATCTCGTTTAGGTAATTCACGCAACCGCAACCGAACTCGAGGGACTAGTTTCGCCAAGGGAGCAAAGATGTGACTAGCTTTTGACTAGTCAACACCCACCTCCCCATTCTTTTCCATTTTCATTTTCATTTTCTTTTCATGCTTCCACATTTTCTTTCAATTCTCCATTTCAAAGATTTATCATCTAAATCAAATCGATCAAGCTTCAATCCAAACAAATTGCATATTTGGAATCCTTGCAACTTCCTCTTCGATTCCATACCGATTTCATTACATTTGGGTAACTTTCTAAAATCACTAGATTTTGTGTTCTTGATGTTTTTAACTTATAAAGTTGTTAGTTAGTGTCTATGGCTCATGTCTAACATGAATATATGATTTATATGCTCGGTCTCGAGGTTTTAGTGTAACTAGCATGAACATGAATAGTGTGTGTTTGATTTTGAATTTTGGATGATTTAATGTTGTTGTTATGATAAAGTGCAAGTATTAAATGTGTTCCTAGTATCACTAGCTTCAATTTGATGTGTAGGTTACTTTAGAAAACTTCATGAACTTGAATATTGATTTTGGTGAATTTGGGTTAGGGTTTGATGAATTTGAAATGGACTTTTGATGCTTTGAATGACATGAAATGTTATTTGTAAGTGTTAGGTTGTATTTTATGCTTGATCACCTTCGAAACAGCATATCATTCATGTAAATTGGTTGCCAAATCATCGAATTTCATTTATGAACTTGAATGCATTTAATGAGGAGCTTTGAATGTGATTTTGGTTGTTGTAAAAGTAAATGTGATTGATGAAATGTATTTAGTTGTTTTCCTTGTCAAAATACCTTTCCGATGATATAAGATACATGCTTTGGTTGTTTGCGGGTCGTAAATGGTGATTATTTGAGGTTAGGTTCGTGCATAAAACTTAAAAACTGCCAGAATTCTCTGCACAGGTAATGGCGCGGCGCGCCATATGTCCGCGCGGCGCGCCAAAGTGGGCTGTCCAATTTGGTCAAATTATGAAAAATGTTTGCCATGCTACGGACCTCCGATTCACATGTAACTTGTTCTAACATGCTCATATATGATTAAAAACCTCAGAAAAATAGTTCGGGACCCGACCCGAACGTGTTGACTTTTTCGTTGACTTTGACCGACCAAAGTTTGACTTTTTGTCAAACTTAACCAAATGTTTGTGTAATCGTTCTAACATGCTTTTATACTTGTATCTTGCATGAAACGTGACAATTTGACTCACATGCTCTTGTAATCGAGTCGTAACGAGCCATAGGACTAATTGAACGCTTTGACCGACCGTGTTTACCGATATTGATACAAACCTATTTGTTTAGGTCAAGACTAGCATTCGTTCTTGCATACGTTTACTTGTTGAAGTACTTTTACCTACCTGCACTCAAGGTGAGATCATAGTCCCACTTTTACTTTTTTTGAACTTACTTTTGGGATGAGAAAACATAAACATTTCTTTTACTAAGTGAACACAAGTACAGGAAAACAAACATTCTACATACGAGTTTAGAACAAAAATCCTCAATTCGATTATCATTAGTTACACTTGCCGGGTGTAAGCGAGAACTTATGTTGTATGGATCCATATAGGTTTGACAAACCCTCATTCAAACGGTTCGCTACCGTTTACGAATGAAATATATTTTCGTGAAACAGTGTATGTTCTAACACTATTGTGATGGGGTTCTATGGAAGGAAAGTTAAGCATTGATAATTGGGTGCTCGTGAAACAAACTTTTGGAATGTATTACTATTATATCAATGTTACAAATCTTGTGGTTCATTTGTACTTACTTACTTAAACCTATGATTTCACCAACGTTTTTCGTTGATAGATTTCTATGTGTTCCTCAGGTCCTTGAATGTTTTGTGATACATGCTTCCGCTCATTACTTTTGATACTTGCTTAGATGTCGAGTATACATGCATACGTGGAGCGTCTTTTGGCTACTTTTAAATTGTGTCGCATATGTTTCATTTGTACTTTAAACTTTGTTATGTAATTAGTTGTCGAACTACTTTGTAAAACTTGAAACATCCTTTTACTTATGAAATGAATGCGACATATTTTGGTCAAACGTCATGTTAAAGACTTATGACCACGTAACGGGACCTAAGTAGTCGGCGCCGTCAAACATGATTTGGTCGGGTCGCTACAGATGGTATCAGAGCGTTGGTTGTAGGGATTTAGAGTTCATTGGTGTCAACCCCGAGTCATAGGGTACATTTGTGAATCTAGACTACAATCGGCATATAGACTTGAAGTAGGAATTACTTGACTACTTGTGCATTTATACTCGAACGTTTTTACACATATCTACTCTTATTTCATCTTAACCTCACGTTGTTTAATTTAATTGACATGCCACCTTGACTTAGTGAAATAATGTCGAATGCACATGTGAATTAGGGTAATATAATTTCCGGGATTATATTACGGTGACTCATATGAACGTTCCGACATTATGGCATAAAGAATTTAAGGCGAGTCAAGGAAAATTTCTCTCTATCCTTATTCCATATCATGGTTAGTATTATTAAAAATACTTATCAACGGTATTCTTGTGTTTTGAAGGAACAATGCCTCCTCATCGTGTGCCACGCCATAAGACTCCTGAACAAGCTCTACAACGAATGATAGCCACCACCGTGGATGCGGCCATGGCCGGTCACTCCTCCAACAACAACAATAACAACAACCACAACAACAACAATCAAGGGGTCGGTAACTCAAGCGAAGGGTGGTCCTATAAAGCTTTCATGGGGTGCAAACCTCATACTTTTGATGGGACCGGGGGACCGGTTACTCTCCCTCGATGGTTCGAACAAACGGAGGCCGTCTTTAGCATAAGTGGTTATCGGGACCAAGATAAGGTCAAATACTCCACTCACACTTTCACCGGTGTCGCCCCTCACATGGTGGAACACCTATGTACAATCGGTGGGTACCGATGAAGCTCACGCCCTCTCTTGGGCTGACTTAAGGGAAAAGATGATTGTCGAATATTTCCCTCGTGAAGAAACCCGTAGGCTCGAACAAGAGCTAAGAACTTTAAAGGCGGTCGGGAATGATCTCAAGGCTTATAATCAATGATTTTCCGAACTAGCCTTGATGTGCCCAAACCTTGTGAACCCCGAAGCTTTAAGGGTTGAACTTTACATGGATGGTCTTCCAAAGAGCATCAAACACGGAGTAATGTCATCCAAACCCACTAATCATCAAGAAGCTTTGAACATGGCCCGCAAATTGTTAGAAACGGTGGACGAAATTGTAGTGCCGGCACCTAAAGCTGAGGATAAGTCGGGTAACAACAAAAGAAAGTGGGAAGTCCCCCAATCAAGCAACAACAACTTTGCGAAGAAGCCTTACACCTCCGACGGCAAGAAGGGTTATGCCGAAAACCTACCTCTTTGCAACAAATGCAACAAACATCACTTTGGTGAATGTGGCAAGTTAGTTTGCCATCGGTGCCAAGGAGTTGGTCATAAGGCCAACGAATGTAAAAGTGTCGCCCCCATCGCTCGAAAGGGGCCCAATGCACCAAAGACGGGCACTTGTTACGAATGTGACCAAACGGGCCATTATAGAAATGCATGCCCGAAGAAGAAAGATAACCCCAATACGCGCGGCCGAGCTTTCAACATCAACACCGAGGAAGCCTGAGATGACAATGAATTAGTCACGGGTACGTTTCTTCTCAACAACTCTTATGTTACTTGTTTATTCGATTCGGGTGCCGATAAATGCTTTGTATCCAAGACTTTGACTCATTCTTTTAGCACTCCACCGCTTCCATTAGATACCACTTATACCATTGAAGTGGCCAACGGGAAACTATTGAGTGCCAACACATATTACCGGGGGTGCACATTAAACATTTTGGGTAATGAGTTTGAAATTGACTCGATACCCATGGAACTAGGAAGCTTCGATATAATAATCGGTATGAATTGGTTAGCCAAGACGAAATCTTACATCCTTTGTGATCTTAACACAATCCGAATTCCTATCGAGAATGGTGAACCTTTGATTGTTTATGGCGATAAGAGTTGCACCGGACTCAACCTCGTTTCGTTCCTTAAAGTTAGAAAACTACTCCGTAAGGGTTGTTTTGCAATCCTTGCCCACGTTAAAAGAGTCGAGTCTGATGAGAAGCATATCGACGATGTGCCAATTGTTAGTGACTTTTTCGATGTATTTCCCGACAAATTGCCGGGTCTTCCACCTCATCGACCGGTTGAATTCTAAATCGATCTTATTTTGGGAGCCGCACCTATAGCACGTGCACCATATAGACTTGCTCCATCCGAAATACAAGAATTGCAAAGTTAAATCTAAGAACTACTTGATCGTGGTTTTATCCAACCTAGCCATTCACCATGAGGCGCTTCAATTTTGTTCGTTAAGAAGAAAGATGGATCCCTACGAATGTGCATTGATTTTCGTGAACTAAATAAATTGACGGTTAAGAACCGATATCCTCTTCGTCGCATCGATGACCTCTTTGATCAATTACAAGGGTCTTGTGTATATTCGAAAATCGATCTCCGTTCGGGTTATCATCAATTAAGGGTTAAGGGGGAAGATGTCTCCAAAATCGCTTTCCGGACTCGTTATGGTAGTTATGAATTCCTTGTCATGCCGTTTGGTCTCACTAACGCACCGGCGGTGTTCATGGATCTTATGAACCACGTGTGCAAACCGTATCTTGACAAATTCGTTATCATGTTCATCGATGATATTTTGGTTTATTCTAAAAGCAAAGAAGAACACGAGGAACACCTCCGACTTGTGCTTGAACTTTTAAAACAAGAACGACTCTATGCCAAATTCTCCAAGTGTGAATTCTGGTTGAAGGAAGTTCAATTTCTTGGTCATGTTGTAAGTGACCAAGGTATTAAAGTCGATCCATCAAAAATCGAAGCCATTAGTAAATGGGAGACTCCTACTACTCCTACTCACATTCGTCAATTCTTGGGTCTCACCGGATACTATCGTAGATTCATCAAAGATTTCTCTTTGGTCGCTTGTCCTCTAACCGCGTTAACTCATAAGGGAAGAAAATTCATTTGGGCAACCGAACAAGAATCCGCATTTCAAATCTTGAAAATGAAGCTAACCACCGCTCCTATCTTGTCACTTCCCGAAGGCAACGATGATTTTGTTGTGTATTGCGATGCCTCGAAACATAGTTTTGGGTGTGTGTTGATGCAACGAATGAAAGTCATTGCTAATGCTTCTCGACAACTCAAAATTCATGAACGAAACTACACGACACATGATCTCGAACTCGGAGCCATTGTCTTCGCACTTAAAATGTGGAGACACTATCTTTATGGAACCAAAAGTACCATCTTCACCGATCACAAAAGCCTCCAACACATCTTCGATCAAAAGCAACTAAACATGAGACAATGATGGTGGATTGAAACTTTAAACGACTATGATTGTGAGCTACGTTACCATCCCGGGAAGGCAAACGTAGTAGCCGATGCCTTAAGTCAAAAGGAAAGAGCGGTGCCTCTTCGTGTCCGAGCTTTAAACATCACCATTTACACCAACCTCAATAGTAAAATTCGTGTAGCCCAAGACGAGGCTCTCAAGGACGAAAACATCTCTCTCAAACATTTGAACATCCTCACCTCTCGATTCGAAGTTAAAGAAACCGGACTCCGATATTTCGCCGGAAGAATTTGGGTACCTAGTTATGGGGACTTGCGAAACCTTATTTTAGACGAAGCCCATAAGTCACGATACTCGATTCACCCCAGTGCCAATAAGATGTACCACGACCTTAAAGAACAATATTGGTGGTCGAACATCAAGAGGGACGTAGCTACTTATGTTGCCAAGTGTTTAACATGTTCCAAAGTCAAAGCCGAACACCAAAGATCGTCAGGGTTACTTCAACAACCCGAAATCCTGCAATGGAAGTGGGAAAGAATAACAATGGATTTTATCACCAAGCTACCAAAGACGACGGGCGGTTATGATACTATTTGGGTTATTGTCGACCGTCTCACCAAATCTGCACACTTTCTCGCTATGAAAGAAACCGACAAAATGGAGAAACTTTCACAACTTTACATTAAGTAGATCGTAGCCTGACACGGTGTACCCTTATCGATTATCTCCGTCCGAGATGGCCGATTTGTTTCTAGATTTTGGTGTACTTTACAAGAAGCGTTGGGAACGCGTTTAGACAAGAGCACCGCATACCATCCGCAAACCGACGGACAAAGCGAACGCACAATTCAAACCTTGGAAGACATGCTACGAGCTTGCGTTGTCGACTTTGGAAAAGCTTGGGATAAGCACTTGCCTCTCGCCGAATTCTCCTACAACAATAGTTATCACGCGAGTATTAACGCCGCACCATTCGAAGCTTTATATGGCCGAAAATGTCGTTCTCCTCTTTGTTGGGCCGAAGTAGGCGACACACAAATCACCGGACCCGAACTCATTCATGAAACAACCGAGAAGATCGTTCAAATCCGAGATAGGCTTAGGACTGCCCGAAGTCGTCAAAAGAGCTATACCGACAAATGATGCAATGACCTTGAATTTCAAGTCGGTGACCGCGTAATGTTAAAAGTTGCACCTTGGAAAGGTGTAATCTGTTTTGGGAAATGCGGGAAGCTAAATCCGCGGTATATTGGTCCTTTCGAAATCTTGGAGCGTATTGGAACCGTTGCCTATCGTTTAGATCTACCACCTCAATTGAGCTCCGTTCATCCTACCTTCCATGTATCTAACTTGAAAAAGTGTCTTGCCGAACCCGATATCGTCATCCCTCTCGAGGAACTTACTATTGATGACAAACTTCATTTTGTGGAAGAACCGGTTGAAATTGTGGACACCTCCGTCAAGACGTTGAAACAAAGCCGAATCTCGATTGTCAAAGTTCGTTGGAATGCCAAAAGAGGACCCGAGTTTACTTGGGAAAGGCAAGATCAAATGCAAAAGAAATACCCTCACTTGTTCCCGGTTCCGGAAACGCAAGTTCCCGAGGAAGAAACAACGACTACTACGCCTACTTAAATTTCGGGACGAAATTTCTTTTAAGGAGTAGGTAATGTAACATCCCGCCTTTTTCCGTTTACTTTTCCGTTATTTATTTAAAGTCCGTTATATGATTATAACATCCTTCGTTAATACGCGTTTTAAAAATATCTCGTTTAGGTAATTCACGCAACCGCAACCGAACTCGAGGGACTAGTTTCGCCAAGGGAGCAAAGATGTGACTAGCTTTTGACTAGTCAACACCCACCTCCCCATTCTTTTCTATTTTCATTTTCATTTTCTTTTCATACTTCCACATTTTCTTTCAATTCTCCATTTCAAAGATTTATCATCTAAATCAAATCAATCAAGCTTCAATCCAAACAAATTGCATATTTGGAATCCTTGCAACTTCTTCTTCAATTCCATACCGATTTCATTACATTTGGGTAACTTTCTAAAATCACTAGATTTTGTGTTCTTGATGTTTTTAACTTATAAAGTTGTTAGTTAGTGTCTATGGCTCAAGTCTAACATGAATATATGATTTATATGCTCGGTCTCGTGGTTTTAGTGTAACTAGCATGAACATGAATAGTGTGTGTTTGATTTTGAGTTTTTGATGATTTAATGTTGTTGTTATGATAAAGTGCAAGTATTAAATGTGTTCCTAGTATCACTAGCTTCAATTTGATGTGTAGGTTGCTTTAAAAAACTTCATGAACTTGAATATTGATTTTGGTGAATTTGGGTTAGGGTTTGATGAATTTGAAATGGACTTTTGATGCTTTGAATGACATGAAATGTTATTTGTAAGTGTGAGGTTGTATTGTATGCTTGATCACCTTTGAAACGGCATATCATTCATGTAAATTGGTTGCCGAATTATCGAATTTCATTTATGAACTTGAATGCATTTAATGAGGAGCTTTGAATGTGATTTTGGTTGTTGTAAAAGTAAATGTGATTGATGAAATGTATTTAGTTGTTTTCCTTGTCAAAATACCTTTCCGATGATATAAGATACATGCTTTGGTTGTTTGCGGGTCGTAAATGGTGATTGTTTGAGGTTAGGTTCGTGCATAAAACTTAAAAACTGCCAGAATTCTCTGCACAGGTAATGGCGCGGCGCGCCATATGCCCGCACGGCGCGCCAAAGTGGGCTGTCCAATTTGGTCAAATTATGAAAATTGTTGGCCATGCTACGGACCTCCGATTCACATGTAACTTGTTCTAACATGCTCATATATGATTAAAAACCTCAGAAAAATAGTTCGGGACCCGACCCGAACGTGTTGACTTTTTCGTTGACTTTGACCGACCAAAGTTTGACTTTTTGTCAAACTTAACCAAATGTTTGTGCAATCGTTCTAACATGCTTTTACACTTGTATCTTGCATGAAACGTGACAATTTGACTCACATGCTCTTGTAATCGAGTCGTAACGAGCCATAGGACTAATTGAACGCTTTGACCGACCGTGTTTACCGATATTGATACAAACCTATTTATTTAGGTCAAGACTAGCATTCGTTCTTGCACACGTTTACTTGTTGAAGTACTTTTACCTACGTGTACTCAAGGTGAGATCATAGTCCCACTTTTACATTTTTTGAACTTACTTTTGGGATGAGAAAACATAAACATTTCTTTTACTAAGTGAACACAAGTACAGGAAAACAAACATTCTACATACGAGTTTAGAACAAAATCCTCATTTCGATTATCATTAGTTACACTTGCCGGGTGTAAGCGAGAACTTATGTTGTATGGATCCATATGGGTTTGACAAACCCTCATTCAAACGGTTCACTACCGTTTACGAATGAAATATATTTTCGTGAAACAATGTATGTTCTAACACTATTGTGATGGGGTTCTATGGAAGGAAAGTTAAGCATTGATAATTGGGTGCTCGTGAAGCAAACTTTTGGAATGTATTACTATTATATCAATGTTACAAATCTTGTGGTTCATTTGTACTTACTTACTTAAACCTATGATTTCACCAACGTTTTTCGTTGACAGATTTCTATGTTTTTCTCAGGTCCTTGAACGTTTTGTGATACATGCTTCCGCTCATTACTTTTGATATTTTCTTGGATGTCGAGTATACATGCATACGTGGAGCGTCTTTTGGCTACTTTTAAATTGTGTCGCATATGTTTCATTTGTACTTTAAACTTTGTTATGTAACTAGTTGTCGAACTACTTTGTAAAACTTGAAACATCCTTTTACTTATGAAATGAATGCGACATATTTTGGTCAAACGTCATGTTAAAGACTTATGACCACGTAACGGGACCTAAGTAGTCGGCGCCGTCAAACATGATTTGGTCGGGTCGCTACATGGGTAAAACTGATTAATATTGTCCAAAACAAAAGTATCTTCAATTATTTGTACAAAAATATGTGATATATGTTTTAAATAACTTGGTAAATTTTTCCCACACTTGGCTTTTATTTTTCTTTCTTTGCCTTTTTATTCTCTTCTATTCCATTTTAAATGAATTCAAGCGTTTTGGGTTGTTTCTCAATTTATGTCCTTTCTGAGGTAACAATAATTTCGGTGTTAACACCTAGCTTTATCATTCATACATATGTATAAACATGATTTTGAGTTCATTTAGTTGAAATTTTTTTAAAATTTTTACTAGAAGTGGGTAGTCAGTATATAAGACTAGGGCTGTTCTTTATTATCAGAGAGCACTCGATTCTAATATAACTACTGCGTTACTAGTAAAGTTTAACGGTGTCTATTAAACCGAGTGTATAAGTCAAACCTTTAAAATCCAAAAGAATTTAATCCCTTCCCACACTTAAGATCTTGCAATGTCCTCATTCGCAAGAAATCAGTAACAATTTAAATTATTGAGGGTGATTAGCGTAGAAAAATGATTAAATTTTACCAAAGTTTCCAAACATATTTTTGTTTGTTTGAATGATAAATGGTGCACTTCATTTGTTCATTCCTGCAGTTGTTATATCACATTTATTTTGCATCTTGTCGTCAAAATTAGTTATTTTTGCTGAACTTAATGCCAGTCTTTGAAAGTTCGCTGTTTTACCCTGTTGTGTACATGAAATAAAATATATACAATACAAATATAAATATGCATGGTATTTTGAAATGGGACTTAATATCCCACTTTCAAATTACAAAAATTAAATATTAGTACAAAATAATAAAAATGTTAAACATTACATAAAAGTATCAAAATGTTAAATGTTTAACACAAATAGATAAAAATAATAAAAGATAAGAAATCACCAATGGAACACTATTGATTTGGATAGGGATTCCAGTTCATATCATCGCTCGGGTTCCATGGTTGGTGATATGTAAGACCCGAATATTTTATTGTACTTATGTGTGTATAAGTTTTTCAAGTTGTGGGGTTTAGGTTGTATTTAATTAAAAGGCAAAAGAAGCTGAACTGGGCATTTGGCGCGCCGCGCGGCCTTATGGCGCGCCGCGCCATTACGGGCTGACAGCTCACTTTGTTTTTAATTAGATATTTTGAGGGCAATTGGGTAAATTCACTTGAAGGCCAACCTTAAGGCCCTAGATCAGTTTTGGGGAGCCTCATAACTCCATTTTCATCTACTTCACTTCTTCCAATTTAGTTTCTAGAGAGAGAGAGAGATTCTTAGTGAGGGAAAGGTTGAATCAAGGAAGAAGGAGGCGATTTCGGATCAAAGTGCGGGTATTAAAGTTGTTCATCTTTTCTCTAGCTACGTTTTGATCATATTGGTATGCTCTAATTTTTATTTCCTTGTTTAATTTGTGAAAGGGTTAGAGTTAGGGTTAATGATGAACTTAAAACCCATTTGTGGGTGAATGGGGTGTTTTTGGATGAATTTGGGTCATGAAGACTCAAAGATGACTAACTAGGGTTTTCAAGTGTTAGATTGATGATTATGAACTTAATTGGTTAGTTAAAGTACTAGAACACTTTAATGATATGTAAATGGGTGTTATTGGGTATGGATGACCCAAATGGGTGTGTTGACTTTGAAATAGGTCAAATGAGTCTTTAATGACCTAAGCGGCCTAGCAAGTATGAAAACGAGTTAGCCTTGTGACCTAAGTGTGTTTTAAACCCATCTTGACGAATGATTAGGGTTTTGGTGTGTTTTGACCCAATTTAGGGTTAAGGGTGCAAATGGGTTGAAATTGCACCTTGGGTCAAAATGGCTTAGAATGGTGAAAGGGTTTGGTTAACCGACTTGAGTTTGCGTTTGATTATATGTATAATGTGATAGGTACGTTACTTTGAGGTTTCGCAAGCTCGGGTATCTTTTCACAAGACTTTGAGGTGAGTGGAATAATTATATGCGTATGTATATAATGTATCTATTTGTTGTAGCGTGAAATGTGTAGTGTCGAGGTGCTAAGACACCATGTTTCACGTGAAGAGTGTAGCATCGAGGTGTTAAGATGCCACTCGGGTGTAGCATCGAGGTGTTAAGATGCCACCTAGGAGTGTAGTGTCGAGGTGTTAAGACACCACTCCGTAAATTAATGAGTGATGCATCGAGGTGTTAAGATGCCACTCGAGGTGATGTGCCGAGGTGTTAAGGTGCCACCCTAGGGGTTAGTGGTGCGAGGTGTTAAGTGCCCTAACGGATGTTGTGAACACCGATGACGTTTTCGCGAGCGCCGTTCCCTTGTACTATTGGTTAACCATGGTTATTTGTGTGGTAAGAATATTATATTATTCGAGTTATATTTATATGCGGTTGTTATGCTAGCTTGTGGTATTGGAGGTTTATAGCTTGTTATTGCGACGATAAGCTAATTGTGTTTGTTAGCATGTTTGCGGTTTGTATAAGTGTATGCAAGTAGGTATAATTATATTTGTATTCGTATAACTATTACATTCACTAAGCTTTGCTTACCCTCTCGTTGTTTACTATTTTTATAGGTTCGGTTGTGGACAAGGGTAAGGGCATTATCATGGATTAGAGATCCCGCTTGTTGATTAGGGGACGCTTTTTGGAAGTGTTAGTTCTTGGAGTTTGACCGAGACTTGGGTAGTTTAATCCCAAACGCCATGCTAGTAGTGTAGTTTGGTACTTAAACTTTTTGGCGGTCGAAACTCATATTTTGTATTAAACTCGTAAAACGGCCGAAGTGAGCCCCGCTTTGTAAAACTTATTTTACGTTTGAATTGTGTTAGTTTTACATATTTGAATGTGTGGTTAAAAGCGTGTCGTCTAAAAATGTCGGGAACTGGTCGATCTTTTTCGCATTTTAAAACTTTTCAGACAGGCCCGAATGGCGCGCCGCACGGCCATCCTGGAGCGTCGCGCCACTTCTCTCTGTACAGCAAATTTTTTATTTATTTTGTATTCTGGTCGCGGTTTGGTTTGGGTTGTTACATGATAGGTGTCCTGGTAGGCTTGATTGGGGTCGTACAGGTCAAAGGGTGGTCGCATGTCGGGCTGATGTGGTGGATAAAAAGCAGACCGAGTCGGGATGTAGTTATGTGGTACCTGATATGATATCTGGCTCATGATTTCGTGATGATGACCTTACCAGCTATCGTGTTGGCGTCGCCTGGAGTGCTCATACTCATCCGCTGCTCTCCACTGCTCATACTGATGATGCCTAGCCTGGTTATTCATTTCCACCTAATCTACATGCTGGAAGACATCAGTATAACTATCTCTAATGACATCCCTAATGTCATATGCTTCCTCCATCTCCTCATCCGAACCCCTCTCTCCCTGTGGATGGGTGCCCTGATATGGTATTGGCATATTATGCCTCCGTTTTAGTACCTTTGCACCTTGATAACCCTGCAAGCCTATAGTATCGGCTTGTTCCTCAATCTCTACCATCGGACCCCTATGTTCTTTATCTACACCTAAGTACTCTCCAATGAGAGTAACAAAAATACCTCCCCCTATAATACTTCCTGCTTGCATACCCTCAACAACTTTAGACAAATAGTGGCCTACGTAATAAGGAATGTTAACAAAGCTCCTTGGGTCTGAAATACACTTCAGGTAAAATAAATCGTTTAAGGTCATTTTTTCCTTGTTTCTACCCCTTTGTGTAATTGAGTTTGCTAAGAATCTATGTATTACCCGGAGCTCTGCTCTATCAATACCTAAGTAGGAGTGTCTTCCACCCCGCGTAAATTCCCTAAATTGTGACATACGCCTCCATATGGATTTAGCGTCAAAATTCCTATCTACTATTTCACCTTCAGCAATTAAACTATCACAATCAGGTGTAATAATCTCAGCGGGGGTGTAGATCAGTAAAGCACTAGCCATGTCTAACATGGACATTCTGTACATTGTACCTCCTAAAAGAAATCTAATAAAACTTTTATCTCCTATCATAGTAACTTCATTATTTAACTCTATAGTGCTAAGCAATTCAACACACCATTCTCTATATATAGTTCTACGTGTAGTAAATAAGCGGATCCAATCGTTAAATGCAGAGTTACCATACCTCTGAACTAGTAAATCCTTAACCGGTTCGGCTAGGTTAACCGCTTCCAAAGGCTCCCAATCGATTACCCAAGGCATTTCAATATTTTTGTGGTAAAGAATGTGCATGTTCTTTTGAAATTTCGGGTATTCTGTCCAACAACGATCGAATCTTAGGTTGGGATGTAACTATTGGTCATCGATAAGTGGGTGCACAATCCTCGAGTGAGGCTGAAATTGACGATAATGAGTGTAAAACAGTGGTTCCGGCTCATAATATATCATGTGTTGATCATAATGTTGTTGTTGTTCAGGTTGTGGTTCCGGTTATGGTTCTTGATCAGGTTCTTGTTCAGGTTGTCTAGACGATGATGCACCGTCTGTATCTGTATTTATCTGCAAAACACATTAAACACAAAATTTGTGCATCCAAATATGAATTAGTGTTAGCAAAATAACAAATTAAAACAATTACAATAACATGTTTAATCCATATTAAACTTATACTCATTTTCATATTTTTATCAATTCTACAATTTTTCAAATAAGCATATATGATAAGGTATACAAAGTTCATAAGCATTCAACTCAAATAACATGTTAAAATAACCATTACTAGCAATTAAACAAGTTTCAAATGGTAATTACATCAATTTAATCATGTTCATGAATTTTAGACTTAAAAAGTCCACTTTGATGTTCAAAAATCATGTTTAGGATCAAAGTTTGGATCATTTGGCTACCTAAACATGTTACACTACTTAATTTAGCAATAATTCATAAAAAAAATCGGCCATAACCTGTTTATATCAAAAGCCCCAAATTGCTCAAGAACACAAACCCCAGATTCTAAAAATTTTGAAGTTTAAGGCTTCAAATCATGACAAATAGCATCAATCTAGGTTATACAAGCATAATATACTAATAATTTAACTCTAATTAAGCTAGAAATCATCAAAATTAAATTAGGACAATTAATTATAATTATCACAAAAATTAGAAAATTTATGAGTTTAGGGGTGAAATTTTTACCTTTTTGCTTCCCCATCTTAAGAAAGGCATGATTATAGCGGATTATAGCCCGAAATTTCGTTGAATTTGGTTG
This sequence comes from Rutidosis leptorrhynchoides, assembly GCF_046630445.1. NCBI lineage: Eukaryota > Viridiplantae > Streptophyta > Magnoliopsida > Asterales > Asteraceae > Rutidosis > Rutidosis leptorrhynchoides. The sequence goes on from NC_092343.1 coordinate 80,246,026, forward strand.
AAAAATGATGAAATTTGAGAGTGTTTTGTGGGTTTGTTCGTGTATGTGTGTGTGGAAAGTGGAGACAGAGAACCAGCTCGATGCCTTTTTGATCCTGTCCAGTTTTTAGCTTCCATGCGATCGCATGGATATGTAGGGTAAACCCCATGCGATCGCATGGGGTCTGATATTTTTTTTTATATAAAACCTTTAACTTATAAAACAATTAATTAATTAGTTTTAAAGTTTTGTGTTCCTTGATATTTAGAATGAGGTCGTTTTGGTACGTTCACCTAGTTCGTCCCTCGCTAAAATTTTAAAATTTTTCATTTTTAAAGCGTTGTTTTAAAAGCAAAAATTTTTGAGTTTTTTTAATGTTTTTGGCATACTTTAAATCAATAAGATTAAAAATAATGATAATAAAATTTCTCGTCCCGCCCTCGGGTAAAGCAATTTCGATTCCATAACCTAGTCTTCAACTTACGACGAATTTTAAATATCAAAATTTTAACTTAATGAAATAAAGTACATTTTTGTTTTTAAATTCATACCAAACTTAAATTTAAAATGCATATTAAAATATCATATTAATAATATTTATACATTGGTTTTACAACTTTATATTTAAAATAATATAGTTATATATTAATTTTAAAAAAAGGTAAAAATAAAAATAAAAATCTTTTTGGTCTTTTATCCTACTTTAATCAATCAAATATTATCAAAAATATACGTCCCTCTTTTGAGCAAAGTAATTTCGGCTATATTACGTAATTTTACTCCTGATAAATTTCTGAAATATTTTGGATTGATTGATTAAAGATATTTATACCTTATGAATAAACGGTAAATTTCACAGTAATGAATTAAATTTTTATATGATATCAATAATTTCGGTTTCGCATACCTAATTTTATTGAATATCAATTTAATACTTTATAGCGAACGATTCAGCGTTTATTATCAAAAGGTTAAAAGCAATAAATAAAAACTGTACATACTTACCTGTGAGATAGAATTCTCAGAGACCTGCTTTAGTCGACTCATAGGAGAGTCGTTCGATTTGGTTTTCCATAGCTACATAGGAGTAACCTCAATTTTTCAATAACTTTTCTTCTAAACATATGAACGGTCCTTCTCTGCACAGAGTAACGAACTCGGTATTGGAATGTGTTTGATTGTTCGAACATTTCCCTTTGTGTGACCATTTTCCGCATTTATGACATCTTTCAAGGTGTCGTGCTCTTCTTTTTGTTGCGGATTTTGATTTTCCTTTACCAAAATGTATCTTATTATGATTGTTCCTGAGTTCTCTCCTTACTTTGTCCATTTTGCCTCTTATGAATGATACTAGTTCACTCGGGAAGGTGTTATTATTACGTTTAGTAATCATAGCGTGTAGTAGTAGACCATGGATCAGATCAAAGGAATTCTTCATCTCGTAAAACCTAAAAACATAAAAATTCAGAATGGAGGGAGAAGACTAGTTCTTTAGGGTCTGCTAGGGAAAGACCATTCAGATTTAATTCTCGAGAACTACACGAAAACAGAACATCTAACTCTAACAGAAATTCATATTACCCTTAAAAGATTCGAACCTCCCCACACTTAGTTAGCTGTGGTATCGAAATTGTGATTAACTTCATCTTCAACTTCCATTGGACTATCTATGTAATGTTTAACTCTGTGACCATTAACTTTAAATTCAATCCCGTTTGAATTTATTAACTCTATTGTTCCGTATGGGAAAACTCTTTTGACTATGAATGGTCCAGACCATCTTGATTTCAATTTTCCAGGAAATAGCTTGAATCGTGAATTGAAAAGAAGAACTCTGTCTCCTTCCTTAAATTCTTTTGAACTTCTGATTCTTTTATCATGCCATTTCTTCGTTCTTTCCTTATAGATTAACGAATTTTCGTATGCTTCATGTCTTAATTCTTCTAATTCATTTAGTTGACTTAACCGTAGACGTCCGGCTTCATGTAAATCAAGATTACATGTCTTCAAAGCCCAAAATGCTTTGTGCTCAATTTCTACTAGAAGATGACATGCTTTTCCGTAAACAAGTTTAAAAAGTGTGGTGCCAATTGGAGTTTTGTAGGCTGTTCTAAAAGCCCAGAGTGCATCCTCCAATTTCATGGACCATTCTTCTCTAGAATACGTTTTAAAGCTCGGTTGGTATTTTCAACTTGTCCACTTGTTTGTGGATGATAAGCAGTTGAGATTTTATGAGTTATTCCATATCTTTTGAGAACTTTCTGAAGTTGATTATTACAGAAATGAGTACCCCGATCACTTATTAAAGCTTTCGGTGTTCCGAACCTAGCAAAAAGACGTTTTAAGAAGTTGACTACAACTCGTGCATCGTTAGTTGGGAGAGCTTGTGCTTCCGCCCATTTAGATACATAATCAATGGCAACGAGAATGTAGAGATTATTATGAGATTTTGGAAATGGACCCATAAAGTCAATACCCCAAACGTCAAAAACTTCACATACTTGAATGACATTTTGTGGCATTTCATCACGTTGACTTATTTTTCCGGCCCTTTGACAAGCATCACAGGATTTACAAAGAAGGTGTGCATCTTTGAAAATTGTAGGCCAATAGAATCCAGCGTCGTAAACTTTTCTTGCTGTGAGTTGAGGCCCATAATGCCCTCCTGTTGGTCATGTGTGACAATGGTTAAAGATTTGACTAGCTTCATCTCCGAATACACATCGGTGTATTATTCCATCGTGACAACTTTTGAATAAATGTGGGTCTTCCCAAAAATAGTGTTTTATATCACTAAAGAATTTCTTTCGTTTTTGGTACGACAACCCTTTTTCAAGGAATCCGCATACTAAGTAGTTTGCATAGTCTGCAAACCATGAAATTTCATTATAATCAATCTTCAAAAGATATTCATCAGGAAAGTTATCTTGTATAGCTGATTCATTTAGAACTTCTAATTCAGGATTTTCAAGGCGAGAAAGATGATCAGCGGCGAGATTTTCTGCTCCCTTTTTGTCTCGGATTTCAATATCGAATTCTTGTAAGAGTAAGATCCAACGGATTAATCGTGGTTTGGCATCTTGTTTTGAAAATAGATATCTAAGAGCAGAATGGTCGGTATAGACCACCGTTTTAGCTAGAACGAGATATGAACGAAATTTGTCAAAAGCAAAGACAATGACAAGGAGTTCTTTTTCAGTAGTTGTGTAATTCGTTTGTGCTCCTTGTAACGTCTTACTAGCGTAATAGATAGGTTGAAATCATTTTTCAATCTTTTGTCCTAAAACGGCTCCCATTACAAAATCACTTGCATCGCACATGAGTTCAAATGGTAGATTCCAATTTGGAGTTATCATGATCGGTGCATTAGTGAGTTTTTCTTTAAGAATATTAAAAGATTTGATGCATTCATCCGAAAAGATAAATGGATCATCCTTTTCTAGGAGTTTATTCATAGGAGTGGCAATTTTAGAAAAGTCTTTTATGAAACGTCGGTAAAAATCGGCATGCCCTAGAAAACTCCTAACTCCTCTAACATTGATGGGATGTGGAAGTTTAGCAATTACATCTACTTTAGCTCTATCCACTTCAATTCCTTCCTTTAAAATTTTATGACCAAGAACGATGCCTTCTTTAACCATGAAATGGCATTTCTCCCAATTAAGAACTAGATTTGATTGCTCGCATCTAATAAGCATTCGTTCAAGATTAACTAGACATGTTTCAAAAGTATCACCGAAGACTGAAAAGTCATCCATGAAAACTTCCATGCATTCTTCTATCATGTGGTGAAAAATCGCCATCATGCACCTTTGAAAGGTTGCAGGGGTGTTGCAAAGTCCAAATTGCATGCGTTTGTAAGCAAAAGTACCATAAGGGCACGTGAAGGTGGTTTTATCTTGGTCCTCGGGTGCGATTGGAATTTGAAAGTATCCGGAGAAACCTTCAAGAAAACAATAGTAACTATTCCCAGCTAACCTTTCAACATTTGATCAATGAAAGGTAAGGGAAAGTGATCTTTTCTGGTGGCGTCATTTAATTTTCTATAATCAATACAAACACGCCATCCTGTTACAGTCTTAGTAGGAATAAGCTCATCTTTTTCATTTGTGATGACAGTCATGCCACCCTTCTTAGGTACGCATTGAACTGGGCTTACCCATGGACTATCAGAGATTGGATAAATTAAACATGCATTGAGCAATTTAATAATTTCTTTCTTACAACATCTTGCATATTAGGATTTAGTCTTCGTTGGCGTTGCACATATGTTTTATGACCTTCTTCCATAAGGATTTTATGTGTGCAATACGAAGGACTTATACCTTTAATGTCATGAATCTTCCATGCAATAGCTGGTTTATGAGCTTTTAACACAGAAATGAGTTGATATTTTTCAATTTTAGTAAGAGAAAACGAGATTATTACAAGTAATTCAGATTCACCATGTAAATAAGCGTATTCTAAATGGTTTGGAAGTGGCTTTAACTCTAATATCGGTGGTTCTTCTATCGATGATTTATATCGATATCTGTCTTCCTCTTTTAGCATTTGAAGTTCTTGTTTTGTTGGTTCGTAATCATTAGCCATAAGTGTAGCTAATATTTCAGCTTCATCAATTGGTTTAGTTCTTTCTCCTAAAGAACATTCTCCTGTTCCTTGTAATTCTGGAAATTCTTGTAACAATTCTGCATGTGAATCTATAGTTTGAATATAATAACATGTATCATCTGCAGATTGCGGTTGTTGCATGGCTCTATCAACGGAAAAGGTAACACTCTCATCCTTTATATTTAGGGTCAGTTTCTTACCGAACACGTCTATTATTGCTTTAGCCGTGTTTAAGAATGGTCTTCCTAATATGAAAGTAACTCGAGAATCTTCTTCCATTTCCAGAATAACAAAATCTACTAGAAATACTAAAGTTCCAACTTTAACTAGCATGTTCTCTATTATCCTTCTAGGATATTTTACTGATCGATCGGCTAGTTATATGCTTATTCGTGTTGGTTTCAATTCTCCAAGGTCTAGTTTAGCGTATAATGAATACGGCATTAAATTTATACTAGCACCTAAGTCTGCCAATACTTCTATTGAACTAAGACTACCCAGAAAATATGGAATTGTGAAACTTCCTGGATCTGTTAATTTTTCTGGTAGTTTATTCAACAGCACTGCAGAATAATTAACATTCATTGTAACAGCCGAGAGTTCTTCCATTTTCTTTTTATTTGTGATTAGATCTTTCAAGAATTTAGCATATCTTGGTATTCCTGAAATCACATCAATGAAAGGAAGATTGACATTTATTTGTTTAAACATATCCAAGAATTTGGATTGCTCGGCTTCAAGTCTTTCTTTTCTCATTTTACTCGGGTAAGGAAGCGATGGTTGGTATGGTTTAACATAAGGCTTTGCCTTAACTGTGTTATCTTCATTAACTTTTTCAACTACCGGTTCTTTTTCCTTATCTTGCTCAGGTTGTGGTGCTTGTGGAGTAGGAATAGAGTCATCAGAAATTACAGGTATTTCAGGTGGTTTGAGTGTAATACCACTTCTTGTGGTAATGGCTTTAGCTGTTTCATTCCAGGGGTTAGCATTTGTATCGCTAGGTAGACTCCCCGGTTTTCTTTCACCTATCAACCTTGCTAGGTTACTTACTTCTTGTTCCAGATTTTGAATAGAAGCTTGTTGATTTCTAAATGCTTGAGCATTTTGTTCATTAGTTTGTTTCTGAGATGTGAAAAACTGCGTTTGAGATTCAACTAGCTTCAACATCATATCTTCTAAATTTGGCTTTTGTGTGAACGCAACAATTTCTCCTTGAAGTCTCACGGCTTTAGATGTCGGAAAGAATCTTTTAAGAAATTTCTCAACTAAAACATCCCATGTATCAATCGTCCCTTCAGGTAACGATTCTAACCAATCTTTGGCTTCTCCCTTTAAAGTCCAGAGAAATAACATGAGATAGATCTGTTCATCCTCAACTTCTCTGATTTTGAATAGAGTACAGATCCTATTAAAGGTACGAAGATGTTCGTTTGGATCTTCCTTCGGCGTACCACTAAATTGGCGTTGATTAGTTACCATGTATAGGATTTGTCCTTTGATTTCATAATCTGGTGCGTTAATGTCAGGTTGAGTAAGTGCATGACCTTGGCCAGTGCGTGTAGCTCTCATTCGATCTTCCATACTTAGAGATTCCTGATTTTCCATGATTGAATTGGTTGAATCTGAATCACTAGAGGATTCTGATTTAATGGTTTCTTCCTCGACAATCTCTAGATGAGTTATTTGTGGTTCAGGAGGAATGATTAGTGGTTCAGGATCTATGAATTATCCTTGAATATCCTTCGGATTCTCAATTGTGAGGTCGGGTTCAAAAAATGGATTGTCGGAAATTTGAATTGTAGTACTTGGTTGACTAGATGATGATTCTAAAGAAAAATCAACGGCGACAATGTTGGCTAGATGTCTTGATCGAGTTACAGGTGGTGAACGTATGAAAGGTGGTGAACGTTTTGCTCGGTGCATTCACTGAATATCCTATTAGTTATAAAAATATTAATTATATAAGTTATCAAATTACTAGACTTTTCTGATTTTCCCACGTTTCGAATAGCCAATAGATGCAGCAGGTAGCCAGGACCCTTTAAATCGGAAGCCCACAACTCGCCACTAACAAATCCAACTATTACTACGAACCAGAAAATTTTGGATTTCTATCAATTTAACCGCTTAAAATAATTTTTCGTCGAAATTTTGAAGATAAAATCTATGTCCTAAAAAAACTAGAGCGTCGAGAAATAAGAGGAAGAAAAAGAGTGCGTCGAAAAACGTCGAAAAATAAAAGGTCGAAAAATAATAATAAGAAAGTAAAGCGTCGAAACTTAAGAGTGTAAAAACTAAATTTTAAAACTTGCGTCTAAAGGTATTAAACTTAAAAGGAATTCTATATCCAAAACGACAATTACTTAAAAAGCACTAAAATTTATAAACTTAAAATGGCGTCGCAAAATTCTAAAGCGCCTAAATCTTAATCTAAAGAAAAAGCACTTAAGGGGTTTTACGGCAAAGCCTAAAAATCTAGAAATATAAAATAACTACGGAAAAAACTATGTTTAAAACTAATTACGAATGAAAAATATACAAATTACGAATAAACGATAAAAATATAAAATTTATAAAAAGAAACAAAAAAAATGATAAAATTACTTATTTTTATAAAAATATTATTTTTATATTCTTATTTTATAAAATTATTAATTTATATAATTAATAATAAAAATTACACTTAATATTACTAATTAAAACTAAACTTAAAAACTAATTAATTAATTACAACCCTAATTAGGTTAAATATTACTAATAATTAATTTAAAACCTAACCCGTAATAAATGTTGTACCAGGTTTGGGCGTGTCAGACAGCTCCGCGAGTGCAGATGTTTGTTGCCCAAAAAGCTCCGTGAGTGCGGAGTTACGCAGGTTCAAATTGAGTGCAGACTCAAATTCGCAGGTTCAGTTTTTAATATATATTTTTTTTACTTTTTTACTTGATTTTTAACTTTTTCTGATTTTAATTTTTAGAAAATATAATTTAAGTAAAACTTATATTTTAACAAAAATTACTTATTAGTTTTTGTAACTAAAAATAAAAACTTTTTAATTTTAAACACTTAAAAATATAGATATAGATATATATATATATATATATATATATATATATATATATATATATATATATACATTTTGTTTTAATATTTTTTTAATATTTAAAACTTATATAAATATATTTTTACAAAAATAACTAAAAAAAATTAAATTTTATTATAGCGTTCTATGATGTCCCCGGCACCGGCGCCAAAAATACTATGATGTGTGCGAGGTGTAGTACGAAATAGATTATATTTTACTACGAAATACTATTAAATATGATACAATTTACACAAGTTATTTATTTATTTATTGAATGGATATACCTAAACCTTGCTACAACACTTATAGGCAGTGTACCTAATCGTAGAGTAGTGTAGTTTTTAGTAAGTCCGGTTCATTCCACAGGAAGTCAGCTAAGTTTAACACTATATTTATTTTAAACTATATTTGTGTGTGTGTGTGTGTGTGTATATATATATATATATATATAAGTAGTATTATTATTATTATAAAAAGGAGTTTTTTACCGTTTAGTGACCGGTTTGTCGATTTTAGAACTTAAGTCACAATTGAAACCTAATGTAAAATATTAAATATAAATATAACTTAATTTAAAGCGTAAAGTAAATGACGATAAATAAAAGTGCGATAAATAAAATTGCAGTAATTTAAAGTACGATAAATAAAATGACGGTAAATAAAATGACGGTAAATAAAAGTACGATGAGATATAAATTAAAGGAATTATGCTTATTTAAACTTCCGTAATCATGATGTTCGACGTGTTGATTTTAGTTTATTACCAAGGGTTAATTGTCCTTTGTCCTGAATTATTCGATATGTCCATCTGGTTTTTGTCCATAACAGTCCATCGGTCATAAATATAAAGTGCGAGCGTCCTCGTCAAATTACCCTTATACCCGAAGTCAAATATTCTAACTAATTGGGGACTTAAACTATAACTGGGTGTTAATACTTTGATAATGATTACACCAGGTTATCGACTGCGTGTAACCCAAGGTTTTAATACGTTGTTAACAATTACACCAAGTGTCCATGCATGTAATCTACCCCTGTTTTAATGAGTCCATTGACTATTAATCCATCCCTGTGTCTGGTCAAATGAACGATTATTAGTATTTATAAATATCCCGCCCATCGTGTCCGATCGAGTGTATGTAGTTATTTATAGATACGTCAAATTGTAAATCTATATATTAAATTAACGAACTATCATTCAGTTAAACAAATATAAAGCCCATTAATAGCCCATAGTCCAATTTCCACAAGTGTCGGTCTTTTGTCCAAACCCCAATTATGGTCCAAAGCCCAATAACCCCGTCTTAATATTTAGTCCAACATCACGATTACTTCGGCTTAAATAAACATAATAATAACTTAGCTACGAGACATTAATTTAAAAAGGTTGAACATAACTTACAATGAGTATTAATCGCGTAGTGTTACACGGACAGAATTTCGACTTACAAACTTAAAACATTCGCCACTATAACCTTATTATTATTAAACTTAAATTAAAATTAAAATTATATATATATATATATATATATATATATATATATATATATATATATATATATATATATATATATATTACGTAGATAGAAAGAAAGAAAAAGGGATGATGAAATCGGCAGAATGTGCGGCCTTTTATAGGCCCACTTTGAACTGTACAGCTCCACGAGTGCGGTACTTTTCTTCTTCACAGCTCCGCAGTCGCGGAGCTTTGGATTCCAGCTCACCAAATGAATTAAACGTGGGCTGCTGATTATTTATAATATATAATATTATATATAATTAGTTATATATTATATTATATTCTTGTGCATAGTTGACTTGTAATTTTAGGTCCGTTGAGTCGCGCGTTGATAGTTGGTTCATGTCTTGGTTCCGGATTTTCGAACGCCTTTTCGTAAGATTTAATATCTTGTACTTTGCGTTTTGCGGCTTGTACTCTTGTAATTTTGAGACGTTTCTCATCAATAAATTGAACTACTTGGATTGTACTTTGTACTTTTTAGCTTTTTGGTCGTTTGCGTCTTCAAACCGTCGATTCTGTCTTTTGTCTTCACCTTTTATTTTTTAAACGAATATCACTTGTAAATAGAACAATTGCAACTAAAAGCTTGTCTTTCTTGAAGGATAATGCTATGAAATATGTGTTCGTTTTTAGCATTATCAACGACCTTAACAGCCAAAAGTTCGATGATAAATAATTGTATGTTGGCAAAGCTCAGAAATGTTGGAATTGGAAAACGAATTGAGCAAACTGTGAAGGAGGCTGTGGACAAATCACAAAGACTAAACCTACTGATGTGCGCAGAGGTGTATATGAAATAGCTTTATTTTTACAACGAAAAACTATTAAATACGATACAATTTTACACAAGATATTTATTTATTTATAGAATGGATATACTTAAACCTTGCTACAACATTTATAGGCAGTGTACCTAATCGTACAGTAGTGTAGTTTTTAGTAAGTCCGGTTTGTTCCACAGGGAAAATATTTTAAACAAAGCTTAACGCTATATTAGTTTTAATTTATAAAAATACAAAAATATATAAGTAATATTATTATTATAAAGGGGGGTTTTTACCGTTTAATGACCGGTTTGTCGATTTTTAAAACTTTAGTCGCAGTTAAAACCTAATGTAAAATATTAAAAATAAATACAAGACTTAATTTAAAGCGTAAAGTAAATAACGATAATGAAATTGCGATAAATAAAAGTGCGATAAAATAAAATTGCAATAATTAAAAAGTACGATAATGTAACAACCCAAACCAACCCGCGAGCAAACCACGTGAAAAATACAAAATAAGAAATTTTTTTTGCTGCACAGTGAACTGGCGCGGCGCGCCAGGATAGCCGCGCGGCGCGCCATTCGGATCTGTCCGGAAAGTCTCAAAATGCGAAAAAGATCGACTAGTTCCCGACATTTTTAGACGACACGCTTTTAACCACACATTCAAATATGTAAAACTAACACAATTCAAACGTAAAATAAGTTTTACAAAGCGGGGCCCACTTCGGCCGTTTTACGAGTTTAATACAAAATATGAGTTTCGACCGCCAAAAAGTTTAAGTACCAAACTACACTACGAGCATGGTGTTTGGGATTAAACTACCCAAGTCTGGGTCAAACTCCAAGAACTAAACTTCCAAAAAGCGTCCCCTAATCAACAAAGCGGGAATCTCTATTCCATGATAATGCCCTTACCCTTGTCCACAACCGAACCTATAAAAATAGTAAACAACGAGAGGGTAAGCAAAGCTAAGTGAATGCAATAATTATACGAATACATATATAATTATACCTACTTGCATACACTTACACACCAAACCGCAAACACGCTAGCATACACATTTAGCTTATCGTCACAATAGCAAGCTATAAATCTCCAATACCACAAGCTAGCATAACAACCGCATATGAATATAACTCGAATAATATAATATGCTTACAACACAAATAACCATGGTTAGCCAATAGTACAAGGGAACGGTGCTCGCGAAAACGCCATCGGTGTTCACAACATCCGTTAGGGCACTTAACACCTCGCACCACTAACCCCTAGGGTGGCACCTTAACACCTCGGCACATCACCCCGAGTGGCATCTTAACACCTCGATGCATCACTCATTAATTTACGGAGTGGTGTCTTAACACCTCGATACTACACTCCTAGGTGACATCTTAACACCTCGATGCTACACCCGAGTGGCATCTTAACACCTCAATGCTACACTCTTCACGTGAAACATGGTGTCTTAGCACCTCGACACTACACATTTCACGCTACAACAAATAGATACATTATATACATACGCATATAATTATTCCACTCACCTCAAAGTCTTGTGAAAAGATACCCGAGCTTTTAAGACCTCAAAGTAACGTACCTATCATATTATACACCTCATTAAACGCAAACTCAAGTCAGTCAACCAAACCCTATCACCATTCTAAGCCATTTTGACCCAAGGTGCAATTTCAACCCATTTGCACCCTTAACCCTAATTTGGGTCAACACACACCAAAACCATAATCATTCGTCAAGATGGGTTTAAAACACATTTAGGTCACAAGGCTAACTCGTTTTCATACTTGCTAGGCCACTTAGGTCATTAAAGACTCATTTGAACCATTTCAAGGTCAACACACCCATTTGGGTCATCCATACCCAATAACACCCGTTTACATATTATTAAAGTGTTCTAGCAACTAACTAACCAAATTTAAGACTCAAAAGTCCAATTAACACATTCAAATCCTAGGTTAGTCATCAATGAGCCTTCATAACCCATATTCACCCAAAATCCCCAAAATACTAACAAAATGGGTCTTTGGTTCATCACTAGCCCAAACCCTAACCCTTAAAGCAATTAAATTAAGAAATCGGGTTTTATAACTTACCAACACAATAACCACGTAGCTATCGACTAGATGAACGACTTTATAACTTGCACCAAGACCCGATTCAACCTCTTTCACCCTTAAATGGAGCTTTCTCTCTCAAGGATTGCACTCTCTCACTAAAATTCAATTGGAGGAGATGAGGTTGTTGTGGGAGTAGTAAATGAGCTCCCCAAAACTGATCTAGGGTATTAAATTCGACCTCAAAGTGAAATTACACAATTGCCCTCAAAATATCTATTTTAAAAAGAAGAAAGGAATCTGTTGCAGACAGATGGCGCGGCGCGCCACCTAGCCGCGCGGCGCGCGACCTCCCAGTTCAGCATCTTTTCTCTTTTTAATTATGTGCAACCAAAACCCCAAAACTTGAGTAACTTATATACACACATGTACACTACAATAATTCGGGTCTTACAACTCTCCCCCACTTATTCGGATTGCGTCCTCGCAATCCAAGCTGCATGACACGAGGGAAGATAAACCAACACGAACTCTTCGGGCTCCCAAGTGAACTCGGAACCTTTACTTCGTCGCCATTGAACCTTGAAAGTTCTCACCTCTTTATTCCTCAACATTTTCACCTTCTCGTCAAGGATAGCAATCGGTTCCTCGACATACTCTAACTTGTTGTTTAGCTCGATTTCGTCTAATGGCATCCATGAAGAATCATCCGCAAGACACTTACGGAGGTGGGAAACATGAAATGTATTATGGATCCCCGCAAGCTCTTCGGGTAATTCTAATCGATATGCAACTTCACCAACACGAGCTAAAACCTTGAACGGCCCAATAAACCGAGGAGCTAACTTTCCCCGTTTTCGAAATCGAATAATACCCTTCCATGGCGAAACCTTAAGCATCACCATATCGCATTCTTGGAACTCAATCAATCGCCTACGTCTATCGGCATACGACTTTTGCCTATCTTGAGCCTTCTTCAAATGTTCCCGAATCAAATCCATCTTGCTATTGGTCTCTAAAACCAAATCGGTACTCCCGATCTCTCTTTGACCCACTTCTCCCCAACAAACGGGAGTTTGACACCTACGCCCATAAAACATTTCGTAAGGTGGCATCCCGATACTAGTATGATAACTATTATTGTACGAGAATTCCACCAAAGGCAAATGCTCATCCCAACTACCACCGAAGTCAATGATGCACGCCCGTAACATATCTTCCAAAGTTTGATTCGTACGTTCGGTTTGACCGTCCGTTTGAGGATTACCCATATCTTCATGAAACTTTTCCCAAAACCGAGATGTAAAACGGGTATCTCGATCCGAAATAATAGATATAGGAACCCCATGTCGCGAGACCACTTCCTTGATAAACAACTTAGCTAAGGCCTCCGACGATATCGCTTCTTTAATGGGAAGAAACAAAGCGCTTTTTGTCAATCGGTCAACTATAACCCAAATCGAATCGAATTGGGTCCTGGCCGTTTTAGGTAACTTTGTAATGAAATCCATGGTAATGTGCTCCCATTTCCATTTCGGAATTTCTAATGGTTGCAATTTACCATACGGTTTTTGGTGTTCGGCTTTTACTTGTAAACACGTGACACATTGCTCAACATACTTCATAACATCACGTTTCATGCCCGGCCACCAATAATCTTTCTTCAAGTCATGATACATTTTTGTCGCGCCCGGATGAATGGAATATTTTGACTTATGTGCTTCATCAAGTAGCACCCGTTGGTAATCACCCATCTTAGGCACTCACACCCTTCCTTGAAAGGACAACAAACTACGCGGGCCCATAGTAATGAACTCCGATTGGCCCACGATTCGTTCCACATGCTTATTGTGAACGTAAGCCTCTATTTAAATCTCGCCAAACTTCTCAAGAAAATCGTTGGAAATAATCAAACGTAACGACCCCACTTTTATCGCCGGATGTTGACTCTTTCGACTCAACACATCCGCGACAACATTCGCCTTACCCGGATGATAAAGTATTTCACAATCGTAGTCTTTCACCACATCCATCCACCTACGTTGGCGATAATTCAAATCTCGTTGATTAAAGAGATGTTTCAAACTGTTATGATCCGAATAAATCGTACACTTGATACCATACAAGTAATGGCGCCAAATTTTCAACGCATGCACAACCGCCTCCAACTCAAGATCATGAGTCGGATATCTCATTTCGTGTTCCTTTAATTGTCGAGAGGCATAAGCGATGACTTTACCTCTTTGCATCAGAACACACCCGAGCCCATTTAGCGAAGCATCACAATAAACCGTCATATCTTCCACACCTTCTGGTAATACTAACACCGGAGCTTGACACAACTTCTCTTTTAACAATTGAAAAGCAATTTCTTGCTCGTTCTCCCAATTAAACTTAGCATTCTTTCTCGTCAACTTCGTTAATGGAGAAGCAATCTTAGAAAAGTCTTGAATAAACCGACGATAATAACCGGCCAATCCGAGAAAACTTCGGATTTCCGTAAGCGTAGTCGGTCGTCCCCAACTCTTCACCGTCTCTATCTTCCCCGGTTCTACTTGAATACCGTCTTTGTCCACAATATGACCAAGAAATTGGACTTCCTTTAGCCAAAATTCACATTTGGAGAGCTTAGCATACAACTTCTCCTTTCGTAAAGTCTTCAATACTTCACGCAAATGACGTTCATATTCGTTCATACTTTTCGAGTAGACTAGTATGTCGTCAATGAACACTATTACCGACATGTCCAACATAGGTTGGCACACTCGGTTCATAAGATCCATGAATGCCGCCGGTGCATTCGTAAGACCAAAAGGCATCACCACAAACTCAAAATGCCCATACCGCGTTCTAAAAGCCGTTATCTCAATGTCTTCCTCACGGACCCGCATTTGGTGATAGCCGGACCGTAGGTCGATCTTAGAGATATACGTTGCACCTTGAAGTTGATCAAATAAATCGTCAATCCTAGGTAATGGATAACGATTCTTGATCGTCACTTTATTCAACTCACGGTAATCAATGCACATACGCATACTACCATCTTTCTTCTTCACAAATAACACTGGAGCGCCCCACGGTGAAGCACTCGGTCGAATAAAACCCTTCTCGAGTAATTCTTGAATTTGATTTAACAACTCTTGCATCTCCGTTGGCACTAAACGATAAGGAGTTTTAGCAATGGGGGTAGCCCCCGGAACCAACTCGATGCGAAATTCAACTTGTCTTTTCGCCGGAACACCCGGTAATTCGTCCGGAAAAACGTCTTCGAAATCACTAACAACTGGAATTTCACGAATGGGTGGCGGCTCATTACGAGTATCGACAACATGAGTAAGGAAAGCCATGCCACCACTAACAACAAAATGACGTGCCCGTGCAAAAGTGCATATCGGCACCGGTCTCCTTCGCTTATCACCATGAATAACCAACTCTCCCCCACTTGGGGTCTTCACACGAATAAACTTATCATGGCATGCAATATCGGCTCTATAACGATCGAGCCAATCCATACCAACGACAATATCAAAGTCGCCCAAGGTCATTGGAATAAGATCAATTTTAAAGGTTTCGGCACCAAAAACAACATCACAATTTTCACACACATCGACCACTAGCACCGTCTTGCCTATTTCGACTTCTACCAGACGACTTAACTTAGCTAACGGTCTATCAAGTTTAGGCACAAATCTAGGAGACACAAATGACAAATTTGCACCGCTATCAAAAAGAATTCTTGCCGAATTAGAATTAACCACGAAAGTACCTGAGACAACTTCGTTTGATTGCTTGGCTTCATCATTGGTCATCAAATAATTTCGACCCCTTGCCGTATCCGCCGCCTTCTCTAACCGCTTCACATTATCATTTCGCAAATCGGGACACTCCGGCTTCTTATGCCCCTCTTTGCCGCAATTAAAACAAGTGACTTTGTTTCCGGAAGATGGTTTCGGACACTCACGAGCCATATGACCCGGTTGCCCACAATTGTAGCACGTATAAGAAAACCCGCCGGTAGTGCCCTTCTTTGCACTATTGACACTTTCGGCCCCCCTCTTGCTCTTGCTCTTCTTGCTTGAGGCGTTAGAGTAACTAAAACCTTCAAATTTTCTTTTGGAAAACATGAAATCACTCTTTCTTGGAACCTCTGGCTCAAAACCCCGAGCCAACTCGAACAATTCATCAAAAGACTTAGCCATACCCCGACTAATCTTCCCCTTTTACTCATCATTCAAAGTACGGTAGAAATCCTTCACGAGCTTATGATCATCACCAACATATTCCGGGCAAAAACAAGTCTTTGCCAAGAATGTAGACTTGAGGGTAACCGAATCCATAGAACCTTGTTGCAAATGGTGCAACTCGTCCCGGATCCTATCGAGGTCGGAAGAAGTTCGGTATTCTTTGAAAAATTCTTTCTTGAACTCTTCCCAAGTCAAGCCCATACATTGTTCTTCACCATACAAGTTGATTTTATCGTCCCACCACAACTTAGCTTCTTCGCGTAACATGCTAGAACCATACCTCGTCTTCTTTTCGGGAGGACATTCCGCGGTACGGAAAGCTCCCTCAATATCGGAGATCCAACATGTACTTTTTAAAGGATCCTGCACCCCATTAAACATCGGGGGTTGAGCATCCTTGAAGTTCTTGTAGTGGAAGTCCCGCCTTCCTTCACCTCCTTCACCGCGAGGATAGATATTCCTAGCGTCAAGGGCCTCTTCGATAGTGGCCTTCATTCGTTCATTAATTAGATCGGTTATTTGCTCATCAACCGAATCTTGAAAGACCTTTCGAACGTCTGCAAGAAAATCCGCTTTTAACTTTTTAAAGACGGCCTCGACCTTGGTTGAGAACTCGGCGTCCCCGCTTGTACTTCTGTTATCATGTTTGGGACCGTTTCTCGTCTTCATTCTATAAAACGAATTAGGTTAAACCACCAAACGGAAGGACAAATTATATATATATATATATACATACACATACGCCACACTACTCCATCCCGCTCAACAATCGTCGTACATTTCTTGTTTGACACAATTTGCGCCCGTAATAATGGTAGCTAATCATTGTTACGCGAGCACGTCGCATTAACTTGCTAGTACAACGTCCATCTCGCTCGATGCTTGCTAAACATACATAACAAATAGCGCATGATTAGTTTACATAAACCTATGCACAAACTAATCCCGATCCGACCCAAGGTCCTACAAGTCCCGCATAGCGCACACACAAAAAGTCTAAGTCTAGGCACCTATCTCAAGTCACCTAAATCCCTTAGACCATGCTCTGATACCACTTGTAACAACCTAAACCAACCCGCGAGTAAACCACGTGAAAAATACAAAATAAAAAATTTTTTGCTGCACAATGAACTGGCGCGGCGCGCCAGGATGGCCGCGCGGCGCGCCATTCGGGTCTGTCCGGAAAGTCTCAAAATGCTAAAAAGATCGACTAGTTCCCGACATTTTTAGACGACACGCTTTTAACCACACATTCAAATATGTAAAACTAACACAATTCAAACGTAAAATAAGTTTTACAAAGCGGGGCCCACTTCGGCTGTTTTTCGAGTTTAATACAAAATATGAGTTTCGACCGCCAAAAAGTTTAAGTACCAAACTACACTACGAGCATGGCGTTTGGGATTAAACTACCCAAGTCTCGGTCAAACTCCAAGAACTAAACTTCCAAAAAGCGTCCCCTAATCAACAAAGCGGGAATCTCTATTCCATGATAATGCCCTTACTCTTGTCCACAACCGAACCTATAAAAATAGTAAACAACGAGAGGGTAAGCAAAGCTTAGTGAATGCAATAATTATACGAATACTTATATAATTATACCTACTTGCATACACTTACACACCAAACCGCAAACACGCTAGCATACACATTTAGCTTATCGTCACAATAGCAAGCTATAAATCTCCAATACCACAAGCTAGCATAACAACTGCATATGAATATAACTCGAATAATATAATATGCTTACAACACAAATAACCATGGTTAACCAATAGTACAAGGGAACGTCGCTCGCGAAAACGCCATCGGTGTTCACAACATCCGTTAGGGCACTTAACACCTCGCACCACTAACCCCTAGGGTGGCACCTTAACACCTCGGCACATCACCCCAAGTGGCATCTTAACACCTCGATGCATCACTCATTAATTTACGGAGTGGTGTCTTAACACCTCGACACTACACTCCTAGGTGGCATCTTAACACCTCGATGCTACACCCGAGTGGCATCTTAACACCTCGATGCTACACTCTTCACGTGAAACATGGTGTCTTAGCACCTCGACACTACACATTTCACGCTACAACAAATAGATACATTATATACATACGCATATAATTATTCCACTCACCTCAAAGTCTTGTGAAAAGATACCCGAGCTTGCAAGACCTCAAAGTAACGTACCTATCATATTATACACCTCATTAAACGTAAACTCAAGTCGGTCAACCAAACCCTTTCACCATTCTAAGCCATTTTGACCCAAGGTGCAATTTCAACCCATTTGCACCCTTAACCCTAATTTGGGTCAACACACACCAAAACCCTAATCATTCGTCAAGATGGGTTTAAAACACATTTAGGTCACAAGGCTAACTCGTTTTCATACTTGCTAGGCCACTTAGGTCATTAAAGACTCATTTGACCCATTTCAAGGTCAACACACCCATTTGGGTCATCCATACCCAATAACACCCGTTTACATATTATTAAAGTGTTATAGCAACTAACTAACCAAATTTAAGACTCAAAAGTCCAATTAACACATTCAAATCCTAGGTTAGTCATCAATGAGCCTTCATAACCCATATTCACCCAAAATCCCCAAAATACTAACAAAATGGGTCTTTGGTTCATCACTAGCCCAAACCCTAACCCTTAAAGCAATTAAAGTAAGAAATCGGGTTTTATAACTTACCAAAACAATCACCACGTAGCTATCGACTAGATGAACGACTTTATAACTTGCACCAAGACCCGATTCAACCTCTTTCACCCTTAAATGGAGCTTTCTCTCTCAAGGATTGCACTCTCTCACTAAAATTCAATTGGAGGAGATGAGGTTGTTGTGGGAGTAGTAAATGAGCTCCCCAAAACTGATCTAGGGTATTAAATTCGGCCCCAAAGTGAAATTACACAATTGCCCTCAAAATATCTATTTTAAAAAGAAGAAAGGAATCTGTTGCAGACAGATGGCGCGGAGCGCCACCTAGCCGCGCGGCGCGCGACCTCCCAGTTCAGCATCTTTTCTCTTTTTAATTATGTGCAACCAAAACCCCAAAACTTGAGTAACTTATATACACACATGTACACTACAATTATTCGGGTCTTACAGATAATTAAAAGTGCAATTAAATACAATAACATAAATAAAAGTGTAATAATTAAAAGTGTAATTAAATATAAAATAAAGGAAATTAAATATGAAATAAAAGAATTATGCTTATTTAAACTTCCGTAATCATGATGTTTGACGTGTTGATTTTAGTTTTATGCCCATGGGTTAATTGTCCTTTGTCCTGGATTATTTAATATGTCCGTCTGGTTTTTGTCCATAACAGTCCATCAGTCATAAATATAAAGTACGAGTATCCTCGTCAAATTATCCTTATACCCGAAGTCAAATATTCCAACTAATTGGGGACTTAAACTGTAACAAGGTTTTAATACTTTGTTTAATAATCACACCATGTTATCGACTGCGTGTAACTCAAGGTTTTAATACTTTGTTATCAATTATGCCAAGTGTCCTTGTACATAATTTCACCCCTGTTTTAATAATTCCATAGACTATTAATCCATTCCAGTGTCCGGTTAAATGAACGATTATTCGTACATATAAATACCCCGCCCATCGTGTCCGATTGAGTGTATATGGTTATTTATAGGGACGTCCAATTGTAAATCTTTATATTAAAATTAACAAACTATCATTTAGTTAAACAAATATAAAGCCCATTAATAGCCCATAGTCTAATTTCCACAAGTGTCGTTCTTTTGTCCAAACCCCAATTATGGTACAAAGCCCAATTACCCAATTTTAGTAATTGGTCCAACATCATGATTACTTCGGCTTAAATAAGCATAATAATAATTTATCTACGAGACATTAAATTAAAAAGGTTGAACATAACTTACAATGATTAAAAATAGCGTAGCGTTACATGGACAGAATTTCGACTTACACCCTTACAACATTCGCTGACATACCCTTATTATTAGGATTTAAAATTAAAATTAAAATTAAAATATAAATATATATATATATATAGCGTATAATATAGATAGAGAGATTGATGGATGGATATATAAAACGTTCAGAATGCGCGAGCTTTTATAGGCATTTTTGTCCAGGACAGCTCCGCGAGTTGCGGCATTTTTGCACTACAAACTCCGCGAGTCGCGGAGTTCGTAAATCCAGCTCACACAAGTTTGGATCCTAGTGTCATAACCCGACCTTAACCATAAGGACGATTACAATAACATATGATTTCATCGCGAGGTATTGACCTCTATATGCGACATTTTTCAAAAACTGCATTCGTTTTTACAATACAAACCATAGCTTTTATTACAAATACAAGGTTTAAACAACTTAATAATGATTATCGTTTAGCGATAATCTTAGACTTACAAACTTTACATGTGATAATAACAATACGACTTCCAATATATTTTAAATTACAAATCCTCCGATATGCAGTTTTATTTTTGACACAAATATGCATACTCAAGATCTTGCTTAAATTCAACATGTTGCAGCGGAAGCTTTTAGTTATCACCTGAGAATAAACATGCTTAAAACGTCAACATAAAGTTGGTGAGATATAGGTTTAATGCCGGCAGCGTTATAAATATAGACCACAAGATTTCATATATAAACGTTTTAATAAAAATATTCTAAGTTGTTGAGCACTTGATAACCATACTTAACATTTAATCAACGTCGCATATTCCCTTTATTATGAAATCTTACTACACCGTACCAAGTGTAGTTACCGAAACGAAGTACCGTGCAACCGTTGAATACTGGTCGTCCAGTCCGGTTGGGGTTGTCAGGCCCGATAGATCTATCAACAGGATTCGCGTTTACAATACCTCATGTAAATAATAGTTACCAAGTTACAGGGAAGTATGCCAGTGGTACAACTCAACATAGAATATATATTTTTAATCACTTGTGTCCATAACGTAAATCATAAAATGCATGTATTCTCATCCCGAAATATTTAGAGTTTAAAAGTGGGACTATATACTCACTTTTGCCTTGAAGGTATTTATCATGACTTGGTCTCCGATAGATATCACGAACCTAACCATATATATAATATATCAACATATTTTCTTTTTAAGTAATCGTTACATATATATATATATATATATATATATATATATATATATATATATATATATATATATATATATATATACTTTTAATACTTTTAATATTTTCTTAGTCCGTAGTTAGCAGTCCGATGTTAGTGGTCCACAATTAGTTGCTCAATAAAATAAATAAAGACCCCATCGTATTTGTATTGATCAGAATTAATCTTGACCCATGGTACCATGTTGTCAAATGACGTGTTGCGTACATAAAGTATCGTGTTGTCAAATGACATGTTGCGTACAATCATGAGGTCTTATGATTAATCTTCTCGTATTGTTTACGGGTGGTCCTGAAATATATAAAATCAAATCATAAGTAAATATATATGAAATATCATATTAATTAGAAATATATGATTAATTTAATTTTTCTCCAAATATTTTCGTAGCTAAACTTGCTTCGCATACCCGATCTTGTTTTAGTCGTAGTTTCTTCATTACAACTCCGTTTTTGTTGGTTCAACTTGCCACTTCCTTGGATCGAGTCAAATTTTAAGAATATGAACTGAAAATACCTTAGGTTGTATTCGAAATCACAGGTTATAGGTCAAACTTTGGTGAAACTTATGAAAGTGATCATTTTCCATCATAAAAACAACATTTAATGATCATTTTTCTAAAAATACTTACACTTTGAGTTAAACCATGAAATTTTTATGTGTTAACATATTCATAAGAAATATCATTTTTCCAGAATATGAACTTCTAATTCAAAGCTTAAGATGGTTTTTAATTATCCAACCCAAAACAGCCCCCGGTTGCACTCCGACGACGTAGATTCAGTTTTTAAGGTGTTCTTTGTAAAACCAAGTTATATCTTGTTAAGTTAGCATATCATTATGATATATTACAGGTCTTGAAGTGTTTTAAAAGTCAAGTTAGAAGGATCTATTTAGTTTGCGAACAAGTTTGAAATCATTCAAACTATGTTCTTGTTGTTAAAATTTTATACCACAAAATAAGATAGCTATATGAATATGAATTGAATAAGATTATGAATAAGGTTACTACCTCAAGTTACTTGGACAAAGTTACTGTAAGAGATGAGAAAAATCCTAGAATCAAAAGAGTGGTGGAGTTGGATTGAAAGGTTGGAAGTAAACTTGTTTACTTGGAAGGATTTTTGAAGTGTTCTTGAATGGATTTTCTTATGATGATTAAGGGTTGTTTTTGAAGCTAGATCTTCATGGTTATTTGCTAAGATTGTGAAGAACACTTAAGGTTCCTAAGAGTGTGTTTTTGGTTAGAGAAAATGTGTAGTAAAAATGAAATTGGAATGGAGTATAAATGGTGGTGAAAAGATGTATAAATTTGTAATATTGTGCAAAAGTCTTGTAATATGCCAAATTGATTAATCATGCATGCTAATATCCAAAATTGGCTGACTCATAGCTGCTAATAAAGTGATTGTGATGTGTATATATCAATAGTAAATATGTATAGAAGCTGGGTATGATACGGGTACATATACCCTAGATATACGTATAAAAATCTTGAGAAAACGGAACGAGGATTCAAATATAGCTATCTTTTGTAAATATACTTATATTGTTTTATGTATATAAATCCTTTAAAAGTGATAAAATACATATCTATACGATACATGTATAAGCATTATAAGTTTTAAGTATTTAAGTCGAAGAACGTCACATATAGTTATCGTTTTGAAAACTTAAGTTAGTAGTCTCAAAATATACTTATAACTCATTGTTATTAGTACACAATGAGATGTTAAAACATTCTTAGATCATGTTAAATATATAAAAATACATATATATATACACAAACGTATAATTATCGTATGTTATATAGTTCGTGATATCATCGGTCAAATTGGACGGTCAAACGTTGTGTAAAACTCTTTTCAAAAACATAAGTCTCAACAATTTAGATTGCTTATCATGTTGGTAAGGTTTAATTTATGTAAATATTAATCTTATAAGTGTAAAACGATCGGAAAAATCCGGGTCGTGACAGTACCTACCCGTTAAATAAATTTCGTCCCGAAATTTTAAAGTTGTACCTATTTTGCGTTCTCGGGAAACAAATGTGGGTACTTTTGTTTCATCTGATCCTCTCGTTCCCAAGTAAACTCAGGACCTCTTCGAGCATTCCAATGAACCTTAACGATTGGTATGTTGCTCTGCTAGAGCCGTTTAACTTCACGGTCCATGATTTCGACTGGTTCTTCTATGAATTGTAGTTTCTCATCGACTTGGATTTCTTCAAGAGGAATGGTGAGATCTTCCTTTGCAAGACATTTCTTGAGGTTTGAAACGTGAAATGAATTATGTACTCCGACGAGTTGTTGCGGTAACTCGAGTCGATAAGCTACCGGTCCGATGCGTTCGATGATCTTGAACTGGCCTACATACCTTGGGTTCAGTTTACCCCTTTTTTCAAAACGTATTACACCTTTCCAAGGTGACACCTTTAGCATAACCATGTCACCGATCTGAAACTCTAATGGTTTCCTTCGTACATCCGCGTAGCTCTTTTGGCGACTACGGGCTGTTTTCAATCTCTCCTTGATTTGTACTATCTTCTCAGTCATTTCGTGTATGATCTCGGGACCAGTTAATTGTCGATCTCCTACTTCATTCCAACAGATAGGGGATCTACACTTCCTTCCATACAGTGCTTCAAATGGTGCAGCTTTAATGCTCGCATGATAACTGTTATTATACGAGAATTCTGCTAATGGTAGATACTTATCCCATCCGTTTCCAAAATCGATCACACATGCCCTGAGCATGTCTTTAAGAGTCTGAATTGTTCTTTCACTCTGCCCATCAATTTGTGGATGATATGCGGTGCTCATATCCAAACGAGTTCCCAGGGCCTCCTGTAGTGATTGCCAAAACTTTTATGTAAATCTACTATCACGATCGGATATAATGGAAATAGGTATTCCATGCCTTGAAACAATTTCCTTTATGTATAATCGTAATAGTTTCTCCATTCTATCTGTTTCCTTTATAGGCAAGAAATGTGCAGATTTGGTGAGACGATCAACTATTACCCAAATGGTGTCATAACCCCAGGTAGTCTTAGGTAACTTTGTGATGAAATCCATGGTAATACCATCCCATTTCCATTCTGGGATTTCTGATTGTTGAAGTAACCCTGACGGCTTCTGGTGTTCTACTTTGACTTTGGAAAAAGTTAAACATTCCCCAACATATGTTGCAACATCTGTCTTTAAATTAGGCCACCAATAATGCGTCTTAAGATCTTGATACATCTTTCCAACTCCAGGATGTATCGAGTATCTTGTCTTATGTGCCTCGTTCAATATCAACTTCCTTAATCCACCCAACTTTGGTACCCAAATACGGTTAGCAAAATATCGAATTCCGTCTTCCCGTATAACGAGTTGTTTCCCATACTTCTTCATTATTTCACTTCCTATGTTTTCTTTAGTAAGAGCTTCTCGTTGAGCCTCTTTGATTTGTGAGTTGAGATTCATGCGAATTTTTATGTTCATCGCTCGTACTCGAATTGGTTCCCGTTCCTTTCTGCTTAGAGCGTCGGCCACTACATTCGCTTTCCCGGGATGATAGCGAATCTCACAATCATAGTCGTTTATCAGCTCGACCCACCTACGTTGCCTCATATTCAGCTGTTTCTGATCAAAAATATGTTGAAGGCTTTTATGATCAGTAAACACAGTGCATTTAACCCCATATAAATAGTGTCTCCATATCTTCAATGCAAACACTACTGCTCCCAATTCTAAATCATGCGTCGTATAATTCCACTCGTGAATCTTCAATTGTCGGGATGCGTATGCTATAACTTTCTTCCGTTGCATAAGGACGCAACCAAAACCTTGTCGCGAAGCGTCACAATATATCTCAAAATCATTGTTCCCTTCAGGTAACGATAAAATAGGTGCTGTAGCCAACTTCTTCTTCAGTAATTGAAATGCACTTTCCTGCTCAGAAGTACATTCATACTTCTTCCCTTTTTGCGTTAACGCTGTTAATGGTTTAGCTATTCAGGAAAAATCTTGAATAAACCTTCTATAATAACCAGCTAAACCTAAAAATTGGCGTATCTGCGTTGGTGTCTTAAGAGTCTCCCATTTTTCAATGACCTCAATTTTAGCTGGATCAACCTGAATTCCTTTGCTACTAACAACATGGCCAAGAAATTGCACTTCTTTCAACCAAAATGCACACTTAGAAAATTTGGCGTATAACTGTTCTTTTCTTAACAATTCTAATACTAACCTTAAATGCTGCTCATGCTCTTGCTCACTCTTGGAATAGATAAGAATATCGTCAATGAAAACGATAACAAACTTATCTAAATACGGACTACAAACTCGATTCATGAGGTCCATGAATACAGCTGGCGCATTCGTTAATCCAAACGGCATGACCAAAAATTCATAATGACCGTAGCGTGTCCGAAAA
The DNA here is from genome assembly GCF_046630445.1 of Rutidosis leptorrhynchoides. Taxonomy (NCBI): domain Eukaryota; kingdom Viridiplantae; phylum Streptophyta; class Magnoliopsida; order Asterales; family Asteraceae; genus Rutidosis; species Rutidosis leptorrhynchoides. Next base: position 80,271,901 of record NC_092343.1, read on the forward strand.
GCAGTTTTCGGAATATCTTCTTCTTTGATGCGTAGTTGATGATAGCCCGACCTTAGGTCGATTTTCGAGTAAACACATGATCCTTGCAATTGATCAAATAAGTCATCAATTCTCGGTAGTGGATACCGATTCTTGATAGTTAACTTATTTAATTCACGATAATCTATACACATTCGGAAAGATCCGTCTTTCTTCTTGACGAATAAAATCGGAGCTCCCCACGGTGAAGTGCTCGGTCGAATGAAACCACGGTCCAGTAATTCTTGTAACTGGCTTTGTAACTCTTTCATCTCAGATAGTGCAAGTCTATATGGAGCACGAGCCACTGGTGCAGCTCCCGGTACTAGATCTATTTGAAATTCTACAGATCTAAATGGAGGTAATCCTGGTAACTCTTCCGGAAATACTTCAGGAAAATCTCTTGCCACAGGCACGTCGTTGACGCTCTTCACTTTTTCCTTCGTTTCGACTTTATTAACATATGCTAAGATAGCATAGCACCCTTTCTTCAAGCACTTTTGAGCTTTCAAATAACTAATGAGTTTTAGCTTTGAGTTACCCTTCTCTCCATAAATCATTACTGGCGTTTTATCCTTACGAGGAATGCGAATTGCCTTCTTGGCGCACACAACTTCAGCTCCTATTTTGGACATCCAGTCCATGCCGACTATTACATCAAAACTTCCTAATTCTACGGGTATCAAATCAATCTTAAATGTTTCTCCGGCTAAATTTATTTTACAATCACGGCAAATTTTATCGGCTTTAATTAGTTTACCATTAGCTAACTCAATCATGTACTTAGCATCTAGAGGTAATGATGAACAATTCAATTTAGCGTGAAAGTCTCTACTCACGTAACTTCTATCGGCACCAGTATCAAATATAATAGATGCGGATAAGTTATTAATGGTAAACGTACCCGTAACAAGCTCCGGGTCTTCGCACGCCTCTCTAGCATTAATAACAAATGCTCTTCCACGTGCAGATCCGTTATTCTTCTCTAGATTTGGGCACTGACTCTTATAATGACCCTGTTTCTCACACCCATAACAAGTAACAGTGGCCAAGGCAGTTCTATTTGCATTGGTGGCAGGAGTCTTGGTACCATCTGTATTTGTAGCGGGAACCCTACAATCTTCAGCAAGATGACCTTTTCGATTACAATTGTTGCACACCACATTACAATAACCAGAGTGATGTTTGTGGCATCTGTTACATAAAGGATTTCATCCTTTGTAACCTGAGTTCGAACCGCTACCCGCACCTTGCGTGGTTTCTTGTTTCTTGTTGGATTGTTGATGATTACATTCCTACTTTCTTTTGTTTCCCGATGTCTTGACATCGGTGTTCATATCCAGAATAATCTGCTCCATCAACTCGTTCGCCATGGTGATGGCTTCGTGAATAGTCTTGGGTTTCGATGCTGTAACATTTGCTTTGACATTTTTAGGCAAACCATCTTTGTACAGTTCTATCTTCCGTTCTTTGGTTGGTACCAATTCGGGACATAGCAAAGCTAATTCCATGAATCGCTGATTGTAGTTGGTGAGTTCAGTACCAATAACTTTCAAGCTTCGTAATTCAGCTTCCAACTTCCTAACCTCGTTCCTTGGACAATACTCGTTGATTAGCATTGTTTTGAATTCTTCCTAGGGAGTATCATAAGCTACATCTCCTCCTACGGCCTTCACATAGTTTTTCCACCATGTGAGTGCACTATCTTGTAAGGTGCATGATGCATACTTGGTCATGTCCTTCTCAATACAACCACTGATTTTAAACACAGACTCAATCTTTTCGATCCACCGGGTTAAACCGACCGGTCCTTCTGTTCCACTGAATGATGAGGGCTTGCAACCTTGAAAAGTTTTGTAAGTGCATCCCATACGAGGATTTGGGTTAACTGCAGCACCTCTTGCAGCCTCGACCCATAACATTCTGTCGTCCACTCGCTGATTGATGAGTTCCTCGATTTCTTGTTCCGTCATTCGGTTCAATCGCGCCATAATCTTCAATAAGAATGAAAAAAATAATTATTCACATGGAATATTATAGATGTAGCATGTATTTACAGTACATCGTAGCTTATTAATAATATGAACCAGTTATTATTATAAAAGCCTTTTCTTCTTATTAGCGTTTTATAATTATATCTAGGGTAGTACCTACCCGTTAAAGTTCATACTTAATAGCTTAGTACAGAAATCAATTACTATCAGCCAAATAATACTCAACCATGGAAAATTATTGCATTTCACACTTCACTATTTTACATATGCTTATCTTACATCAAACATTAAGCAAACCACACTAGTAATATTATAGAAAACGTTATATGATCCCATAGTTTAAAACAACAGCGCATCATTTAACCCAAAACGTTTGTGTTCAAAGAAATCGCTTATAGGTTATCTTGACTGTCTCCCTGCGTTTTGGCGGAGGGGCTGAAGAACTGGATGCCGGGATAGAACTAATAGGAATAGCAGAAATAGGGGTGGAAGTATCTGGTGGAGTTGGTGCCACAACATCCTCTCTAAACTCGGAATTTGGATTTTCCAATTCAGCAGCCTTTCGTTTCTTTCCTCGTTCGAACTTTTCTTTCGTAATTTCCTGTATTTCTTCCTCCTCAGAATCACCTTCCGGTTCCTCTTCAATTGATTCATCCGGAACTTGTGAGTCTTCCCCAAAGGTGTCGTTTTCATCATCGGACAAGTTAATGACTGGAACACCATCTGAAGATTCTGGTTCGGAGTCGCTGAATGTGATAACAAGTTCTAAGCAAGACATCTATAACATAACAACTAGCATGTTAGTATCACATAATATTTACATATTAATTTTTTTAACCAACAGGGATAAGCAATAGTTTTCTAAATCAAACACGGTCAAAGTCCAGACTCACTAATGCATCCTAACAAACTCGATAAGACACACTAATGCAAATTTTCTGGTTCTCTAAGACCAACGCTCTGATACCACATGTCATAACCCGACCTTAACCATAAGGACGATTACAATAACATATGATTTCATCGCGAGGTATTGACCTCTATATGCCACATTTTTCAAAAACTGCATTCGTTTTTACAATACAAACCATAGCTTTTATTACAAATACAAGGTTTAAACAACTTAATAATGATTATCGTTTAGCGATAATCTTAGACTTACAAACTTTACATGTGATAATAACAATACGACTTCCAACATATTTTAAATTACAAATCCTCCGATATGCAGTTTTATTTTTGACACAAATATGCATACTCAAGATCTTGCTTAAATTTAACATATTGCAGCGGAAGCTTTTAGTTATCACCTGAGAATAAACATGCTTAAAACGTCAAAATAAAGTTGGTGAAATATTGGTTTAATGCCGGCAGCGTTATAAATATAGACCACAAGATTTCATATATAAACGTTTTAATAAAAATATTCTAAGTTGTTGAGCACTTGATAACCATACTTAACATTTAATCAACGTCGCATATTCCCTTTATTATGAAATCTTACTACACCGTACCAAGTGTAGTTACCGAAACGAAGTACTGTGCAACCGTTGAATACTGGTCGTCCAGTCCGGTTGGGCTTGTCAGGCCCGATAGATCTATCAACAGGATTCGCGTTTACAATACCTCATGTAAATAATAGTTACCAAGTTACAGGGAAGTATGCCAGTGGTACAACTCAACGTAGAATATATATTTTTAATCACTTGTGTCCATAACGTAAATCATAAAATGCATGTATTCTCATCCCGAAATATTTAGAGTTTAAAAGTGGGACTATATACTCACTTTTGCCTTGAAGGTATTTATCACGACTTGGTCTCCGATAGATATCACGAACCTAACCATATATATAATATATCAACATATTTTCTTTTTAAGTAATCGTTATATATATATATATATATATATATATATATATATATATATATATATATATATATATATATATATATATATATATATATATATATATATATATATATATATATATATATATATATATATATATATATATATATATATATATATATACTTTTAATACTTTTAATATTTTCTTAGTCCGTAGTTAGCAGTCCGATGTTAGTGGTCCACAATTAGTTGCTCAATAAAATAAATAAAGACCCCATCGTATTCGTATTGATCAGAATTAATCTTGACCCATGGTACCATGTTGTCAAATGACGTGTTGCGTACATAAAGTACCGTGTTGTCAAATGACGTGTTGCGTACAATCATGAGGTCTTATGATTAATCTTCTCGTGTTGTTTACGGGTGGTCCTGAAATATATAAAATCAAATCATAAGTAAATATATATGAAATATCATATTAATTAGAAATATATGATTAATTTAATTTTTCTCCAAATATTTTCGTAGCTAAACTAGCTTCGCATACCCGATCTTGTTTTAGTCGTAGTTTCTTCATTACAACTCCGTTTTTGTTGGTTCAACTTGCCACTTCCTTGGATCGAGTCAAATTTTAAGAATATGAACTGAAAATACCTTAGGTTGTATTCGAAATCACAGGTTATAGGTCAAACTTTGGTGAAACTTATGAAACTGATCATTTTCCATCATAAAAACAACATTTAATGATCATTTTTCTAAAAATACTTACACTTTGAGTTAAAACATGAAATTTTTATGTGTTAACATATTCATAAGAAATATCATTTTTCCAGAATATGAACTTCTAATTCAAAGCTTAAGATGGTTTTTAATTATCCAACCCAAAACAGCCCCCGGTTGCACTCCGACGACGTAGATTCAGTTTTTAAGGTGTTCTTTGTAAAACCAAGTTATATCTTGTTAAGTTAGCATATCATTATGATATATTACAGGTCTTGAAGTGTTTTAAAAGTCAAGTTAGAAGGATCTATTTAGTTTGCGAACAAGTTTGAAATCATTCAAACTATGTTCTTGTTGTTAAAATTTTATACCACAAAATAAGATAGCTATATGAATATGAATTGAATAAGATTATGAATAAGGTTACTAATTCAAGTTACTTGGACAAAGTTACTGTAAGAGATGAGAAAAATCCTAGAATCAAAAGAGTGGTGGAGTTGAATTGAAAGGTTGGAAGTAAACTTGTTTACTTGGAAGGATTTTTGAAGTGTTCTTGAATGGATTTTCTTATGATGATTAAGGGTTGTTTTTGAAGCTAGATCTTCATGGTTATTTGCTAAGATTGTGAAGAACACTTAAGGTTCCTAAGAGTATGTTTTTGGTTAGAGAAAATGTGTAGTAAAAATGAAATTGGAATGAAGTATAAATGGTGGTGAAAAGATGTATAAATTTGTAATATTGTGCAAAAGTCTTGTAATATGCCAAATTGATTAATCATGCATGCTAAGATTCAAAATTGGCTGACTCATGGCTACTAATAAAGTGATTGTGATGTGTATATACCAATAGTAAATACGTATAGAAGCTGGGTATGATACGGGTACATATACCCTAGATATACGTATAAAAATCTTGAGAAAACGGAACGAGGATTCAAATATAGCTATCTTTTGTAAATATACTTATATTGTTTTATGTATATAAATCCTTTAAAAGTGATAAAATACATATCTATACGATACATGTATAAGCATTATAAGTTTTAAGTATTTAAGTCGAAGAACCTCACATATAGTTATCGTTTTGAAAACTTAAGTTAGTAGTCTCAAAATATACTTATAACTCATTGTTATTAGTACACAATGAGATGTTAAAACATTCTTAGATCATGTTAAATATATAAAAATACATATATATACACAAACGTATAATTATCGTATGTTATATAGTTCGTGATATCATCGGTCAAATTGGACGGTCAAACGTTGTGTAAAACTCTTTTCAAAAACATAAGTCTCAACAATTTAGATTGCTTATCATGTTGGTAAGGTTTAATTTATGTAAATATTAATCTTATAAGTGTAAAACGATCGAAAAAATCCGGGTCGTTACACCTAGTCTGCCGACGGTTTTAATATATAAATATAATATATATATAATTTATATAATTAATTATATATTATATTATATTTATATACATAGTTAACTTGTAATTTTTAGTCCGTTGCGTCGAGCGTTGAGAGTTGACTCTGGTCCCGGTTCCGGATTTTCGAACGTCCTTGCGTACTATTTTATATCGTGTACTTTGCGTTTTAAATCTTGTACTTTTGTAATTTTGAGACATTTCTCATCAATAATTGGAACCTCTTTAATTGTATTTTGTACTTTTGAGCTTTTTGGTCGTTTGCGTCTTCAATTCGTCGAATCTGTCTTTTGTCTTCACCTTTTATTATTTAAACGAACATCACTTGTAAATGGAACAATTGCAACTAAAAGCTTGTCTTTCTTGAGGGATAATGCTATGAAATATATGTTTGTTTTTAGCATTATCAAATATTCCCACACTTGAGCGTTGCTTGTCCTCAAGCAATATAGTCTTGAAATATACTAGAATCACTTCTTTATTCTTCACACTTTGTACATCAGTGATTTCTATACGGCGGTATAAACAATGGTAGTAACGATGTGGTTTACAGTCCCACATTACTATAAAATTTAGATCCATTAAGGAAATTGGATCTTTATGAAAACATTTGATCTTTTGAAAATTAAATCTAGCTTTTACCCTAGATAAGTTTTCCAGAATAACCCTTCACCGGTGTTTGCAAATTCTTTTTGTGGGTTTGGTGGGTTTCAGATTTGAAAATTTTAGCTCAAAACTTACGGTTTTGTGTCACCCACTTGCTAACCTTGTATTGGGAAAGGAACACGTCCAGTATACTTGCTCCGTATATTACCTTTCGATAAACTACCGTCCGGTTGTAAAGGAAAGCGTTGAACAAGCAACTGTTAAGGCAATGTCCCCTGACATGCTTTTAATTATGGTCTATAACGTGTCGGATGCAATTACTATCCTTGGTAGGAGCAATAGTAAAGCTCACCCTTATAATTTTTCAGTCTGGCACAAGGTCCTGTCTTTGACCATGCTATGCAACCACCGTTCTTACGGTTGACACCCGATTTGGTTCAGGTGACCTAATGAATTCCAGTTGAATTCCTAGGATTTTACGTTCAATGGTAATGAACGCATTGAAAATGGGTTTTTAGAAAACAAATCGGTTTGTAATTTTGATCAAAATATTTTCTCGTTCAAGCTCGAGTTTAGATATCATTGAATTCCATGAGTTTGTAATTTTCAATCTTTAAGGTCAATCTCTAGGATTGAGTAATATCAGGCTTAAATGCTGATTTTTAATCTTTAAGGAGATTATCCTTTCTGGGGATCTGATTCATTAGTCTTATCAAGCTAATTTGCACGGCGTCCTCCCCATTTTATAAGACAGATCCTCTCATGGTTAGGATAAGTCTGACCACTTGGCGACCCTGTTTTATGCTGAGATCCGTAGATTTCCTGCTGATTTTAGTGTTGACTTTTCTAGATTTTTCGTCAACCTACAGCTGGTCTGAACGACAACTTCTTGACCTAAATCAAGAAGCGCGTGTCTTTTTTAGAAGACTTTACTTCCTTTTAATGATGGAATTGATTCATCGTGTAGATCCATCTTTCTTACAGTAAATCGGGTAAAACTGTTTACTTTAGTCCAAAGCAAAAGTATCTTTAATTATTTGTTACAGAAATATGTGACATATGTTTAAAATAACTTGGTAAATTTTCCCACACTTGGCTTTTATTTTCCTTTTTATTGTCCTCTATTCTATTTTAAATGAATTTTAACATTTTGTTTGTTTCTCAATTTATGTCCTTTCCAAGGTAACAATAATTTCGGTGTTATCACCTAGTTTTATCATTCATAAATATGTATAAACATGATTTTGAGTTCATATAATTGAAAATTTTGAAACATTTTACTAGAATTGGGTAATCAGTATATAAGACTAGGGCTGTTCTTTATTATCATAGAGCACTAGATTCTAATACAACTACTGTGTTACTAGTATTTTTAATGGTAACCAAGTGTTTAAATAATTTTTTTTTTAAATCCAAAAGAATTTAACCCCTTCCCACACTTAAGATCTTGCAATGCCCTCATTTACAAGAAATCAGTAACAATTTAAATTATTGAGGGTGATTAGCGTAAAAATGATTAAATTTTACCAAAGTTTCCAAACATATTGGCTTTTTTATAAAAATCTTAACTTATAAAAACAATATTAATAAATTAATTTTAAAATTTTGTTTCCCTTGTTATTTAGGACGAGGTCGTTTCGGAACGATGTCCTAGTCCGTCCCTCGACAAAATTTTAAAATTTGTTAATTTAAAGCGCGGTTTTAAAAACAAAGATTTTTGGGTTTTTTTTATTTTTTTTGGCATACTTTAAGTCAATAAGATTAAAAATAATGATAATAAAAATTCTCGTCCCGCCCTCGGGTAAAGCAATTTCGGCTCAACGGCCTAGTCTTCAACTTACGACGAATTTTAAAATATCGTATTTTTAACTTAATGAAATAAAGTAAATTTTTGTTTTTAAATTCACACAAACTTAAATTTAAAATGCATAAAATTCAAAATTAATATTAAAAATTAAAAATGCATTATATCATTGATATTTTATACATTAATTTTATAAACTTATATTGAATATTAATTTATAAAATATTTAAAAACTTAAAGATATTTATTTAAAAAGATTTATAATATTAATTTAATATTTATATATTAATTTCAAAATAAGGTAAAAATAAAATTAAAAATCTTTTTGGTCTTTTATCCCACTTTAATCAATCAAATATTATCAAAAATATACGCCCCTCTTTTCGGTAAAGTAATTTCGGTTACATAACCTAATTTAACTCATGACGAATTTTTAAAATATTTTGGGTTGATTGATTAAACATATTTACACCTTAAGAATAAACGTTAAATTTCGCAGTGATGTAATAAATTTTTGTATGATATCAATAATTTCGGTCGCAAGACCTAATTTCATCGAATACCAATTTAATACTTTATAGCGAACAAATTAGCGTTTATTATCAAAAGGTTAAAAATAAAAATAAAAATAAAAATAAAAACTGTACAAACTTACTTGTGAAATAGATTTCTTAGTGATATGCTCTAGCCCACTCATAAGATAGTCGGACTAATTGATTTTCCATGGCTACATAGGCGTAACCTCGAGCATTTAATGTTTTTTCTTCTAAACATATGAACGGTCCGTCTCTGCATAAAGTAACAAATTCGTTGTTTGAATAGATTTGATTATTTGAACATTTACCTTCGTGTGACCATTTTCCGCATTTGTGACATTTTTCAAGGTGTCGTGCTCTTCTTTTCGCTGCGGATTTTGATTTTCCTTTACCAAATTGTAACTTATTATGTTCGCATCTGGATTCTTTTCTTACTCCGTCCAATTTTTCTCTGATTACTGATACCAGTTCACTCGGAAGTGTGTCATTATTACGTTTAGTGATCAAAGCATGTAGCATTAGACCATGGTTTAGTTCACAGGAAGTCTTCATTTCGTAAAACCTAAAAAAAAATAAAAATTCAGAATGGGGGGAGAAGACTAGTTCTTTAGGGTCTGCTAGGGAAAGACCATTCGGGTTCCATTTTCGAGAACTACACGAAAACAGAAAATCTAACTCTAACAGAAATACATATTATCCTTTAAAGACTTGATTCTCCCCACACTTAGTTAGCTGTGGTATCGAAATTGTGATTAACATCGTTGTCAACTTCCATTGGACTATCTATGTAGTGTTTAACTCTGTGACCATTAACCTTAAATTCAATCCCATTTGAATTTATCAACTCTACTGTTCCGTATGGGAAAACTCTTTTGACTATGAATGGTCCAGACCATCTTGATTTCAATTTTCCAGGAAATAGCTTGAATCGTGAATTGAAAAGAAGAACTCTGTCTCCTTCTTTAAATTCTTTTAAACTTCTGATTCTTTTATCATGCCATTTCTTTATTCTTTCTTTATAGATTAACGAATTTTCATATGCTTCATGTCTTAATTCTTCTAATTCGTTTAATTGATTTAATCGTAGACGTCCAGCTTCATGTAAATCAAGATTACATGTCTTCAAAGCCTAAAATGCTTTATGTTCAATTTCTACTGGAAGATGACATGGTTTTCCGTAAACGAGTCTAAAAGGTGTGGTTCCAATTGGAGTTTTGTAGGCTGTTCTAAAAGCCCAGAGTGCATCCTCCAACTAAATGGACCATTCCTTCGGATTTGATCCTACGGTTTTCTCTAGAATACGTTTTAAAGCTCGGTTGGTATTTTCAACTTGTCCACTTGTCTGTGGATGATATGCAGTGGAGATTTTATGAGTTACTCCATATCTTTTGAGAACTTTCTCAAGTTGATTATTACAGAAATGAGTACCCCGATCACTTATTAAAGCTTTCGGTGTTCCAAACCTTGCAAAAAGACGTTTTAAAAAGTTGACTACAACTCGTGCATCGTTAGTTGGGAGAGCTTGTGCTTCCGCCCATTTAGATACATAATCAATGGCTACGAGAATATATAAATTATTATGAGATTTTGGAAATGGACCCATAAAGTCAATACCCCAAATGTCAAATACTTCACATACTTGAATGACATTTTGTGGCATTTCATCACGTTGACTTATTTTTCCGGCCCTTTGACAAGCATCACAGGATTTGCAAAGAAGGTGTGCGTCTTTGTAAATTGTAGGCCAATAGAATCCAGCATCATAAACTTTTCTTGCTGTTAGTTGAGGCCCATAATGCCCTCCTGTTGGTCCTGTGTGACAATGGTTTAAAATTTTACTAGCTTCATTTCTGAATACACATCAGCGTATTATTCCATCGGGACAACTTTTAAACAAATGTGGATCTTCCCAGAAATAGTGTTTTATATCACTAAAGAATTTCTTTCGTTTTTGGAACGATAATTCTTTTTTCAAGTAATTCACATACTAAGTAGTTTGCATAGTCTGTAAACCATGGAATTTCATTATAATCTATCTTCAATAGATATTCACCAGGAAAGTTGTCTTGTATGGCCGATTCATTTAGAACTTCTAATTCGGGATTTTCAAGACGAGAAAGATGATCAGCGGTGAGATTTTCTGCTCCTTTTTTATCTCGGATTTCAATATCGAATTCTTATAAGAGTAAGATCCAACGGATTAATCTTGGTTTGGCATCTTGTTTCGAAAATAGGTATCTAAGAGCAGAATGGTCGGTATAGACCACCGTTTTAGCTAGGACGAGATATGAACGAAATTTGTCAAAAGCAAAGACAATAGCAAGGAGTTCTTTTTCAGTAGTTGTGTAATTTGTTTGTGCTCCTTGTAATGTCTTACTAGCATAATATGTAGGTTGAAATCGTTTTTCAATCCTTTGTCCTAAAACGACTCCCATTGCAAAATCACTTGCATCGCACATTAGTTCAAACGGTAAATTCCAATTTGGAGTTATCATGATTGGCGCATTAGTGAGTTTTTCTTTAAGTATATTAAAAGATTTAATGCATTCATCTGAAAAGATGAATGGAGCATCCTTTTCTAGGAGTTTATTCATAGGAGTGGCAATTTTAGAAAAATCTTTTATGAAACGTCGGTAAAAACCGGCATGCCCTAGAAAACTCCTAACTCCTCTAACATTGGTGGGATGTGGAAGTTTAGCAATTACATCTACTTTAGCTCTATCCACTTCAATTCCTTCCTTTGAGATTTTATGTCCAAGAACGATGCCTTCTTTAACCATGAAATGGCATTTCTCCCAATTAAGAACTAGATTTGATTGTTCTCATCTAATCAGCATTCGTTCAAGATTAGCTAGACATGTTTCAAAAGTATCACCGAAGACTGAAAAGTCATCCATGAAAACTTCCATGCATTCTTCTATCATGTCGTGAAAAATCGCCATCATGCACCTTTGAAAGGTTGCAGGGGCGTTGCAAAGTCCAAATGGCATGCGTTTGTAAGCAAAAGTACCATAAGGGCACGTGAAAGTAGTTTTCTCTTGGTCCTCGGGTGCTATTGGAATTTGAAAATATCTGGAAAAACCATCAAGAAAACAATAGTAACTGTTTCCGGCTAATCTTTCCAACATTTGATCAATAAAAGGTAAGGGAAAGTGATCTTTTCTGGTGGCGTCATTTAATTTTCTATAATCAATACATACACGCCATCCTGTTACAGTCCTAGTAGGAATAAGCTCATTTTTTTCATTTGTAATGACAGTCATGCCACCCTTCTTAGGCACGCATTGAACTGGGCTTACCCATGGACTATCAGAAATTGGATAAATTAAACCTGCATCAATCAGTTTAATAATTTCTTTCTTAACTACATCTTGCATATTAGGATTTAGTCTTCGTTGGCGTTGCACATACGTTTTATGACCTTCTTCCATAAGGATTTTATGTGTGCAATACGAAGGACTTATTCCTTTAATATCATGAATCTTCCATGCAATGGCTGGTTTATGAGCTTTCAACACAGAAATGAGTTGTGATTTCTCATTTTCAGTAAGAGAAGACGATATTATTACAGGTAATTCAGATTCACCATGTAAAAAAGCGTATTCCAAATGGTTTGGAAGTGGCTTTAACTCTAATGTCGGTGGTTCTTCTATCGATGATTTATATCGATATCTGTCTTCTTCTTTTAGCATTTGAATTTCTTCTGTTGTTGGTTCATATCCATTAGCTATTAGTGTAGCTAACATTTCAGTTTCATCAATTGGTTCAGTTCCTTCTCCTAAAGAACATTCTCCTGTTCCTTGTAATTCTGGAAATTCTTCTAACAATTCTGCATGTGAATCTATAGTTTGAATATAATAACATGTATCATCTGCAGATTGTGGTTGTTGCATTGCTCTATCAACTGAAAAGGTAACACTCTCGTCCTCTATACTTAGGGTCAGTTTCTTACCAAACACGTCTATCATTGCTTTAGCCGTGTTTAAGAATGGTCTTCCTAATATGAGAGGAACTTGAGAATCTTCTTCCATGTCCAGAACAACAAAATCTACTGAAAATACTAAAGTACCAACTTTAACTAGCATGTTCTCCATTATCCCTCTAGGATATTTTATTGATCGATCGGCTAGTTGTATGCTTATTCTTGTTGGTTTCAATTCTCCAAGGTCTAGTTTATCGTATAGTGAATACGGCATTAAATTTATACTAGCACCTAAGTCTGCCAATGCTTCTATTGAACTAAGACTACCCAGAAAATATGGAATTGTGAAACTTCCTGGATCGGATAGTTTTTCTGGTATCTTATTCAACAGCACTGCTGAACAATTAGCATTCATAGTAACAGCTGAGAGTTCTTCCATTTTCTTTTTATTCGAGATTAGATCTTTCAGAAATTTAGCATATCTAGGCATTCCTGAAATCACATCAATGAAAGGAAGATTTACATTTATCTGTTTAAACATATCTAAGAATTTGGATTGCTCGGCTTCAAGTTTCTCTTTTTTTCATTTTACTCGGGTAAGGAAGTGGTGGTTGGTATGGTTTAACATAAGGTTTAGCCTTAACTGTGTTATCTTCATTAACCTTTTCAACTACCGGTTCTTTTTCCTTATCTTGTTCAGGTTGTGGTTCTTGTGGAGTAGGAATAGCTTCATCAGAAGTTACAGGTATTTCAGGTGGTTTAAGTGTAATACCACTTCTTGTGGTAATGGCTTTAGCTGTTTCATTCCAGGGGTTAGCATTTGTATCACTAGGTTGACTTCCCAGTTTTCTTTCACCTATTAACCTTGCTAGGTTACTTACTTCTTGTTCCAAATTTTGAATAGAAGCTTGTTGATTTCTAAATGCTTGAGCTTTTTGTTCATTGGTTTGTTTCTGAGATATGAAAAACTGTGTTTGAGATTCAACTAGCTTCGTCATCATATCTTCTAAATTCGGCTTTTTATCATCGGTTTATGGTGGTTTGTTTTGAAAATTAGGTCTTTGCTGATTGTAAGTATTATTGGATACTTGTTGATTGCTAGGACTTTGTTGGTTATTGTAAGGAACATTTCGGTTATAATTCTGGTTTTGATTGTAGCTTGGTCTTGGCGGTTGATAATTATTCTGATAATTATTTCCAGGCCTTTGGTTTAGATATGAAACATTCTCTCTTTGTTCCATTGTTAGCTCAATACTAAGACAATCTTTTGTCAAATGTGGTCCGCCACACTGCTCACAACTAATTCGTATTGAGTGAATATCCTTAGTCATCTTTTCCATTCGTCTCTCGACAACATCTATCTTTGCAGAAATGGAATCTAAGTCATGGCTAGAATCAGCTCTAACTGCTTTAGATGATCTAACGATATCTTTTTCTTGGTGCCACTCATGTGAGTGGGAAGCAGTGTTATCAATAATTTTGTAAGCATCAGTTTCTGTTTTCTTCATAATAGAACCACCAGCTGCTATATCGATGTCTTTCCTTGTAGTGATGTCGCATCCTTGGTAGAATATTTGTACTATTTGACAGGTGTCTAAACCATGTTGCGGACATCCTCTTAATAACTTTCCAAATCTGGTCCACGCCTCATATAGAGTTTCATTCAGTTTCTGTGTGAACGTAACAATTTCTCCTTGAAGTCTTACGGCTTTAGATGCCGGAAAGAATTGTTAAGAAAATTTTCAACTAAAACGTCACATGTATCAATCGCCCCTTCAGGTAACGATTCCAACCAATCTTTGGCTTCTCCCTTTAAAGTCCAGGGAAATAACATGAGATATATCTGTTCATCCTCAACTTCTCGAATTTTAAATAGAGTGCAGATCCTATTAAAGGTACGAAGATGTTCATTTGGATCTTCCTTCGGCGCACCACTAAATTGGCATTGATTAGTCACCATATGTAGAATTTGTCCTTTGATTTCATAATCTGGCGCATTAATGTCTGGATGAGTAATTGCGTGACCTTGGCCAATGCGTTTAGCTCTCATTCGGTCTTCCATACTTAAAGGTTCCAGATTCTCCATGATTGAATTTGTTGAATCTGAATCACTAGAGGATTCTGATTTCGTTCCTCAACAATCTCTGTTTGAATGATTGGTGGTTCCGGAGGAAAAATTAATGGTTCAGGATCTATGAATCGTCCCTGAATATTCTCCGAATTCTCAATTGTGAGATCGGGTTCAAAAAATGGATTATCGGAAATTTGAATTGGAGTACTTGGTCGACTGGATGATGATTCTAAAGAAAAATCAACGGCGACAATATTAGCTAGATTTCTTGATCGAGTTACAGGTGGTGAACGTATAAAAGGTGGTGAACGTCTTGCTCGGTGCATTCACTGAATATCCTATTAGTTTTTTAAAAAGAAAGAAAAATTATATAAGTTATCCAATTAATAGACTTTTCTGATTTTGCCCACGTTTCGAATAGCCAAAAGATGCAGCAGAGGGGCAGGATTCGTTTGGTCTCAATATAATTGAGTACTGTTTGGCTCCAATAAACCGGTCCACGTACAAATCCAACTATTACTACGAACCAGAAAATTTTGATGTCTATCAATTTAACCACTTAAAATAAATTTTTGTAATTTTAAGAAATTTAGAGAAGAAGTAGAATAAAAATCTATGTCCTAAAACTAGAATGTCGAGAAATAAGAAAGAAAAAGAGCGCGTCGAAAAAGGTCGAAAAAGAAAAGGGTTGAAAAAAAATAAAAAATAAAAATAAAAGGCGTCGAAAAATAAGAAAGAAAAAGAGTGACTTATAAAACTTTAAAACACTCGACTAACCCAACCTTATTACTATCACTAACTTAAAATTAAAGTTGCAAATTGAGATTACTAATTGAGTGATAATTGATACATAGGTAAAATGCGTCAAAAAATAAAAATAAGAAAGTAGCGCGTTGAAACTTAAAAAAGAACTAAAAACTAAGAATTAAAAGTTGCGTCTAAAAATATTAAAGCTTACAAGTAAAACTATATCCCAAATGGTAATAACTTAAAAAGGTACTAAAACTTAAAAAGGCGTCGCAAAATTCTAAAGCACCTAAATCTTAGTCTAAAGAAAAAGCACTTAAGGGATTTTACGGCAAAGCCTAAAAATCTAGAAGTAAAAATAACTATGGCAAAAACTATGACCTAAAACTAATTACGAGCGAAAAATACAAATATTACGAATAAACGATTAAAAGATATAAAATATAAAAAAATATAAAAAGTGATAAATTACTTATTTTTATAAAAATATTATTTTTATATTTTTAGTTTTATATTTTATAAAAGTATTAATTTTTATATATAAAAAAAATAATTAAAATTTAAAATACAATTTAATTTAAAAACTTAAACTAATTATAATAATAATTAAGTAAATAGGGTTAAATAAAAAAATAATAAATACTAATTACTCCGTAATAAATGCGAATTAGGGTTCCTGGACACGCGTGTCAGGACAGCTCCGCGAGTTGCGGTGCCACGTACCAGAAAAACTCCGTGAGTCGCGGGGTTTGAAAATTCAAATGAGGTGCAGGTATAAATTCGATAGTTTCAGTTTTTTTATATATTTTTTTCTTTTCTGTTTTTAATTTAATTAAAATATTTATATAAATTAAATAAAAGTTATATTTTAAAAACTAAAATAGAAATAAAATACTTTATAATTTTATAAAAATCTTAAAAATAAATTTATATATTTATTTTTTTATTCGGTTTTTAATTTTTTAATTATATTTTTAATATTTAAAATGTATTTTTATAAAAAAAAAACTAATTAAAACTTAATAAATTTTTTTTTTCTATAGCGTTTCGCTTCGGCGATCCCCGGCGGCGGCACCAAAAATACTTGATGTGCGCAGAGGTGTATATGAAATAGCTTTATTTTTACAACGAAAAACTATTAAATACGATACAATTTTACATAAGATATTTATTTATTTATAAAATAGATATACTTAAACCTTGCTACAACACTTATAGGCAGTGTACCTAATCGTACAGTAGTGTAGTTTTTAGTAAGTCCGGTTCGTTCCACAGGGAAAATCTTTTAAACAAAGCTTAACGCTATATTAGTTTTAATTTATAAAAATACAAAAATATATAAGTAATATTATTATTATAAAGGGGGTTTTTACCGTTTAATGACCGGTTTGTCGATTTTTAAAACTTTAGTCGCAGTTAAAACCTAATGTAAAATATTAAAAATAAATACAAGACTTAATTTAAAGCGTAAAGTAAATAACGATAATGAAATTGCGATAAATAAAAGTGCGATAAAATAAAATTGCGATAATTAAAAAGTACGATAATTAAAAGTGCAATTAAATAACAATGATAATAAATAAAAGTGCGATAATTAGAAGTGCAATTAAATATAAAATAAAGGAAATTAAATATGAAATAAAAGAATTATGCTTATTTAAACTTTCGTAATCATGATGTTTGACGTGTTGATTTTTAGTTTTATGCCCATGGGTTAATTGTCCTTTGTCCTGGATTATTTAATATGTCCGTCTGGTTTTTGTACATAACAGTCCATCAGTCATAAATATAAAGTGCGAGTGTCCTCGTCAAATTATCCTTATACCCGAAGTTAAATATTCCAACTAATTGGGGACTTAAACTGTAACAAGGTTTTAATACTTTGTTTAATAATTACACCAGGTTATCGACTGCGTGTAACCCAAGGTTTTAAAAGCCTGGACAAAAATGCCTATAAAAGCTCGCGCATTCTGAACGTTTTATATATCTTTTTCTTTCCATCCTACGTAAACGTGTATATATATATTTATATTTTAATTTTAATTTTAATTTTAAATCCTAATAATAAGGGTATGTTAGCAAATGTAGTAAGGGTGTAAGTCGAAATTCTGTCCGTGTAACGCTACGCTATTTTTAATCATTATAAGTTATGTTCAACCTTTTTAATTTAATGTCTCGTAGCTAAGTTATTATTATGCTTATTTAAAATGAAGTAATAATGATGTTGGGCTAAAAATATTAAAATTGGGTAATTGGGTTTTGTACCATAATTGGGGTTTGGACAAAAGAACGACACTTGTGGAAATTAGACTATGGGCCATTAATGAGCTTTATATTTGTTTAACTAAATGATAGTTTGTTAATTTTAATATAAAGATTTACAATTGGACGTCCCTATAAATAACTATATACACTCAATCGGACACGATGGGCGGGATATTTATATGTACGAATAATCGTTCATTTAACCGGACACGGGAATGGATTAATAGTCTATGGAATTATTAAAACAGGGGTGAAATTATGTACAAGGACACTTAGCATAATTGATAACAAAGTATTAAAACCTTGGGTTACACGCAGTCGATAACCTGGTGTAATTATTAAACAAAGTATTAAAACCTTGTTACAGTTTAAGTCCCCAATTATATAAGTAATATTATTATTATAAAGGGGGGTTTTTACCGTTTAATGACCGGTTTGTCGATTTTTAAAACTTTAGTCGCAGTTAAAACCTAATGTAAAATATTAAATAAATAAAAGACTTAATTTAATGCGTAAAGTAAATAACGATAATGAAATTGTGATAAATAAAAGTGCGATAAAATAAAATTGCAATAATTAAAAAGTACGATAATTAAAAGTGCAATTAAATACAATAACAATAAATAAAAGTGCGATAATTAAAAGTGCAATTAAATATAAAATAAAGGAAATTAAATATGAAATAAAAGAATTATGCTTATTTAAACTTCCTTAATCATGATGTTTGACGTGTTGATTTTAGTTTTATGCCCATGGGTTAATTGTCCTTTGTCCTGGATTATTTAATATGTCCGTCTGGTTTTTGTCCATAACAGTCCATCAGTCATAAATATAAAGTGCGAGTGTCCTCGTCAAATTATCCTTATACCCGAAGTCAAATATTCAAACTAATTGGGGACTTAAACTGTAACAAGGTTTTAATACTTTGTTTAATAATTACACCAGGTTATCGACTGCGTGTAACCCAAGGTTTTAATACTTTGTTATCAATTATGCCAAGTGTCCTTGTACATAATTTCACCCCTGTTTTAATAATTCCATAGACTATTAATCCATTCCCGTGTCCGGTTAAATGAACGATTATTCGTACATATAAATACCCCGCCCATCGTGTCCGATCGAGTGTATATGGTTATTTATAGGGACGTCCAATTGTAAATCTTTATATTAAAATTAACAAACTATCATTTAGTTAAACAAATATAAAGCCCATTAATAGCTCATAGTCTAATTTTCACAAGTGTCGTTCTTTTGTCCAAACCCCAATTATGGTACAAAGCCCAATTACCCAATTTTAGTAATTAGTCCAACATCATGATTACTTCGGCTTAAATAAGCATAATAATAATTTATCTACGAGACATTAAATTAAAAAGGTTGAACATAACTTACAATGATTAAAAATAGCGTAGCGTTACACGGACAGAATTTCGACTTACACCCTTACAACATTCGCTAACATATCCTTATTATTAGGATTTAAAATTAAAATTAAAATATAAATATATATATATATATATATATATATATATATATATATATATATCGTATAATATAGATAGAGAGATTGATGGATGGATATGTAAAACGTTCAGAATGCGAGAGCTTTTATAGGCATTTTTGTCCAGGACAGCTCCGCGAGTTGCGGCATTTTTGCACTACAAACTCCGCAAGTCGCGAAGTTCGTAAATCCAGCTCACACAAGTTTGGATCCTAGTCTGCCGACGGTTTTAATATATAAATATAATATATATATAATTTATATAATTAATTATATATTATATTATATTTATATACATAGTTAACTTGTAATTTTTAGTCCTTTGTGTCGAGCGTTGAGAGTTGACTCTGGTCCCGGTTCCGAATTTTCGAACGTCCTTGCGTACTATTTTATATCGTGTACTTTGCGTTTTAAATCTTGTACTTTTGTAGTTTTGAGACGTTTCTCATCAATAATTGGAACCTCTTTAATTGTATTTTGTACTTTTGAGCTTTTTGGTCGTTTGCGTCTTCAATTTGTCGAATCTGTCTTTTGTCTTCACCTTTTATTATTTAAACGAATATCACTTGTAAATATAACAATTGCAACTAAAAACTTGTCTTTCTTGAGGGATAATGCTATGAAATATATGTTCGTTTTTAGCATTATCACCTACCTTTAAAGTATCCAAAGAATTCAGTATTTACTGAAGTCATTAACGAATACCTTGCTCTTGACTCTTCACCTTTACGGACAAAACTTCCTCAACATTCTTGAAATTAGAAATTCTAAGATATTGTCATATTTTTCCTTATAAATATCCTCTATATTTCTGAAGATATTTGTGACAACCCGTCCTTATCCATCCGGACGAAGTCTTCAACAGTTGGTCCCATCGAGATGATCGACTCAAAATAACGTCCTTAATATGAGCTAATGCACAGCGGAAGACTTAATTCGTACCTGAGAATAACATGCTTTAAAATGTCAACATAAAGTTGGTGAGATATATAGGTTTAATGCTAGCAGCGTTATAACAACCATGGACCACAAGATTTCATATATATACATAATACACTCGCATGTGTATGGAAAAGACGTTGAGCACTTGGTAACCATACTTAACATTTAAATCACAGCAGCATATTCTTAAATAAATCCTACACCGTACCAAGTGTAGTAATGAAACGAAGTACTGTGCAACCGTTAAAAACTGGTCGTCCAGCCCGGTTGGGGTTGTCAGGCCCGATAGATCTATCAACAGGATTCGCGTTTACGCTCCTCACATAAATATTAGCTACCAAGTATAAAGAAATATGCCATGGTACAACTCAACGTAGATTTTATTTTTGATCACTTGTGTCCATATCGTAAATCATTTATAAAAAACAGCACATGTATTCTCAGCCCAAAAATATTTAAAGTTTAAAAGGGAACTATATACTCACCTAATGTATTTTGTAGTAAAAATACATATAACATCATTGATCAGGTATAAGGTTGGCCTCGGATTCACGAACCTATATTATTCATATATTTATTAACACATAGAATTGTAACCAAATAAGTTTAAATTACATATTATACTTATTCAGTTTGTGTATATATTCAAAATGTTCAATATTTATATAGTTATATTGATATATATTTAATTAGTATTTTAATAAAAATACCTAGCATGTTATACATGAATATTTATATAAACTTTGTTAATTTGATTAAAATCATACTCGCAATCTTAATAATATCTTTAAAATGTTTACTGTCATAATCATAATACTTTTAATAATAATGACATTGATCATACTTCTATTAATAATATAGATAGTAAAGATGTTACTCTTTATAATACTATTAGTTTTAACAAAAACGACAGGTTCGAAAATAATGTTACTTTTAATAATAATTACTTTTAATAATAATGGTATTACTAATAATACTAATACTGATAACAATAATATTAATACTAATGATATTAGCATAACTCCTAAAATTGCAACAATAATAATCATAATAGCAATATTCCCAATTATAATCATAATAATAATTGTGAATGATACTTAGTATTTATTTTAGCATTAATAATAATAATAAATATATTACTTGTAATAGTAATAATAATAACTAATAGTAACAATACTAGTAACAATAATAATAATTTTTAGTAATAATAACCTTACTAATAATATTAAGTGTTACTTAATAATAATAATTAAAATATTGATAATAATAATGATAATAACAATAATAAATAATGGTGTTAAGCTACCTCACTAGGAGTAAAAAAATGCTGCTGTCCACGCCCAAGCTAGGGCTCGAACCCACGACACCTTGTAAACCCGACACAGACTCAACCATCCGTCTGTCACGTATCATCTGTTTATATCCAGATTCAAATCTATTTAGGCCTACCTTTCTGTTCTCCCCCTTCTTTCTTCTTCATTTATTCGCAGTAACCCAAACTCAACCAAAAACCATAATTGGGATTTACATATTCGATTTAAACTTAAAATCATATATATAATGTCTTAGTAATTGCTTTGGAGAAAAAAAAAATAAAAAAAACCTCTGCTTCTTCTGCTCGTCGTGGAAGAAAAAAAAATATGGATCTTGAATTTGAGAGATTTTTAGATCAAGCTCCTAACATGAAAAAGCTTTTAAATTGTTAATAGAAACTACTTGATTCGTTAATTTAACATAAAACGTAACAGAAACTTCGAATTTCCTTATAAACGAATTGTTTGACTTTTTAAGTTCTAAACTTTGACTCCGAAATTGATGCTTGATAAGAAGAATAGGAATACCAAATTTTGCAGAAAGTTTGTATAAATAATTCCTAACAAGACTGTATTCATGGAATTTGAAATAGTTTTCGAAATTGAGTTTTGGCAATAAAAATGAAGAACAGAGTTTTAGATGTGTCTGTTTCTATTTCCTTTTGATTTAATTCCATCTGATAATTGTTATAGTGATAATAATTAATAGTGGAGATAATGATTCGAATTTATTTTGCATAATGTGAGCTCAACACACGTTTTTATATCTGGATGATTTCAACAGATCATATAACCAGCGAAAAGAAAGAAAAAAAAATATGAAGGTGACATTGACTTCAAACGAATTTTGGATTGATCTGATAATTGAGCTTGTGATTTGTACAAATCGTG
This sequence comes from Rutidosis leptorrhynchoides, assembly GCF_046630445.1. Classification (NCBI taxonomy): domain Eukaryota; kingdom Viridiplantae; phylum Streptophyta; class Magnoliopsida; order Asterales; family Asteraceae; genus Rutidosis; species Rutidosis leptorrhynchoides. Next base: position 80,294,505 of record NC_092343.1, read on the forward strand.
AGACAGAAAAACAAATTACCTACAGGTTGAAAACGAGTTGCCACTGACTACGTATATATATAAATAAGCATTTAATCATATTTATATATCTGTAAGAATATATCTGTTTTTTTTATATATCTATATTTGTATTTGTATTTATATATATTTGATTAAGCTTATTACTTAACAATTATATTTTTAATGATAATACACTTAATATTATAAATAATAATATATAATAACAATATTATTATTAGTGAATTTTGGCTATAAAATTTATGATAATGAGGTTATTAATAATAACAATAATATTAATTATAATAATACTAATACTAATGATAATTGAAATATTAATAATAATTGTATTAAAATTATACTAGTAATAATAACTAGTATAAAAGTAATTATAAAATGATAATTATAATATTATTTATGATACTAATAATACTAATTAGCATAACATTAGTAATAATATAACATTTTATCTATATATATATATACATATATATATATTTATATATGTGTATATATATATATATATATATATATATATATATATATCTATTTTATTATTATTATTACTAATATAGATGTTAATATTGAAAAGTGACAATAATATTATTATGACAAAAATAATTTATGATTAAACTTATTATATTAACTATTTATATTACGTATTATTAACCTTGTAATCTATACACTTAACATTTAATATTCAAACATGAAGCTTGTATATATATATATATATATATATATATATATACATATTTATTTACACAAAATTTGTTCGTGAATCGTCGAACACAGTCGAAGGTCATTTGAATGTATGAAACAGTTCAAAATTTTTAAGATCCAACCTAATAGACTTTGCCTATCGTATTGAAAATACAATATCGTATCGAGAGTTTGATTAAATTTAGTCGAAATTTCCGGGTCGTGACAGTACCTACCTGTTAAAGAAATTTCGTCCCGAAATTTGAATGATGTCGTCATGGCTAACAATAAGAGTGTTTTCATGACGAATATGAATTGATAGAATAGAATTTTATCATCGTTGCTTAATATAGATAAAATAATTCGATCATGCAAAGAGTACGAATGAAGCTATCATTAAAGAGTGAAATGAGAAATAAAGATTCGTCTTGACTTTTGGCGTAGTCACGGTTGATTTTCGAAATTCAAGGAATTTAAGGAAATCTTTTATTCAGAAAGAAAATGAAATAGCATGATTTATTAGCAAACTGTTGGAATTACGAAAGAACATGAATATCAAAGGAAATATTTCCGTGATATACTTAGAGTTTAAGTAGAATGAAAGAGTCGTGTAACATGGCACATGATGATGGTACTGTGAATCATCACATTCCATTAGAAAATCAACATGACTTACTGTAATATAATGACGTTGATCAAGTGTCATTATATTATACTAACTCATGCTTCAGTTCCCAACACTTCTCCATAATTCATTCGTAATTTATACTTAGACTTTACAGAAGTTTCCAATATAATGGAATACAGAAATACAAAGAGGTAGATAATTTCGGACAAGAATATTTATGAAAATATCCTCAGAAATATCGAAGATATTTATGATGATATTTTGAAATTTCTAAGTTCGAAGGTTGATAAAGAAAAATTTTCCGCAAGATTTTAACATGACTTTGGAACAAGATATTCTCTAAAGATTTCACCGGATCTAGATTTACCTGGATTCTTTGAATATAGGGTTTAGTCCTTGTATTTATCCTTGGTCTCCTTCATGGTGTGCTCTATCCGATTTTCGGTACCAAATTTTCTACCGAGCGTTCCTAACACTTCCTTCTTTATCATCAACTTTTGGCTATTAAGACCATCTACAACATGCTGCTTCGTCAGCATTTTCAAAGTTAACGGATCTGGGTCATCGGTTATCAAACCGAGGTGGTTTCAGGAGAATTGTATTTTTAGATGATTAAACGTTGATGGTAATATGGTGGAATATAAAAGGTTCCCCAGTAACAATAAAGAGTGCGCATATATATCAAGGTTATAATAAGGTTGTCTCGGATGAAAAGTCGGAGTTGACTTGCTGGAGATGTGATAAAATTTGCTACTTTGAAAGAGATTACCAAATTATTTTGGATAATAATAACACTAACGGAATTAGCACAGCTACGTATTAAACGTTTACTCAGTTTTCCGAGGGTTTTTCAGGTGCATAACTGTATGTATAAATCTTTCATTCTTTAGATGAAGTGCAGTTGGTTCATCTTCTCGATTGAGGTGTTTTCAAGAATCATGAAAGGTTTGAACGCAGATTGTAATTGTCAAGATACAAATGAGGTTTAAGATGAAATCAAGTGGCAAACTTGAAGAATTGTTTAGTTTCATATGTTATAATCAATATTTTAATTCATTTTAATTGTCCAATGTTTGTAATCCACAGTTGATAGTCCACAGTTAGCATTTCAATAATTCATATATAGTTTAATATATAATACTCGAATTAATTAATACGTATCGTGACCCGTATACCGGTCTCAGTATTGATCACAACTCAAACTATATATATATTTTGGAATCAACCTCAACCCTGTATTGCTAACTCCGTCATTTGCATATAGAGTGTCTATGGTTGTTCCAAGATAAATATCTAGATGGGTTAATATGATATGTCGAAACCTTGTATACGTGTCCCGTTATTTAAAGTGCGAAAAATAAATACATAAATTAAATGACGATAAATAAAATTGCGAGAATGTAAATTGCGAGAAAGTAAATTGCGATAATTAAATGTAACCAGTTAGCTAGGAACAATTAGCGTGGATTCTTAACAATATTTCAATTAGTTAATTCGTTTGTTTCTAACAAATTTTATTTTGTCCAATGTTTTCTTCGTTATGCCACTTGTTGGATTCTGATAAGTCAAAATCCAAATATGTAATTTGAATGGAAATAGTTGTTCTATGGTGAACGGATACGTATATCGGTAGTTGTAAGTAGGATAGTAAATGACCGTTGAATCAGATTCGAAAAATGTACAGTGTAACTTATTAATGCGAAATCTAAATATTCCTCGGGTACTACCTACCCGTTAAAATATTTTCATCATTAACAGTTTGTACGAAAGAATTTTTAATTACAATCTTTATGAAAATATACTTACATATATATTTTCTTCAGATGAAATCATGGATTTAATGAGTCAATAAGATATTAAACTCATTTGATTTATCGTTAATACTAGATTACATAATCTCTAATACTTTAGAAATTACATAATCACCATGTCGAGCGACGATAAATGAGGTAGAACGATACGTAAAGTGAAGATAATCGATGTAGAACGATATGTAGAACAAAGATCATTCTCGAAGTATAGATGGTGATATTAAGGCGTGTGATGTTGATATCCGAGATACAGATTGTGATGTTGAGGTTTACGACGCGGTTGTGATTGGGAGTAATAAGGGTACTGTTGGCGTTGATGTTGGTGGTAAAGATTTTGATATTGAGATGTGGGATGCAGATATTGATGTTGGTGATGGTGGTACTGGTTATGCTGCTGGTGCTGCTGCTGGTGTTTGTAACCTTCGCACCATATTCTCTAAAGCCACTACTCGAGCGCGAAGCTCGTTGACTTCTTCTATTATACCGGGGTGACTGTTGGTTCGGACGAGTGGATAAATAAGATCTAGAATTTGGTATAGTATATGATCGTGACGAGATACTCGGGAAATGAGAGAGAAAATGGTGTTTCGGACAGGTTCGCCGGTAAGTGCTTCAGGTTCTTCACCCAGAGGTGAATTCGGTTGGTGGAAGGGATCACCTTCTTCATGCCTCCAATGATTAAGTAGGCTACGAACCCATCCCCAATTCATCCAGAATTGGTGATGACTAACTGGTTGATCCATTTCGGTTACACTGTCTTCGGAGCTTGAGTCGAAGTCCATATCGAAATAGCTGTGGGAATCTAAGGAATTTGAACTAGTTGCGAGTTCCGTCTTGTACGGTTAGATAAAGGATTTTTCGATATGAGATGATTTTTGGATATCGGTTGATATTCTAATTACATAGAATACATATATATATTACAGAAGATCCCGTAAATTGCAGAGGAAATTAAGGAAACGTGTCAGATAAAGTCTACAGTAACAGATACGCTAAGATATGAATTTTCCACTAGAAATGATAAACAATACTTATAATATGCAGCTAAGGTCAAAGTCCAGACTTGCTAATGCATCTTAACAACTATCAGTTAGACACACTAATGCAAGACCTGATTCGCTAGGACCAACGCTCTGATACCAACTGTGACAACCCGTCCTTATCCATCCGGACGAAGTCTTCAACAGTTGGTCCCATCGAGATGATCGACTCCAAATAACGTCCTTAATATGAGCTAATGCACAGCGGAAGACTTAATTCGTACCTGAGAATAACATGCTTTAAAATGTCAACATAAAGTTGGTGAGATATATAGGTTTAATGCTAGCAGCGTTATAACAACCATGGACCACAAGATTTCATATATATACATAATACACTCGCAAGTGTATGGAAAAGACGTTGAGCACTTGGTAACCATACTTAACATTTAAATCACAGCAGCATATTCTTAAATAAACCCTACACCGTACCAAGTGTAGTAATGAAACGAAGTACTGTGCAACCGTTAAAAACTGGTCGTCCAGCCCGGTTGGGGTTGTCAGGCCCGATAGATCTATCAACAGGATTCGCGTTTACGCTCCTCACGTAAATATTAGCTACCAAGTATAAAGAAATATGCCATGGTACAACTCAACGTAGATTTTATTTTTGATCACTTGTGTCCATATCGTAAATCATTTATAAAAAACAGCACATGTATTCTCAGCCCAAAAATATTTAAAGTTTAAAAGGGAACTATATACTCACCTAATGTATTTTGTAGTAAAAATACATATAACATCATTGATCAGGTATAAGGTTGGCCTCGGATTCACGAACCTATATTATTCATATATTTATTAACACATAGAATTGTAACCAAATAAGTTTAAATTACATATTATACTTATTCAGTTTGTGTATATATTCAAAATGTTCAATATTTATATAGTTATATTGATATATATTTAATTAGTATTTTAATAAAAATACCTAGCATGTTATACATGAATATTTATATAAACTTTGTTAATTTGATTAAAATCATACTCGCAATCTTAATAATATCTTTAAAATGTTTACTGTCATAATCATAATACTTTTAATAATAATGACATTGATCATACTTCTATTAATAATATAGATAGTAAAGATGTTACTCTTTATAATACTATTAGTTTTAACAAAAACGACAGGTTCGAAAATAATGTTACTTTTAATAATAATTACTTTTAATAATAATGGTATTACTAATAATACTAATACTGATAACAATAATATTAATACTAATGATATTAGCATAACTCCTAAAATTGCAACAATAATAATCATAATAGCAATATTCCCAATTATAATCATAATAATAATTGTGAATGATACTTAGTATTTATTTTAGCATTAATAATAATAATAAATATATTACTTGTAATAGTAATAATAATAACTAATAGTAACAATACTAGTAACAATAATAATAATTTTTAGTAATAATAACCTTACTAATAATATTAAGTGTTACTTAATAATAATAATCAAAATATTGATAATAATAATGATAATAACAATAATAAATAATGGTGTTAAGCTACCTCACTAGGAGTAAAAAAATGCTGCTGTCCACGCCCAAGCTAGGGCTCGAACCCACGACACCTTGTAAACCCGACACAGACTCAACCATCCGTCTGTCACGTATCATCTGTTTATATCCAGATTCAAATCTATTTAGGCCTACCTTTCTGTTCTCCCCCTTCTTTCTTCTTCATTTATTCGCAGTAACCCAAACTCAACCAAAAACCATAATTGGGATTTACATATTCGATTTAAACTTAAAATCATATATATAATGTCTTAGTAATTGCTTTGGAGAAAAAAAAAATAAAAAAAACCTCTGCTTCTTCTGCTCGTCGTGGAAGAAAAAAAAAATATGGATCTTGAATTTGAGAGATTTTTAGATCAAGCTCCTAACATGAAAAAGCTTTTAAATTGTTAATAGAAACTACTTGTTTCGTTAATTTAACATAAAACGTAACAGAAACTTCGAATTTCCTTATAAACGAATTGTTTGACTTTTTAAGTTCTAAACTTTGACTCCGAAATTGATGCTTGATAAGAAGAATAGGAATACCAAATTTTGCAGAAAGTTTGTATAAATAATTCCTAACAAGACTGTATTCATGGAATTTGAAATAGTTTTCGAAATTGAGTTTTGGCAATAAAAATGAAGAACAGAGTTTTAGACGTGTCTGTTTCTATTTCCTTTTGATTTAATTCCATCTGATAATTGTTATAGTGATAATAATTAATAGTGGAGATAATGATTCGAATTTATTTTGCATAATGTGAGCTCAACACACGTTTTTATATCTGGATGATTTCAACAGATCATATAACCAGCGAAAAGAAAAAAAAAATATATGAAGGTGACATTGACTTCAAACGAATTTTGGATTGATCTGATAATTGAGCTTGTGATTTGTACAAATCGTGAGACAGAAAAACAAATTACCTACAGGTTGAAAACGAGTTGCCACTGACTACGTATATATATAAATAAGCATTTAATCATATTTATATATCTGTAAGAATATATCTGTTTTTTTTATATATCTATATTTGTATTTGTATTTATATATATTTGATTAAGCTTATTACTTAACAATTATATTTTTAATGATAATACACTTAATATTATAAATAATAATACAAATAATAATATATAATAACAATATTATTATTAGTGAATTTTGGCTATAAAATTTATGACAATGAGGTTATTAATAATAACAATAATATTAATTATAATAATACTAATACTAATGATAATTGAAATATTAATAATAATTGTATTAAAATTATACTAGTAATAATAACTAGTATAAAAGTAATTATAAAATGATAATTATAATATTATTTATGATACTAATAATACTAATTAGCATAACATTAGTAATAATATAACATTTTATCTATATATATATATACATATATATATATATTTATATATGTATATATATATATATATATATATATATATATATATATCTATTTTATTATTATTATTACTAATATAGATGTTAATATTGAAAAGTGACAATAATATTATTATGACAAAAATAATTTATGATTAAACTTATTATATTAACTATTTATATTACGTATTATTAACCTTGTAATCTATACACTTAACATTTAATATTCAAACATGAAGCTTGTATATATATATATATATATACATATTTATTTACACAAAATTTGTTTGTGAATCGTCGAACACAGTCGAAGGTCATTTGAATGTATGAAACAGTTCAAAATTTTTAAGATCCAACCTAATAGACTTTGCCTATCGTATTGAAAATACAATATCGTATCGAGAGTTTGATTAAATTTAGTTGAAATTTCCGGGTCGTGACAATATTATCATAAGTATTCTTATCTAAAATCATTTATCTTTTCGCGTTATCTGTATACATCATAAAGGAAACAATATTAGTTTCTAAATTCTGTAAACCTTCGAGTTTAAAATATGAATGTTTTTGAAGTAGTGTTGGGAACTGAAGCATGAGTTAGTATAATATAATGACATTTGATCAATGTGATTATATTACAGTAAGTCATGCTGAGTTTCTAATGGAACGTGATGATTCACAGATCATAACGTCATCATGTGCCATGTCACATGGCTCTTACATTCTATCTAATCTATAAACATATCAAGAACATATTTTCTTAATAGTTCTATCTTTTTCCTTGATTTCTGGTAATTTGACAAATCAAGATTTTGCCATTACAATTTTCTTCTTAGAACATTAACTATGTTCATTCCGAAATTCATACCTACAAATTCTGGACCATTATTCGCTTGACCTAAAGTCGGGAAGAGAAAACAAAAGCATGGAACTTCGAGATATAAAGGAGAATATAAAGACCGATAACAACACATAAATTACAAACCATGTATATCAATGTTTATCGCAACATAAAGACACGTGAGAATTAAAAACATTATAACCCCAAGGGCAAAGTAGAAGTAAACAGATTCCTCTGGTGGAAGTTGGAAAAGAAGAATGATTGTTGCGATAGTTAGGATAATGACACGGATCAGAACTGGATTGAGAATTTTCATAATCTTTTGAATTTGGGAAGAGTATAGGAGTGGTAAAGGTAACGGAACAGAAGAAGTTAATTTATAGTGAGATATCTGATAAAGAAATCAAGGCAGATCTCTGCATTTAATTAGAGAGATCCTAATTTCCGGAATTACGAAGAATCAAATCTTATAGATTTCAAAGATTTCCTCTAAATCCCTTAAATTCCGGAAAATCAACCGTGACTACATCAAAAGATATGACGAAACTTTATTTTCTCATTTCACTCTTTTACGATAGCTTCACTAGTACTCTTCGAGTAATCGAATTATCTTATCCATATTACTCAACAGTAATAAAACTCTATTTATCAGCTCATATTCGTCAGGAAAACATTCTTATTGTTAGCCATGACTATCTCGATCAAATTTCGGGACAAAATTTCTTTAACGGGTAGGTACTGTGACGACCCAGAAAATTTCGACTAATTTTGAACCAAACTCACGATACGATTTCATAATTCTGACATGATAAGCAAAGTCTATTATGTTGCTTCTCAAAATTTTTAAACCATTTTCGTACATTCATTTAACCTTTGACCTTTCCCGACGATTCACGAACAACTAATTGTAAATAGATACATGTATATTTAAATATATATATATATATATATATATATATATATATATATATATATATATATATATATATATATATATATATATATATATATATATATATATATTTATGATAATTTGAAATATTAATTGAAATAATATATGATTTAATTGTTGGAAATAAATATGTAAAATAATATGCGATGTAATGAAAACTATTATCTATTATAATATATATATATATATATATATATATATATATATATATATATATATATATATATATATATATATATATATATATATATATTACTTGTATATATATATATATATAAATATTACTTGCAAATATATATATATATATATATATATATATATATATATATATATATATATATATATATATATATATATATATATATATATATATATATATATATATATATATATATATATATATATATATATATATATATATATATATATATCATATTAAATCTATTTGTTTAAAAATACATAATATATTTATGTAGTAAAACTTGCTATTTAAAAACTGTTTATATATATAGAGAAAGTATATTAAATATAAATGACTTCGAGCTTAATTTGTCAAAGTTTGTATTACTCGGTTGACATTTCGTTAGCGTTCATATAGATTTAACATGAGTTTATGAAGGATTAAATAGAAGTTGGAGTGTAAATTGATTACGAAGATTCTAGATTTGTTAAAAATATTTTTACCTTTTTAGTTTAAATTTTAGTACTCCGTACATATTATTTGGAACAAAAAATAAATAATTTACGAACATTTTGATCAGGTTTCAAACAGTAATGACCAGAATAAATAAATGGACTTAATTTTAAAATTGGGGATTTTTCAGAAAACTTTTATGCGTAAATTATTTAGCAAAGAAGCACGATATAATACTCTTACTATTTGATATCAGTAATAAGAAGCCAATTATAATGGATGCTATACTGTGTACAAAGAATCTAAAATAAATTATAGATTACTGTTTATGTTGACTCTTATGCGAATTATGAGATATTTTTATTTTTATTTTTATTTTTATTTATATGTATGTGAGGATAAATGCTTCATGCCCAACAACTGAATCACATTCATCTCCTCTTCAGTTCATAAACCATACACTACCATTTTTCTTTTATATGTTTTCAAGTTTTTTCATCAACACCTATTTCATCTACCATCCTCCATCCTTGACAACCATCATTAAACCATTAACCACCTACGGCCACTTTCCACCATGAACACCACGGTTAACAACCACAACCTTTAATCACCACCAAACCTTGATCACCCTAGCAAAACTACACCACCATCATCAACTTTATTAGTTCTTTTTCTTTTTCTTTCCGTTTTCTGTTTATGATCTTTGCCCAAAACCACCATCGCTTAATGCTTCTATCAAGGACCCAAAACATCTATGTAAACTGTTACATCACTGTTCACTGGTAATACAATTACTATCATTTTATCCTATTTTTGCTCATCACCTCCTTAATCATTCAAGACCCACTACTATTACGAGTTATTGCAGCCATCTGTTCACATAAGTGTATTGCTACAGGCTGCTGTCCGGTTCCTGTTTATGTTCAAATAAACACAAAGATCAAACAACCATGAGCTATAACTGCTACGCTTGTTCTTCTGTTGCTACGCCATCAAACACCAAATTTCAATTACTTACTGCTTACTAGTCTGTCCTAAACCAAAGTTACTACTGTAACCGAAACCCACGAAACCTTAGACCATTGCTAAGCTCACGATTCTGTTCTATTCAACCCACACTAAACCACTTGCTCACTGGTTTCTTTTCTGCTCAAACCACCATTCAACCGACACCATTAGAACCTGCAACCTGTTTGTTTCTTTTGTTTTCCATTCAAACCACCCCAAATAACTGCTACTTGTTTTTGTTGCTTATTTCTGTCTGGGCACAAGTCGTACAAAACCACCTCATCACCACTACAACACCACAACACCATCTGTGTTGGCTAACTACTGCTAGTTTTCGTTTTCTTTCGACCAAAACAAACATCATCACAATCAAATATCACCAACACTAATCGTTCTAAACTGAACTGCAACTACTCGATAATCACTTCCAGTTAGCTGTTGTAGCCAAGAACCAAACCATTACAGTCATCTTCAAATTGTAACTAACTATTGCTGCTCGTTTATGATTCTGATCGAATGAGGAACAATCGAGACTAGTGTTGTTGTTACACTAAATCAAAACCCACCAAGAATACCATTTATTACTATTTATGTTTGATCCAAATTAAAAAAAAATACAGGATATATATTTAAAGGGATGAAGAAATTAAGAGTAAATAAATGAATCAATTACCTATTGCACCAATTATTGAACTGAATACTCGATCGATTGATGAAGAATGATGATTAACGAGGAAGAAGAAGACTGATGATGACATTGAACGAGGATGATTACGAATCGAGAACCTGATAATCATCGATGATTGCTGTTTGATGAATCTGTTGATGATGAAGACGATGGTTGATTGATTGTATGATGATGATTTTTCTTCTCTGCGTTTGGCTTCTCCTGCTAGTCTCGATCTGAATTGGGATCGGCCAACAAAACGTATTGTGCTTTTTATTAGGTATAAATATTATTATTATTATTGTTATTGTTATTGTTATTGTTATTGTTATTGTTATTGTTATTGTTATTGTTATTGTTATTGTTATTGTTATTGTTATTGTTATTGTTATTGTTATTGTTATTGTTATTGTTAAGTATTATAATTATTATTACTACTAATATCATAATTATGTATATAAACATTAGGGACAATATTATCACTAGTATTAATAAGTATCATTATTATTATTATTATTAATATAGTATTAATATCATTATTAGGGTTATGATTATTAATATTATCATTAATATTTCTATCATTAAAAATTAATACTTGTATCATTTTATGAATGATAACATTATTATTAGTATTATTACTAGTATTATAATTATTATTAGTAATACAATTATCATTATAAGTATCATAATCATTATTATTATTATTATCATTATAAGTATGATTATTTATATTATAATGAGTGTTATTAATATGTAATTACTAAAATCATTATTATAAATATCATTAACCGAAAAATTAATATTTTACAGTTATTATTATAAAATCATTATTAATATCATTAATATAATTATTAACAATAATAACTTATTTAGTAATATTAAGTATTATTATTTTTATTATTATCATTAACACATTATTATTAATAATATTATTATCATTATTATAATTATTTACATTATTATTATTATTATTATTATTACATACATAAAGAATATAGATACAAATAATATCATGAAAATGATTAAGTTACAATGAATTATTATTATTATCATTATTTTAGTATTATTATAATTTTAACAAATAAATGATATTTATATAAAAATATATTTTTACATGTATCATCACTATATTAATATTACATATTGTTTTTAAATGAATGTTATTATTATAAAATATTAATTAAATTACATATGATGGATAAACATATTTTAATATAATCATATATATAAATATTAATTATTTATCTAAAGAATATAAAATAGTTATAACTAATTTATTCATTAATATCACATACAAATTATTAAGTATATTTATATTAATATATATACTTGCTTAATTGTTATTATAGGTTTTAATATATACACAAATGATATAGGTTCATAAATCTGAGGCCAACTCTGCATTGTTCAAATGCCGTCATATGTATTTTTACTACGAAATACAGTATAGTGAGTTTCATTTGCTTTCTTTTTAAATACTTTTGCAATATATATTTTTGGGACTGAGAATACATGCACTGCTTTTATAAATATTTTACGAAATAGACACAAGTAATCGAAACTACATTATATAGTTGAATGGATCGAAGCCGAATATGCCCCTTTTTGCTTAGTAACCTAAGAATTAGTAAACCAGTCTACTAATTGACGCGAATCCTAAAGATAGATCTATTAGGCCCAACAAGCCCCATCCGTTGTTGCAGATGCTTTAGTACTTCGAAATTATCATGTTCGAAGGATGTCCCGGAATGATGAGGATATTCTATATGCATCTTATTAATGTTGGTTAGTAGGTGTTCAATCCATATGAATGAATTTTATAGCAGTGAGCAGACCTGCACCTTGAAACGAAAATGAAATCTTGTGGTCTATTAAAATGATGGAAATAATTGTTTGTGATAAACTAATGAACTCACCAACCTTTTGGTTGACACTTTAAAGCATGTTTATTCTCAGGTATGAAAGAAATCTTCCGTTGTACATTTGCTCATTTAGAGATATTACTTGGAGTCATTCATGACATATTTCAAAGGACATTGCATTCGAGTCGTTGAGTTCATCAAGATTATTATTAAGTCAATTATAGTTGGATATATTATGAAATGGTATGCATGTCGTCAACTTTCGATGTGAAGAAAGTTTGTCTTTTAAAAACGAATGCAATGTTTGTAAAATGTATCATATAGAGGTCAAGTACCTCGCGATGTAACCAAATGTAATATATTCGTCCAAATAGATTAGGACGGGTCATTAAAATATGCAAGTTATATTCGTCCATTGTTTATTCTGTATTTTTCTTGTTTTTTTTGTAATTTGTACTAATTCCCGGTAGCATTCATCACTTTGATGGAGTTATCGTGTTTTTTAATATAATCCTTTATTCGCCAATAAAAAAAACACTAAACTTTGTAAAGTAAGAAATGTAAAAGCAAACCTTGTAATTCTCGGTCTTACAATATCAATGCTCATTAATTCAATCTAATGATTACCATATTTAGGCGTGCATTAAATGAAAAATTCTAATAATTAATGAAATTTTGATTTTATTAAATACGCCTCAATTTATGCTACACGGACATACGTTAGAAAAACCTTAATAGTTGGAGGCTCTTGCAAACCAGTTTCTGAACCCACCGTAGAAGAAGAGGAGAGGGTCGGAAGATCGGGCCTCACGTACGGTTCAGGCTAAAACTGTGCTTCTATCGAGTTGTGGTGCACACTACATTGAGAACAGGGTGGATGGAGTCTCATAAATGAAATAAGTTGACTTTGAAGGTCAAACTTCCAACTGAATGGTTTTGGGTATGAGTTTGGTTACATTTTGATAGATGTAAGACCCTGTTTCAAGAACCAGGCAATTGGTGTGTCGCGCCTTATGTTTGTGCGTCAGGCAAATGAGTGGACGGATCAAAGACAGTTTTGCAATTTTTATAAATTGTGGACTTGTGTGCAATTATGCATGGGACGAGTTTTTAGGCTTGAAACAGATCTGGAACTCTCATTTTAAGCTCCATGGTGTTCTTGAGAGCTCACTTTTTGGAGTGATAAAGTGATAGAGATAGAAGGTCTCATTGAAAGAGAAGAAGCTTGTTTCCACCCAAATTAAGAGAAAATCTTGGTGTTCCAGCTCCTAGGCTTCTCTTTGACTCAAGAGGTAAACTCTATTTCGAATATTATTATTTGATTTCGATTTTGGGTTAGGGTTTAAGTTGGTATTGTGATGCAAACTGAAATGTCCCGTTCTTATTGATTAAAAACGTTCCATATTAATTGATTTCGTTGCGAGGTTTTGACCTCTATATGAGACGTTTTTCAAAGACTGCATTCATTTTTAAAACAAACCATAACCTTTATTTCATAAATAAAGGTTTAAAAAGCTTTACGTAGATTATCAAATAATGATAATCTAAAATATCCTGTTTACACACGACCATTACATAATGGTTTACAATACAAATATATTACATCGAAATCAGTTTCTTGAATGCAATTTTTACACAATATCATACAAACATGGACTCCAAATCTTGTCCTTATTTTAGTATGCAACAGCGGAAGCTCTTAGTATTCACCTGAGAATAAACATGCTTTAAACGTCAACAAAAATGTTGGTGAGTTATAGGTTTAACCTATATATATCAAATCGTAACAATAGACCACAAGATTTCATATTTCAATACACATCCCATACATAGAGATAAAAATCATTCATATGGTGAACACCTCGTAATCGACATTAACAAGATGCATATATAAGAATATCCCCATCATTCCGGGACACCCTTCGGATATGATATAAATTTCGAAGTACTAAAGCATCCGGTACTTTGGATGGGGTTTGTTAGGCCCAATAGATCTATCTTTAGGATTCGCGTCAATTAAGGTGTCTGTTCCCTAATTCTTAGATTACCAGACTTAATAAAAAGGGGCATATTCGATTTCGATAATTCAACCATAGAATGTAGTTTCACGTACTTGTGTCTATTTTGTAAATCATTTATAAAACCTGCATGTATTCTCATCCCAAAAATATTAGATTTTAAAAGTGGGACTATAACTCACTTTCACAGATTTTTACTTCGTCGGGAAGTAAGACTTGGCCACTGGTTGATTCACGAACCTATAACAATATATACATATATATCAAAGTATATTCAAAATATATTTACAACACTTTTAATATATTTTGATGTTTTAAGTTTATTAAGTCAGCTGTCCTCGTTAGTAACCTACAACTAGTTGTCCACAGTTAGATGTACAGAAATAAATCGATAAATATTATCTTGAATCAATCCACGACCCAGTGTATACGTATCTCAGTATTGATCATAACTCAAACTATATATATTTTGGAATCAACCTCAACCCTGTATAGCTAACTCCAACATTCACATATAGAGTGTCTATGGTTGTTCCGAAATATATATAGATGTGTCGACATGATAGGTCGAAACATTGTATACGTGTCTATGGTATCTCAAGATTACATAATATACAATACAAGTTGATTAAGTTATGGTTGGAATAGATTTGTTACCAATTTTCACGTAGCTAAAATGAGAAAAATTATCCAATCTTGTTTTACCCATAACTTCTTCATTTTAAATCCGTTTTGAGTGAATCAAATTGCTATGGTTTCTATTTGAACTCTATTTTATGAATCTAAACAGAAAAAGTATAGGTTTATAGTCGGAAAAATAAGTTACAAGTCATTTTTGTAAAGGTAGTCATTTCAGTCGAAAGAACGACGTCTAGATGACCATTTTAGAAAACATACTTCCACTTTGAGTTTAACCATAATTTTTGGATATAGTTTCATGTTCATAATAAAAATCC
The DNA here is from genome assembly GCF_046630445.1 of Rutidosis leptorrhynchoides. Classification (NCBI taxonomy): domain Eukaryota; kingdom Viridiplantae; phylum Streptophyta; class Magnoliopsida; order Asterales; family Asteraceae; genus Rutidosis; species Rutidosis leptorrhynchoides. The sequence continues at coordinate 80,310,528 of NC_092343.1, forward strand.
TTTTCCCAGAATAAAAACTTTTAAATCAAAGTTTATCATAGTTTTTAATTAACTAACCCAAAACAGCCCGCGGTGTTACTACGACGGCGTAAATCCGGTTTTACGGTGTTTTTCATGTTTCCAGGTTTTAAATCATTAAGTTAGCATATCATATAGATATAGAACATGTGTTTAGTTGATTTTAAAAGTCAAGTTAGAAGGATTAACTTTTATTTGCGAACAAGTTTAGAATTAACTAAACTATGTTCTAGTGATTACAAGTTTAAACCTTCGAATAAGATAGCTTTATATGTATGAATAGAATGATGTTATGAACATCATTACTACCTCAAGTTCCTTGGATAAACCTACTGGAAATGAGAAAAATAGATCTAGCTTCAAAGGATCCTTGGATGGCTTGAAAGTTCTTGAAGCAGAATCATGACACGAAAACAATTTCAAGTAAGATTTCCACTCGAAATAAGATTGTTATAGTTATAGAAATTTAATTAAAGTTTGAATATGATTATTACCTTGTATTAGAAAGATAACCTACTGTAAGTAACAAAGGTTTCTTGATCTTGGATGATTACTTGGAATGGATTTAGAAAACTTGGAAGTAAACTTGCAATCTTGGAAGTATTCTTGATTTTATGAAACTAGAACTTTTGGAATTTATGAAAAACACTTAGAACTTGAAGATAGAACTTGAGAGAGATCAATTAGATGAAGAAAATTGAAGAATGAAAGTGTTTGTAGGTGTTTTTGGTCGTTGGTGTATGGATTAGATATAAAGGATATGTAATTTTGTTTTCATGTAAATACGTCATGAATGATTACTCATATTTTTGTAATTTTATGAGATATTTTATGCTAGTTGCCAAATGATGGTTCCCACATGTGTTAGGTGACTCACATGGGCTGCTAAGAGCTGATAATTGGAGTGTATATACCAATAGTACATACATCTAAAAGCTGTGTATTGTATGAGTACGAATACGGGTGCATACGAGTAGAATTGTTGATGAAACTGAACGAGGATGTAATTGTAAGCATTTTTGTTAAGTAGAAGTATTTTGATAAGTGTCTTGAAGTCTTTAAAAAGTGTATGAATACATATTAAAACACTACATGTATATACATTTTAAGTGAGTCGTTAAGTCATCGTTAGTCGTTACATGTAAATGTTGTTTTGAAACCTTTAGGTTAACGATCTTGTTGAATGTTGTTAACCCATTATTTATTATAACAAATGAGATGTTAAATTGTTATATTATCATGATATTATGATATATAATATATCTTAGTATGATATATATACAGTTAAATGTCGTTACAACGATAATCGTTACATATATGTCTCGTTTCGAAATCATTAAGTTAGTAATCTTATTTTTACATATGTATTTCATTGTTAATACACTTAATAATATATTTACTTATCATTTAACATAATTAACCAAGTGTATCAATATCTTAATATGATTCATATGTACCTAGTAAGACGTTGTTATAACGATAATCGTTATATATATCGTTTTCGAGTTTCTTAAATTAATAGTCTCATTTTGATGTATATAACTCATTGTTAAAATACCTAATGAGATACATACTTATAATAAAATCATGTTAACTATATATATAACCATATATATGTCATCGTATAGTTTTTACAAGTTTTAACGTTCGTGAATCACTGGTCAACTTGGGTGGTCAATTGTCTATATGAAACCTATTTCAATTAATCAAGTCTTAACAAGTTTGATTGCTTAACATGTTGGAAATACTTAATCATGTAAATAATAATTTCATTTAATATATATATAAACATGGAAAAGTTCGGGTCACTACAGTACCTACCCGTTAAATAAATTTCGTCCCGAAATTTTAAGCAGTTGGAGGTGTTGACGTATCTTCTGGAAATAAATGTGGGTATTTCTTCTTCATCTGATCTTCACGCTCCCAGGTGAACTCGGGTCCTCTACGAGCATTCCATCGAACCTTAACAATCGGTATCTTTTTTTGTTTAAGTCTCTTAACCTCACGATCCATTATTTCGACGGGTTCTTCAATGAATTGAAGTTTTTCATTGATTTGGATTTCGTCCAACGGAATAGTGAGATCTTCTTTAGCAAAATCTTTCTTCAAATTTGAGGCGTGGAAAGTGTTATGTACAGTCGCGAGTTGTTGAGGTAGCTCCAGTTGGTAAGCTACTGGTCCGACACGATCTATAATCTTGAATGGTCCAATGTACCTTGGATTTAGTTTCCCCCGTTTACCAAATCGAACAACGCCTTTCCAAGGTAAAACCTTAAGCATGACCATTTCTCCAATTTCAAACTCTATATCTTTTCTTTTACTGTCCGCGTAGCTCTTTTGTCGACTCTGGGCGGTTTTCAATCTTTGTTGAATTTGGATGATTTTCTCGGTAGTTTCTTATATTATCTCCGGACCCGTAATCTGTCTATCCCCCACTTCACTCCAACAAATCGGAGACCTGCACTTTCTACCATAAAGTGCTTCAAACGGCGCCATCTCAATGCTTGAATGGTAGCTGTTGTTGTAGGAAAATTCTGCTAACGGTAGATGTCGATCCCAACTATTTCCGAAATCAATAACACAAGCTCGTAGCATGTCTTCAATCGTTTGTATCGTCCTTTCGCTCTGCCCATCAGTTTGTGGATGAGAGGCAGTACTCATGTCTAGACGAGTTCCCAATGCTTGCTGTAATGTCTACCAGAATCTTGAAATAAATCTGCCATCCCTATCAGAGATAATAGAGATTGGTATTCCATGTCTGGAGACGACTTCCTTCAAATACAGTCGTGCTAACTTCTCCATCTTGTCATCTTCTCTTATTGGCAGGAAGTGTGCTGACTTGGTGAGACGATCAACTATTACCCAAATAGTATCATAACCACTTGCAGTCCTTGGCAATTTAGTAACGAAATCCATGGTAATGTTTTCCCATTTCCATTCTGGGATTTCAGGTTGTTGTAGTAGACCTGATGGTTTCTGATGTTCAGCTTTGACCTTAGAACACGTCAAACATTCTCCTACATATTTACCAATATCAGCTTTCATACCTGGCCACCAAAAATGTTTCTTAAGATCCTTGTACATCTTCCCCGTTCCCGGATGTATTGAGTATCTGGTTTTATGAGCTTCTCTAAGTACCATTTCTCTCATATCTCCAAATTTTGGTACCCAAATTCTTTCAGCCCTATACCGGGTTCCGTCTTCCCGAATATTAAGATGCTTCTCCGATCCTTTGGGTATTTCATCCTTTAAATTTCCCTCTTTTAAAACTCCTTGTTGCGCCTCCTTTATTTGAGTAGTAAGGTTAGTGTCAATCATTATATTCATAGATTTTACTCGAATTGGTTCTCTGTCCTTTCTGCTCAAGGCATCGGCTACCACATTTACCTTCCCCGGGTGATAACGAATCTCAAAGTCGTAATCATTCAACAATTCAAGCCACCTACGCTGCCTCATATTCAGTTGTTTCTGATTAAATATGTGTTGAAGACTTGTGTGGTCGGTATATATAATACTTTTGACCCCATATAAGTAGTGCCTCCAAGTCTTTAATGCAAAAACAACAGCGCCTAATTCCAAATCATGCGTCATATAATTTTGCTCGTGAATCTTCAATTGTCCAGACGCATAAGCAATCACCTTCGTCCGTTGCATTAATACACAACCGAGACCTTGCTTTGATGCATCACAATAAATCACAAAATCATCATTCCCTTCAGGCAATGACAATATAGGTGCCGTAGTTAGCTTTTTCTTCAATAATTGAAATGCCTTCTCTTGTTCATCCTTCCATTCAAATTTCTTCCCTTTATGCGTTAATGCAGTCAAGGGTTTTGCTATTTTGGAGAAATCTTAGATGAATCTTCTGTAGTAACCAGCCAATCCTAAAAATTGACGTATATGCTTCGGAGTTTTTGGGGTTTCCCACTTTTCAACGGTTTCGATCTTTGTTGGGTCCACCTGGATACCTTCTTTGTTCACTATGTGACCGATGAATTGAACTTCTTCCAACCAAAATGCACACTTTGAAAACTTAGCGTACAGTTTTTCTTTCCTCAATACTTCTAGCACTTTTCTCAAATGTTCTTCGTGCTCTTGATCATTCTTTGAGTAAATAAGTATGTCATCGATGAAAACAATGACAAACTTATCAAGATATGGCCCACACACTCGGTTCATAAGGTCCATGAACACAGCTGGTGCATTAGTCAATCCAAACGGCATAACCATAAACTCGTAATGACCATAACGCGTCCTAAAAGCAGTTTTTGGAATATCATCCTCCTTTACTCGCATTTGATGATATCCAGAACGTAAATCGATCTTCGAATAAACCGACGAGCCTTGTAGTTGATCAAATAAGTCGTCAATTCTCGGCAGTGGATAACGGTTTTTGATGGTAAGTTTGTTCAACTCTCTGTAGTCAATACACAACCTAAATGTACCATCCTTCTTCTTGACAAACAAAACAGGAGCTCCCCATGGTGATGTGCTTGGTTGAATGAAACCACGTTCTAATAGTTCTTGCAGTTGGCTTTGCAGTTCTTTCATCTTGCTGGGTGCGAGTCTATAAGGAGCACGAGCTATTGGTGCAGCTCCTGGTACAAGATCTATTTGAAATTCAACTGATCGATGTGGAGGTAGTCCCGGTAATTCTTTCGAAAATACATCGGGAAATTCTTTTGCGACGGGAACATCATTGATGCTCTTTTCTTTAGTTTGTACTTTCTCGACGTGTGCTAGAACAGCATAGCAACCTTTTCTTATTAGTTTTTGTGCCTTCAAATTACTAATAAGATGTAGCTTCATGTTGCCCTTTTCTCCGTACACCATTAAGGGTTCTCCTTCTTCTCGTACAATGCGAATTGCATTTTTATAACATACGATCTCTGCTTTCACCTTCTTCAGCCAGTCCATGCCAACTATTACATCAAAACTCCCTAACTCTACTGTATCAAATCAATCTTAAATATTTCGCTACCCAGTTTAATTTCTCGATTCCGGCATATATTATCTGCTGAAATTAATTTACCGTTTGCTAATTCGAGTAAAAATTTACTATCCAACGGCGTCAATGGACAACTTAATTTAGCACAAAAATCTCTACTCATATAGCTTCTATCCGCACCCGAATCAAATAAAATGTAAGCAGATTTATTGTCAATAAGAAACATACCCGTAACAAGCTCCAGGTCTTCCTGTGCCTCTACCGCATTAATATTGAAAACTCTTCCGCGGCCTTGTCCATTCGTGTTCTCCTGGTTCGGGCAATTTCTAATAATGTGGCCCGATTTTCCACATTTATAACAAACTACATTGGCATAACTTGCTCCGACACTACTTGCTCCGCCATTACTCGTTCTGACACCATTTATTCCTTTCGTTCTGTTAACCCCTAGTCCGTAGACCTCACACTTCGCCGCGCTATGACCATTTCTTTTACACTTGTTGCAAAATTTGGTGCAGAACCCCGAGTGATACTTTTCACAAATTTGGCATAGCTGCTTCTGATTGTTGTTGTTGTTGCGGTTGTTATTGTTATTGGGATGATTGTTGTAGTTGCTGTTGTTGTTGTTGTTGTTGTTGTTGGGCCGTTTGTTGTAGTTGCGATTGATGTTGCGATTGTTGGGATAGTTGTTGCGATTATTGTTGTAATTGATGTTGTTGTTGTATTGGTGATTCTTATCACCGTTTTCCTCCTACTTTCTTTTGACTTGCTTCACATTGGCATCTTCAGCCGTCTGTTCTTTAATTCTTTCCTCAATCTGGTTCACTAGTTTGTGAGCCATTCTACATGCCTGTTGTATGGAGGCGGGCTCGTGTGAACTTATATCTTCTTGGATTCTTTCCGGTAATCCTTTCACAAATGCGTCGATCTTCTCTTCCTCATCTTCGAACGCTCCCGGACACAATAGGCATAATTCTGTGAATCGTCTTTCGTACGTGGTAATATCAAATCCTTGGGTTCGTAACCCTCTAAGTTCTGTCTTGAGCTTATTGACCTCGGTTCTGGGACGGTACTTCTCGTTCATCAAGTGCTTGAATGCTGACCACGATAGTTCATACGCATCATCTTGTCCCACTTGCTCTAGATAGGTATTCCACCATGTTAACGCAGAACCTGTGAAGGTATGCGTAGCGTACTTCACTTTGTCCTCTTCAGTACACTTACTTATGGCAAACACCAATTCGACCTTCTCGGTCCACCGTTTCAATCTGATCGGTCCTTCGGTTCCATCAAATTTCAAAGGTTTGCAGGCAGTGAATTCTTTGTAGGTGCATCCTACACGATTTCCTGTACTGCTAGATCCAAGGTTATTGTTGGTATGTAGCGCAGCCTGTACTGCGGCTATGTTTGAAGCAAGAAAGGCACGAAATTCCTCTTCACTCATATTCAAGGTGTGTCGAGTATTCGGTGCCATTTCCTTCAAAATAGTCAAATGAAACGAGTTAATCATATAGAATATCAAGAGTAGTCAATAGTATTTCGTAGCGTAATATGAACTTATTTATAAAAGCTCTTTCTTCATATTAGCATTTTATACTCTTTAATTCGGGTAGTACCTACTCGTTAAGTTCATACTTAGTAGCTAACATACTATTTCAACTACTACAATTCTATATGAAAAACTAATCACAAAAAAATATATATATATATATCATATTCAAACCTTTATACAATAACTTGCAAACTTACAATACCGCTATTTTACAAATAGCATGATATATAGCACATAAAACTTTGATACAAAGTAGTTGCGAAGATAATTCTAACTAGTACACAAGTCGTTCAGCAAAGGCAATAAAGACACGTAATTCATACGTCCAGAAACAAGTCATGCATTCTGGTTTTACTAGGACTACTTCCCATCCTTGGTCTTGTGGAACATAACCGTTATGGCCGTTGATAATACAGCGTGTTGTAACATCGTCAAAGGGACGAGGGTTACGTAATGACCAACAGTCTCGTAATAACCTAAAAACCTCATTTCTTACCCCAATTACCGACTCCGTCACTTGTGGGAACGTTTTGTTTAATAGTTGTAGCCCGATGTTCTTTTTCTCACTTTGGTGAAAAGCAAACATTACTAACCCGTAAGCATAGCATGCTTCTTTATGTTGCATGTTAGCCGCTTTTTCTAAATCATGAAGTCCTATATTCGGATACATTGAGTCAAAATAATTTCTTAACCCGTTGCGTAAAATAGCATTTGGGTTCCCCGCAATATATGCATCAAAGTAAACACATCGTAACTTATGGGTTTCCCAATGTGATATCCCCCATCTTTCAAACGAAAGTCTCTTATAAACCAAGACATTCTTGGAACATTCTTCGAATGTCTTACAAACTGATTTCGCCGTAAATAGTTGTGCCGGAGAATTCTGACCGACTCTAGACAAGATTTCATCAATCATGTCTCCGGGTAGGTCTCTTAAAATATTGGGTTGTCTATCCATTTTGTGTTTTTATACTGTAAAATAGACAAGAGTTAGATTCATAAAAAAAAATACTTATTAATACAAGCAATTTTTACATATATCATAAAGCATAAGCACACTATATTACATATATTACACCACACGAATACAACTATCTTATTCCGACTCGCTCGTTTCTTCTTCTTCGGTTTTGGTTCATTTTGCCAAATTTCTAGGGATATATGATGTTCCCCTAATACGAGCTGTCGTTTTCCACAACGGTTTAGAAAAACCTGGTGGTTTAGAGGTTCCCGAGTCATTGTTACAACTTAAGGGCTTCGGGAGTTGACGATACATATAAAGTTCATCAGGGTTGGAATTAGATTTCTCTATTTTTATGCCCTTTCCCTTATTATTTTCTTTTGCCTTTTTAAACTCAGTTGGGGTAATTTCTATAACATCATCGGAATTCTAGTCGGAATCCGATTCATCGGAGAATTGGTAATCCTCCCAATATTTTGCTTCCTTGGCGGAAACACCATTGACCATAATTAACCTTGGTCGGTTGGTTGAGGATTTTTTTTTTACTTAACCGTTTTATTATTTCCCCCACCGGTTCTATTTCCTCCTCCGGTTCCTCCTCTTCCGGTTCTGATTCTTCTTCCGGTTCTGATTCTTCTTCCGGTTCTTCTTCGGGAACTTGTGAATCAGTCCAATATATATTCGACTCTTCGTTATTATTAGGTGAGTCAATGGGATTTGTGCTAGAGGTAGACATCTATCACACAATATCAAACATGTTAAGAGATTAATATATCACATAATATATACATGTTAATAATATATAGTTTCCAACAAAAATGTTAAGCAATCATTTTTAAAGAAAACACGGTCGAAGTCCAGACTCACTAATGCATCCTAACAAACTCGATAAGACACATTAATGCAGATTTTCTGGTTCTCTAAGACCAACGCTCGGATACCAACTGAAATGTCCCGTTCTTATTGATTAAAAACGTTCCATATTAATTGATTTCGTTGCGAGGTTTTGACCTCTATATGAGACGTTTTTTCAAAGACTACATTCATTTTTAAAACAAACCATAACCTTTATTTCATAAATAAAGGTTTAAAAAGCTTTACGTAGATTATCAAATAATGATAATCTAAAATATCCTGTTTACACACGACCATTACATAATGGTTTACAATACAAATATATTACATCGAAATCAGTTTCTTGAATGCAGTTTTTACACAATATCATACAAACATGGACTCCAAATCTTGTCCTTATTTTAGTATGCAACAGCGGAAGCTCTTAGTATTCACCTGAGAATAAACATGCTTTAAACGTCAACAAAAATGTTGATGAGTTATAGGTTTAACCTATATATATCAAATCGTAACAATAGACCACAAGATTTCATATTTCAATACACATCCCATACATAGAGATAAAAATCATTCATATGGTGAACACCTGGTAATCGAAATTAACAAGATGCATATATAAGAATATCCCCATCATTCCGGGACACCCTTCGGATATGATATAAATTTCGAAGTACTAAAGCATCCGGTACTTTGGATGGGGTTTGTTAGGCCCAATAGATCTATCTTTAGGATTCGCGTCAATTAGGGTGTCTGTTCCCTAATTCTTAGATTACCAGACTTAATAAAAAGGGGCATATTCGATTTCGATAATTCAACCATAGAATGTAGTTTCACGTACTTGTGTCTATTTTGTAAATCATTTATAAAACCTGCATGTATTCTCATCCCAAAAATATTAGATTTTAAAAGTGGGACTATAACTCACTTTCACAGATTTTTACTTCGTCGGGAAGTAAGACTTGGCCACTGGTTGATTCACGAACCTATAACAATATATACATATATATCAAAGTATATTCAAAATATATTTACAACACTTTTAATATATTTTGATGTTTTAAGTTTATTAAGTCAGCTGTCCTCGTTAGTAACCTACAACTAGTTGTCCACAGTTAGATGTACAGAAATAAATCGATAAATATTATCTTGAATCAATCCACGACCCAGTGTATTCGTATCTCAGTATTGATCACAACTCAAACTATATATATTTTGGAATCAACCTCAACCCTGTATAGCTAACTCCAACATTCACATATAGAGTGTCTATGGTTGTTCCGAAATATATATAGATGTGTCGACATGATAGGTCGAAACATTGTATACGTGTCTATGGTATCTCAAGATTACATAATATACAATACAAGTTGATTAAGTTATGGTTGGAATAGATTTGTTACCAATTTTCACGTAGCTAAAATGAGAAAAATTATCCAATCTTGTTTTACCCATAACTTCTTCATTTTAAATCCGTTTTGAGTGAATCAAATTGCTATGGTTTCTATTTGAACTCTATTTTATGAATCTAAACAGAAAAAGTATAGGTTTATAGTCGGAAAAATAAGTTACAAGTCATTTTTGTAAAGGTAGTCATTTCAGTCGAAAGAACGACGTCTAGATGACCATTTTAGAAAACATACTTCCACTTTGAGTTTAACCATAATTTTTGGATATAGTTTCATGTTCATAATAAAAATCATTTTCCCAGAATAACAACTTTTAAATCAAAGTTTATCATAGTTTTTAATTAACTAACCCAAAACAGCCCGCGGTGTTACTACGACGGCGTAAATCCGGTTTTACGGTGTTTTTCGTGTTTCCAGGTTTTAAATCATTAAGTTAGCATATAATATAGATATAGAACATGTGTTTAGTTGATTTTAATAGTCAAGTTAGAAGGATTAACTTTTATTTGCGAACAAGTTTAGAATTAACTAAACTATGTTCTAGTGATTACAAGTTTAAACCTTCGAATAAGATAGCTTTATATGTATGAATAGAATGATGTTATTAACATCATTACTACCTCAAGTTCCTTGGATAAACCTACTGGAAATGAGAAAAATAGATCTAGCTTCAAAGGATCCTTGGATGGCTTGAAAGTTCTTGAAGCAGAATCATGACACGAAAACAATTTCAAGTAAGATTTCCACTCGAAATAAGATTGTTATAGTTATAGAAATTTAATTAAAGTTTGAATATGATTATTACCTTGTATTAGAAAGATAACCTAATGTAAGTAACAAAGGTTTCTTGATCTTGGATGATTACTTGGAATGGATTTAGAAAACTTGGAAGTAAACTTGCAATCTTGGAAGTATTCTTGATTTTATGAAACTAGAACTTTTGGAATTTATGAAAAACACTTAGAACTTGAAGATAGAACTTGAGAGAGATCAACTAGATGAAGAAAATTGAAGAATGAAAGTGTTTGTAGGTGTTTTTGGTGGTTGGTGTATGGATTAGATATAAAGGATATGTAATTTTGTTTTCATGTAAATACGTCATGAATGATTACTCATATTTTTGTAATTTTATGAGATATTTTATGCTAGTTGCCAAATGATGGTTCCCACATGTGTTAGGTGACTCACATGGGCTGCTAAGAGCTGATCATTGGAGTGTATATACCAATAGTACATACATCTAAAAGCTGTGTATTGTATGAGTACGAATACGGGTGCATACGAGTAGAATTGTTGATGAAACTGAACGAGGATGTAATTGTAAGCATTTTTGTTAAGTAGAAGTATTTTGATAAGTGTCTTGAAGTCTTTAAAAAGTGTATGAATACATATTAAAACACTACATGTATATACATTTTAAGTGAGCCGTTAAGTCATCGTTAGTCGTTACATGTAAATGTTGTTTTGAAACCTTTAGGTTAACGATCTTGTTGAATGTTGTTAACCCATTATTTATTATAACAAATGAGATGTTAAATTGTTATATTATCATGATATTATGATATATAATATATCTTAGTATGATATATATACAGTTAAATGTCGTTACAACGATAATCGTTACATATATGTCTCGTTTCGAAATCATTAAGTTAGTAATCTTATTTTTACATATGTATTTCATTGTTAATACACTTAATAATATATTTACTTATCATTTAACATAATTAACCAAGTGTATCAATATCTTAATATGATTCATATGTACCTAGTAAGACGTTGTTATAACGATAATCGTTATATATATCGTTTTCGAGTTTCTTAAATTAATAGTCTCATTTTGATGTATATAACTCATTGTTAAAATACCTAATGAGATACATACTTATAATAAAATCATGTTAACTATATATATAACCATATATATGTCATCGTATAGTTTTTACAAGTTTTAACGTTCGTGAATCACCGGTCAACTTGGGTGGTCAATTGTCTATATGAAACCTATTTCAATTAATCAAGTCTTAACAAGTTTGATTGCTTAACATGTTGGAAATACTTAATCATGTAAATAATAATTTCATTTAATATATATATAAACATGGAAAAGTTCGGGTCACTACACAAACCCCTTTTGAAATTTGGGAGATTTTGGTGTAAGTTAGGGATGTAAACCCTAATGTGGTGGGTTTAGGGATTGATGACGAATTTGGGAGTGATTATTCATGATTTTTGGGCGTTAATCACTAAATTACAAGTGTATTGTCAATTAAGATGTTCATAAAAACATGTATTGAGTCAAATTTGGGCGTTTTCTTTGAATTGTGTCAAAGTTAGGGTTTATTTGAATTGTGTCAAAGTTAGGGTTTATGTCAAGTTTTGGTGATATAAATACATAAGTACTTGGAATAATTATGTAATCGGTGTTTTAGAGACATAATCACTAGCCATTAGCGATTATGGATGTTTTTGACTCGTGTCAAAATGAGTTATGTGCATTTGGGTCAAATTGGACTTGTAGGGCTTAGGGTTGGAAAGTGATTAGTGTATAATCACTATCTTGTTGGTAACCGTGGACGAATTACAATGATGGTCTTTTTGTTGGTAACCCACAAAGCGCTGTAAGTATACCGTATTGTGTGGGTTATTATTTATCAGCTATGGTTCGGGGGATGCGACCGCATAGCATAATAGGAGGTGGTATTTTTATTACTTTGATTGGTGAATATCTCGGTGTGGATATAAGTTGGGGGGGATTATTAGTAGAAGAACCGGAACCCCGTGATACTATAGGTTTAAATGTATACCATGGTGCGAAAGTTTTGAAGAGACGAAATAACGCCGCAGTACAATACCATGGTAGACATCCACAGGTGGAGAGAAACCAACAGCAAGGTAATGTGGGAGGGGGGAATGAGATGCAAGAAATGCAAAGGTTTATAGCTTCTCAGGAATACGAAAATGCTAGACAGAGAGCATTTGAAGATTGGCAAGTTCATCAGAACCAAATCATAGCTCATTGCCAACATATAGGTAGAAACTATATTCCTACACCGAAACCCATCTTCCCTCCTTGGTCTATAGAGATGCAGCCACCGTATCCTACGTATGATCCTGCCGAAGCATTCTATAGCACCTATGGTTATGCCTGGAACCCCTATTGGTACCAGTATCATCCCTAGTATACTTAGTTTTATTTTTTTTTTAATTTGTAATTATTGATACGTTTAATACTTTTGTTAATATTGTAATAGTTTTTTTTAATTGTCTAACTTTTATTCTTAGATTTTAATAATTTTTGAATGTGGGGTAATATACCAAACTTCAAAAATATGTATATATATTTGCAGTTTATCTTATGTACACACAGGGTAAAACAACGCATTTTTAAAGACTGGCATTAAGTTCAGCAAAAGCAACTAATTTTGACGACAAGATGCAAAATATATGTGAAATAACAACAAGACGGAATGAACAAATGATGTGCACCATTTATCATTCAGCAAACAAACGCCAATATATTTGGAAACTTTGGTAAAATTTAATCATTTTCACACAAATCACCCTCAATAATTTAAATTGTTACTGATTTCTTGCAAATGAGGGCATTGCAAGATCTTAAGTGTGGGAAGGGGTTAAATTCTTTCGGATTTTAAAATTTTTTACTTTATACACTTGGTTACCATTAAAAATACTAGTAAAGTAGTAGTTGTATTAGAATCTAGTGCTCTCTGATAATAAAGAACAGCCCTGGTCTTATATACTGACTACCCAATTCTAGTAAAATTTTTCAAAATTTTCAATTAAATGAACTAAAAATCATGTTTATACATATTTATGAACGATAAAACTAGGTTTTAACACCGAAATTATTGTTACCTCAAAAAGGACATAAATTGAGAAACAAACCAAAATGTTAAAATTCATTTAAAATGGAATAGAGGACGATAAAAAGGAAAATAAAAGCCAAGTGTGAGAAAATTTACCAAGTTATCTTAAACATATGTCACATATATCTGTAACAAATAACTGAAAATGCTTTTGCTTTGGACTAAACTAAACTGTTTTACCCGATGAAAGAAAAGAAGAGATGGATCTACACGATGAATCAATTCCATCATTAAAAGGAAGTAAAGTCTTCCGAAAAAGAAACGCGCTTCTTGATTTAGGTCATGAAGTTGTCGTCCAGACCAGCTGTAGGTTGACGAAAAATCTAGAAAAGTCATCACTAAAATCAGCAGGAAATCCACGGACCTCAGCATTAAACAGGGTCGCCAAGTGGTCAGATTTATCCTAACCATGAGAAGGATTTATCTCGTACAATGGGGGGGCACCATGCAAATTAGCTGGACAAGACTAATGAATCAGATCCCCAGAAAGGATAATCTCCTTAAAGATTAAAAATCAGCTTTTAAGACTGATATTACTCAATCCTAGAGATTGACCTTAAAGATTGAGAATTACAAACTCATGGAATTCAATGATATCTAAACTCGAGCTTGAACGAGAAAATATTTTGATCAAAATTACAAACCGATTTATTTTCTGAAAACCCTATTTTCAATGCGTTCATTACCATTAAACGTAAAATCCTAGGAATTCACCTGGAATTCATTAGGTCACCTGAACCAAATCGGGTGTCAACCGTAAGAACGGTGGTTGCATAGCATGGTCAAAGACAGTACCTTGTGCCATACCGAAAAATTATAAGGGTGAGCTTTACTATTGCTCCTACCAAGGATAGTAATTGCGTCCGACACGTTATAGACCATAATTAAAAGCATGTCAGGGGACATTGCCTTAACAGTTGCTTGTTCAACACTTTCCTTTCAACCGGACGGTAGTTTACCGAAAGGTAATATACGGGACAAGTAAACTGGACGTGTTGCTTTCCAAATACAAGGTTAGCAAGTGGGTGACACAAAACCGCAAGTTTTGAGCTAAAATTTTCAAATCTGAAACCCACCAAACCCACAAAAATATTTTGCAAACACCGGTAAAGGGTTATTCCGGAAAACTTATCTAGGGTAAAAACTAGATTTAATTTTCAAAAGATCAAATGTTTTCATAAAGATCCAATTTCCTTAATGGATCTAAATTTTTATAGTCATGTGGGACTGTAAACCATATCGTTACTACCATTGTTTATACCGTCGTATAGAAAATCACTGATGTACAAAATATGAAGAATAAAGAAGTGATTCTAGTATTTCAAGACGATATTGCTTGAGGACAAGCAACGCTCAAGTGTGGGAATATTTGATAATGCTAAAAACGAACATATATTTCATAGCATTATTCCTCAAGAAAGACAAGCTTTTAGTTGCAATTGTTCTATTTACAAGTGATATTCGTTTAAATAATAAAAGGTGAAGATAAAAGACAGATTCGACGAATTGAAGACGCAAACGACCAAAAAGCTCAAAAGTACAAAAGACAATCAAAAAGGTTCCAATTATTGATAAGAAACGTCTCGAAATTACAAGAGTACAAGATTCAAAACGCAAAGTACAAGATATTAAATTGTACGCAAGGACGTTCGAAAATCCGGAACCGGAACCAGAGTCAACTCTCAACGCTCGACGCAACGGACTAAAAATTACAAGTCAACTATGCACATAAATATAATATAATATTTAAATAATTCTTATAATTATTTAATATATTATATTTATATTTAAACCGTCGGTAAACAAAGAGCCAAACTCCTCTGAGCTGTAAAAGTAAACTCCGCGACTCGCGGAGTTTGAAGGCCAAAAAGGCCGCGAGTCGCGGAGCCCCAAATTCAGTAACCCCCTATAAAGCTCGCGCATTCTGATCGTAAAATATAATCTTTTTCTTCTTCTCCTCATACGTAAAATATATATATATATTTATAATTTATATTTTAATTTTAATTATAATTCTAATAATAAGGGTATGTTAGCGAATGTTGTAAGGGTGTAAGTCGAAATTCTGTCTGTGTAACGCTACGCTATTTTTAATCATTGTAAGTTATGTTCAACCTTTTTACATTAATGTCTCGTAGCTAAGTTATTATTATGCTTATTTAAAACGAAGTAATCATGATGTTGGGCTAATTACTAAAATTGGGTAATTGGGCTTTGTACCATAATTGGGGTTTGGACAAAAGAACGACACTTGTGGAAATTAGACTATGGGCTATTAATGGGCTTTATATTTGTTTAACTAAATGATAGTTTGTTAATGTTAATATAAAGATTTACAATTGGGCGTCCCTATAAATTACCATATACACTCAATCGGACACGATGGGCGGGGTATTTATATGTACGCATAATCGTTCATTTAACCGGACACGGGAATGGATTAATAGCCACTAGAATAATTAAAACAGGGGTGAAATTATGTACAAAGGACACTTGGTATAATTGATAACAAAATATTAAAACCTTGGGTTACACTCAGTCGACATCCTGGGGTAATTATTAAACAAAGTATTAAAATCTTGTTACAGTTTAAATCCCCAAATAGTTGGAATATTTAACTTCGGGTATAAGGATAATTTGACGAGGACACTCGCACTTTATATTTATGACTGATGGACTGTTATGGACAAAAACCAGACGGACATATTAAATAATCCAGGACAAAGGACAATTAACCCATGGGCATAAAACTAAAATCAACACGTCAAACATCATGATTACGGAAGTTTAATTAAGCATAATTCTTTTATTTCATATTTAATTTCCTTTATTTTATATTTAATTGCACTTCTAATTATCGCACTTTTATTTATTGTTATTTAATCGCACTTTTAATTATCGTACTTTTTAATTATCGCAATTTTATTTTATCGCACTTTTATTGCAATTTCATTATCGTTATTTATTTTATGCTTTAATTTAAGTCTTGTATTTATTTTTAATATTTTATTTGGTTTTAACTGCGACTAAAGTTTTAAAATCGACAAACCGGTCATTAAACGGTAAAAACCCCCCTTTATAATAATAATATTACTTATATATATGTTTGTATTTTTATAAAAGTAAATTAATATAGCGTTGAGCTTTGTTTAAAAAAGATTCCCTGTGGAACGAACCGGACTTACTAAAAACTACACTACTGTACGATTAGGTACACTGCCTATAAGTGTTGTAGCAAGGTTTAAGTATATCCATTCTATAAATAAATAAATATCTTGTGTAAAATTGTAGCATATTAAATAGTATTTCCTGCTAAAATTAATAACTATTTTATATACCCCCCCTCGCGACACATCAAGTATTTTTGGCGCCGCTGCCGGGGAAAACTCTTAAACGCCGGAAGCGCAACGCTATATATATAAAAAAAAAAAAGATTTTTAGTTAACTTTTATTAAAATTCGTTTTTGTAAAAAAACGTTTTAAATATTCAAAAATATAAAAAGAAAAACAAAAATATAAATATTTTTAGGAGTTTGATAAATATTTAAGTTTTATAAAGTTTCTTTGTTTTTATAAAAACATAAGTTTTATTTAAGTATTTTGTTTTTATTTAAAAACATATAAATATAAAAAATATATATATATTTAAATCTAGTTTTAAGATTTTTATTTATAAAATTATAAAGTGATTCTATTTTTATTTAAGTTTTAAATATAAAGTTTTATTAATACACATATTTAAAAACATAAAATAAAAAATAAAAAATAAAGAAAAACGCGTCGAATTTAAAATAACCTGTCAGCTGAATTTTGGAACCCCGCGAGTCGCGGGGTTTGATGTTTTGAATACCGCAAGTCGCGGAGATTATCTGACAGGCGACAAAACCCTAAATTAGCATTAATTACGGGTGATTAATTATTATTATTATTATTAACCCTAGTTTTTATAATTAGTTTTAATTTTAGTTTTACTTTTTATTTATTTTATATTTTGTTTAATTAGTTTAATTAAATTGTAAAATTAGTAGTTTTATTAAATAAATAATATAAAAATAATATTTTTATAAAAATTGTAATTTTTACAACTTTTTGTATATTTTTATATTTTGTCCCTTTTTAATCGTTGTAGCGTAATATTTGTATTTTTTCGCTCATATTTAATTTTAAACTTAGTTTTTGCCATAGTCATTTTTACTCCTAGATTTTTAGGATTTGTCGTAGAATTCCTTAAGTGCTTTTTCTTTAGACTAAGATTTAGGTACTTTAAAATTTTGCGACGCCTTTTTAAGTTTTAGTTTCTTTTTAAGTTATTTCCATTTGGGATATAGTTTTTCCTGTAAGCTTTAATATTTTTAGACGACTTTTACCTATGTATCAATTATCATTCCAATTAGTAATTTCAATTTGCGATTATAATTTTAAGTTAGTTGTAGTAATAAGGTTAGGTTAGTCAAGTATTTTTAAGTTTTATAAGTTTCTTTTATTTTTCCGTCACCTTTTATTTTTCAACCATTTTTCTTTTTCGACCTTTTTCGACGAACTCTTTTTCTTTCTTATTTCTCGCTATTCTAGTTTTTAGGAAATAGATTTTTATTCTACTTCTTATCTAAATTTCTTAAAATTACGAAAATTTATTTTAAGTGGTTAAATTGATAGACATCAAAATTTTCTGGTTCGTAGTAATAGTAGGATTTGTACGTGGACCGGGTTATTGGAGCCAAACAGTCCTCAATTATATTGAGACCAAACGAATCCTGCCCCTCTGCTGCATCTTTGGCTATTCGAAACGTGGGCAAAATCAGAAAAGTCTATTGATTGGATAACTTATTATAATTTTTCTTTCCTTTTTAAAACTAATAGGATATTCAGTGAATGCACCGAGCAAGACGTTCACCACCTTTTGTACGTTCACCACCTGTAACTAGATCAAGACATTTAGCAAATATAATCGCCGTTGATTTTTCTTTAGAATCGTCATCCAGTAGACCAAGTACTTCAGTTCAAATTTCCGATAATCCATTTTTTGAACCCGACCTCACAATTGAGAATCCGGAGAATATTCAGGAACAGTTCGTAGATCCTGAACCACTAAACTTTCCTCCGGAGCCACCAATCATTCAAACAGAGATTGTTGAGGAACGAACCATTAAATCAGAATCCTCTAGTGATTCCGATTCAACAAATTCAATTATGGAAAATCTGGAACCTTTAAGTATGGAAGACCGAATGAGAGCTAAACGCACTGGCCAAGGTCACGCAATTACTCATCCAGACATTAATGCGCCAGATTATGAAATCAAAGGACAAATTCTACACATGGTAACTAATCAATGCCAATTTAGTGGTGCGCCGAAGGAAGATCCAAATGAACATCTACGTACCTTTAATAGAATCTGCACACTATTTAAAATCCGAGAAGTGGAGGATGAACGGATATATCTCATGTTATTTCCCTGGACTTTAAAGGGAGAAGCCAAAGATTGGTTGGAATCGTTACCTGAAGGGGCGATCGATACATGGGATGTTTTAGTTGACAAATTTCTTAAACAATTCTTTCCTGCATCTAAAGCCGTAAGACTTCAAGCAGAAATTGTTACGTTCACACAGAAGCCAAATGAAACTCTATATGAGGCATGGACAAGATATGGAAAGTTGTTAAGAGGATGTCCGCAACACGGTTTAGACACCTGTCAAATAGTACAAATATTCTACCAAGGATGCGACATCACTACAAGAAAAGACATAGATATAGCAGCTGGTGGTTCTATTATGAAGAAAACCGAAACTGATGCTTACAAAATTATTGATAACACTGCTTCCCACTCACATGAGTGGCACCAAGAAAAAGATATCATTAGATCATCTAAAGCAGCTAGAGCCGATTCTAGCCATGACTTAGATTCTATTTCCGCAAAGATAGATGCTGTGGAGAGACGAATGGAAAAGATGACTAAAGATATTCACTCAATACGAATTAGTTGTGAGCAGTGTGGAGGACCACATTTGACAAAAGATTGTCTCAGTATTGAATTAACAATGGAACAAAGAGAGAATATTTCATACATAAACCAAAGGCCTGGAAATAATTATCAGAATAATTATCAACCGCCAAGACCGATTTACAATCAAAACCAAAATTATAACCGAAATATTCCATACAACAACCAACAAGGTCCTAGCAATCAACAAGTATCCAATAATACTTACAATCAGCAAAGACCTAATTTTCAAAACAAACCACCACAACAAACCGATGATAAAAAGCCGAATTTAGAAGATATGAGGACAAAGCTAGTTGAAACTCAAACACAGTTTTTCACATCTCAGAAACAAACCAATGAACAAAATGCTCAAGCATTTAGAAATCAACAAGCTTCTATTCAAAATCTGGAACAAGAAGTAAGTAACCTAGCAAGGTTAATAGGTGAAAGAAAACCGGGAAGTCTACCTAGTGATACAAACGCTAACCCCCGGAATGAAACAGCTAAAGCTATTACCACAAGAAGTGGTACAACACTTAAACCACCTAAAATAACTGTAACTTCTGATGAAGCTATTCCTACTCCACGAGAACCAAAACCTGATCAAGATAAGGAAAAAGAACCGGTAGTTGAAAAGATTAATGAAGATAACACAGCTAAGGCTAAACCTTATGTTAAACCATATCAACCACCACTTCCTTATCCGAGTAAAATGAAGAAAGAAAAACTTGAAGCCGAGCAATCCAAATTCTTGGATATGTTTAAACAGATAAATGTAAATCTTCCTTTCATTGATGTGATTTCAGGAATGCCTAGATATGCTAAATTCTTGAAAGATCTAATCTCAAATAGAAAGAAAATGGAAGAACTCTCGGCTGTTACTATTAATGCTAATTGTTCAGCAGTGCTGTTGAATAAGATACCAGAAAAACTATCTGATCCAGGAAGTTTCACAATTCCATGTTTTCTGGGTAGTCTTAGTTCAATAGAAGCATTGGGAGACTTAGGTGCTAGTATAAATTTAATGCCGTATTCACTATACGCTAAACTAGACCTTGGAGAATTAAAACCAACCAGAATAAGCATACAACTAGCCGATCGATCAATAAAATATCCTAGAGGGATAATGGAGAACATGCTAGTTAAAGTTGGTACTTTAGTATTTCCGGTAGATTTTGTTGTTCTGGACATGGAAGAAGATTCTCAAGTTCCTCTCATATTAGGAAGACCATTCTTAAACACGGCTAAAGCAATGATAGACGTGTTCGGTAAGAAACTGACCCTAAGTATAGAGGATGAGAGTGTTACCTTTTCAGTTGATAGAGCAATGCAACAACCACAATCTGCAGATGATACATGTTATTATATTCAAACTATAGATGCACATGCAGAATTATTAGAAGAATTTCCAGAATTACAAGGAACAGGAGAATGTTCTTTAGGAGAAGGTAATGAACCAATTGATGAAGCTGAAATGTTAGCTACACTTATAGCTAATGGATATGAACCAACAACAGAAGAAATTCAAATGCTAAAAGAAGAAGACAGATATCGATACAAATCATCGATAGAAGAACCTCCGAAATTAGAGTTAAAGCCACTTCCAAACCATTTGGAATACGCTTATTTACATGGTGAATCTGAATTACCTGTAATAATATCGTCTTCTCTTACTGAAAATGAGAAATCACAACTCATTTCTGTGTTGAAAGCTCATAAACCCGCCATTGCATGGAAGATTCATGATATTAAAGGAATAAGTCCTTCGTTTTGCACACATAAAATCCTTATGGAAGAAGGTCATAAAACATATGTGCAACGCCAACGAAGACTAAATCCTAATATGCAAGATGTAGTTAAGAAAGAGATTATTAAACTGCTAGATGCAGGATTGATATATCCAATTTCTGATAGTCCATGGGTAAGCCCAGTTCAATGCGTACCTAAGAAGGGTGGCATGACTGTCATTACAAATGAGAAAAATGAGCTTATTCCTACTAGAACTGTAACAGGATGGCGTGTGTGTATTGATTATAGAAAATTAAATGACGCCACCAGAAAAGATCACTTTCCCTTACCTTTTATTGATCAAATGTTGGAAAGATTAGCCGGAAATAGTTACTATTGTTTTCTAGATGGATTTTCCGGATATTTTCAAATTCCAATAGCACCCGAGGACCAAGAGAAAACCACATTCACGTGCCCTTATGGTACTTTTGCTTACAAACGCATGTCATTTGGACTTTGCAACTGATGTTGTAGGGGGTGTATACAAAATAGTATTATTTTTAGTGCGAAATACTATTAAATATGCTACAATTTTACACAAGTTATTTATTTATTTATCGAGTGGGATATACTTAAACCTTGCTACAACACTTATAGGCAGTGTACCTAATCGTATTATAGTATAGTTTTTAGTAAGTCCGGTTCGTTCCACAGGGAAAGCTCGAGAAGTTTAACGCACACAAAATAGAAAAATAGAAAAATATATATATGTACTAGTAGTAGTATTATATAAAAGGGGGGTTTTTTACCATTTAATGACCGGTTTATCGATTTTAAAACTTTAGTCGCAGTTAAAACCAAATGTAAAATATAAAAAAAATAAATACAAGACTTAAATTAAAGCGTAAAGTAAATAACGATAATGAAATTGCGAATAATAAAAGTGCGATAAAATAAACTTGCGATAATTAAAAAGTACGATAATTAAAAGTGCAATTAAATACAATAACAATAAAAATGCGATAATTAGAAGTGCAATTAAATATAAAATAAAGGAAATTAAATATGAAATAAAAGAATTATGCTTATTTAAACTTCCGTAATCATGATGTTTGACGTGTTGATTTTAGTTTTATGCCCATGGGTTAATTGTCCTTTGTCCTGGATTATTTAATATGTTCGTCTGGTTTTTGTCCATAACAGTCCATCAGTCATAAATATAAAGTGCGAGTGTCCTCGTCAAATTATCCTTATACCCGAAGTTAAATATTCCAACTAATTGGGGACTTAAACTGTAACAAGATTTTAATACTTTGTTTAGTAATTACACCAGGATGTCGACTGAGTGTAACCCAAAGTTTTAATATTTTGTTATCAATTATACCAAGTGTCCTTGTACATAATTTCACCCCTGTTTTAATAATTCTAGTGGCTATTAATCCATTCCCATGTCCGGTTAAATGAACGATTATTCGTACATATAAATACCCCGCCCATCGTGTCCGATTGAGTGTATATGGTAATTTATAGGGACGCCCAATTGTAAATCTTTATATTAACATTAACAAACTATCATTTAGTTAAACAAATATAAAGCCCATTAATAGCCCATAGTCTAATTTCCACAAGTGTCGTTCTTTTGTCCAAACCCCAATTATGGTACAAAGCCCAATTACCCAATTTTAGTAATTAGCCCAACATCATGAGTACTTCGTTTTAAATAAGCATAATAATAACTTAGCTACGAGACATTAATATAAAAAGGTTGAACATAACTTACAATGATTAAAAATAGCGTAGCGTTACACGGACAGAATTTCGACTTTACACACTCAAACGATCTCTATCATAAATCTTATTATTATCATAATTTAAAATTAAAATTAAGATTATTGTTATATCTGATTACATTAACATTATAATAGAGAATTATAAATATAGATATTGATATTTGATATAGAAAAGGGATCGATATATATAGAAAGATAGATTTAGGATAGAAAAAGGTATGTTTTCATCGATCGAATACACTGCCTTTTATAGGCGAATTCTGAATTTGATTTTTCACTTACGACCCCTGAACTATGCTCAATTAACAACTTTTTATTATTTAATATTATTCTTATTATGAATTATTTAAATATTATATTTTATTCTTGTGCATAGTTGAATCGTAATTTTTACACCGTTGCGTCGAGCGTTGAGAGTTGACTCATGTCCCGGTTCCGGATTTTTGAACGTCCTTTCGTACAATTTTATATCGTGTACTTTGCGTTTTGTAACTTGTACTCTTGTCATTTTTAGACGTTCTTCATCAATAATTTGAACCTTTTTGATTGTATCTTGTACTTTTGAGCTTTTTGGACCTTTATGTCTTCAATTCGTCGTTTTCGCCTTTTGTCTTCGCACTTATTTAATATAAACGAATATTACTTGAAAATGGAACAATTGCAACTAAAATCTTGTATTTCTTGGGGGATAATGCTATGAAATATATGTTCCTTTTTAGCCTTATCAATATTCCCACACTTAAGCGTTGCTTGTCCTCAAGCAATATAGTCTTGAAAAACACTTGAATCACTTCTTTATTCTTCACACTTTGTACATCAGTGATTTCAATACGGCGGTATAAACAATGGTAGTAACGATGTGGTTAAAGGTGGGTGTGTCTTTTATAGTTGCCTCGGGTTTAGGTCAACGACACTGGCAATCAAATAGCCGATTTACTTTCGGTTTCCAAAGCAAAGTGCACATTTGAATGGCGGTTTACAGTCCCACATGACTATAAAAATTTAGATCCTTTAAGGAAATTGGATCTTTACGAAAACATTTGATCTTTTGAAAATTCAAGCTAGATTTTACCCTAGACAAGTTTTCTGATTTGATCCATCATTGGTGTTGCAAAATATATTTGTGGATCATTATTTTGGCTAAAACTTTTAGGCTCGTGTAATCCACTGCTATCCCGGTATCGGAAAGCACACATCCAGTTTACTTGTTCCGTATATTACCTTTCGGTAAACTACCGTCCGGTTGTAAAGGAAAGCGATGAACAAGAAACTGTTAAGGCAATGTCTAATGACATGTATTTGTTCATGGTCTAATTACGTGTCGGATGCTAGAACTATCCTTGGTAGGAGCAATAGTAAAGATCATCCTATAATTTTTCGGTCTGGCACAAGGTCCTGTCTCCGACCATGCTATGCAACCACCGTTCTTACGGTTGACATCCGATTTGGTTCAGGTGACCTAATGAATTCCAGGTGAATTCCTAGGATTTTACGTTCAATGGTAATGAACGCATTGAAAATGGTTTTTCAGAAAACAAATCGGTTTGTAATTTTTGATCAAAATATTTTCTCGTTCAAGCTCGAGTTTAGATATCATTGAATTCCATGAGTTTGAATTCTCAATCTTTAAGGTCAATCTCTAGGATTGAATAATATCAGTCTTAAAAGCTGATTTTTAATCTTTAAGGAGATTATCCTTTCTGGGGATCTGATTCATTAGTCTTATCAAGCTAATTTGCACGGTGCCTCCCCATTGTACGAGATAAATCCTTCTCATGGTTAGGATAAATCTGACCACATGGCGACCCTGTTTGATGCTGAGGTCCGTGGATTTCCAACCGATTTTAGTGATGACTTTTCTAGATTTTTCGTCAACCTACAGCTGGTCTGGACGACAACTTCCTGACCTAAATCAAGAAGCGCGTGTCTTTTTCGGAAGACTTTACTTCCTTTTAAATGATGGAATTGATTCATCGTGTAGATCCATCTCTTCTTTTCTTTCCTCGGGTAAAACAGTTGATTATCGTCCACTGCGCTCATCACGAGAAGCCGGGGAACTCTCTTGGGTGGACTTCAAGCGCGATGATAGTCAGTCTGAAAAGTATTTTCAATTGTTTATACAAAAATATGTGATATATTTTTAATAACTTGGTAAAGTTTTCCCACACTTGGCTTTTATTTATGTTTTTCTTTGCCTTTTTCTCCTCTATTCCATTCTTAAATGAATTCTAACATTTTGGGTTGTTTCTCAATTTATGTCCTTTTCGAGGTAACGATAATTTCGGCTCAATGACCTAGTTTTCATCGTTCATAAATATGTATAAACATGATTTTGAATTCATTTTGTTGAAAATTTTGAAAAATTTACTAGAAGTGGGTAGTCAGTATATAAGACTAGGGCTGTTCCTTGTTATCGGAGAGCACTAGATTCTAATACAACTACTGCGTTACTAGTATTTTTAATGGTAACCAAGTGTTTAAATCAAAAAAATTTTAAAATCCGAAAGAATTTAACCCCTTCCCACACTTAAGATCTTGCAATGCCCTCATTTGCAAGAAATCAGTAACAATTTAAATTATTGAGGGAGATTAGCGTAGAAAAATGATTAAATTTTACCAACGTTTTCAAATATATTGGCGTTTGTTTGTTGAATGATAAATGGTGCACGTCATTTGTTCATTCCGTCTTGTTGTTATTTCACATATATTTTGCATCTTGTCGTCAAAATTACTTGCTTTTGCTGAACTTAATGTCAGTCTTTGAAAATGCGCTTGTTTTACCCTGTTGTGTACATAAGATAAACTGCAAACATATATACATATTTTTGAAGTTTGGTATATTACCCCACATTCAAAAATTATTAAAATCTAATATATATGTTTTTTTTTTATAAAACCTTTACTTAATAAAACAAATAAGTAATAATTTTAAAATTTGTTTCTTTTTAGACTGAGGGCGTTTCGGTACGTTGACCTAGTTCGTCCCCCAAAAAAATTTTAAAATTTATCTTTTTGTAGCGATTGTTTTAAAAGCTAAGATTTTTGGGTTTTTTAATGTTTTTAGCATACTTTAATTCAATAAGATTAAAAACAATGATAATAAAAGTTCTCGTCTCTCCCTCAGGTAAAGCAATTTCGGTTCAAAGACCTAGTCTTCAACTTACGTCGAATTTTAAAAATCATATTTTTAACTTAATGAGATAAAGTAAATTTTTGTTTTTAAATTCACACAACTTAAATATAAAATTCAAAATTAATATTAAAAATTCACACCAAACTTAAAATTTGAAATGCATAAAATTAAAAATTCATATTATAAATTCACACCAAACTTATATTAATTTTTCAAATATTTACAATTTTAAATATATTGTTTTTACAAAGTTTACAATATTAATTTAAGATTTAAATATTAATTTTAAAAACATGGTAAAAATAAAATTAAAAATCTTTTTGTCTTTTTATCCCACTTTAATCAATCAAATATTATCAAAAATATGCGCCCCTCTTTTTGGTAAAGTAATTTCGGTTCCAAGACCTAATTTAACTCATGACGAATTTTTGAAATATTTTGGGTTGATTGATTAAAGATATTTATACCTTAAGAATAAACGTTAAATTTCGCAGTGATGTAATAAATTTTTGAATGATATCAATAATTTCGGTCGCCAAACCTAATTTTATTTAATACCAATTTAATACTTTATAGCGAACAAATTAGCGTTTATTATCAAAAGGTTAAAAATAAAAATAAAAATAAAAACTGTACAGACATACCTGTGAAATAGATTTCTTAGTTATATGATCTATCCCATTCATAAGATAGTCGGTTTAATTGGTTTTCCATGGCTACATATGCGTAACCTCGAGCATTCAGTGTCTTTTCTTCTAAACATATGAACGGTCCGTCTCTGCATAAAGTAACAAATTCGGTATTTGAATAGGTTTGATTATTTGAACATTTACCTCCATGTGACCATTTTCCGCATTTGTGACATCGTTCTAGGTGTCGTGCTCTTCTTTTCGCTGCGCATTTTGATTTTCCTTTACCAAATTGTAATTTATTATCTTCGTATCTGGATTCTTTTCTAACTCCGTCCATTCTTTCTCTGATTACTGATACTAATTCACTCGGTAGTATGTCATTATTACGTTTAGTGATCAAAGCGTGTAGCATTAGACCATGGTTTAGTTCACAGGCAGTCTTCATTTCGTAAAAACCTAAAAAAAAATAAAAATTTAGAATGGGGGAAGAAGACTAGTTCTTTAGGGTCTGCTAGGGAAAGACCATTCGGGTTCCATTTTCGAGAACTACACTAAAACAGACAATCTAACTCTAACAGAAATACATATTATCCTTTAAAGACTTGATTCTCCCCACACTTAGTTAGCTGTGGTGTCGAAATTGTGATTAACTTCGTTGTCAACTTCCATCGGACCATGTATGTAATGTTTAACTCTGTGACCATTAACTTTAAATTCCATCCCATTTGAATTTATTAATTCTATCGTTCCGTATGGGAAAACTCTTTTGACTATGAATGGTCCAGACCATCTTGATTTCAATTTTCCAGGAAATAGCTTGAATCGTGAATTGAAAAGAAGAACTCTGTCTCCTTCCTTAAATTCTTTTGAACTTCTGATTCTTTTATCATGCCATTTCTTCGTTCTTTCTTTATAGATTAACGAGTTATCGTATGCTTCATGTCTTAATTCTTCTAATTCGTTTAGTTGACTTAATCGTAGACGTCCGGCTTCATGTAAATCAAGATTACATGTCTTCAAAGCCCAAAATGCTTTGTGTTCAATTTCTACTAGAAGATGACATGCTTTTCCATAAACAAGTCTAAAAGGTGTGGTTCCAATTGGAGTTTTGTAGGCTGTTCTAAAAGCCCAGAGTGCATCCTCCAATTTAATGGACCATTCCTTCGGATTTGATCCTACGGTTTTCTCTAGAATACGTTTTAAAGCTCGGTTGGTATTTTCAACTTGCCCACTTGTTTGTGGATGATATGCGGTTGAGATTTTATGAGTTACTCCATAACGTTTGAGAACTTTCTCAAGTTTATTATTACAAAAATGAGTTCCCCGATCACTTATTAAAGCTTTCGGTGTTCCAAACCTTGCAAAAAGACGTTTTAAAAAGTTGACTACAACTCGTGCATCATTAGTTGGGAGAGCTTGTGCTTCCGCCCATTTAGATACATAATCAATGGCTACGAGTATATATAGATTATTATGAGATTTTGGAAATGGACCCATAAAGTCAATACCCCAAATGTCAAATACTTCACATACTTGGATAACATTTTGTGGCATTTCATCACGTTGACTTATTTTTCCGGCCCTTTGACAAGCATCACAGGATTTACAAAGAAGGTGTGCGTCTTTGTAAATTGTAGGCCAATAGAATCCAGCATCATAAACTTTTCTTGCTGTTAGTTGAGGCCCATAATGCCCTCCTGTTGGTCCTGTGTGACAATGGTTTAATATTTTACTAGCTTCATCTCCAAATACACATCGGCGTATTATTCCATCGGGACAACTTTTAAACAGATGTGGATCTTCCCAAAAATAGTGTTTTATATCACTGAAGAATTTCTTTCGTCTTTGGTACGATAATCCTTTTTCAAGGAATCCACAAACTAAGTAGTTTGCATAGTCTGCAAACCATGGGATTTCTTTATAATCTATTTTCAATAGATATTCATCAGGAAAGTTGTCTTGTATGGCCGATTCATTTAGAACTTCTAACTCAGGATTTTCAAGACGAGAAAGATGATCAGCGGCAAGATTTTCTGCTCCTTTTTTTATCTCGAATTTCAATATCAAACTCTTGTAAGAGTAAGATCCAACGGATTAATCTTGGTTTAGCATCTTGTTTTGAAAATAAGTATCTAAGAGCAGAATGGTCGGTATAGACCACCGTTTTTGCTAGAACGAGATATGATCGAAATTTGTCAAAAGCAAAGATAATAGCAAGGAGTTCTTTTTCAGTAGTTGTATAGTTCGTTTGTGCTCCTTGTAACGTCTTACTAGCATAATATATAGGTTGAAATCGTTTTTCAATCCTTTGTCCTAAAACGGCTCCCATTGCAAAATCACTTGCATCGCACATTAGTTCAAATGGTAGATTCCAATTTGGTGTTATCATGATCGGCGCATTAGTGAGTTTCTCTTTAAGAATATTAAAAGATTTGATGCATTCATCCGAAAAGATGAATGGAGCATCCTTTTCTAGGAGTTTATTCATAGGAGTGGCAATTTTAGAAAAATCTTTTATGAAACGTCGGTAAAAACCGGCATGCCCTAGAAAACTCCTAACTCCTCTAACATTTGTGGGATGTGGAAGTTTAGCAATTACATCTACTTTAGCTCTATCCACTTCAATTCCTTTCTTTGAAATTTTATGACCAAGAACGATGCCTTCTTTAACCATGAAATGGCATTTCTCCCAATTAAGTACTAGATTTGATTATTTGCATCTAATTAGCATTCGTTCCAGATTAACTAGACATGATTCGAATGTATCACCGAAGACTGAAAAGTCATCCATGAAAACTTCCATGCATTCTTCTATCATGTCGTGAAAAATCGCCATCATACACCTTTGAAAGGTTGCAGGGGCGTTGCAAAGTCCAAATGGCATGCATTTGTAAGCAAAAGTACCATAAGGGCACGTAAATGTGGTTTTCTCTTTATCTTCGGGTGCTATTGGAATTTGAAAATATCCGGAAAATCCATCTAGAAAACAATAGTAACTATTTCCGGCTAATCTTTCCAACATTTGATCTATGAAAGGTAAGGGAAAGTGATCTTTTCTGGTGGCGTCATTTAATTTTCTATAATCAATACATACACGCCATCCTGTTACAGTCCTAGTAGGAATAAGCTCATTTTTCTCATTTGTAATGACAGTTATGCCACCCTTCTTAGGCACGCATTGAACTGGGCTTACCCATGGACTATCAGAGATTGGATACATTAGACCTGCGTCTAGCAGTTTAATAATCTCTTTCTTAACTACATCTTGCATATTAGGATTTAGTCTTCGTTGGCGTTGCACATACGTTTTATGACCTTCTTCCATAAGGATTTTATGTGTGCAATATGAAGGACTTATTCCTTTAATATCATGAATCTTCCATGCAATGGCTGGTTTATGGGCTTTCAACACAGAAATGAGTTGTGATTTCTCATTTTCAGTAAGAGAAGACGATATTATTACAGGTAATTCAGATTCACCATGTAAATAAGCGTATTCCAAATGGTTTGGAAGTGGCTTTAACTCTAATTTTGGAGGTTCTTCTATCGATGATTTGTATCGATATCTGTCTTCTTCTTTTAGCATTTGAATTTCTTCTGTTGTTGGTTCATATCCATTAGCTATAAGTGTAGCTAACATTTCAGCTTCATCAATTGGTTCATTACCTTCTCCTAAAGAACATTCTCCTATTCCTTGTAATTCTGG
Source organism: Rutidosis leptorrhynchoides (assembly GCF_046630445.1). Taxonomy (NCBI): domain Eukaryota; kingdom Viridiplantae; phylum Streptophyta; class Magnoliopsida; order Asterales; family Asteraceae; genus Rutidosis; species Rutidosis leptorrhynchoides. Next base: position 80,341,128 of record NC_092343.1, read on the forward strand.
AAATTCTTCTAATAATTCTGCATGTGCATCTATAGTTTGAATATAATAACATGTATCATCTGCAGATTGTGGTTGTTGCATTGCTCTATCAACTGAAAAGGTAACACTCTCGTCCTCTATACTTAGGGTCAGTTTCTTACCGAACACGTCTATCATTGCTTTAGCCGTGTTTAAGAATGGTCTTCCTAATATGAGAGGAACTTGAGAATCTTCTTCCATGTCCAGAACAACAAAATCTACTGGAAATACTAAATTACCAACTTTAACTAGCATGTTCTCCATTATCCCTCTAGGATATTTTATTGATCTATCGGCTAGTTGTATGCTTATTCTGGTTGGTTTCAATTCTCCAAGGTCTAGTTTAGCGTATAGTGAATACGGCATTAGATTTATACTAGCACCTAAGTCTGCCAATGCTTCTATTGAACTAAGACTACCCAGAAAACATGGAATTGTGAAACTTCCTAGATCAGATAATTTTTCTGGTATCTTATTCAACAGCACTGCTGAACAATTAGCATTCATAGTAACAGCCGAGAGTTCTTCCATTTTCTTTCTATTTGAAATTAGATCTTTAAAGAATTTAGCATATCTAGGCATTCCTGAAATCACATCAATGAAAGGAAGATTTGCATTTATCTGTTTAAACATATCCAAGAATTTGGATTGCTCGGCTTCAAGTTTCTCTTTCTTCATTTTACTCGGATAAGGAAGTGGTGGTTGATATGGTTTAACATAAGGTTTATCCTTAACTATGTTATCTTCATTAACCTTTTCAACTACTGGTTCTTTTTCCTTATCTTGATCAGGTTGTAGTTCTTGTGGAGTAGGAATAGTTTCATCAGAAGTTACAGGTATTTCCGGTGGTTTAAGTGTTGTACCACTTCTTGTGGTAATGGCTTTAGCTGTTTCATTCCGGGGGTTAGCATTTGTATCACTAGGTAGACTTCCCGGTTTTCTTTCACCTATTAACCTTGCTAGGTTACTTACTTCTTGTTCAAGATTTTGAATAGAAGCTTGTTGATTTCTAAATGCTTGAGCATTTTGTTCATTGGTTTGTTTTTGAGATGTGAAAAACTGCGTTTGAGTTTCAACTAGCTTCGTCATCATATCTTCTAAATTCGGCTTTTTATCATCGGTTTGTTGTGGTGGTTTGTTTTGAAAATTCAGTCTTTGCTGATTGTAATTATTATTGGATACTTGTTGATTGCTAGGACCTTGTTGGTTGTTGTATGGAATATTTCGGTTATAATTCTGGTTTTGATTATAAATCGGTCTTGGCGGTTGATAATTATTCTGATAATTATTTCCAGGCCTTTGGTTTATGTATGAAATATTCTCTCTTTGTTCCATTGTTAATTCAATACTGAGACAATCTTTTGTCAAATGTGGTCCTCCACACTGCTCACAACTAATTCGTATTGAGTGAATATCTTTAGTCATCTTTTCCATTCGTCTCTCCACAGCATCTATCTTTGCGGAAATGGAATCTAAGTCATGGCTAGAATCGGCTCTAGCTGCTTTAGATGATCTAACGATATCTTTTTCTTGGTGCCACTCATGTGAGTGGGAAGCAGTATTATCAATAATTTTGTAAGCATCAGTTTCGGTTTTCTTCATAATAGAACCACCAGCTGCTATATCTATGTCTTTCCTTGTAGTGATGTCGCATCCTTGGTAGAATCTTTGTACTATTTGACAGGTGTCTAAACCATGTTGCGGACATCCTCTTAACAACTTTCCATATCTTGTCCATGCCTCATATAGAGTTTCATTTGGCTTCTGTGTGAACGTAACAATTTCTACTTGAAGTCTTACGGATTTAGATGCAGGAAAGAATTGTTTAAGAAATTTGTCAACTAAAACATCCCATGTATCAATCGCCCCTTCAGGTAACGATTCCAACCAATCTTTGGCTTCTCCCTTTAAAGTCCAAGGAAATAACATGAGGTATATCTGTTCATCCTCAACTTCTCGAATTTTAAATAGTGTGCAGATTCTATTAAAGGTACGTAGATGTTCATTTGGATCTTCCTTCGGCGCACCACTAAATTGGCATTGATTAGTCACCATATGTAGAATTTGTCCTTTGATTTCATAATCTGGCGCATTAATGTCAGGATGAGTAATTGCGTGACCTTGGCCAGTGCGTTTAGCTCTCATTCGGTCTTCCATACTTAAAGGTTCCAGATTCTCCATAATTGAATTTGTTGAATCGGTATCACTAGATGATTCTGATTTAATGGTTCGTTCCTCAACAATCTCTGTTTGAATGATTGGTGGCTCCGGAGGAAAGTTTAATGGTTCAGGATCTACGAACCGTTCCTGAATATTCTCCGGATTCTCAATTGTGAGGTCGGGTTCAAAAAATGGATTATCAGAAATTTGAACTGAAGTACTTGGTTGACTGGATGACGATTCTAAAGAGAAATCAACGGCGGTTATATTTGTTAAATGTCTTGATCGAGTTACAGGTGGTGAACGTACAAAAAGTGGTGAACGTCTTGCTCGGTGCATTCACTGAATATCCTATTAGTTTTTAAAAAGGAAAGAAAAATTATAATAAGTTATCCAATTAATAGACTTTTCTGATTTTGCCCACGTTTCGAATAGCCAAAAGATGCAGCAGAGGGGCAGGATTCGTTTGGTCTCAATATAATTGAGGACTGTTTGGCTCCAATAACCCGGTCCACGTACAAATCCAACTATTACTACGAACCAGAAAATTTTGATGTCTATCAATTTAACCACTTAAAATAAATTTTCGTAATTTTAAGAAATTTAGAGAAGAAGTAGAAAAAATTCTAAGTCCTAAAAACTAGAATGGCGAGAAATAAGAGAGAAAAAGATTGCGCGTCGAAAAGTGTCGAAAAATGAAAAAGACGAAGAGTGGTTTGTAAACACGCGGTTAATCCAACCTTATAACTATCACTATCTTAAAATTAAAACTACAAATAGAGATCACTAATTAGAATTGTAATTGATACATAGGTAAACGGCGTCGAAAGATAAATAAAAATAAGAAAGTAGCACGAAAAATAGCGTCGCAAAATTTTAAGGCACCTAAATCTTAGTCTAAAGAAAAAGCACTTAAGGGATTTTACGGCAAAGCCTAAAAATTCTAGAAGTAAAAATAAATACTAAGGCAAAAACTATACTTAATACTAAAAGTTGTAACTAGATTCTAAAAATCTAAAGGTAATAAAACTTAAATTTTTTTTTTTTTTTAAATTTTTTTTTTTTAGTACAATACTTACAACTAATAAAAAGAAAATATTACGGAGTAGGCAAAAATGGGTTGGCAGAATCTTTCTTTAAATGCTTTGAACTTGTAAATCACATGGGGTTGAATATTGGTTTTTGTGTGTGATTCATTGAATTTTGTGTAGGTAGTCACACGTCCCAGTGAACTAGCTAGCCTACTGATCCTATCACTCTTTTATTTTAAAATTTTTTTTTTTACGGTAGATTTTTGGGAGTAGTTGGCCATAGGGTGTCACCAAATTGTACGAATTTAAATGTAGACAATTTAAAGAATTAGAAATCAAAAATTGTCACCAAATTACTTCTTACTTGCTTTCTACTTTATGTTGGCCGAGATAACCCACAATTGGAACAAGCCAATTGAAATCCCTTTTTGTGATTTTTTTTTTTAATAGAAACAACCAATTATTGGTTTAAAATATTGTTTGATTGAATAACTACAAACAGTAGCGGAACTTGACTCCGACTCGAGAGGGGGCGAAACTAATTGAATGGGGTAAAAAAACTAATCGAAGGGGGGGCAAACACTAAAAAAAACCTTATTTTTTCGTAAAAAAAAATTTTTTTTTTTTTAGTGTACATTTTTTTTTTTAATTTTTTTTTTTAAAAAACGAGATTTTTTTTTCTTTTTTAAATTTTTTTTTTTTTTAGTATTATTTTTAGTGCGAAATACTATTAAATATGCTACAATTTTACACAAGTTATTTATTTATTTATCGAGTGGGATATACTTAAACCTTGCTACAACACTTATAGGCAGTGTACCTAATCGTATTATAGTATAGTTTTTAGTAAGTCCGGTTCGTTCCACAGGGAAAGCTCGAGAAGTTTAACGCACACAAAATAGAAAAATAGAAAAATATATATATGTACTAGTAGTATTATTATATAAAAGGGGGGTTTTTTACCATTTAATGACCGATTTGTCGATTTTAAAACTTTAGTCGCAATTAAAACCAAATGTAAAATATAAAAAAAATAAATACAAGACTTACATTAAAGCGTAAAGTAAATAACGATAATGAAATTGCGAATAATAAAAGTGCGATAAAATAAAATTGCGATAATTAAAAAGTACGATAATTAAAAGTGCAATTAAATACAATAACAATAAAAATGTGATAATTAGAAGTGCAATTAAATATAAAATAAAGAAAATTAAATATGAAATAAAAGAATTATGCTTATTTAAACTTCCGTAATCATGATGTTTGACGTGTTGATTTTAGTTTTATGCACATGGGTTAATTGTCCTTTGTCCTGGATTATTTAATATGTCCGTCTGGTTTTTGTCCATAACAGTCCATCAGTCATAAATATAAAGTGCGAGTGTCCTCGTCAAATTATCCTTATACCCGAAGTTAAATATTCCAACTAATTGGGGACTTAAACTGTAACAAGATTTTAATACTTTGTTTAGTAATTACACCAGGATGTCGACTGAGTGTAACCCAAAGTTTTAATATTTTGTTATCAATTATACCAAGTGTCCTTGTACATAATTTCACCCCTGTTTTAATAATTCTAGTGGCTATTAATCCATTCCCATGTCCGGTTAAATGAACGATTATTCGTACATATAAATACCCCGCCCATCGTGTCCGATTGAGTGTATATGGTAATTTATAGGGACGCCCAATTGTAAATCTTTATATTAACATTAACAAACTATCATTTAGTTAAACAAATATAAAGCCCATTAATAGCCCATAGTCTAATTTCCACAAGTGTCGTTCTTTTGTCCAAACCCCAATTATGGTACAAAGCCCAATTACCCAATTTTAGTAATTAGCCCAACATCATGAGTACTTCGTTTTAAATAAGCATAATAATAACTTAGCTACGAGACATTAATATAAAAAGGTTGAACATAACTTACAATGATTAAAAATAGCGTAGCGTTACACGGACAGAATTTCGACTTTACACACTCAAATGATCTCTATCATAAATCTTATTATTATCATAATTTAAAATTAAAATTAAGATTATTGTTATATCTGATTACATTAACATTATGATAGAGAATTATAAATATAGATATTGATATTTGATATAGAAAAGGGATCGATATATATAGAAAGATAGATTTAGGATAGAAAAAGGTATGTTTTCATCGATCGAATACACTGCCTTTTATAGGCGAATTCTGAATTTGATTTTTCACTTACGACCCCTGAACTATGCTCAATTAACAACTTTTTATTATTTAATATTATTCTTATTATGAATTATTTAAATATTATATTTTATTCTTGTGCATAGTTGACTCGTAATTTTTACACCGTTGCGTCGAGCGTTGAGAGTTGACTCATGTCCCGGTTCCGGATTTTCGAACGTCCTTTCGTACAATTTTATATCGTGTACTTTGCGTTTTGTAACTTGTACTCTTGTCATTTTTAGACGTTCTTCATCAATAATTTGAACCTTTTTTATTGTATCTTGTACTTTTGAGCTTTTTGGACCTTTGTGTCTTCAATTCGTCGTTTTCGCCTTTTGTCTTTGCACTTATTTAATATAAACGAATATTACTTGAAAATGGAACAATTGCAACTAAAATCTTGTATTTCTTGGGGGATAATGCTATGAAATATATGTTCCTTTTTAGCCTTATCAGCAACACCCCTGCAACCTTTCAAAGGTGTATGATGACGATTTTTCACGACATGATAGAAGAATGCATGGAAGTTTTCATGGATGACTTTTCAGTCTTCGGTGATACATTTAAATCATGTCTAGTTAATCTGGAACGAATGCTAATTAGATGCGAACAATCAAATCTAGTACTTAATTGGGAGAAATGCCATTTCATGGTTAAAGAAGGCATCGTTCTTGGACATAAAATTTCAAAAGAAGGAATTGAAGTGGATAGAGCTAAAGTAGATGTAATTGCTAAACTTCCACATCCCACCAATGTTAGAGGAGTTAGGAGTTTTCTAGGGCATGCCGGTTTTTACCGACGTTTCATAAAAGATTTTTCTAAAATTGCCACTCCTATGAATAAACTCCTAGAAAAGGATGCTCCATTCATCTTTTCGGATGAATGCATCAAATCTTTTAATATTCTTAAAGAGAAACTCACTAATGCGCCGATCATGATAACACCAAATTGGAATCTACCATTTGAACTAATGTGCGATGCAAGTGATTTTGCAATGGGAGCCGTTTTAGGACAAAGGATTGAAAAACGATTTCAACCTATATATTATGCTAGTAAGACGTTACAAGGAGCACAAACGAACTATACAACTACTGAAAAAGAACTCCTTGCTATTGTCTTCGCTTTTGACAAATTTCGATCATATCTCGTTCTAGCAAAAACAATAGTCTATACCGATCATTCTGCTCTTAGATACCTATTTTCGAAACAAGATGCCAAACCACGATTAATTCGTTGGATCTTACTCTTACAAGAGTTTGATATTGAAATCCGAGATAAAAGAGGAGCAGAAAATCTCGCCGCTGATCATCTTTCTCGTCTTAAAAATCCCGAATTAGAAGTTCTAAATGAATCGGCCATACAAGACAACTTTCCTGATGAATATCTATTGAAGATAGATTATAAAGAAATCCCATGGTTTGCAGACTATGCAAACTACTTAGTTTGTGGATTCCTTGAAAAAGGATTATCGTACCAAAGACGAAAGAAATTCTTCAGTGATATAAAACACTATTTCTGGGAAGATCCACATTTGTTTAAAAGTTGTCCCGATGGAATAATACACCGATGTGTATTTGGAGATGAAGCTAGTAAAATTTTAAACCATTGTCACACAGGACCAACAGGAGGGCATTATGGGCCTCAACTAACAGCAAGAAAAGTTTATGAAGCTGGATTCTATTGGCCTACAATTTACAAAGACGCACACCTTCTTTGCAAATCCTGTGATGCATGTCAAAGGGCCGGAAAAATAAGTCAACGTGATGAAATGCCACAAAATGTCATCCAAGTATGTGAAGTATTTGACATTTGGGGTATTGACTTTATGGGTCCATTTCCGAAATCTCATAATAATCTATATATACTCGTAGCCATTGATTATGTATCTAAATGGGCGGAAGCACAAGCTCTCCCAACTAACGATGCACGAGTTGTAGTCAACTTTTTAAAACGTCTTTTTGCAAGGTTTGGAACACCGCAAGCTTTAATAAGTGATCGGGGTACTCATTTCTGTAATAATCAACTTGAGAAAGTTCTTAAAAGATATGGAGTAACTCATAAAATCTCCACCGCATATCATCCACAAACAAGTGGACAAGTTGAAAATACCAACCGAGCCTTAAAACGTATTCTAGAGAAAACCGTAGGATCAAATCCGAAGGAATGGTCCATTAAATTGGAGGATGCACTCTGGGCTTTTAGAACAGCCTACAAAACTCCAATTGGAACCACACCTTTTAGACTTGTTTATGGAAAAGCATGTCATCTTCCAGTAGAAATTGAACACAAAGCATTTTGGGCTTTGAAGACATGTAATCTTGATTTACATGAAGCTGGACGTCTACGATTAAGTCAACTAAACGAATTAGAAGAATTAAGACATGAAGCATACGATAATTCGTTAATTTATAAAGAAAGAACGAAGAAATGGCATGATAAAAGAATCAGAAGTTCAAAAGAATTTAAAGAAGGAGACAGAGTTCTTCTTTTCAATTCACGATTCAAGCTATTTCCTGGAAAATTGAAATCAAGATGGTCTGGACCATTCATAGTCAAAAGAGTTTTCCCATACGGAACGATAGAATTAATAAATTCAAATGGGATTGAATTTAAAGTTAATGATCACAGAGTTAAACATTACATACATGGTCCGATGGAAGTCGACAACGAAGTTAATCATAATTTCGACACCACAGCTAACTAAGTGTGGGGAGAATCAAGTCTTTAAAGGATAATATGTATTTCTGTTAGAGTTAGATTGTCTGTTTTCGTGTAGTTCTCGAAAATGGAGCCCGAATGGTCTTTCCCTAGCAGACCCTAAAGAACAAGTCTTCTCCCCCCATTCTGAATTTTTATTTTTTTTTAGGTTTTTACAAAATGAAGACTGCCTGTGAACTAAACCATGGTCTAATGCTACACGCTTTGATCACTAAAAGAAATAATGACATACTACCAAGTGAAATAGTATCAGTAAACAGAGAAAGAATGGACGGAGTTAGAAAAGAATCCAGATGCGAAGATAATAAGTTACAATTTGGTAAAGGAAAATCAAAATCCGCAGCAAAAAGAAGAGCACGACACCTAGAAAGATGTCACAAATGCGGAAAATGGTCACATGGAGGTAAATGTTCAAATAATCAAACCTATTAAAATACCGAATTTGTTACTTTATGCAGAGACGGACCGTTCATATGTTTAGAAGAAAAGACACTGAATGCTCGAGGTTACGCCTATGTAGCCATGGAAAACCAATTAAACCGACTATCTTATGAATGGGATAGATCATATAACTAAGAAATCTATTTCACAGGTATGTCTGTACAGTTTTTATTTTTATTTTTATTTTTAACCTTTTGATAATAAACGCTAATTTGTTCGCTAAAAAGTATTAAATTGGTATTGAATAAAATTAGGTTTGGCGACCGAAATTATTGATATCATTCAAAAATTTATTACATCACTGCGAAATTTAACGTTTATTCTTAAGGTATAAATATCTTTAATCAATCAACCCAAAATATTTCAAAAAATTCGTCATGAGTTAAATTAGGTCTTGGAACCGAAATTACTTTACCGAAAAGAGGGGCGCATATTTTTGATAATATTTGATTGATTAAAGTGGGATAAAAAGACAAAAAGATTTTTAATTTTATTTTTACCATGTTTTTAAAATTAATATTTAAATCTTAAATTAATATTGTAAACTTTATAAAAAAATATATATATTTAAAATTGTAAATATTTGAAAAAATTAATATAAGTTTGGTATGAATTTATAAATTTTTAAATTAAGTTTGGTGTGAATTGTTAATTTTTAAAAAAATATGAATTTTTAATTTTATGCATTTCAAATTTTAAGTTTGGTGTGAATTTTTAATATTAATTTTAAATTTTATATTTAAGTTGTGTGAATTTAAAAACAAAAATTTACTTTATCTCATTAAGTTAAAAATATGATTTTTAAAATTCGTCGTAAGTTGAAGACTAGGTCTTTGAACCGAAATTGCTTTACCCGAGGGAGGGACGAAACTTTTATTATCATTATTTTTAATCTTATTGAATTAAAGTATGCCAAAAACGTTAAAAACCCCAAAAATCTTAGCTTTTAAAACAATCGCTACAAAAAGACAAATTTTAAAATTTTGTCGAAGGACGAACTAGGACATCGATCCGAAACGACCTCGTCCTAAATAACAAAGGAAACAAAATTTTAAAATTAAGTACTTAATTGTTTTATAAGTTATTAATTATATAAAAAAAAAATAAAAAAATAAATATCAAACTCCGCGACTCGCGGAGTTTGAAGGGTTATTCACCGCGAGTCGCGGAGATATCGGATATCAGAAAAAAAAATAAAGAGCTGCAACAGCTCAGTTTCACACACCACAAACAAAAAAAACCAGCTGCGAAAACCCACGAAAAAACCCGAAAAAAAACCCCCCAAAATCACAATTTTTAACCGTTAATCACCAAATCTTTTACTAAAATCATGTTGAGAAGGATGCTATCTAGGAATTACTCAAGAAAAACGGTAAATTTCTACACCTAAACACCATTTAATCCGAAATTAGTGTTCTTGAGCCATTTTTTCCCCTATTTGATTTTGATGATTTTTAGTGTAATTAGGCTTAAATTGTTTATGTATTATGCTTGTATAACCTAGATTGATGCTGTTTAACATGATTAAAAGCCTTAAACTTCAAATTTTGAATAATCTAGGGTTTGTGTTCTTGAGCAAATTTGGGGCTTTTTGATATAAACAGGTTATGGCCGATTTTTGTCATGAATTGTTGCTAAATTAAGTAGTGTAACATGTTTAGGTAGTTAAATGATCCCAACTTTGAGCCTAAACATGATTTTGAGAATTAAAGTGGACTTTTTCAAGTCTAAAATTCATGAACTTGATTTTTGAAAGATAATGCCATTTGAGACTTGTTTAATTGCTAGTAATGATTATTTTGACATGTTATTTGAGTTAAATGCTTATGAACTTGGCAAACATTTTCGTATATGCTTATTTGAAAAAGTGTAGATTTGATGAAAATATGAAAATGAGCTTAAGTTTGATATAAATTGATAATGTCATTGTAATTATTTTGATTGATGATTTTGCTGACACTAATGCATATTTGGATGCACAAAATTTGTGTTTGATGTGTTTTGCAGACTGAAAGGGGTGAATCTTCATCCCAAGCCCGCAATGCTCCTGCTGAGAATGCGGAACAACGGGAGGTGGATAACTACTACAAGCAGGATATACCTCATCCAGTCATGACCTTTTCTGATATGCACTTGGAAGAGTTGCACCCGAACCTGAGATTTGACAGACTTTGGATAGATTATCCAAAATATCAACGGGGTTTGCATACTCTTCATTCTAAGGTTGTTGAGGTACCGAGGGTCATAGAATGGGGACCCTTAGAAGCTGTAGAATTGGCCGGGCCAATTAGGGAATTACTTGTACAGAGGTATGGTAATTCTTCTTTTAATGACTGGGTACGTTTATTCACCATGCGTAGACCTGTATATAAAGTATGGTGTGAAGAATTGTTATGTAGTATAGAGTTGAATGATCGGGTAGCTAGTTTAACCGATCGTTCTTTTATTAGATTTTTGTTAGGCGGTTCGATGCGCCACATGTCTTTACTGGACATGGCTCAGGCTTTACGTATATATACGCCTGAGGAGTTAGCGTCTGCCGATTGTAGAGGATTGATACTAAACGGTAGAAAGATAGATGAAAATTTTGATACACACGGTGTGTGGAGTCAAATGACAAGCCATCACCATTTTAAAGGGGGAAATTACTCTTATTTGGATATAGATAGAGCCGAATTAAGAGTGATACATAGGTTTTTAGCTAATTCGATTACACAAAGGGGTAAGAACAAGGAAAAAGTAAATGAACAGGATTTGTTTTACCATATGTGTATTCGAGACCCACAAAGCGCTGTAAGTATACCGTATTGTGTGGGTTATTATTTATCAGCTATGGTTCGGGGGATGCGACCGCATAGCATAATAGGAGGTGGTATTTTTATTACTTTGATTGGTGAATATCTCGGTGTGGATATAAGTCGGGGGGGATTATTAGTAGAAGAACCGGAACCCCGCGATACTATAGGTTTAAATGTATACCATGGTGCGAAAGTTTTGAAGAGGCGAAATAACGCCGCAGTACAATACCATGGTAGACATCCACAGGTGGAGAGAAACCAACAGCAAGGTAATGTGGGAGGGGGGAATGAGATGCAAGAAATGCAAAGGTTTATAGCTTCTCAGGAATACGAAAATGCTAGACAGAGAGCATTTGAAGATTGGCAAGTTCATCAGAACCAAATCATAGCTCATTGCCAACATATAGGTAGAAACTATATTCCTACACCGAAACCCATCTTCCCTCCCTGGTCTATAGAGATGCAGCCACCGTATCCTACGTATGATCCTGCCGAAGCATTCTATAGCACCTATGGTTATGCCTGGAACCCCTATTGGTACCAGTATCATCCCTAGTATACTTAGTTTTATTTTTTTTTAATTTGTAATTATTGATACGTTTAATACTTTTGTTAATATTGTAATAGTTTTTTTTTAATTGTCTAACTTTTATTCTTAGATTTTAATAATTTTTGAATGTGGGGTAATATACCAAACTTCAAAAATATGTATATATATTTTCAGTTTATCTTATGTACACAACAGAGTAAAACAACGCATTTTCAAAGACTGGCATTAAGTTCAGCAAAAGCAACTAATTTTGACGACAAGATGCAAAATATATGTGAAATAACAACAAGACGGAATGAACAAATGATGTGCACCATTTATCATTCAGCAAACAAACGCCAATATATTTGGAAACATTGGTAAATTTAATCATTTTCACACAAATCACCCTCAATAATTTAAATTGTTACTGATTTCTTGCAAATGAGGGCATTGCAAGATCTTAAGTGTGGGAAGAGGTTAAATTCTTTCGGATTTTAAAAATTTTTACTTTATACACTTGGTTACCATTAAAAATACTAGTAAAGCAGTAGTTGTATTAGAATCTAGTGCTCTCTGATAATAAAGAACAGCCCTGGTCTTATATACTGACTACCCAATTCTAGTAAAATTTTTCAAAATTTTCAATTAAATGAACTAAAAATCATGTTTATACATATTTATGAACGATAAAACTAGGTTTTAACACCGAAATTATTGTTACCTCAAAAAGGACATAAATTGAGAAACAAACCAAAATGTTAAAATTCATTTAAAATGGAATAGAGGACGATAAAAAGGAAAATAAAAGCCAAGTGTGGGAAAATTTACCAAGTTATCTTAAACATATGTCACATATATCTGTAACAAATAACTGAAAATACTTTTGCTTTGGACTAAACTAAACTGTTTTACCCGATGAAAGAAAAGAAGAGATGGATCTACACGATGAATCAATTCCATCATTAAAAGGAAGTAAAGTCTTCCGAAAAAGACACGCGCTTCTTGATTTAGGTCATGAAGTTGTCGTCCAGACCAGCTGTAGGTTGACGAAAAATCTAGAAAAGTCATCACTAAAATCAGCAGGAAATCCACGAACCTCAGCATTAAACAGGGTCGCCAAGTGGTCAGATTTATCCTAACCATGAGAAGGATTTATCTCGTACAATGGGGGGGCACCATGCAAATTAGCTGGACAAGACTAATGAATCAGATCCCCAGAAAGGATAATCTCCTTAAAGATTAAAAATCAGCTTTTAAGAATGATATTACTCAATCCTAGAGATTGACCTTAAAGATTGAGAATTACAAACTCATGGAATTCAATGATATCTAAACTCGAGCTTGAACGAGAAAATATTTTGATCAAAATTACAAACCGATTTATTTTCTGAAAACCCTATTTTCAATGCGTTCATTACCAATAAACGTAAAATCCTAGGAATTCACCTGGAATTCATTAGGTCACCTGAACCAAATCGGGTGTCAACCGTAAGAACGGTGGTTGCATAGCATGGTCAAAGACAGTACCTTGTGCCATACCGAAAAATTATAAGGGTGAGCTTTACTATTGCTCCTACCAAGGATAGTAATTGCGTCCGACACGTTATAGACCATAATTAAAAGCATGTCAGGGGACATTGCCTTAACAGTTGCTTGTTCAACACTTTCCTTTCAACCGGACGGTAGTTTACCGAAAGGTAATATACGGGACAAGTAAACTGGACGTGTTGCTTTCCAAATACAAGGTTAGCAAGTGGGTGACACAAAACCGCAAGTTTTGAGCTAAAATTTTCAAATCTGAAACCCACCAAACCCACAAAAATATTTTGCAAACACCGGTAAAGGGTTATTCCGGAAAACTTATCTAGGGTAAAAACTAGATTTAATTTTCAAAAGATCAAATGTTTTCATAAAGATCCAATTTCTTTAATGGATCTAAATTTTTATAGTCATGTGGGACTGTAAACCATATCGTTACTACCATTGTTTATACCGTCGTATAGAAAATCACTGATGTACAAAATATGAAGAATAAAGAAGTGATTCTAGTATTTCAAGACGATATTGCTTGAGGACAAGCAACGCTCAAGTATGGGAATATTTGATAATGCTAAAAACGAACATATATTTCATAGCATTATTCCTCAAGAAAGACAAGCTTTTAGTTGCAATTGTTCTATTTACAAGTGATATTCGTTTAAATAATAAAAGGTGAAGACAAAAGACAGATTCGACGAATTGAAGACGCAAACGACCAAAAAGCTCAAAAGTACAAAAGACAATCAAAAAGGTTCCAATTATTGATAAGAAACGTCTCGAAATTACAAGAGTACAAGATTCAAAACGCAAAGTACAAGATATTAAATTGTACGCAAGGACGTTCGAAAATTCGGAACCGGGACCAGAGTCAACTCTCAACGCTCGATGCAACGGACTAAAAATTACAAGTCAACTATGCACATAAATATAATATAATATTTAAATAATTCTTATAATTATTTAATATATTATATTTATATTTAAACCGTCGGTAAACAAAGAGCCAAACTCCTCTGAGCTGTAAAAGTAAACTCCGCGACTCGCGGAGTTTGAAGGCCAAAAAGGCCGCGAGTCGCGGAGCCCCAAATTCAGAAACCCCCTATAAAGCTCGCTCATTCTGATCGTAAAATATAATCTTTTTCTTCTTCTCCTCATACGTAAAATATATATATATATTTATAATTTATATTTTAATTTTAATTATAATTCTAATAATAAGGGTATGTTAGCGAATGTTGTAAGGGTGTAAGTCGAAATTCTGTCCGTGTAACGCTACGCTATTTTTAATCATTGTAAGTTATGTTCAACCTTTTTACATTAATGTCTCGTAGCTAAGTTATTATTATGCTTATTTAAAACGAAGTAATCATGATGTTGGGCTAATTACTAAAATTGGGTAATTGGGCTTTGTACCATAATTGGGGTTTGGACAAAAGAACGACACTTGTGGAAATTAGACTATGGGCTATTAATGGGCTTTATATTTGTTTAACTAAATGATAGTTTGTTAATGTTAATATAAAGATTTACAATTGGGCGTCCCTATAAATTACCATATACACTCAATCGGACACGATGGGCGGGGTATTTATATGTACGCATAATCGTTCATTTAACCGGACACGGGAATGGATTAATAGCCACTAGAATAATTAAAACAGGGGTGAAATTATGTACAAAGGACACTTGGTATAATTGATAACAAAATATTAAAACCTTGGGTTACACTCAGTCGACATCCTGGGGTAATTATTAAACAAAGTATTAAAATCTTGTTACAGTTTAAATCCCCAAATAGTTGGAATATTTAACTTCGGGTATAAGGATAATTTGACGAGGACACTCGCACTTTATATTTATGACTGATGGACTGTTATGGACAAAAACCAGACGGACATATTAAATAATCCAGGACAAAGGACAATTAACCCATGGGCATAAAACTAAAATCAACACGTCAAACATCATGATTACGGAAGTTTAATTAAGCATAATTCTTTTATTTCATATTTAATTTCCTTTATTTTATATTTAATTGCACTTCTAATTATCGCACTTTTATTTATTGTTATTTAATCGCACTTTTAATTATCGTACTTTTTAATTATCGCAATTTTATTTTATCGCACTTTTATTGCAATTTCATTATCGTTATTTATTTTATGCTTTAATTTAAGTCTTGTATTTATTTTTAATATTTTATTTGGTTTTAACTGCGACTAAAGTTTTAAAATCGACAAACCGGTCATTAAACGGTAAAAACCCCCCTTTATAATAATAATATTACTTATATATATGTTTGTATTTTTATAAAAGTAAATTAATATAGCGTTGAGCTTTGTTTAAAAAAAATTCCCTGTGGAACGAACCGGACTTACTAAAAACTACACTACTGTACGATTAGGTACACTGCCTATAAGTGTTGTAGCAAGGTTTAAGTATATCCATTCTATAAATAAATAAATATCTTGTGTAAAATTGTAGCATATTAAATAGTATTTCCTGCTAAAATTAATAACTATTTTATATACCCCCCTCGCGACACATCAGCTACTTTGATTATATGATTGTTATAATGCTTGTTTTGGTGTTTATTGCATGTTTTGTTATGATGTGGTTGCAAGTAGGTATGTTGTATGCATTTATGTATAATTATTGCATTCACTAAGCTTTATGCTTACCTTTCGCGTTGATTACCTTTTTATAGGTACTCATTGGACGATTTGGAGATTTCTAGTAGCTTGACTAAAATGCTAGGAGTTGCTCATGGCGGGGTAGCATTGGATTTTGGATCATGCTTTTGGTATTGGTTTGGGTTGTTGAGTCCTAAACCGCTAATTTTGTAATTGGGTCAAAATTACACCATTTGGTTAAGTAATGGGTCATGATGTACCAATGGTTGATTTAATACATTTGGTCATTAGACGTTTTGTAAACGTATGGTTGTGTATGGCAGGTTTTATGTTTTAGAATATACAAAACTTGGATTTGATAAAACTTGTATGGGTGTAAAATTTAGTTTCAGGTCCTGGCCTGAACTCCAGATTTACGGTGCGTCGTGCATGGTATTTGTGCTTCGCGCAAATGACCTGGAGCTGATGGTGAGATCTGGTTAAAAGCTTTGGCATTGAAAACACGTTATGTGGCGCGTCACGCGGGTGTTATGCGTCGGGGCACAAAATTTCCATGTAAACAAAAAATGTGTCAGTTTTTATTAATTCGGGTTTGAGGCGTTTCAATGGAATTTTATATGTGCTTGCTGAGTTTTTCTTGTTATAATGTCACATCAAAACTTAGATGCAGTTCTGTATTTTTCATGTAATTGTCGTTTGACTTAATCAAACTACAAAATTTGGCTCTTGTTTTAGTATATAGAAGTTAATAGATATTGAATATAGTTTTTAGACAATAAATTATATTAAAATATAAGCCTTCAGATTTTAGACTATTAGACCACCATTAATCATGCATGTGACGTCACACGCATGGAATGCACTTTTTGGCCAAAAAGTGCAAACTTACTTTGACGTGACAAGGTCACAGTTTGACCTTCATTAACCAAAAATGTCAAGTTTTTGTGTCAAATTCTAGGATCCACATTTCCTATATTTTAACATTTTATTATTTAAATTTAAAACATTATTTAATAATAACTAACAATTTAATATTCATAAAATAGAAAAATAAATTTAACTTCGAAAAAAAACTACAAAAATGAAAAAGAAAAAGCAGAAAAAATTAAAAAACCTTAGAAAAAAATACATTCGGAAAACTAATAATTTAAAATTAATACATTATTTAATAAAATCGAATAATTTTATAATAATATGGAGAAAAAAACTTATTAGTATTAAACTAAAATAATATGGAGAAAAAGTTGGGCGAATATGTATTGGGAGGTGATATTCACACACCACTTTTTGATTCACGTACATTTTTGTCTCGTAAACTTACAGTTATACCCCTAGATTAATCTAAGGAGTTGAACTTATATTATTATTCTAAGTATAATTAAGGTATAACGGGCAATTAGGTGTATATGGATCAAAAACTGGTATGTGAAGATCACCTCCGATATGTATTAGCCCAAAGCAAAATATAAAATTAAATAATGGGCTTGATTTTAAACCTAAAAGTACTCCGTATATTTTATCGATTGTTGTTGCTTCTTCTTCACAAGTTGAGCAGCCACCATATTCTTTCCACCATCTTCTTCTTTTCCTTCTCAACATTCTTGTAGCATTTTTTTTCATGAAAACTCAACACATATACATAGGTTAATTAGAAGAGAAAAAGAGAAAAAAAAACAACCAATCAAAAGCATCCATCTCCGGTAACGCGTTTCGTTTTTTTCATCAATCCGGTGATTAACGCCCAGTCGCCCACAAGGCGTCAATCCTGCCACCGTGTTAATGGCGTCAGGTGGTGTCAGAAGCTGCCAGCATGGATGACGGGACCTGGGTGACGTGGCGTTAATGGTGGTCTTATAAGTATTTTTTTTACTTCTATTAAACAGTCAGTTGACTATGACAGTCAAATGCATGACTCCTTTTTGACAAATTTTCAAAAGATTTGGCCAAGTTCATGGGTTGTTCAAACTTATGCAGGTCTTAATTGTTTCAAACATAAGGCAACACACCTTCATCTGCATTACAGGTATTCAATATCTGGTTTGAAAACGTTCTAATCAAATATCAAATCGAATAAAAATTGATTCAAAATCATGCCGAAATAAAAAACTGTTTTTGAAGTGATTTAATCCGATACTATATTCAGTATTGAGCTTCAATTTTGATTTTTTGTAAATAGTTTTTGAAGAAAAAGATCTCAAATCATCAAGTTGTTATTATTCTTCTTAAGAGTATTAACCTAATGGTGATAATAAGAGTATTAACCTAATGGTGATAATATTCGTTTGTAATAATATTAATCTTTGAGAAAAATATTATTATTTAGATAGAAGTTATTAGTTAATATTAGTTGATAATAATATTATTCTTCACAAAGAAAATAATACTATTTCTCTAGGAAAAATTTGTGAGCTTTCATCGGAAATTAGTAAACTTAATGAATAGTAGTAAAGAATATCAAACTTATGACAAAAGTTTCAGTATTCACCAACACATGATATAATTTTTTGGGAAGAATGTTAAAGTTTCGGGCAAAAATTGTCGACAATTCTTCATAAATACTTCCTTAGTAAAAATGTTAAAGTTTTGAGCAAACATTAACAAAATTAATCAGCAATAATTTTTATTATTTAAAAATGTTTTTAACTTTCGGGGCGAGTATTAGTTAGCATTCATCAAAAATGTTAATTTTATGTGAAAATTATCAATTTCATCAAAAATGTTTTTTTCTTTAGTAAAAATTTTAACATTCTGATCAAAAATTATAAATATTTTTAACAACAATATAATTCTTTAAAAAAAGTAATACTTTTTGATAAAACTATAATGTCAAAGTGGCTAAATACCCCTCGCCAAGTTTAGTTTAGGGGAACTATGATGGAAAACAAGATTCTATTTTTTAAGAAGGACACTTCTATCCCTAATCCTACAGGTGGTAACGATAACATTCAAGGTAATGCTGTGGGACATGTGGATGTTGACTGCCCTCCAGGTTTTCAACCGACCCCACGATATACGCACGAATTACATAAACGAGATAAAGAAAGTGACAACGAGATCAATGACACCATGAATAATAAAGATGTCAACTCCAACACTCTAACTGATACTAATTGTGTTCCAGCTCAGGCTGAGCCGAATGTTTCTGTCATGGGTCATGTTGATCAAAATCTAGCAAACGACTGTAATGGGGGTTCCAATAGGACCGGTTCAATTAATTCTGAGAAGGAATGTAAGGTTTCAAGGATCAGAGCTCCAAACAATCCTACTTCTAGTAACGAACAATCGCTATCGAATTGTAGCTTGGGCTTAAAAGATTTTGGCCACGACATTGGACTTGAGTGGATCGGGGCTCCGTCAGGGAAGTAACTTTACCCTTCTTTCGTTTTCTCTTTATTTATGTGTTTAAAATGAAGATAATATCGTTAAACGTACGTGGGCTCGGGAAACTTGAAAAAGAAAAATTTAATTGGATTAAAAAATTAATTCGTTTTCATAATCCGGACATTTTTGCAATTCAAGAATCCAAAAGAAAACGTGTTACTGATTTTATGATTGAGTTGTTATGGGGTAATAAAAATTTTGAATATATCTTTAAACCATCGGTGGGGTTATCGGGCGGGTCAATTTTAATTTGGAACCCTACTAGATTTTGTGTGTCCGGGGCGGTTGAAAGAGAATTTTTCTTGGGTATACGAGGTCGATGGGTGGGCACAATGGCGGACTCCATTATATTAAACGTTTATGGGCCACATAATGATCAATTGAAACATAAATTTTGGGATAGTCTTGACAATATTATGCAGGTGGATATTGATGATTGGGTTTTCTGTGGCGATTTTAATGAAGTAAGGCGAAGAGCGGAAAGGAAAAATTGCGAATTTATCGAAAGTAGAGCAAAGATGTTCAACGATTTCATTGACAAGGCTAATCTCATTGAAATTCCATTGGGAGGAATGAAGTTTACTAGGATTAGTGACGATGGTTTGAAATATAGTAAACTTGACAGGTTCTTAGTCTCGGAAGCGTGTTATGCATCATGGGATGGAATTTCTGCATGTACTCTCGATAGGGATTACTCCGACCATTGCCCCATCGTTTTGAAGGATATGAACAATGACTTCGGGCCGAAACCTATTAGGATTTTCAACAACTGGTTCGAAGATGATAAATGTGATGATTTGATAAAAGATGCATGGAAAGTTACCATTTGCAATCCAAGGGCTGATTGTGTATTTCGTGATAAACTTAAGAACGTAAAAGGGGTGTTGAAGGAAAAATGTAATCCTAAATATAATAGTCTAAATGCCGAAATTGACTCACTTCATAAAGAAATCTCTGAGTGAAAAACATCATCGGTACTCGTGACCTTTCGGAAGTTGAAATTGCATCTTGGTTAGATCCGAAAAAAAAGTGGCTTAAAAAAGATAAGGAGAAAGTCGATATATTGAAACAAAAGGCAAGGATTAAATGGGTTACGGAAGGGGATGAAAATAGCAAATTTTTTCATTCGTGTATTAAAAGGAGGCAAAACAAAAACAACATAAGGGGTATAAATTCAAATGGCTTATGGATCGAGAACCCAGAGGACATCAAAATGGCGGCATTCACATACTTCAAAAATCGTTTTAGTGAACATAACTCTCGTACCTTCAAAATTCGTGGCCCCCTGAGCAAACTACTTAATGATGAGGAGGCGTCGAACCTTGAATCTCCTTTTACACTCTCTGAAATCCATGTTGCTATATTAGAATGTGGGGGTGAAAAGGCCCCCGGACCCGATGGTTTTAACATGAAATTTTTCTCAAAATATTGGGACGTTGTCAAAGAAGACCTTCTCGCGGTATTCACTCGTTTTTGGGAGGTTGGTGATATCTCTAAAGGTTGTAATTCCTCTTTTGCTGCATTACTCCCGAAAAAAAATGACCCACGGGGATTTGGTGATTTTTGTCCAATCAGTTTAATCGGGAGCCTTTATAAAGTTCTCTCTAAGGTTTTGACCAAAAGGCTACAAAGGGTTATTTCTTCGGTTATTGGTTTCGAACAAAGTGCTTACATTAAAAATCGTTATATTCTTGATGGCGTGTTAATTGTGAATGAAGTCCTTCATGATATCAAAGTAACCAAAAGAAAAGGCTTCTTTTTTAAAGTTGACTTTGAGAAGGCTTTTGATAGCATTAGTTGGGACTTTCTAATGGAAATCATGGAGTTAATGGGATTCGGTCTTCGATGGAGACAATGGATCTTCGCAAGCCTTTCTTCCGCTTCCATTTCGATTTTGGTCAACGGTTCCCCAACTAAAGAATTTTCTCTTCAGAAAGGCGTGAGGCAAGGGGATCCCCTCTCCCCTTATCTTTTTATCATGGTAGCCGAAGGTTTGAACCATCTAATTAAATTTGCTGCACTTCATAGCCGATTTTCTGGGGTCCCAATTGGGCGGAGGGACTTACGGTCACGCATTTGCAATACGCGGACGACACTATATTTTTTGGTGAATGGGATAGGCGTAATGTGCAAAATCTTACTAAAATTCTTAAGTGCTTTGAATTGACATCGGGACTAAAAATCAATTTTCATAAGAGCTTGTTTATGGACTCGGGGTCTCAAAAGTAGAAACGGAAAATATGGCGGCCTGGCTTGGGTGCGCAGCAGGTACACTCCCTATTACCTACCTTGGGCTTCCACTTGGATCGTCGATGAAACTCTCGAAGTCATGGGATCCGGTATTTGACAAGTTTGGTAAGAGGCTGACGGATTGGAAAGCTAGATCCCTCTCGTATGGTGGTAGACTTACATTAATTAAATCGGTATTATCTAGTCTACCTCTTTATTTCTTTTCGCTTTACATATCCCCGTCTTGTGTTATTGATAAACTTGAGGGGTTGAGACGACGGTTTTTTTTTGGTGGATCTTCCGAGGTCTCAAAAATGACATGGGTTAAATGGGATACTTGTCTTAAGCCTCGTGAATTTGGTGGGTTAGATATTGCCCCTCTTGCGTTTAAAAATCGTGCCTTACTTGCAAAATGGTGGTGGCGGTTTAAACATGAGAATGACTCACTTTGGGTGTCTATTATTAAAAATATTTACGGGGAGGACGGGGGCCTTAGCACTTCTTTTTCTCCCCCTTCCTCACGAGCTTCTTCTACTTGGGCGGGTATCCTTAAGGTGGGTAAAAATATCTTTAATGCAAACTCCGCTTTTGCTAATTCTTTCAAAAAAAGAGTCGTAAATGGGTCTAGTACACGTTTTTGGGAGGATTTATGGCTCGGGGAAATGGTTCTTAAAGACAAATTTAATAGGCTTTATAGACTTGACACAAATAAATTTGCCACAATTCTAGACCGGGCGAGATGGGAGGGCGGGAACTTTCATGACACGTGGTGTTGGTCCCGCGATATCTCGGGGAGATTGGCCGGGGACCAAACCACTCTTACTAATCTTTTATCTAGTTTTGTCCCGTATAGCTCAGGTAAAGAAGAATGGTCATGGTCTTGGAGTAAGGATGGCTCGTTTTCGGTTCACAAGCTTACAGATATTCTGGTCCGGAGTAGCCCTGACATCGCAACCGTGAGCATAAAGTCGCTCCGCAACAAACTGGTCCCCCTCAAAGTTGAGTTGTTTATTTGGCGTTCTCGACACAAAAGGTTACCTACAAGAGTTGAACTCGACAAGAGAGGTATGGACTTGGGTACGGTACGTTGTCCGGTTTGTGACAATGGTTTTGTAACATCCTCATTCGGGCCTAGATGTAAGATTACTAATGTGCCCTTAAGTTAGTATTGTGTTACTATGTGCTTTTATTTTTATTTAATATTTATTATTAAATAATAATGTGGTTAGGACCAGTTTGTGACAAGGGTCACAGAACAGGTTTGTTTATTTAATTTGGACTTCGTTTGGGTTACCAAATGATGTACGAAAGATATCAGATAACTGATAAATACCCGTGTGTCACACAGTATGGGATTTAATCTCAAATAATAGACTTGTGTCTATCCCTTTCTTGCATTTTCCAGAATTTTCCCAAACCACCCCGTTCTTCATCTTCTCCAACTACCAAAACCCTAATTCTCCATTGTTGATCTTGAGCTCGAATTGGTCTTGGAATCACGTTCTTTACACTCTACTGATTCTTTTAAGGTATGAATCATGAGCTTTCATGATCAATTTGGTGTTAAAATGGTGTTTTTAAGTGTATTTGTTCAAAAGCTTGAATTTGTGTCAAAACAAGTGATTTAAGTGTGTTATGGTCAAATTGTTGTGGGTTTATAGTCTATAACATGTAGTAATTGAGTTGTGGTAAGTTTTGATGTCGAAAACGAGCTCTAGATCGAGTTTTGGTGAATTTAGCTTGAAGTCCGTAGCCTATGTTCAGTTTATGATGAAGATGAACACAGTCGGCCGACTGTCGGTCGACAGTCGACCGACTGATGGTTGAACCGACCGATTAACAAAGACAACCGACCGACTGAGAATTACATTCGACCGATTGATGTAATACCAAGTGAGTCGACCGACTGAGAAGGTCAGTCGACCGATTGTGTAGACAGTCGACCGACTGTCAGTGTCAGTCGACCGATTGAGTGTCCAGGGCAGAATATTTTACCAAAGTGTTGAGTTTTAGCCGTTATGCTGCCCGTTTGTATTTTGATGATTTTGATGTAAATTTTGAAAGTGCACAAGTGTTAAGGAGAAAAATTTTAGCGGACAGTTTTTCTGACAAAAATTTTTATATTGTGCTATTTGGTGTTAACGAACAAAAACTAACTTGTGTATATGTTTTCTCAGGAGAAAAGGAGAAAGAGAAGGTTCAGTGATTAGATAGCTGAATACCTTCTCGTTTGCTGGTATTTGGTGAGTGGGACTAACTGGAGAATATAGTATATTGTAGCATGTTATATTATGATTGCCATGCTTGTTAGATATACTTATTGTTGTGATTAGTTAGTACCTTGTGATGACTGCATGTTAGTTGATGCTTGTCTGCTGGAGCCCAGTGCGTCCCTATCTTGTGGTAGCCTAATTCGATAGGAGAGATCAACCTGCGGGTTGGGTTCCTCATGTGGTAGCCTATTTGCATCCGTGTAGTATATGTTTGAATGACGCGTACGTCGCGTGTGGATGATTTATGCAGCACGGTATGTAGGAGGAACTTCCGGTAAACCCCAGCCCGATCAACTGGAGGTTAATGGTTTGACCGAACCGCCGGAGTCTCTGTAGACTGCACTACTGGGTGATGTTTGTGTGTTAGACTATGTGACATGATTAGTATAACACTTATGTATGCTATGGCCTGTAGTTAGTCGTACTCACTTAGCTTCGTGCTAATTCCCCTCCATCTCCTCCCTGCAGGTTGTTAGCTTTTGTAGATAGTGCTTTTGGGAGAAGACGGGCATGATGATGTTATGTTTGACAGGAGTCAACTCTGATGTTGTCTTGCTTTATGAAAACAATAATCTTTTTGTAAATATGTCTTCTCTGTATAAACAAGTATTTTGTAAAGACACGTGACACAGGTTGTATTAACAATAGTTAATGTGGATATCGTAATTAATTAATATGATGCTTCCGCCACGTATAAAAAAAAATAGCGGTGTCACAGGTTTGGAATCAGTAGAGCACTTCATCATCTTATGCACGTTCGCTTTTGACATTTGGAATCGTGTCTATGATTGGTGGAAGCTCGGCCCTTTTACAAACTTGGGTATAAATGAATCTTTTCTTGGAAATGGATATAACTTCACCTCCGACTTGGGAAAACTGTTGTGGCAAGCTACGGAATGGGTTACGGGATACATGATTTGGAAAAGTAGGAACGCTTTCACTTTCACTAAGATAAAACCGACATGCGCAATGGTATTCAAAGACATCCAACTTAAATGCTTCGAATGGTTCTCTAATAGGATCAAAGGTACCAATATTGAATGGGATGTCTGGCTTGCAAATCCACGAGGTTATGATTCGCTAGCTTTATCGTCTAGGAGATCCGGTATAGGTTAATTAATTGTTCTCCACGCAGGTTTTTTGCCCCACTCCTGGAGTAGTCGTTTTGGTCGAGAGAATTTGAGGTGGATCAGGGGGCTTTGTCATTGAATTGCCAACACTGTGCTCTGTCCCCACTCCAGCTTGTTTAGTTAATTCTTCTCAAGTCCAATCTCGACCTTAATGATAATGAACGGACTACGGCGTTTTCCTGCACACTTGTGGAGTCTTACTATCTCGGTTATATATTTGTCGTTTTGTTTTCCTCGATGTAGTTCCGTTTTTGTAAGCGTGACATTATTGTAATTATTTCGTGTTGATATATATAATACATACTTTCTTTGCCGTTAAAAAAAAAAAAAATTTAAGAGGTAAATGAAATGGAGAAATAATTACTTCCCCGAATTTGTTACTTCTCTTTAGATCCTCATATATATATATATATATATATATATATATATATATATATATATATATATATAGTGTTGTCACATTAATATTTTTAATAAAGCCAAATTTTATGGTTACTCTTTATTTCAATCATAATTATTATATGCATATCATACCACTACGTCTTAATTCTCCAACTTATAAATAAATTGTGTATGCTCTCAGAGTCTCAACTAAAACATCTCCGATCAAGCAACGAAGTAGACGACATCATTTCAAATATAACGATTTCTTTTTTACGAGTATTTAATTGTTTAGATAGTGAGAATCGAAGCTTGAGATCACATTCAATTCAGAAGAAGAAAACAATTTGGTAAACATGATTTTCCTTTAACGTTACCAAATATGTACAAATTTATTTTCATTACTAAATATATGTATGCTATAATGTAATTTATTTTATAAATTAGGGCATTTTATATATGTATGGTTTCATTAGAAAATAAAATTAATGGGTATTCCGTTTTAAGATTTTGAAAAGAGAATTCATCAAAAGTGTTATATCGTATGAAACTGTGCTATTTTTTATACATCTATACAAAATTATTCTACACTATTAATTCTTTCTTGTATTTTTATTTCTTTTTTTCCTTTCTTTCTTTCAATATATATATATATATATATATATATATATATATATATATATATATATATATATATATATATATTTATATTTATATATAGTGTTTTAATCAAGAGAGAAGAACTTTGGGGAAAGTATTTTTTTTTTTGTTTTTTTTTTTTTTTTTTTTCAAGCATTAAGATGACATGAAAATATTAATATTTAAAAAAGATACTTTATGATAAACGTTATTATTTTGAAGGAAAAACGCTCGAAGAAATAAATGAAAACATTCATTGCAATGATGTTTTTCTTCTGAGTTTTTTTAAGGGGTTAGAAATTAGGGTTTAGAAATTAAGGGGTTAATAATTAGGGTTTAGCTATTAGGATTTAGAAATTAGGGTTTTGGGTTTAGAAATTAGGGTTTAGATTGAATTTTTAACACGAACGGTTTAGAGTTTAGGGTTTTGGGTTTAGGGACAAAACCCAAACCACTAACCCTAAATCCTAAACTATAAATTGGGCTAAATTTCGAAAAAAACACTTCACACAAGATGAAAAAAAATGATGCAAATATACTCTAATTAAAACATTACTCACGATGAATGTTATCATTTATTCTTCGAGCGATTTTCCGCCAAAATAATAACATTCATCACAAAGTGTCTTCTTTAAATGTTCATATTTTCATGTGATCTTAATGTTTGAAAAAAAAATCAAAAAAAAGAAGATTACTTCTCCCACTTCCTCCCAAAAAAGTGCTTCTCACTTGATGATGACCCTATATATATATATATATATATATATATATATATATATATATATATATATATATATATATATATATACATATATACATATAGAGTATTGTGTATAAATATTTATAATTATATATAATAGTGTTGTGATATCAGTAGTTTTGTAAAAAAACAAAAATTACAATTACCCTTTATTTCAATCAAAATTATGGTGTGTATATCATATTAATACAACTTAGTTGTCCTAGCTATAGAATTAAGGGTTGTATGTCCTCAAATCTCAACTTAAACATCTCAGATCAAGCAATGAAGTATATGGCATTCACTTAAAGTATATGGCTTGAGACTGTATATATTCAATTCGGAAGAAGAAACAATTTGGTAAGCATGATTTTTCTTTTTACCATATATGTACAATTTTGTTTTCATTATTAGATAAATGTGTGATGTGATGTGTGATGTGTGATATATAGTTTAGTTTCAATATTTGGGCATTTTAAGTTTGGTTCTATAGGTTAATAGTTTTTAAATTTTTTTTTTCTTTTTGCATGCATCGAAAGTCTTGTATTGTACGATAGTATGCTATTTTTATACACATACACAAAATATTCTACAATTATTAATTCTTTCTTATTTTTTCTTCTTTTAATCTTTTATTACATTTTTTAAGAAAAAATTTAAAGATATCTCTTAAGACTATATTCAACAAATTTAGATATGTATAATTATAATTTTATTGTTCCTTTATAATAATCACTCACCCCTTACATATAATTTCTTCAAATCAACTTTATGTACCACCAAATTTTGCATAATCAAATTATTGAAGATAGCCTTTAGGGCTACATATGATAAACAATTTTTTTTCAAATTCCAAACATATGTATATATATACATGTACATATATACATATACACAATGGCGAATTTATGATGAAAATACAATGAGGTCCTATTTTTTTTTTTTCAAAACTATTTATATTTGATGGACACTTTAGTTGTTGTTTACCTCAATTTTTTTTAAAAAAAATATATGAGATTCTATCCTTAAATTTAGTGGTGTCCTATATACTTTAAAGTATACATTGTATAATTTTTTTTTTACACTAGTGATGTCATATGACCCCACCCTTCATACTCTAAGTTCACCCGTGCATATACGCATACATAAAAATTTCCTTACTTGATATATATTAAACACATATTTAGTTATTATAAATACCATTTTATTTTTTTGTATCAAATTTATTTCTAACTTTCTTATAAACTTTATTTAGTATATATTAATTTTTTTAATTTTCTTTAATAAAAGATTTGTAGCAATTGTTTATATGTGAATGTAATTATAAACATGAATTTATATGTGACAAAATGATACAACTTATTTACAATGACAACTTTATTCATTTATGTTGTTTCAGTTCACCTTATTGAAAATGTTTTACAATCCATGAGAATTGAAGTCACCCAACACAAAATCAAAACGTTATTGGAGTAACAAATTGAGAAATATGGCGATACAAACAAGTACAAAGCCTTTCCGTAGTAACGTGCTGACCTAAAAATACTCGTTGGAATCAATAAACTTCGTCTAACCTCAAGTTATTGGTGTATTGGCGATGACCTGACTTCCCACAAAGAGGTCAGAGATTCGATCCTCACGAGCTGCAAAATATTTCTTTTGAGGTTACGTGCCCATTTGATAGGTCACGGAGGTTGCGGACGTCTTGTGTTCGAGCCTCACCCGAGGAGATTTTACCACACGTGATGCCCATATGGATTCTCCTTGGGGTTTTTCTTCTGTTAGGTGGTAGGACTAATGTTCGTCCTAAAAATGATCGGGTGTGTGAGTTTCAACATCGCGTTTGTACCTCCGTTATCCTAACCGAAGTTAAAAAAACATATTAACTTCCCCGGATAAAACAATTTAGCAATTTATATCAGTATTAATATTAATATTGATATTATTATGAATATGAATCAAATCATAACATAATTTCAATAGTTGATGAATCATACTTATTACTAGTTTTATGAGCACGTGCATTGCACGGTATTTGAATAAATTAGTTTCGATAATGTTATATTGATACTGATTAAATGTATAATACAATTACAATGAAAAACCCCTTTATTATTGATAACATGAGTATGAAAGCATTAGTATTAAAAACATTAGTATCGTAAACGTTAGTATTGAATACCATTACAATATAAAATCAATAGTTCTCATTCATTGTCGCATTTTTGTTTTAGATAGATAGATGCTTGATTTAGCAAAAATAATAAAATTCATGTAGCTATTTTTAGAAATTAGTAATTAGAGAATTCGAAACTGGTCAAAAAGCAAGCGTATTAACCCATTTTTGTTTTATCTTTTAATATAAGAGGATGACATATATTATAATTATATATGGGGAAGGTTTATATAAAAACGTTTGTCATAATAGGAAATTGTAATGTTATTGAAATTGTACATACATGTAAATGTAAATTGTAAATACGAATCTTTTTAGTTTCTGTTTTGACTTAAATAATATTATTAATTATTAATAGTAATAATAATAAAGATACTAAAGATAATAATATAATAATATATATAATCATAAACATATAATAAAATGATAATAATGATAATCATAATCATAATGATGATGATAATAAACCTGCGAGTTACCCAATGAAGCACACCACACGGGTTCAATTCCTGAATATGTCAAATTATTCAAAAAGAGAGTGACTTGAGGGTGCGCATAATGCGCAATTCACCCGGTATTAGGTCTCACGCTCGGAGGGCTCATTACCCGAGGTTTTACCTTTTATGAGGTAGCCGATGTGCTCGTTCATTGGGGGTTTCCTTGCTTACAAAAAAAAATGATGATGATGATAATAATAATAATAATAATAATAATAATAATAATAATAATAATAATAATAATAATAATAATATAATAATAATAATAATAATAATAAATATAAATTATAAATATAAATATAAATATAAATATAAATATAAATATAAATATAAATATAAATATAAATATAAATATAAATATAAATATAAATATTACTCCGTATTTGTTTGATGACAAAACTATAAGATTTTAATGCTATTTAATACTCTGTACTAACTAGTTTTGGTTTGCGAAGTAAAGGGGGTGCGTTTTGCAGAGGGGTGTGTAGGTTGAAGTTTTTTAGATTTGTTGTTTGGATGAGTGTTTGCAGGTTGTTTGCTGTCATTTGTAACTTTTGTAATCATGTTGTTGTTGTACTCGGTTTGTGTTGACCGAGTCATTAGAGGTTTTCATTAGGGGAGATGTGTTTGTTTTATGTCTTTTGTCATTGGTGACGATCATTAGATTGTCGTACTGGTTAAATCAGTTCGCATGGACTGCACACTTTGTAACTCATCCGATCACCAGATCGTTTTTATATATACATGTATGTATATATTTTGCCAAAAAAAAAAAAAAAAAACTAGTTTTCATACAAAAAGATAGTATTTGATACACAATTTACATATATACGTTGAAAGATGATTTTACAAATTTAATAAATCTAACATATTAATCAGTAATGTTTCATGTTTGCCTGGTCTAAAAGACGCACTCTAATTACACTTAATTAGTTGTTGTTGTTTTGCTCTCAACCTGTAATAACATGTATATACTCATACTCTATATATATTATTATTTATTTCCACCTTGAATCTTGATTATTATCAGTATCGGTT
This sequence comes from Rutidosis leptorrhynchoides, assembly GCF_046630445.1. NCBI lineage: Eukaryota > Viridiplantae > Streptophyta > Magnoliopsida > Asterales > Asteraceae > Rutidosis > Rutidosis leptorrhynchoides. The sequence continues at coordinate 80,371,697 of NC_092343.1, forward strand.
TTTATATATTCATGCATATAACTTTTTTTTTCTGCATTTGTGTTATCTGATATCTGTTATTTTTTATATAATATATATATATATATATATATATATATATATATATATATATATATATATATATATATATATATATATATATATATATATATATATATATATATATATCTTGTTTTGTGTTCATATTCTATGTGTTTAATAACTATAGCTATAAAAATGGGGTTCATTTTGTTAAAGTTATTATGCTAGATTTCGCAACTTTTTGATATTCCTGCATTTTTATTTTCACACATATAAGAGTGAGGTTCAGAAAATTGATTTTTGTGTGTTGGTCATCTTAGCTTAACTGAATTTTTTTGATGATATAAAAAAGTCCCTTCTTTTTTGCCTCTATGAATAATTAATGCTTTCTTTAGCAGTTAACTTATATGCAATTTAGAACAATCAAAGTTAAATTTGAAACTTGAAGCTATGTTTTCTTTTCTTGTTTTGATGTTGCAGATCAATGGATACAAATATGTCATATGTTGATGAACGAGTCGAATGGCTAAATTGCTATCAGTCTTTTGTTGCGAGTGGTATTTTAGGTGAGCCAGAACAGACTACTCGAATTGGAGATGAATATCAAGCCAAAATCCCACCTTTGATGACCGAAAACGAGTATTTGCAACTCATTTCATTACATCATGAATCTGAGACGGATATTCAAAACAAATTTGAGTTTGGTCTACCAATTCCTGTCACTTGGGTTAAACATGACCCTAAAATCAACGACGAAAATGGAAGTTTTGATCTGGTTCCGGTTCCTTGTTCATCACTAGAAGAATCTTGGAGCGAAATTGAACATGGAAGTTTTGTTCTTGATTTATATATTTTCGGTAGAAATTTTCGTTCTGTCAATGAATTTGTTGGCGATAAAGGAGTTTCAAAGGGAACATCATATTACTATGGAGCGTTCTATAGAAGCGTCGACTACCAAAAATGGTCAACGTATCGAAAAAACATTAACAAAAAATCGGATCCCGGAAAAAAGATTTTCAAAAGTTGGAGACGACGAGAGCTTTTCTCTCGCTTACTTCCTTTTTTGTCCGATCAACGCAAAACTCAATTAACCGAGGTAGTTTTCCATCTTTCATATTCGCTAATCTCTTATGCTCAAATCTTTTTTGCCTGAACCGAAAAAAAAACTTATCCGTTTACCTGTTTACAATTTCACATCTTTTTTATCTTCATAAGTCATGACATAACAATCTTTTTTTAACAGCTTATTTATTTTTATTTTTTTTAAAACCTCTAGCGAGCAGCTAGGAAAGGCAACCAGACAAAATTACAACGGCTTTATCATCCAAAAGTTTCAATGTGTGGCAATATGGCATAACAGTCAATTTGAAAAAATTCAATTTCTATTGTTATTTCAGGTGACTAGTAGATACGATGAGGGACGAATTTCGTTCCAAAAGTATGTACTTAGTTTGAGGGATATTGTGGGAATCGAACTTCTTGTAGAAGCAGTAGCAATAGGAAAAAAAGAACGCAACCTTACAACTATTACGAAATGCCAAATCAGCAAGAAACGTCGTACAACGTGGTCTACTCTTACAACACATGAAATCATTGATATGTTAAAGGGTCGAATAGGTTTAACCAAAGAAGGGTTGAACGATCTTTTTTGGGACGCTGTTTGGCCACGTCTGTTAGTCACAGGATGGCACTCTGAGCAGACTCTAAATTACACCTCAAAAAAGTCTAAATATTCATTAGTGTTTCTTGCGCCAGGTGTCGAAAATTTTTCTAGGCGAAGCTTAAGTAGAGGAAGTCAGTATTTTAACTCGTCGTCTGAAGTTCTTAATAAAGTTGCATTTGAACCGCACCTTCTTGGGTACGAAGTTGACTCTGACACATTGGTCGAGCCACAAGTGAAACATGGCTCGGTTGAGGTTGTTAACCTCGACGAGCATTTAAGTTTGACTGTTTCTAAGGCTGCTGATATACAACTGTCATGTTGTGTTGCTACCGAAACTGATCTTGATGTGAATGTTAACAATGCTGACCAAATCCGTAGCGTTGTTGACCATCTTGACCCGGTCGTTGACCATCTTGACCCGTTCGTTGACCATCATAACCCTGTTGTTGACCATCATGACCCTTTTGTTGACCATCTTGATCCTTTCGTTGACCATCGTGAGCCAGTCGTTGACCATCTTGACCCTGTGGAAAATTTAAGAAAAATGGAGTTGGATTCAAAACAAACAGTGAAACGTCAACGGGGTACTGAATATGAAAATAGAAACAAAAGTTGTGAAGATGAAGTTAAGGACGAACAACGTTCTGAGAAGAAGAGTCGAGTTATAGTGTTAGGCTTAAAGAGCCCACGGTGGGACCCAGTATGTGGTACTAAAGAGTTAGTTTTGTTTGAAAGTGGCGCCAATGAGGGTGATGAGTTAGCGAGTGGTGATGGTTTTAATGATCAAGTTATTAGGCAGAGTACGAGAAACCGTCTGTTGACTACAAAAGCATTGGAGGCTATTGCGAATGGATTCATGTAGCCGAAGAAAACGAGGATTTGGTCAAAGTGAGAGGACAGGACCCTGCGAATTTACATCGATATCTTAATGATCTCAAGGTTGACTTGAAGGTTTCAGTATGAATTTGGTTACTTTTTGTGTTGTTGTTAACTGAAATTGGGTGACTTTTTGATTCAGCTTTAGATGAACATGTTGTGGGTTGAGTATGTTTTTTGATTAATATACCTTCAAAGTTCAAACCATCCTTAGACCTTACCAACAACAACAACAAAACTCAATCCCGCATGTGTGGGGCATGGGAGATGTGGGACGTAGACAATACTTCCTCTATTTTAAAATAGAGATAAATCATTTCTCAACCCCGAGTTAAACACTCACAAGAGTGGAGAAAGTTCTCCGTCTCTCTGTTCTACAGATAAAGAGATTGCTTCCAAGGAGACCTCCGACAAAAAAAAAAAAATTAATAAAAAAATAAAAAATAGTAGTAGTAATAATAATAATAATAATAATAATAATAATAATAATAATAATAATAATAATAATAAAAAATAAATAAATAAATAAATAAAATAAATAGCGCCATGAAAATGGGGGAAACAGATTTTCATGTGTTTTAAGTCATGCCTTGAGTTCAATTTAAGCTCTAAACGACATTTAAGTCGTCAATAAATCGACGCTTGCTGTTGACTCACTAGACCTGTAGACCTTACTACCATTTTCTTTTATTTAATCATATAGAAGAGATGCGAGACTTTTTTATTTGATGTTATAAAGTTTAGCAACTTATTGTGATGTTGTGATCATGATGTAAAGTTATTGCTGCAATAACTTATGCGTAGCTAATAATATATTTGCTAACTTCATGCAAATATCTTTGGTTCAATCTGTATAGTTGTGGACTTGTGGTTTTATGTGCTTATTTTTTGGGTAGTGATAGTGACAATGATATAGTGACAGTGAATCTTCTATCTATTTATATCTATACTATCTATTAAATTGCTAATTTGATAGACATCATCATAAACAATTTTAATTCACTCTTAATCTCTATAAAGACACATGGCATCTTCACAAAAATCACGCTTATGTCATTATTATATAAATATTAATTAATTTCCGAATTTAATTGATAAATAAAGTACTCAAAATATTAATCCGTAAAATTTAAATAATGATTCTTAAATTTGCATGTTTCCCTTGAAAATTGTCCTGTACGCTTCCTATATGTCAACAACAATTCAAAATTTAAATCAATATGCGATAGCTTTTTGGTTTTGTATATTTTCTAGGATAAATTCTTATGAAAATTGACTCGCACCCGTCTAATCATTTAATTCAAATTTAGATTGTAATATCATTTTCAGCTTCTTTGACCTTCATTACGACTTTTTTAGGGTAGATCAATTTCTTAATTTTCGAGTTTTGTTGGCCTTATTTGATCAATTTGTTCATGTGTTAAGTACTTTATTTATCAATTAAATTCAGAAATTAATTAATATTTATATAATAATGACATAAGCCTGATTTTTGTGAAGATGCCATGTGTCTTTATAGAGATTAAGAGTGAATTAAAATTGTTTACGATGATGTCATCAAATTAGCAATTTAATAGATAGTATAGAATTTAACCTTAAAAAAGTTTGATGCAGGTGTGCAAAGTGAAGTTGAATTGTGACTATTCAAGTGCATGAAAGGTGTTCGATGAAATGTTTGAAAGAAATGGAGTTACATGGTATGGTTTCATTTACTAAATAGAGTTATGATTAGTTTTTAATTTATAATACTGTTAGTTACGTGATCCATTGATGGTAGTCTTCAGCTACTTATTGAATATGCTTCTTATAAAAGATCATATTAAACAATTTTTAATGATGTCGAGGTGGATATATGACAAAATGAATTAAGCGGTTACAAGGAATGGGTCTAATAGAAAGCAGCTCCAACGTTAGTTTATGTTGTCTTCAACAATAAAAGAAAAATTGTTGAGTAGGTATTACTGTATTAGTACTCTTTATTATCCTTTTCAGAATAATCAATCTATAAACTTTCCCGTTGGTTCATCTTATTTAGGTATTGAATGGGCTGATTCGATCATACCCATTTTGAGAATCTAACCATTGAATGATGAGTTATGATTTTCTGAGTTATGATTTTCAATATGGACTTTGATTGATGTACAGTCAAAAGAGTTTGTGAATTCACAACATGTATATATGGTTGTTCTTTAAGTGTAGGTTTTCTTTCGTGAAAATGATTAGTTTTGGCTTGTGACTGTGTCTAATGACTATATATTAGATAATAATTTGAGTGGTTTCCATGGTAACTAGACCTTTAGGGAGGTTGTGGTTAGTTTAAATGGTGGTGTAATACGGAGATGATAAAGAAGGCGATACATGCAGTAAAATAATCAAGATTTAAGTTTGTATCTGATTGTCTTGCAATTCTTATTTCGTATGGTTCAAAATTGCTTCTTTGGGTCATTATTGCTTCTTTGGTCATAAAATTGTTAATTGATGCAATTGAATATTTTAATTGCAAAATGTTGGTTATTTTCATGTACTTGAAGATTGGATATTTTTATGATGCTACTTTGTTAGTTTGATGTTATATTTGATGTCATTTTGCTGCATATAATAGAAACCGCATGTTATTAATGTTGCTGCACAATATTATGTTGTTGCTGCACAATATTATTGTGCTACACAATACTTTAGGGGACTGTATGTATTATGCTGTTTCACAATATATAATCCCTATATAACGGGTCATCATATACCTAGTTTATAAATAAATGATTGTTAATGATATGGTTGTAAACAAGTGGTTGTAAAACCTGGACAGTGTAAACAAATGGATACACAATTTGGTTTTTAACTAGATACAAACAAACTGGATACACAATTTCAACAAACGGGCCACGATAACCTGGACAGTTTAAACAAATGGGTCATGATAACCTGGACAATTTAAACAAATGGGTCATCATAACCTGGATGGTTTGAACAAATGGGTCACAATTTAGTTTGTATTAAGCTTAACATGTTAGATACTGCACAAACAAAAATAGATAATAATAGAAATTGTACAAATGAGTCACTATAACCTGGACGTGTTTGTGTTTAGAATAGGATTTATTACGTTTAACATGTTAGATACTCCACAAATGGGTCATTATAACTTCGACGTCTTTGTGTTTAGAATAGGCGGCAAAAATAGGGTTTAATTGTTTAATAGCAAAAAGACTGAATTAGCCTTGGTTAGTAATCACGTGACAAGGCCCTAACGGATTGGAGTTAACGGATCCTGGGGACCAAAATGCAACGAACTGATAACTTTAATGATTAGGATGAAAGAAAAAAACTTTAGGGCTCAGAATGAAACAGATGTAAAACCTTAAGGACTAATGGCGTATTTAAGTCCTTTTTTTTTTTTTTTTTAATATCAAAATGTAATACTACGTACTGATATTATAGTACTCCGTAACATTTAGCAATGTAAATATGTTGGGCCATTTGATGAGATGGGTTTGGCATTGGCGAAGAGGCACAGTCCAGTTTACAGGCCCAATATTTTTCTAGTAGAATAGTGTCATAATTTTGATTTATAGATCCGTATGAAAATGAAAATACATCATAACAATCTTGATGCGATGACTTTATAATTTATTTTTGTTGTCATTGAAAACTCTAGATTTGTCAATCAAACGTTTTAATAAAAATTTCATTAAGAAAACACTACTATTTAATATCAACCCGAACACTTTTTTTTAGAAACGCATTATAATAATATGCCTTGAATTTTCTTTTTTCTTTTTCATAATGCCTAGCAATTCATTTTTTTATCTATTTATTTATTTTATTTTATTTTGCGATTTGCCGAATTGACCTTGTTATATGCAAATAGATGCATGACAATGAATTGTGATAAGTTGTTTATAAACTTTAAAAAGTCATGTCATTTAATTTTTAATTATGATTTAAATACCGTTTTTCCTAAAATCATATAAGCTGTTATACATTGTAAGAGTTTATCATTACTTATAAATTCGGCTTTATTTTTAACGTTTTTAATTTGATTATGACTTTTTAGTAATATTCATAACCTTTTGGGGTAATTTTTTTTTAATATTATCACCTCCCCGAAAAGCTCGGCTACTTTCAAATCGTTATCATTGGACACACAAGTTATCGGTACACCGACTATTTCACTCCACGGGAATCGAAAAAACGATTCAACAAGTTTCGATAAAGGTAGATTATTAACAAAATCGTTTGAACTAGAAGATAAATTTTAGCAAAACCTACGGGGATCCCCCCAAATCAAAACACAACCGAACGGACCACATTTGTTAATGCTAGCAGGTGATGCTATATCCATATGCATATTCATTTCAAGTGTCTATTTATTTTCTTCACACAGTTTTAGAAAATCTCACTAACTTCATTCTACACTAGAGATGACAATAGATCAGATATAAATCAGGTGATGTTGTATCCATATGCATATTCATTTAGTTCTTGTTCATCTATATCCATATCCATTTAGTTTCAGTTCATTCATCTATATTCATATCCAATGGATTAAGCCGGTTAATAGATATCCATTGGATATTAAGAAAATGTTTTAATATTTCTAATAAGCGATGAAAACAAAAACGTGGTAGCCGATGTGCTCGTTCATTGGGGGTTTCCTTGCTTACCAAAAAAAAAATGATGATGATAATAATAATAATAATAATAATAATAATAATAATAATAATAATAATAATAATAATAATAATAATAATAATAATAAATATAAATTATAAATATAAATATAAATATAAATATTACTTCGTATTTGTTTGATGACAAAACTATAAGATTTTAATGCTATTTAATACTCCGTACTAACCAGTTTTGGTTTGCGAAGTAAAGGGGGTGCGTTTTGCAGAGGGGTGTGTAGGTTGAGGTTTTTTAGATTTGTTGTTTGGATGAGTGTTTGCAGGTTGTTTGCTGTCATTTGTAACTTTTGTAATCATGTTGTTGTTGTACTCGGTTTGTGTTGACCGAGTCGTTAGAGGTTTTCATTAGGGGAGATGTGTTCGTTTTATGTCCTTTGTCATTGGTGACGATCATTAGATTGTCGTACTGGTTAAATCAGTTCGCATGGACTGCACACTTTGTAACTCATCCGATCACCAGATCGTTTATATATATATATATATATATATATATATATATATATATATATATATATATATATATATATATATATATATATATATATATATATATATATATATATATGTATTTTGCCAAAAAAAACTAGTTTTCATACAAAAAGATAGTATTTGATACACGCATTTTTTTCACGCTTGTGCCAAGCGTGTACTTTTTCTTAACTTTATTCATGTTTATAAGTGTGATGAAAATTATCAACACTTTTGAATGTGTATTAATAAATCTTCACAAATATAAATGAATGTAAATATTAGTAAATATTAACACGCTTAAAACCATGTACAAATTTTCAGGTTTCTTCACATTTATAATTGTAATGATATATTAAACGACTTTAACTGTGTAATAGGATTTACATGATTATAATACTACTAGCAACGGTGACTGTCGATGGGCTTTGTTGTGCCACCGATCGAACGGTGCCGTTGCTAGCCTCCGTGAGTGTGGCCGCGGTTAAAGGACCGTGATGCCTTCTGCTATTCTTTGACACCTTCCATCACGGAGTAAAGATCAATTTATGTAATTTTTTTTTTTAAGGTTCATAAAAATGGTGAATGGTGTCCGTATGTATATGCGTATCTTCTATCTATATCTATATTCTATATGTATGGGAAAGAGATGAAAAAGAGAAATGGATGGACAGGTGTTTGCCCCTCACAAGGGTTTTTACATTTTTTTAATTAATAATAATTAATAAATTAATAATAATAACATAAGACTGCTAGCAACCAAATTAAATGGTTACAAACATCGATTACTTAATTCAATAATAAATTAATAATAATAACAAAAAATTCTAGCAACCAAATTAAACGGCTACAAACATCGATTACTTAATTCAGTAGATTTCCCCAAAATAACGACCATCCGTGTCGTACTATGGAGCCGCTGTTCATCATTTTCTTCTTCAGCTGCTTCATCGAGGTAACGTCAACCCAATGTCTCTTCATCTTCAAAAATCAAATACAAAGTAATGCGGTTTAGACGATCTTCAAGGGTATCTTTTATCCCGTACCATTGATCATCGGTACGGAGATAGCTTGCCTTTAAATCCGGATCACAATCGTCTTCAAAAAACAGCACTCCGTGTATTCACACGGAACATTTGCCTTCAAAAAGGCTAGCAGATCCTGTAAACCAGCGTCACGAACATCGATTCCTTCAAATGACATTTTTTTACCGAACTTGTAGAGCTTCATTTCATTTCGGAAATCACCTCCGTAATGAACGTCATATGCAACAATCATTGGGGGAATTGTTTTCATTTTGACTGGTTTGAAGTGTTTTGATTTTGAGTTGAGAAGTGAAGTGTGTGAAAGGATATGAGTTAGCGGGTGTATTTATAGAAGGAAAAAACTAGCCTTTTTTTGAAAACAAACAAAAAAAACAAAAAAAAAACGGTCGGTTATATAGCCGTTATATTTGAATTTTAAAAATAAATTTAATAATATTAATAAAGAAATAAGAAATTAATTATAAAATAAAATATTGATGTGGGGTTAATGTGGTTAGTGTGATGGTTGCTAGTGAATGTGGTTGGAAGAAGCTGCTGAGGTGGCGCTGATGTGGCACAGTGTGGTTGAAAAAGTAGTGTGATGGTTGAGAGTAGTCTAAAAGTCAACAAAATGAAATGAAATACAAGTGAACAATCGTGAGGTTTGAATGGTTAAAAAAATTAATAGCACACACTAGAAAGCGTGTGGTTTCTTTCTCAGTAGAATTTTAAATTTTTATATTTACATTTTTTTTTTCCAAAAAAAAAAATTATAATTATTATTACTCGTATCTATTAAACGGAGTGATTATAGTAATTACATTATTTTATTATTATTATTAGTTCTAGTTCTATTATATAAGAATTACTTTAGTATACTACCTATTAGACAAAAAGATGAATAGTACAAAGGGTATTTTAGACTTTTCACCTTTTTAAAAAAATTCCATTTCACCATAAACACTCCTCACACTTTGTTCAAAAATTAAAATCGACCTCTAAAACAGGGAGTAAAATGTCAAATCACCATTTTTATAAAAAATGTTAAATAAACTCCACCCAAATATTCAACGGGTTATATCTTCTCGCTCGCAACGAGTTAAATTTTTCTGACACCATCGTTAAACTCGAAATAATTTTACGAACACAATGTCACTAACTATACGCATAACGGACACTTTTTTAAAAACGCTAAATATTTGGGGTACTTTTCATACACGTTGATTTTTCACTCGCAGGCTCCGTAACTATTTTCATCTATTAACAACAAACACACATGGGTCTTATTATTATTATTATTTAATTATTTAGTCATTTTTTGGATATATCTCAGTACATCTTCTACTCTTAAATCATACGAAGTGTTAATATAAGATAACGACTTAATTGCGTTAAATTTTTAAAAGTCGGCAATTCCATAGCGAAACGCGGAGATGCACATATATTGTTAATTTAAAATAACATTTAAATCTTTCACGGATTATATCTTTTAGTTCGACTCGAGTTGCGCTTCAATGACATGACGTTCGGTCACAAAATAATTTTACAATTCGAAAACTAGTTAAGAACGATAGCAAATACTCCGTAATTTGTAAATAAAAGTCTAGGTCACCCTCTCTAAAGTCCAACAAACAAAACGATCGGCTTCCTCTGGAAAATGAATTCACAAAATTAGGCTACATTATATTCAAATCGATTGGAGAAAGATTTCATTAACGAATTTTTCTGTGATGCATTTGAAGCAGATAGCGCTCATTAGATCTTTCCGTTCAAAATGCTAAACTGAATCGCGCAGGTAGATTCATCACGTCGTTATTAACATCTGTTCATATACTCGATTAATCTTCAGTTCATTCAATTGATTTATTTTGTTAGGGCTTCGATGTTAATATTGTTGTTAGTCGCTTGTTTAGTTGAAGAAATTGTTGAATTGCTTCCAACTACGTGTTTATTGAATGATAACTAGGGTTTCAAAGTTAATTTTTCTTAATTTATGCGGATTTTGTATTGATGTTTTATATAGGCACCTGTGTTGTTTGCTAACTCATATTATGCCAAAAATAGGCTCATAGTTATATTTTTGTTAGTCACGCAGTTTATTGCTATTGATTTTAAGTGTTTGGAAGCTAACACGCTATTAATCCACTAATGAACCAGAAACTTTGAGTAGAGTGCCTGAATTGAACTATCAATCATTCTCTTGGTTAAAATATTATTGTAATATATTTAAGTATTAGGCTAGAAGGATAATTGATATGTGTCATAGGACAAACTTCAAGTAGTGTGCCTGAATTGAATTATTAATCATTCTCTTGGGCATTTGAGCTACACCAAATATTGAAGTAAATACGTTTTGAAAAGGTTATGATTCAGTCTTGGTTATGATGATTATTGTTGTTGATCTGATTATTGCGTAAACCCACAATTTCAGTTACTCAAAGGTCGACACTCACAAGTATTAAGTCGTTTTTTTGGATTCTTTTGAACAAGCTATGTGAAGATATTGAAAAAGCTATTATGAAGCTCTTAAAGGTACCTAAGTGTGAAATCTTGGGTTGTTATGATTGACCATATGTGTTTCCATGTATCTACATGACTACATATGTTAGATGGTCTAATCTATATGATGTCACTTTAGTTTTATTGTATTTGTTTTAGTTTCGAGTTTATGTTAGTTCTATGATACAAAAGTCATCCTATGTGACCCAACCCGACCTGGATATAGTATGTTATCATATAAATATCTATTTTATATTTATTTATTTGACTTGTTAGAGATTCAACGCATCTTCATGACGATTGTTCTTGTTTAGAGATGACTTATTATGGAGTTTGATTGTTGTGATGTGCAGATTTGGTAAACAAATTAATAAGATATGGTTCTCGTAAAGCAAGAGTTGATACTAGAAAGTGAGTTAAAGGTAGATTTGTAAAGGCCGGTGAAGAGTATGACTATGACCCGCTTCACACAACTGATTATTGACTACTTCATTCATTATATAAGGTACAAACTCTTCACTCTTAACTTTTTAACTTTTAAGATTGCCTGGGGTGTTTGAATTTTTATATTAAAACTAATTATCTTTACTCTTAATACTATAGAAATCGTGCTTAATTGGTCATATAATAGCTGCAACAAATACTAATTATCTATTGTGCATATATTCATCCTCTTGAGAACCAAATACTTCTCTTTTGCGTATTAAAACTTGTCATTTAGATATATTGGAGGTTCTTGTTTCTTTCTTTTATTATAACATTATATTATTTGGGCTTTTGGTATACAACAACACCGATTAATTCAATGAACGTATAGAGGTCAAAACTACGGAGTGGTGTTTGGCTCATGGCTGAATGGCTGATGACTGACTCAACATCAGGTAAAGTTCTTGTTTTACAATCCATAACATCAGAGATGAAATTAGTACTGATTTTTCATATTTTTGCTATTTGTTGGTAAGTTTGACAGAAGTTATGCCTATCTCATAGATTATGTAATTATAAAGTCCATTATGTAAGCTACTAGTGTAGCTGAAAGTTGAAACATTTGCTTCTTAAACCAGTGACTTGCAAGATGCATCATAAGTGTTTAACGTCTATGTTGATATCCCATATGGTAAGGGTCTTTTGTCTTGCTTTCCTTAGGTGGTTTTATTTATTTCATGATCTCCGCAGTGACTTGTGTTATTAGATTTGTTATTTTGGCCTTAGCTGTCTATCGTCTAGGATAACTGAAAACAGGTAATCTATTGTTGCTGTTTTGTAATGACAATCAGGTTCCTATTAGTTTTATCTGAGTAATGTGTGTGTGTGTGGAATTTACAGTATTTGAAGTCGCATATGATTTGCTTATAAAGTTGGGAGCCTGTGCCCCTGGAGATGACAAAGAGAACATTTCGATCAAATAGGAGCTCAAGTAAATTCATTTTAACATTTTTGTATTACTAATATTGTTTTCACAATCAAAGTAAACACCTCATTATGTTACGTTACACTTTGAATTTTTTCAAATTTGCAAATTCATTACTTGTACTTAATTAAACATTCTGGTAACATAATTTCTCATATATGCATATAAACCTCACACTTATAAGAGTGCATAACTATGTAAAATCCTCACAGTTTTAGTTGTGTAAAAATAGGTAGAATACATTTGGAACCGTCAATAATTTTGTAAAGATTTCACACACAAAAGCGTGTATAATTACTTCCTATTCTTCACACTCTCAAGTGTGAGGATCACTCAAGTAAAAGCACAATTAAAACCGTGAGGATCAATTGGAAATTTGTTACGCTCACTTTCCTCTCACGTTAGGTAAATGTAACTTTACATTTCTACACGCTTCTAAATGTTTAAATATACAGAGAAAACGTGTAATATACAAGTGAACTTGATTATTTTGTTGTAGTGATAATTGATAAATAAATACATTAAAAGTGTTAGTTAAATTAAATTAAATACTTATAATATACAAGTGTCTAAAATACAATTATAATTATAATTATAAATAAGTACTAGTTAAAGTCCCGCGGTATCGCCGGTTTTATAAAATGATGATATTATAAGACAATTTAACCATGATAACACAAATAAACAATATCATATTTCAAAGGGGGATGATTCTCTCACACATTTTTTTGATCCTCACACACCTATTTTAACTTTTTACTCTTCTAATAATACTCAATTGGTATGTGAGGATCAAAAAAGTGTGTGAGAATCATCCCCCTATTTCAAAAGTTCAAATGTAAAAAATGATGTGCATATTAAAGTAACAGACTAATAACAACTCAATAATCAAATACACGATGTCATATAGTTGTTATATATCACATAAAATATATAGTTACAAAGTACCTGCTTTAGAAAGTTCATTTTTTAATTGTATTTCCTTGTTAAGTTGTGTCACTTTGTGTTCCAATTTAGATAATCATGTGTACAAATTAACATACATATCAGTATGTTTAATACCGGCGAAATCTCAGAATTAAGAAATTAAAATCCTAATAACGATGTATTTAAATCGAGTGTTGTAATAAAAGCATCTCACAAGTAGGTTTGAAATAATTTGTTTAAGAATATTTCAATAGCACTTCATTATCACAAATAGTCCATGGTGACATTCATGTGTGTTTTATAATTTCGGTGCAAATCAAGTTATATTCCAAACCCATTTAGGTTACCGACAGTTTTAGAAACGTAAATGAGAAGCAACGTCTTTGTTCTAATTTACCCACAGAAACACGAACATATCCCTTTAAGTCTTTGTTGCTATAGTGATTAAGTATCACACCCACTATTAGTCTTCTGGTAAATATCCAAATCGTCATTCATTATATCAGGAAAACAAAACAAAACATGAAGTATTTTTAGAATATAATGAAATACAACAACTTATTATAATAGTAGCAGTAGTATTAGTATTGGTAAAGCTATTAAATCGTTTGTTTTTAAAACTAAATCTAAACCCTAACCCTAAACCCTAAACGCTAAAATCTAAACCCTAAAATTCAAACCCTAACCTAAACCCTAAACCCTAAATCTAAACTCAAAACCCTAAACCTTAACCCTATACCCTAAACCTAAACTCTAATTCCTAAATCTAAACCCTAAACCTAAAATCTAAATCCCAAACCCTAAAATATAAACCCTAAACCTTAGAATCTAAACCCAAAACCCTACGCCCTACAATGTAAAACCCTAAATCTAAATCCAAAACCTAAACTCTAAACCCTAAAATCTAAACCCAAAACTCTAAATCTAAACCCTAAACCTAACCTTTAAACCCTAAAGCCTGAACCCAAACCTAAACTCCGAAAACTCTGAACCCTAAACCCAAACCTAAACCCTAACCTAAACCCTAAACGGTAAATCTAAACCCTAAACCTAACCTCTAAACCCTACACCCTAAATCTAAACCCTAAAGCCTGAACCCTAACTTAAACCTCGAAAACTCTAAACCCTAAACCCTAAACCTAAACTCTAAACCCTACACCCTAACCTAACCCCTAAAAACGCTAAACCAAAACCTTAAGCCCTAAAATATAAACCATAAACTTTAGAATCTAAACCCTAATCGTCATACCTGATGTTATAGTCGATCCTATTAACCCTAAATTCATCTGAGAAAAAGATAAATCAGATTCGACATACCTTAAATTCATGGTGAACAAATCGATTTCATAGAAGCAACAAAAGAAAATAAACAAAATTGAATGTTGATCGAATGTTTTAAACACTAAATCAGTAAATTGAATGTTTGACATGATTCGAAAGTGATTTTTCATATACCAATGGACTGTATAACCCTACCCAATTTGCGACTGTGATATGACTCGATCACCAATGTTGTTATGAATAGGGCTAGAGAATTAATTCTCCAGATAGCAAAATAGATCAATCGCTGGATTATACACAGGTCTCTTGATCATCACCATTGAAAATGAACCTGCACATTTGTTACCTGATTCATCTTAAATGTAACATTTATGCACCAACATAATTCAAAGATTGATAAATCTTAAACTGTATCATTTATGCACCAATATAATCCATAAAAAATGTTTTAGTAAATATTTAATCTAACAGAGTTTGCATGTTATTAAGTGACATGTGCCATCCTTTTTTCCACTTAATTATCTACTCTACATATTTTTTCTACAACAAATATGACCTGTAGCATAAAGTTAAATATATATTGGTAAGAAGCCAACCAAACCTATAATAGCAGTTTAATTTCCGTCACTATAACCTCCATTTTCTTAAATCCAGCAGCTTCAAGTGCAACATAAGCAGCATCAATTTGTGCATCAAGCATGTTATCATAATGAAGTTTCCACTTTTCATCATAAATCCCATCATTTTTTTGAAACAGAGCATAGTTTATATCAATATGATCTGGACTACCCATGTAAGCTAAAAAAGGGTACGCGTTTAAACAAAATTTAATCTTTATGAACCCACATCAATGTTAAGCAACATAATCTTAACTAACTCAAATTCATATCAAAATTTGAGTTGTTTTTTTAGCAAACTCAAGACCAACATGTAACGACCCGGATTTTTCCGATCGTTTTATACATATGAGATTAATATTTACATAAATTAAACATTACCAACATGATAAGCAATCCAAATTGTTGAGTCTTGTGTTTTTGAAAAGAGTTTTACACAACGTTTGACCGTCCAATTTGACCGATGATATCACGAACTATATAACATACGATAATTATACAATTGTGTACATATACGTATTTATACATATTTAACATGATCTAAGGATGGTTTAACATATCATTGTGTGCTAATAACAATGAGTTATAAGTATACTTTGAGACTACTAACTTAAGTTTTCAAAACGATAACTATATGTAACGTTCTTTGACATATATACCTATAACTTATAATGCTTATACAAGTATAATATAAATATGTATTTAATCACTTTTAAAGGGCTTATATACATAAAACAATATAAGTATATTTACAAAATATAGCTATATTTGAATCCTCGTTCCGTTTCCTCAAGATTTCTACAAGTATATCTAGGGTATATGTACCTGTATCATACCCAGCTTCTATACGTATTTACTTTTGGTATATACACATCACAATCACTTTATTAGCAGCTATGAGTCAGCAAATTTTGGATCTTAGCATGCATGATTAATCAATTTGGCATATTACAAGACTTTTACACAATATTACAAACTTATACATCATTTCACCACCATTTATACTCCATTCCATTTTCATTTTTACTACACATTTTCTCTAGCTAAAAACACCTACTTGTAAGCTTCATTCACCTCTAAGAAATCCAGCAAAAACTCTCTCAAGAATCACCTTAATAACCATCATATTAAGATCAAACAAGAACACTACAAGATACTACTTTCATTTCAAGTCTATATTCTAAGTTTACTTCCAATCTTTCAATCCAACTTCACCACTCTTTAGGATCAAGAGTTATACTTCCTTTCCAGTAGCTTTATCCAAGTAATTTGAGGTAGTAACCTTATTCATAATCTTATTCGATTCATATTTATATAGCTACCTTATTTTGAGTTATAAATTATAACAACAAGAACATAGTTTGAATGATTTCAAACTTGTTCGCAAACTAAATAGATCCTTCTAACTTGACTTTTAAAACACTTCAAGACCTGTAATATATCATAATGATATGCTAACTTAACAAGAGACAACTTGATTTTACAAAGAATACCTTAAAACTGAATCTACGTCGTCGGAGTGCAACCGGGGGCTGTTTTGAGTTGGATAATTAAAAATCATCTTAAACTTTGAATTGGAATTTTATGTTCCGGAAAAATGATATTTCTTATGAATATGTTAACATATAAAAATCTCATGGTTTAACTCAAAGTGTAAGTATTTTTAAAAAATGATCATTTAGATGTTGTTTTTATGATGGAAATGATCACTTTCATAAGATTCACCCAAGTTTGACCTATAACCTGTGATTTCGAATGTAAACCAAGGTATTTACAGTTCATATTCATAAATAATGACTCGATCCAAGAAAGTGGCAAGTTGAATAAAAAAAACTGAGTTGTATTGAAGAAACTACGACTAAAACAAAATCGGGTATCCGAAGCTAGTTTAGCTACGAAAATATTTTGACTAAAACCTGTGACAACCCAGAAATTTCCAACCAAATTTAAACTTTAATCTTTATATGTTTCCGACACGATAAGCAATATTTGTTAAGTTAAATTGCAAGAATTTTAAACTATGTTCATACATTCATTCAACCTCGACCATGTTCCAACGATTCACGAACCATTAAACGAATATGATTATATATGTATATGTGTATATATATTATAACTTGAAACGTAAATAAAATATTAGATTAAATACTTTATATGATTGTATCTGTTTCAAAATATTTATCAATGGAATTAGAAGATAAGATCAAATGATTGAATTATCAGATATATTGAATTATGATTACAAGTCTCTGTTGAAAGGCCCACGTTGATTTGAGAAATCTTTCCGTTTTAATAATATTCGGAAAATGGTAAAGTGATTTATAAATAAGAATAAATTGTCAATTATTGAGAACTAGACAAAGGATAGTGGAAGATTGAATCTCATAAAGACTCGATTGATCTATTTAGTTTCAAACGTACAAAAACGTTTTCAGTTTAAAAAGAACTTTATTATTAAAACGTATATAACTTTTATAAATATCTAGAACCACTTTTGACAACTCATTACTTAACTAGTATGATAAAGATAACGATATTTATATTTTATTTTATTAAATATATATAACGATTTAAATTAATATTATATATATTTATACGCGTATTATACGTACATAGTTTTATACTTTTACTATACTTAAACTTTACCTTTACTTTATTTTTACTTTACTTTAACTTTAATAATTCACTTTAATAATTCATACTTTAATAATTCACTTTAATAATTCATACTTTAATAATTCACTTTAATAATTCATACTTTAATAATCCACTTTAATAATTCATACTTTAATAATTCACTTTAATAATTCATACTTTAATTCACTTTAATAATTCAAAAATCTATTATAAATAGAATTCAATAGGTTTCATTATTTCATAGAAACTTGAAAATATTTTTCTCTAAACTCTCTCAATCGATTTACATATATATATTTACTCCGTATTATTTCAAGATATTATTAGTATACATAAAATATTACGACGGAGTGCTGTCCGAGTGATTTCGAAATGGTTTTTCGAGTAGGATAGGATTAAGGAAATTATAGGTTATAGCTATGGAGGTGATTGAGTATGGTTCATGGGTATGCTCGTGAGGTCAATATAGTGTTTATCATTTCCGTTGCGTCTACGTACCTTTCCTGCAATATTGAATCTCAATATTGATATGTGAGTACTCATAATTTAACTTTTACATACTAATAGTGTATCCCTGACTAGTGCTCGAGTATTTAGGATTATGCATTTTTGTATTTTTAATATTGCCCTTAGACAGGTTAGGTTGAATATTGAATTAGTTACACTTGCGGTTGAGATAAGGTATAAGATATGCATGTCTTTGGAAAGCTAGCGAAAAATTAAGGACTTTTCCTTTAGATATCGAATGGTTTCGATGAACGGATTAGAAGTTATAATCAATTGAATTTTTGATATTTTTATTAAAAATGATTATTATTATCGTCGTTTTTATCGTCGTTCTAGTTTTATCTTATTATTATCATTATTATTATCTTTATCAATAAAAGGGATTTATCATTAAAAATTGTTATTTTTTTTTATTATTACTATCGTTATTATCATTAAAGTTATAATTAGTATTATTATTATTATTATCCAATTATTATTATTATTATTATTATTATTATTATTATTATTATTATTAGTATTATTATTATTATTATCATTATTAATATATATATCATTATTTAAAAATGGATATTGTCATTGTTATTATTATTATTACTATATTATCATTAAGATAATTATTAGTATTATCGTTAAAAATGTTATAATAACTATCATTATTAATATTAGTGTAATTAAAACAAATATTTGTAACACCTAATTATTTTGATTACTATTATTATCATTATTATGAACACGATATAAAAGACGATTAAAAGCTATTAAACGAAACGATTAGGAAATAATGAGTAAGAGTATCATGATGAAATTAAAATATTATAAGATATTGATTTAGATAAAATTATCGTTCTTATTATTTTTATCATTACTATTATTATTAAAAATATCGTTAGTATTAAAACTATCATTTTAACAAAAATTATCATTTTAATAGAAATGTCATTGTTACTATAAAATATCATTATTATTATTATTTTAAATAGAATTATTATTTTAAAGATAATATTAAAAATTATCGTAAATATTAAAGTTATCATAATTAGAATTATCGTTTTATCATAATGTTATCTTAGTAATTATAAATATTGATATTTTTATAATAATAATTATTATTACAAAATAATACAACTTTTACTTACTATCATTATAGATATTATTTTATCAAATAAATATGTGATACAAACATATTTTACTACGTGTAATAACTTACTTTAATAATACCTATCATATTATCTTTATGATATTAAATGAACCCTATAAATTTTATTACTTAATATATATAAAAGTATATTATATTATATAAATTTAATATAAAATTTTATTTATTAATAAATAAATTATATTATTTACTCTAATAAATCTTTTAAAAATATTTAAAAATATAAAACGGCGATATTTAAACTATATATTAATCATGTATAGATTTTTGTTATATATTAATCATGTATAGATTTTTAGAAATTATTTTGAGTCAAATTTACTTTTGTTGACTTTTGCATATTAGTCTCGAGCATTAGGATTGTGGTACACTATGACTTGGCCTAATTTGTTAGACAAATATTGACCAACACATAATTATATATAATTAATTTAGGTTCGTGAATCCGAGGCCAACCTTGCACTTGTTCAATGACGTTATATGTATTTTTACTACGAAATACAGTATGGTGAGTTTCATTTGCCTTTTTACCCTTTATATTTTTGGGACTGAGAATACATGTGCTTTTATAAATGTTTGACGAAATAGACACAAGTAATTGAAACTACATTCTATGGTTGAATTATCGAAATCGAATATGCCCCTTTTTATTAAAGTCTGGTAATATAAGAATTAGGGAACAGACACCCTAATTGACGCGAATCCTAAAGATAGATCTATTGGGCCTAACAAACCCCATCCAAAGTACCGGATGCTTTAGTACTTCAAAATTTATATCATGTCCGAAGGAGGATCCCGGAATGATAGGGGATATTCTTATATGTATCTAGTTAATGTCGGTTACCAGGTGTTCACCATATGAATGATTATTTTTGTCTCTATGCATGGGATGTATATTTATGAGAACTGGAAATGAAATTCTTGTGGTCTATTAAAATGATGAAAATAAATGATTATGATAAACTAATGAACTCACCAACCTTTTGGTTGACACTTTAAAGCATGTTTATTCTCAGGTGTTAAATAAATCTTCCGCTGTGCATTTGCTCATTTTAAAGATATTACTTGGAGTCTTTCATAGCATATTTCGAAGAACGTTGCATTCGAGTCATTGAGTTCATCAAAGATTATTATTAAATCAATTTATAGTTGGATAGTGGATATTATGAAATGGTATGCATGCCTGTCAATTTTCGATGTAAAGAAATTTTGTCTTTTAAAAACGAATGCAATGTTTGTAAAATGTATCATATAGAGGTCAAATACCTCGCAATGTAATCAACTATTGTGAATCGTTTATAATGTATATGAACGGGTCATTTCAGTTGGTATCAGAGCGGTGGTCTTAGCGAACCAGGTCTGCATTAATGTGTCTAACTGATAAGTTGATAGGATGCATTAGTGAGTCTGGACTTCGACCGTGTCTGCATGTCAAAAGTTTTGCTTATCATTTTGTGTCAAAAATTAACTACTTATCATCCTCAGGAAATTACCTGCTTATCATTTTTAGTCTAAGACACGTCTTGCTTCATTGATTGCATGAATAGTGTATAGACAAAAATTCATATCTTAGCATATCTGCTAAATCATATCTTATCGTATCTGTTACTTTAAACTTTGCCTGAGATATCCCGCAAAGTCCTCCGTAATCTACGAAATCTTTTGATCTATATATATATATATATATATATATATATATATATATATATATATATATATATATATATATATATATATATATATATATATATACTATGTAATTAGAATACCATCCGTTAGCCAAAATCATTTCATATCGGAAAAAAAAATCCTTTATCCAATCGTACGAAATGGAATTTGTCATCAGTTCAAGTCACTCAGATTCCGAAATGGAATCCCATTCAAGCTCCGAAAGCAGTGTGACCGGAATAGATCAACCAATCAGTCATCACCTATTCTGGATGAATTGGGGATGTGTTCGTAGCCTCCTCAATCATTGGAGACAAGAAGAAGGTGATCCCTTCCATCCACCACATTGCCCTCTTGACGAAGAACCTGAAGCACTTACCGGCGAACCTGTCCGAAACACCATTTTCTCGCTCATTTCCAGAGTATCTCGTCACGATTATATATTACATCAAATTTTAGATTTTATTTATCCGCTCGTCCGAACCGACAATCACCCCGGTGTAATAGAAGAAGTCAACGAGCTTCGCGCTCGGGTAGTGGCTTTGGAGAATATGGTGCAAAGATTACAAACACCAGCAGCAGCATCAGCAGCATAACCAGTACCACCATCATCAACGCCAACAGTACCATTACCACCTCCAACCACAACCGCGTCGTAAACCTCAACTTCACAATCTGTCCCATGAGCATCAACGTCATACGCACCATAGATACCAAGGAGTACCAACAACAATAACTGACGAAGTATTAATTCATAACTTCATTGGAGAAACATTCCGCGGCGATTATGTAATCTCTAAAGTCTTAGAGATTATCTAATCTAGCCCTAACCATAAATCAGTTAAGCGAACCAAAATGATAGAAGGAAGAGTAGAAACCCTGACAAAAATGGTGTGTGATTAACAAGCTAAACTTGCTTTACCAACAGCATCAACAGTACCGTCAGCGTTACCAGCATCGTCAGTACAGTCAACATCCGAATCAACAACACCGATAACATCACAAACTCCGTCAGTTCAAGAATCACTGTGGACATCATTATGAATCAATAACGTGTATATTGTATCAACGAGTTATGAAGAATTAACTCATTCCCTCTGAAGAAATTATATGTATATATTATATATATATATATATATATATATATATATATATATATATATATATATATATATATATATATATATATATATATATATATATATATATATATATATATATTTTGAAATAAATCTTTCCGTGCTAAGCTATTGTGTGTGAATCTTAACTACTCGGTTAATTCATATTACAAATATGCAATAATGTACGTCCTTCGGCCGCAACTTAACCAGCGTTAACTACAATCTCTGTCGCAATTCAACAAATTCCAATTCATAATAAATCAAGTATATATTTGATTTTACACTTTCATCATCGATGTACCCGAAACTTTTCAGATAACATCATTCGTACTTTGCGAAATTCACAAGAATTCCACGAACCGAACATCATACATCAACAAATAACGAAGTATTGATTCATAATTTCAATGTCATTAAAGAAATACTGCGTAAAAGTTATGTACTTTTTAAAGCCTTTAGGGATTATTCAATTCTAGTTTCAACCGTAAATCAAATGAGTTTAATTTAACATTAACTCATTAAATCTATGTTACATCTGAAGAAAATATACATATATATATTTTCATAAAGACTGTAATAAAATTCTTTTGTACAAAATATTAATTGTGAATTTTTTTTTTAACGGGTAGGTAATACCCGAGAGATATATAAATTCACAATTAATATGTTACATTCTTCGAATCTGATTCAGCAAATTATCCATTATACTCCCTACTTTCACAACAATATACATTCTTTTATAAAAATCAAAACAACCATACTCATTCAAAATTTAATTACATATTCTGATTTTGAAATCTCAAAATTCAACTTGAGATATGACCAAAATCATCACTCTTAGATCCTTACATCTTTCACAAGCTATATTTTGACTTCAAAACTGTGTTAGAACATCAAATGTATGTTAACGATTACAATCTGTGTTCAAACCCTTCGAAAATTTCTGAAGACACTTCGAATGATGAGCAATCGAGATGATAATCCAACCACATGTTACCCACAGTTATGTACCCGAAAAACTCTTGAAACCAAAGTAAAAGTTTAAACAACGTATCCGCGTCAGATTCTTTGGCATTTATTAGCAAAAATAACTTTGCGACTCCTATTCAAAGTAGCCAGTTTTGTCACAGCTCCAGCAAGTCAACTTCAACTTTTCAGTCAGACTAACCTTATTATAACCTTGAGATATACACCTTCGTTACCAGGGAACCTTTTACATTCCACCACATTATTAGCAGATGTACCAACAACTTCATTACCCTTTGACTTTAGCCTCTCCAAAAAGTCATTATAATTATTCATTGAAACCCCATCATTTACTCATTCGCATCTTGTAATGAGAATTGCCATACGAATCATTGGGAATTAGCAATCAGTATTTTGAAATCTCGCAGGATGTCTACGCCAACAGTTATATGTGTATATATAACGTCTATCTTCTGGACTTAATTTGAATGTGAAGTTTCTGAAAAACACTCCGAACTACGAATTGGTTCTCCGAAAATGGAAAAAAAAAAATGCTGATGAAGCAGCAAAAACTATAAACGACTTTAAACGGTAAAAGCTGGATGATAATGATGAAGTGTGTTGGCAAAGCGCAGAAAAAGAGAAGTTTTGAAACTGGAAAATGGATTGAGCAAAGTAGGAAGGAGGCTGTGGACAAATTACAAAGACTGAACCTGACTTCAAAGGATCCAAATGATTCAGTACTTGCTGAAGTCATTAACTAATACCTTGCTCCTGACTCTAAACCCCTGCGGACAATATTCTTCATCATCCTCTGATATTAGAAATTCTAAAATATCATCATATCTTTCATTATAAATATCCTCCATATTTCTGAAGATATTTTCTTAATTTTTCTTATTTGAAATCATTTACCTCTTCGCGCTATTTGTATTACATCATAAAAGAAACTATTTTAGTTTCAAAATTCTGAAACATTCAAGTTTAAAATAGGAATATTTTGAAGTAATGTTGGGAACTGAAGCATGAATTAGTATAATATAATGACACTTGATCAATGTGATTATATTACAGTAAGTCATGCTGAGTTTCTAAATGGAACGTGATGATTCACAGATCATAACATCATCATGTGCCATGTTATACGACTCTTGTATTCTATTTAACCTCTAAAATATCAAGAAAATATTTCTTGATGATTCGGCCTTTTCCAAGGTATTCTAGTAATTTGACAAGTCAAGATCGTGCCATCACAATTTCCTTCCTAGAACATTAACAATGTTCATTCCGAAATTCATATCTGTGAATTCTGGACCATTACAAGCGGTGCTTAATCGCAAGAAGAAGAAACGAAAGGACAAAACTCCGATATAGAAATTGGGGTATAAATTGCAGCAAATAAAAGAGA
Organism: Rutidosis leptorrhynchoides; assembly: GCF_046630445.1. Taxonomy (NCBI): domain Eukaryota; kingdom Viridiplantae; phylum Streptophyta; class Magnoliopsida; order Asterales; family Asteraceae; genus Rutidosis; species Rutidosis leptorrhynchoides. Next base: position 80,396,639 of record NC_092343.1, read on the forward strand.
GCATTAACTGTGAATGATAATGATTATAGAAGACAGAAGCAAATACTTTGAAATATAAGGGAACATATAAATCCCAACGACAAACCAGAAATTATAAACCATATATATCGATGCATATAGCAATATAAAGACACGGGAGAACTAGAAACACTATAAACCCAAGAGTATAGTAGAAGTAAATAGATTCTTTCGGCGGTAGATGAAAAAGAAGAATGACCGATATGAAAGTTAGAAGTATATCGAGAATCAGAACTGGATGGAGCATATTGATGAATACTTTAAAATATGAGTTGAGGGGGAAAGAATAGAAGGTGATGAAACATGACTAGGAACTTAGAAATCAACAGATTTAACTCACACAATGGCGGAATAAGTGAATCAAACCCTCTAGTGAATAGGTTATGTTTTTTTTGATTAATTTAGTCAAACCACAACTAAATCAAGTGTGATTAGATCAACACCTAGAGCTATTATTCACCACCTGGGTGATTTGGACTGAGAGAGAATCGGAGGAGCTCACTAGATCTGAGTGTGTGTAACAAATGAGAGGCTTAACCTAAAATGAAGAACATAAGACTTTATATACCCCTGCTGTTGACTCACCTATACGATTCATTCATCACACGTACGAGTTGGCTTCATCAGTCGTACGGGTGATCACTCACTCGTGTCTTCTCATTTAGGTTGTAATTGTGACTTAGCTCAGCATCAACCGTGCGTATGAGCCTGTCAGCTGTACTAGTGAGGCTTCACTCGTACGTCTGACTAAGTCTAACATAGTTAAACATCTAAATATCGTTCCTGCAGTTCCTGTAACCACATACAAACACGGATAGGATAATAATGAGCAATCATGGTGGCCTGTAAACTGTTGTACCTGCAATGGACGCGGGTAGATGTCTAGGAACTTGCATAAAATGCATCAACAGAAGGTGTGAGTTGTAAGGAAACGAAGGAGGTGAATTTATAAGAAAATCTCAAACAGAACAATTAAAATGGACGATCGCATTTAAAGCGGATCCTAATTCCCTTGATTACCGGAGAGTCAAATATTATTAAGAAGATTTTCTTCAAATTCCTTGAAATCTGGGAATCAATCATATCTACGTCAAATGATAAGAAGAATCTACACTTACTCATTTCACTCTTCTATGTTAGCTTCATTCGTACTCTTCATATAAATGGATTGTTTATCCAAATTATTCGATGATGATAAAACTCTAATTTTCAGCCCGTATGCATCATGAAAACATACTTATTATCATCCATGACCTTTCCACTCAAATTTCGGGACGAAATTTCTTTAACGGGTAGGTACTGTGACAACCCGGAAATTTCCAACCAAATTTAAACTTTAATCTTTATATGTTTCCGACACGATAAGCAATATTTGTTAAGTTAAATTGCAAGAATTTTAAACTATGTTCATACATTCATTCAACCTCGACCATGTTCCAACGATTCACGAACCATTAAACGAATATGATAATATATGTATATGTGTATATATATTATAACTTGAAACGTAAACAAAATATTAGATTAGATACTTTATATGATTGTATCTGTTTCAAAATATTTATCAATGGAATTAGAAGATAAGATCAAATGATTGAATTATCAGATATATTGAATTATGATTACAAGTCTCTGTTGAAAGGCCCACGTTGATTTGAGAAATCTTTCCGTTTTAATAATATTCGAAAAATGGTAAAGTGATTTATAAATAAGAACAAATTGTCAATCATTGAGAACTAGACAAAGGATAGTGGAAGATTGAATCTCATAAAGACTCGATTGATCTATTTAGTTTCAAACGTACAAAAACGTTTTCAGTTTAAAAAGAACTTTATTATTAAAACGTATATAACTTTTATAAATATCTAGAACCACTTTTGACAGCTCATTACTTAACTAGTATGATAAAGATAACGATATTTATATTTTATTTTATTAAATATATATAACGATTTAAATTAATATTATATATATTTATACGCGTATTATACGTACATAGTTTTATACTTTTACTATACTTAAACTTTATTTTTACTTTACTTTAACTTTAATAATTCACTTTAATAATTCATACATTAATAATTCACTTTAATAATTCATACTTTAATAATTCACTTTAATAATTCATACTTTAATAATTCACTTTAATAATTCATACTTTAATAATTCACTTTAATAATTCATACTTTAATTCACTTTAATAATTCAAAAATCTATTATAAATAGAATTCAATAGGTTTCATTATTTCGTAGAAACTTGAAAATATTTTTCTCTAAACTCTCTCAATCGATTTACATATATATATTTACTCCGTATTATTTCAAGATATTATTATTATACATAAAATATTATGACGGAGTGCTGTCCGAGTGATTTCGAAATTGTTTTTCGAGTAGGATAGGATTAAGGAAATTATGGGTTATAGCTATGGAGGTGATTGAGTATGGTTCATGGGTATGCTCGTGAGGTCAATCTAGTGTTTATCATTTCCGTTGCGTCTACGTACCTTTCCTGCAATATTGAATCTCAATATTGATATGTGAGTACTCATAATTTAACTTTTACATACTAATAGTGTATCCCTGACTAGTGCTCGAGTATTTAGGATTATGCATTTTTGTACTTTTGATATTGCTCTTAGACAGGTTAGGTTGAATATTGAATTAGTTACACTTGCGGTTGAGATAAGGTATAAGATATGCATGTCCTTGGAAAGCTAGCGAAAAATTAAGGACTTTTCCTTTAGATATCGAATGGTTTCGATGAACGGATTAGAAGTTATAATCAATTGAATTTTTGATATTTTTATTAAAAATGATTATTATTATCGTCGTTTTTATCGTCGTTCTAGTTTTATCTTATTATTATCATTATTATTATCTTTATCAATAAAAGGGATTTATCATTAAAAATTGTTATTTTTTTTTATTATTACTATCGTTATTATCGTTAAAGTTATAATTAGTATTATTATTATTATTATCCAATTATTATTATTATTATTATTATTATTATTATTATTATTATTATTATTATTATTATTATTATTATTATTATTATTATTATTATTATTATTATTATTATTATTATTATTATTATTAGTATTATTATTATTATTATCATTATTAATATATATATCATTATTTAAAAATGGATATTGTCATTGTTATTATTATTATTACTATATCATTAAGATAATTATTAGTATTATCGTTAAAAATGTTATAATAACTATCATTATTAATATTAGTGTAATTAAAATAAATATTTGTAACACCTAATTATTTTGATTACTATTATTATCATTATTATGAACACGATATAAAAGACGATTAGAAGCTATTAAACGAAACGATTAGGAAATAATGAGTAAGAGTATCATGATGAAATTAAAATATTATAAGATATTGATTTAGATAAAATTATCATTCTTATTATTTTTATCATTACTATTATTATTAAAAATATCGTTAGTATTAAAACTATCATTTTAACAAAAATTATCATTTTAATAGAAATGTCATTGTTACTATAAAATATCATTATTATTATTATTTTAAATAGAATTATTATTTTAAAGATAATATTAAAAATTATCGTAAATATTAAAGTTATCATAATTAGAATTATCGTTTTATCATAATGTCATCTTAGTAATTATAAATATTGATATTTTTATAATAATAATTATTATTACAAAATAATACAACTTTTACTTACTATCATTATAGATATTATTTTATCAAATAAATATGTGATACAAACATATTTTACTATGTGTAATAACTTACTTTAATAATACCTATCATATTATCTTTATGATATTAAATGAACCCTATAAATTTTATTACTTAATATATATAAAAGTATATTATATTATAAATTTAATATAAAATTTTATTTATTAATAAATAAATTATATTATTTACTCTAATAAATCTTTTAAAAATATTTAAAAATATAAAACGACGATATTTAAACTATATATTAATCATGTATAAATTTTTGGAAATTATTTTGAGTCAAATTTACTTTTGTTGACTTTTGCATATTAGTCTCGAGCATTAGGATTGTGGTACACTATGACTTGGCCTAATTTGTTAGACAAATATTGACCAACACATAATTATATATAATTAATTTAGGTTCGTGAATCCGAGGCCAACCTTGCACTTGTTCAATGACGTTATATGTATTTTTACTACGAAATACAGTATGGTGAGTTTCATTTGCCTTTTTACCCTTTATATTTTTGGGACTGAGAATACATGCGCTTTTATAAATGTTTGACGAAATAGACACAAGTAATTGAAACTACATTCTATGGTTGAATTATCGAAATCGAATATGCCCCTTTTTATTAAAGTCTGGTAATCTAAGAATTAGGGAATAGACACCCTAATTGACGCGAATCCTAAATATAGATCTATTGGGCCTAACAAACCCCATCCAAAGTACCGGATGCTTTAGTACTTCGAAATTTATATCATGTCCGAAGGAGGATCCCGGAATGATAGGGGATATTCTTATATGTATCTAGTTAATGTCGGTTACCAAGTGTTCACCATATGAATGATTATTTTTGTCTCTATGCATGGGACGTATATTTATGAGAACTGGAAATGAAATTCTTGTGGTCTATTAAAATGATGGAAATAAATGATTATGATAAACTAATGAACTCACCAACCTTTGGTTGACACTTTAAAGCATGTTTATTCTCAGGTGTTAAATAAATCTTCCGCTGTGCATTTGCTCATTTTAAAGATATTACTTGGAGTCTTTCATAGCATATTTCGAAGAACGTTGCATTCGAGTCATTGAGTTCATCAAAGATTATTATTAAATCAATTTATAGTTGGATAGTGGATATTATGAAATGGTATGCATGCCTGTCAATTTTCGATGTAAAGAAATTTTGTCTTTTAAAAACGAATGCAATGTTTGTAAAATGTATCATATAGAGGTCAAATACCTCGCAATGTAATCAACTATTGTGAATCGTTTATAATGTATATGAACGGGTCATTTCAAAACCAAACTAATCATATCTTGGCTAATTAACATGATATTTTATATATATTTACTCATGATTTGATTTTACATATTTCAGGACCACCCGTAAACAACAAGAGAAGATTAATTATAAGACCTCATGATTGTACGCAACACGTCATTTGACAACACGGTACTTTATGTACGCAACACGTCATTTGACAACACGGTACCATGGGTCGAGATTAATTCCGATCAATACGAATACGATGGGGTCTTTATTTATTTTATTGAGCAACTAATTGTGGACCACTAACATCGGACTGCTAACTACGGACTAATAGATATTAAAAGTATTATAAGTATATATGTAACGATTATTTGAAAAGAAAATATGTTGATATATTATATATATGTTTAGGTTCGTGATATCTATCGGAGACCAAGTCGCGTTAAATATCTTCAAGGCAAAAGTAAGTATATAGTCCCATTTTTAAACTCTAAATATTTCGGGATGAGAATACATGCATTTTATGATTTACGTTATGGACACAAGTGATTAAAAATATATATTCTACGTTGAGTTGTACCACTGGCATACTTCCCTGTAACTTGGTAACTACTATTTACATGCGGTATTGTAAACGCGAATCCTGTTGATAGATCTATCGGGCCTGACAACCCCAACCGGACTGGACGACCAGTATTCAACGGTTGCACAGTACTTCGTTTCGGTGAATACACTTGGTACGGTGTAGTGAGATTTCATAATAAAGGGAATATGCGACGTTGATTAAATGTTAAGTATGGTTATCAAGTGCTCAACCACTTAGAATATTTTTATTAAAACGTTTATGTATATGAAATCTTGTGGTCTATATTTATAACGCTGCTAGCATTAAACCTATATCTCACCAACTTTATGTTGACGTTTTAAGCATGTTTATTCTCAGGTGATAAATAAAAGCTTCCGCTGCATTATGCCGAATTTAAGCAAGATTTGGAGTATGCATATTTATGTCAAAAATAAAACTGCATATCGGAAGATTTGTAATGTGAAATATGTTGAAAATCGTATTGTTATAATCAAATGTAAAGTTTGTAAGACTAAGATTATCGCTAAACGATAATCATTATTATGTTGTTTAAGCCTTTGGTTATAATAAAGATTATGGTTTGTATTATAAAAACGTATGCAGATTTTTAAAAATGTCATATATAGAGCTCAATACCTCGCAATGACACTAATGAGTACGTGACGTTTATATTCGATATGAACGGGACGCTTCACAACAAAAAGCCATCTTTTATCAACCCACAAACTATTAAACCAAAGAATCTAACTTAAGTCAAAATCCAACCAATTTCATGAAAAAGGAGTGCTTAGCTTCATAAAGTAAATTTTAGTTAATAAATAAATTTACCCAAAAAAATGAATAGACGCTCATCAGAGTACCTTCCAGAAAGTTTATGAAAATAAGTCATCCCATGTTCATTAGCGATGACATCACCACTAGATCCTTTAACATCATCAAAGTAATCTTCCCTTGCGTTATCAGCCAACATAAGTGAAACCAACCAAAAAAGAGCTGCATCAAGTGCTAAAAACGCACCACCACCAAGAAGCCCAGTCTTGGCTGTAGGGCACGTTGTTTCAAGGTTGTAATGAACATTGCTGATAATGCGTTTGTGCTCGGTAATTGTTGGCCATAATAGCATTGCGGCTGCTAATCCGGTCGTTTCATTTCGAATATAGATCGGTTGAAATTGTCTTTATGTTCATTGTCAAACTTTGATAAATGATGATGTTATGTTACAGTATTCTAAAATTCCAACCATGTTAAACAGACAAGATAATTTTTATACCAAATTATGTTATCCGTCTATACTAAAATCTGTGTATTTATCTCCGATTCTTCGTTTGCTTTTAATCTAAATATAAGTGATTAAAAAAACACTGGTTTTTAATATGGTTAATCATTTGGAAGCAATTTAGCAAACATATGTAGTGCATAACCAATATTTGCTACACGAATCATACAGATATGTATATCTTGATCTGTACTAATAAAAGAATCACATTGCTTAAAAGAAATAGATGAAGGAATAACATACCTTTCATTTATTATGAATCATATACACATACATCATATATGAGTGAATGATGAGGACCAAGACTTAATTTATCACCAATTTATAAACTATAGTTAGTCATTCACATACAAAACTTCCTAAATGTGGTCCTTATCAACTTGACATATAATCAAACGTTCCTTAAGCATGACAACGTTTTTTATAGGTTACAAACAATTCATAAAACGTATGAATTTAAATGAAGAATGACAGGAACTATTTATAAATTTTTAAAACCTCAAGGGGTGGTTTGGTGGTAAGATGCTTGGAAAAGTTCCACCCCAGGACCCAGGTTCAATCCTCACCTGCTACACTTTGGGGGGCTTGCCTTTCAAAAAGAAAAAAAAAGAAAAAGAAAAATCATTTATAAATTTTTATGCTGAGTAAACAATATAAATCACTAATTATTCAAATATTAAAGTAAAAATTTCAACCAAAAATCACCAAGTTTTAACATTAGCAGCGATGATACATATTAGGAATCGAAGAAATACAATAAATTTTGTATATCCCTAAAATCACAATTAGGGTTCGTAAAAGCAAAACTTTCCGTTAATTATAATAATTGCATTACTGTAACATAAAATTGCAGAATTAAAAAATAGTAAATCAAAAATTAAATTTAACAAATACTAACCTCTAGAATCGATGGTTGGTAACACGAATCAAACGAATCTATTGAGTAAGATTACATGATGCTCTTCAAACTGGATTGAAATCAACAATCATCGCTTTGCCTTTGATGTGTAGGTTTTTTGTCGTCGTCGTTTGTATCGTCCTGTTCAACAACTTTACCTCTTCAATGGAATGTTGCGTTGATGAATCACAATATATCTGTTCAACAACATATTAACTAACTAGACGATCGATTGGATTTTAGGGCTTTGTTTGAGAAATGAGAATGAAGTGATTATGTAAAGACCTCTAAATTTGTTGTATGACCCCATTTTTTTTTCTCTTTTTTTTTTGTAAGGGTATTATAGACATTAACTAACAAATCATGATGTTTTGTAAATAATCTATGGCCATTGAATCAAGGGGTATAATGAAGTAATTACTTGATCTAATGATGATTAAAGGGTGTTTTAAAATATTTATTACCTAATAAAAATCATCTTTTAATGTATAGAGTAGAAGAGTAGATATCAGCAAAGGGATGGAAAGCGTAAAGAAAACCACTAAAAAAAGGTTGATTATTTATTCTCTCTCCGTACTAATGACCACTCCGGTACCTTCAACCACCACTTCTGCATATCCTGTTCCAATTTCCATTTCCACTCCTACCCCCAATGCACTCCAAAATACCTTCAAATTAATCCCTAATTTTAATTCCGGTAACACTTATACTGAAGCTTTGGTTGGCAAAAATTCAGTGGAACAAAGCTACAAGAATGAAGGTCGCTCTTCAAACCATTCTGCTCAAGGTCAACAAAGTGATGGAGAGAAAGGGAATCATCATCGACAGGGGTCAGAGAAGCTTATTTCTACGATCTACGTTGGTAATTTAAATAGGAAATCAAACCCCATGGTGATAAGCAATGCGTTTCGAAAATTTGGATGGATTCTTAATATTGCTTGGAGAGAGGGACGAAATTATGCTTTCGTCAGGTATGAGACAAGGGAACAAGCTGAGAAGGCTGTGAATTACATGAATGGAAGAATTGTTTTGTATAATAAGGTGAAGGTTGGTTTTGCAAAGTTTGAAAAAGAGGCCAATTGGAATAAGGAGGAACCTAAAAAGGATCAACAGAAGCAGAATTTTACTATCAAAAAAAGCAATTTTCATCCTAAAAATGAACAAGATGGTAGCTTGGTGTCGTTACAACTTAACAAAGATTTCATGGTTGCTATGGATCGAACTGTTATGATTGTTGACAAGGTTGAATTCTCCATTAAAAAGCTGGCTAATTGGTTAATTTCTAGAGAAGTAAAGGTTGAAAGATGCTCTCTTTGGAGCATGCATGGGTGCTTAGTTACTTGTGCTGATGAAAACAGCTTTAATAACGCTTGCTATGGAATTAAACTGAATGATTCTTGAGGAGAGTTCTTGAAGATTTATCCAATTTTAAAAAGAAAAGGTAGGTTTTCTAGAGCTACTTGGGTGGAAATAAGAGGTATCCCAGCTGAGTATGGTTGTATGGAAAGTGTTTTAAATTCGGTAAGGAAGATGGGTGAGTGCTTTTTTATTCGAAATCTTCTTATAATTTAATACAAGCACAATCATTGTTTGTCTTTATGGAAGTTAATGAAGTTAAGAAGATTGACGTCATTATTACGGCTGAGTTAAGTAACAAAGAAAGGGTCAAGATTTGGATCCATGAAGTGGATAAAGATTTTGATCCTCAAGAGCATATTGAAAATGACGGTAATGACGGTTTTATTAAAGGGGTCAATCAAAGGATAAATGCAAAGAAAGAGGATAAGGAAGATCATATCAATGTGCAAGATAATAATATCCCTGATGTACCGGAAAATCCTTTACCTGAAACTCCATTATCACCGGCAAGAAATTGTAGTCCTCCGGTGAAAAAAAGTGGGGACCACCAAACAGAGTCTGCTAATATACTTAGTCCATTGGTTTTTTGTAATACACCTAATTCAAATTCAAACTTGAATTTGGATGTTTATGAAAAATATAAAGCTAGTGTATTGAAATCAAAAGCAGATACTGATCATTCAAAAGAGAGGGTGCAGATGTCTTACAAAGGGAAAAGGTTAAAAGTTGACAAGGTCAACCTTGATAGTGCTTTTAGGGTAACTGTTCCTGTCACTGAAGATGGTACACCTGCAGAATTAAAATATGAAAGTGTTTCGGCTGGTTTCCCTAAAGTAGACAAGTTTAGTGAAGGGCCCATTAAAGGGAGCATTGGGCCTGATTGTAAAAAAACCCAATAACATTTTTCATAAACAAAATGTTACAAAGCCTGAAGTAGAGAGACCCGTCGATTCAAGTTTCTTCCATTCAGCTCGATTTTCTCACGAAAAATTAGATACACATCAATGCCCTACAGTTGATTGCAGAGCATCTTGTGCTTATTCAAGAAAGAAAGCACAAAAATCTAAAGTTCTAGCAGGTAAGGGTTTGGTTTTAAAGACACATAGAAGGCCTGCTGATGTGCGTAGAGGTGTATACGAAATAGTTATATTTTTACTGCGAAATACTATTAAATACGATACAATTTTACACAAGTTATTTATTTATTTATAGAGTGGAAATACCTAAACCTTGCTACAACACTTATAGGCAGTGTACCTAATCGTACAGTAGTGTAGTTTTTAGTAAGTCCGGTTCGTTCCACATGGAGCTAGCCAAGTTTAACGTTATATTTCTAAAAGTATATTTGGAAATATTTAAATATATATAAGTAGTATTATTATTATAAAAGGGGGTTTTTACCGTTTAATGACCGGTTTGTCGATTTTAAAACTTAAGTCGCAGTTAAAACCTAATGTAAAATATTAAAAATAAATATAACTTAATTTAAAGCGTAAAGTAAATAACGATAAATTAAAGTGCGATAAATAAAAATGCGATAAATAAAATGACAATAAATAAAATTGCGATAATTAAAAAGTACAATAATTAAAAGTGCAATTAAATAAAATGACAGTAAATAAAAGTGCGATGAAATATGAAATAAAGGAATTATGCTTATTTAAACTTCCGTAATCATGATGTTTGACGTGTTGATTTTAGTTTATTACCATGGGTTAATTGTCCTTTGTCCTGGATTATTCGATATGTCCATCTGGTTTTGTCCATAACAGTCCATCAGTCATAAATATAAAGTGCGAGTGTCCTCGTCAAATTATCCTTATATCCGAAGTCAAATATTCCAACTTATTGGGGACTTAAACTATAATTACACCAAGTGGCCTTGTATATAATTCATCCCTATTTTAATAAGTCCATTAACTATTAATCCATTCCCGTGTCCGGTTAAATGAACGATTATTAGTACTTATAAATATCCCGCCCATCGTGTCCGATCGAGTGTATATGGTTATTTATAGGTACGTCCAATTGTAAATCTTTATATTAAATTAACAAACTATCATTTAATTAAACAAATATAAAGTCCATTAATAGCCCATAGTCTAATTTTCACAAGTGTCGTTCTTTTGTCCAAACGCCAATTATGGTACAAAGCCCAATAACCCCGTCTTAATATTTTAGCCCAACATCACGATTACTTCAATTTAAATAAGCATAATAATAACTTAGCTACGAGACATTAATTTAAAAAGGTTGAACATAACTTACAATGATTAATAATAGCGTAACGTTACACGGACAGAATTTCGACTTACACACTTACAACATTCGCTAACATACCCTTATTATTATTAAATTAAAATTATAATTATAATTATTATTATTATTATTATATATATATATATATATATATATATATATATATATATATATATATATATATATATATATATATATATATATTACGTGAGAGATAGAGAGGATAGAAAAATATGTGCAACATTCGACCAAAACACGCGAAATTTATAGGATTTCAGTTGATACTGTTCGCCATGCGATCGCATGGGTTTATAACTGCCAGGCCATGCGATCGCATGGCCCCCTGGGACATCTCACATTTGCTTGTTTTCTTCTTGCCGATGGTTTTAATATATAATATAATATATATTTAATTTTTAAGTATTAATTATATATTATATTATATTCATGTGCATAGTTGACTTGTAATTTTTAGTCCGTTGCGTCGAGCGTTGAGAGTTGACTCTGGTCCCGGTTCCGGATTTTCGAACGTCCTTTCGTACTATTTAATATCTTGTACTTTGCGTTTTGCGGCTCGTACTCTTGTAATTTTTAGACGTTTCTCATCAATAAATTGATCCATTTTGATTGTACTTTGTACTTTTGAGCTTTTTGGTCGTTTGCATTTTCAATTCGTCGAATCTGTCTTTTGTCTTCACTTTTTATTATTTAAACGAATATTACTTGTAAATAGAACAATTGCAACTAAAAGCTTGTCTTTCTTGAGGGATAATGCTATGAAATATATGTTCGTTTTTAGCATTATCAAATATTCCCACACTTGAGTGTTGCTTATCCTCAAGCAATATAGTCTTGAAATAAAAATACTAGAATCACTTCTTTATTCTTCACACTTTGTACATCAGTGATTTTTATACGGCGGTATGAACAATGGTAATAACGATGTGGTTTACAGTCCCACATGACTATGAAAATTTAGATCCTTTAAGGAAATTGGATCTTTATGAAAACATTTGATCTTTCAAAAATAAAATCTAGCTTTTACCCTAGATAAGTTTTTCGGAATAACCCTTCACCGGTGTTTGCAAAATCTTTTTGTGGGTTTTGTGGGTTTCAGTTTTGAAAATTTTAGCTCAAAACTTGCGGTTTTGTGTCACCCACTTGCTAACCTTGTATTGGAAAAGCAACACGTCCAGTATACTTGCTCCGTATATTACCTTTCGGTAAACTACCATCCGGTTGTAAAGGAAAGCGTTGAACAAGCAACTGTTAAGGCAATGTCCTGTGACATGCTTTTGATTATGGTCTATAACGTGTCGGATGCAATTACTATCCTTGGTAGGGGCAATAGTAAAGATCACCCTATAGTTTTTCGGTCTGGTACAAGGTCCTGTCTTCGACCATGCTATGCAACCACCGTTCTTACGGTTGACACCCGATTTGGTTCAGGTGACCTAATGAATTCCAGGTGAATTCTTAGGATTTTACGTTCAATGGTAATGAACGCATTAAAAATGGGTTTTCAGAAAACAAATCGGTTTGTAATTTGATCAAAATATTTTCTCGTTCAAGCTCGAGTTTAGATATCATCGAATTCCATGAGTTTGTAATTCTCAATCTTTAAAAGTCAATCTCAAGGATTGAGTAATATCAGTCTTAAAAGCTGATTTTTGATCGTTAAGGAGATTATCCTTTCTGGGGATCTGATTCACTAGTCTTATAAGCTAATTTGCACGATGTCCCCCCATTGTACGAGACAGATCCTCTCATGGTTAGGATAAGTCTGACCACTTGGCGACCCTGTTTAATGTTGAGGTCCTTGGATTTCCAGCTGATTTTCTAGAAAACTTTTCAATATTTTTCGTAGACTCTACAACTGGTCTGGACGACAACTTCCTGACCTAAATCAAGAAGTGCGTGTCTTTTTCTCTCGGAAGACTTTACTTCCTTTTAAATTACAATAAACTGGGTAAAACTGATTAATATCGTCTAAAACAAAAGTATTTTCAATTATTTGTACAAAAATATGTGATATATGTTCTAAATAACTTGGTAAATTTTTCCCACACTTGGCTTTTATTTTCCTTTCTTTGCCTTTTTATTTTCCCCTATTCCATTTTAAATGAATTCTAACATTTTGGGTTGTTTCTCAATTTATGTCCTTTCCGAGGTAACAATAATTTCGGTGTTAACACCTAGTTTTATCGCTCATAAATATGTATAAACATGATTTTGAGTTCATTTAATAGAAAATTTTGAAAATTTTTACTACAATTGGGTTGTCGATATATAAGACTAGGGCTGTTCTTTATTATCAGAGAGCACTAGATTCTAATACAACTACTGCGTTACTAGTATTTTTAATGGTAACCAAGTGTATAAGTCAAAAATTTTAAAAATCCGAAAGAATTTAACCCCTTCTCACACTTAAGATCTTGCAATGCCCTCATTTACAAGAAATCAGTAACAATTTAAATTATTGAGGGTGATTAGCGTAGAAAAAAGATTAAATTTTACCAAAGTTTTCAAACATATTGGCGTTTGTTTGTTGAATGATAAATGGTGCACATCATTTGTTCATTCCGTCTTGTTGTTACATCACATTTGTTTTTCGTTTTGTCGTCAAAATTAGTTGCTTTTGTTGAACTTAATGTCAGTCTTTGAAAATGCGCTGTTTTACCCTGTTGTGTACAATTGACAATATACCCTTTTGTTGAACTTTCGTTTTTTTTAATTTATTAATTTTTTTTTTATAAAAACCTTATACTTTTAAAACAAATAATTAATTTTATTTAAAATTTTGTTTCTTTTAGAATGAGGGCGTTTCGGATCGTTGTCCTTGATAATGCTAAAAATGAACATATATTTCATAGCAATATCCCTCAAGAAAGACAAGCTTTTAGTTGCAATTGTTCTATTTACAAGTGATATTCGTTTAAATAATAAAAGGTGAAGTCAAAAGACAGATTCGACGAATTGAAGATGCAAATGACTAAAAAGCTCAAAATTACAAAGTACAATCAAAGTGGTTCAAATTATTGATGAGAAACGTCTCAAAATTACAAGAGTATGAGCCGCAAAACGCAAAATACAAGATATTAAATTGTACGCAAGGACGTTCAAAAATCCGGAACCGGGACCAAAGTCAACTCTCAACGCTCGATGCAACGGACTAAAAATTACAAGTCAACTATGCACATAAATATAATATAATATATAAATAATTCTTAAAATTATATATATATATATTATATTATATTTATATAAATCGTCGGCAAAGAAGAAAACAAAGACATGTGAGCTGAAAAAGTAGGCCATGCGATCGCATGACCAGGAAGGCCAAAAACCATGCGATCGCATGGTGTCCTGTAGCAACAGACATCCTATAAATTTCGCTTATTCTGGCCATTTTTTAACACATCTTTTTCTATATCTCTCAATCTCACGTATATATATATATATATATATATATATATATATATATATATATATATATATATATATATATATATATATATATATATATATATATATATATATATTATACTTTTAATTTTAATTTTAATTTTAATAATAAGGGTATGTTAGCGAATGTTGTTAGGGTGTAAGTCGAAATTCTGTCCTTGTAATGCTACGCTATTATTAATCATTGTAAGTTATGTTCAACCTTTTTAAATTAATGTCTCGTAGCTAAGTTATTATTATGCTTATTTAAGCCGAAGTAATCGTGATGTTGGGCTAAATATTAAAATTGGGTAATTGGGCTTTGTACCATAATTGGGGTTTAGACAAAAGAACGACACTTGTGGAAATTAGACTATGGGCTATTAATGGGCTTTATATTTGTTTAATTAAATGATAGTTTGTTAATTTAATATAAAGATTTACAATTGGACGTACCTATAAATAACTATATACACTCAATCGGACACGATGGGCGGTATATTTATAAGTACTAATAATCGTTCATTTAACCGGACACGGGAATGGATTAATAGTAAATGGACTTATTAAAACAGGGGTGAATTATATACAAGGACACTTGGTGTAATTATAGTTTAAGTCCCCAATTAGTTGGAATATTTGACTTCTGATATAAGGATAATTTGACGAGGACACTCGCACTTTATATTTATGACTGATGGACTGTTATGGACAAAACCAGACGGACATATTGAATAATCCAGGACAAAGGACAATTAACCCATGGTAATAAACTAAAATCAACACGTCAAACATCATGATTACGGAAGTTTAAATAAGCATAATTCCTTTATTTCATATTTAATTGCACTTTTAATTATCATACTTTTTAATTATTGCAACTTTAATTATTGTCATTTACTTTACGCACTTTTATTTATCGCAATTTCATTATTGTCTTTTACTTTACGCTTTAAATTAAGTTGTATTTATTTTTAATATTTTACATTAGGTTTTAAGTGTGACTAATGTTTTAAAATCGACAAACCGAGTATTAAACGGTAAAAACCCCTTTTATAATAATAATACTACTTATATATATTTTTGTATTTTTACAATTATAAGTTAAAAATATAGCGTTAAACTTGGCAAGTTCCCTGTAGACGAACCGGACTTACTAAAAACTACACTACTGTACGATTAGGTACACTGCCTATAAGTGTTGTAGCAAGGTTTAGGTATATCCACTCTATAAATAAATAAATAACTTGTGTAAAATAATATCGTATTTAATAGTATTTTGTAGCAAATATATAACTATTTTGTATACGCCTCTACGCACATCAAGTATTTTTGGCGCCGCTGCCGGAGAACTGCTTAAACGCCGGAAGTGAAACGCTATTTATATAAATAAATAAAAATTCTTAGTTTACTTTTGTAAAAATACGCTTTTGTAAAAATACGTTTTAATACAAAAATATAAAAAGAAAAACAAAATATATATATATTTTTAGAGTTTATATATATAAAATTATAAAGTTTCTTTATTTTTATTTTAGTTTTTAATATACAAGTTTTTATTTGTTTATTTAAATATTTTATAAAAACAGAAAAAAATAAAATAAAAAGTATTCGGGCTACACTGTAGCAGCCCAATATTTGATCCGAAATTCAGGCCCATGCGACCGCATGAACCTGGAGACTATATCTCATGCGATCGCATGAGCAGCCCTGACACGCCAGAGTTGACCTACTTCTGCATTAATTACGGAGTAATTATTATTATTATTATTAATTAAAACCCTAATTAGGGTTACAGATTTAATTATTTAGTTTTAGTTATTTATTTAATTTGTATTTTTAGTTTTAATTAGTTTTAATAAATTATAAAATTAATACTTTTATAAATAAATAATATAAAAATAATATTTTTATAAAAATTGTATTTTTTTACAACTTTAAGTTTATTTTTATATTTTGTATCTTTTTATTGGTTTTAGCGTAATATTTGTATTTTTCGTTCGTATTTAGTTTTAAGTCATAGTTTTTGCCATAGTTATTTTTATTTCTAGATTTTTTGGTTTTGCCGTAAAATCCCTTAAGTGCTTTTTCTTTAGACTAAGATTTAGGTGCTTTAGAATTTTGCGACATCGTTTTATAAATTTTAGTACTTTTTAATTTATTGCCGTTTTGGAGATAGTATTTCTTTTAAGCTTTAATACTTTTAGACGCAACTTTTAATTCTTAGTTTTTAGAATTTTAAGTTTCGACGCGCTACGTTCTTTTTATTATTTTCGACCTTTTATTTTTCGACGTTTTTCGACGCGCTCTTTTTCTTTCTTATTTCTCGATGCTCTAGTTTTTAGGACATAAAATTTTCTATTTCTTCTCTAAAATTTCTTTAAATTTCAACTAAAAATTATTTTAAGTGGTTAAATTGATAGACATCCAAATTTTCTGCTTCGTAGTAATAGTTGAATTTGTTAGTGGCTGAGTTGTGAGCTTCCGATTTAAAGGGTTCTGGCTCCCTGCTACATCTTTTGGCTATTCGAAACGTGGGCAAAAGTAGAAAAATCTATTAATTTGATAACTTATATAATTTTTATCTTTTATAACTAATAGGATATTCAGTGAATGCACCGAGCAAAACGTTCACCACCTTTCATACGTTCACCACCTGTAACTCGATTAAGACATCTAGCCAATATTATCGCCGTTGATTTTTCTTTAGAATCATCATCTAGTCAAACAAGTACTCCAACTCAAAATCCCGATAATCTATTTTTTGAACCCGACTTCAAAATTGAAAACCCAGAGGATATTCAAGGACAATTCCAAGATCCAGAACCACTAATCATTCCTCCTGAACCACAAACCGTTAAATCAGAATCCTCTAGTGATTCGTATTCAACAATTTCAATTATGGAAGTAACGGAACCTCTAAGTATGGAAGATCGAATGAGAGCCACACACACGGGCCAAGGACATGCCATTATTAAGCCAGACATTAATGCGCCAGATTATGAAATCAAAGGACAAATCCTACACATGGTAACTAATCAATGCCAATTTAGTGGTGCGCCAAAGGAAGATCTAAACGAACATCTTTGTACCCTTAATAGGATCTGTACTTTATTTAAAATAAGAGAAGTTGAGGATGAACAGATCTATCTCATGTTATTTCCCTGGACTTTAAAGGGAAAAGCCAAAGATTGGTTAGAATCGTTACCTGAAGGGACGATTGATACATGGGATGTTTTAGTTGAAAATTTTCTTAAACAATTCTTTCCGACATCTAAAGCCGTGAGACTTCAAGGAAAAATTGTTACATTCACATAGAAGCCAAATAAAACTCTATATGAGGCGTGGACAAGATTTGGAAAGTTGTTGAAAGGATGTCCTCATCACGGTTTAGACACTTATCAAATAGTACAAATATTCTACCAAGGTATCAACATTGCTACACGAAAAGACATCGACATAGCAGCTGGTGGTTCCATTATGAAGAAAACATCAACTGAAGCTTACAAAATCATTGATAACACAGCCTCCCACTCGCATGAGTGGCACCAGAAAAAAGATATTTTTTGTTCATCTAAAGTGGCTAGAGCCGATTCTAGCCATGACTTTGATTCCGTTTCCGCAAAAATAGATGCTTTCGAGAGACGAATGGAAAAGATGAATAAAGATATTCAGGCAATACGAATCAGTTGTGAGCAATGCAGTGGACCACACTTAACGAAAGATTGTCACATTGAGCAAACGATGGAACAACGAGAGAATGTTTCCTACATGAACCAAAGGCCGGGAACTAATTATCAAAATAATTATCAATCGCCAAGGACAAACTTCAATCGAAATCAAAACATTCTTTACAATCCAAATGGGCCAAACAATAACTCGTATAACCAACAAGGTCTGAATAACCAACCAACTCAAAACAACACTTTCAATCAACAAAGACCTGGCTTGTATAAACTACCACAACAAACCGAAGAGAAAAAGCCAAATCTGGAAGAAATGATGGCAAAGCTAATGGAATCTCAAACACAATTTATTACATCTCAAACCCAAACGAATGAGAGGTTTGATCGGTCATTAAGAACTCAACAAGCTTCCATTTTGAATCTAGAAAAACACGTAGGTACTCTTGCTAGCTTGATGAGTGAGAGGGAACAAGGAAAGCTACCGAGTAATACTGAAGTAAATCCTCGTAATGAGAATGTTAATATGGTGTCAACAAATTCTGAAAAACCAGCATCAGAAGATGGGAAGGTTTTTAATGTGAGTAACAATGAAAAAGTTACAACACCACTACCAACCGAGTATGTAAAGCCAGTGGTGGCACCATACAGACCACCCATCCCGTTTCCAAGAAAAGGAGTTGAATATGAGCAAGTAATAGGTAATAAAATTTGTGATACCTCTGGAAAGAAGAAGAAGAATAAGAAAGTACAAGAAACAAAAACCGTAAAGATAAACCCGGTGAAGACAGTTCCACCAAAACCTCCACCCAGGGTGGGTGATCCGGGTGAATTTATTGTTCCTTGTCTACTTAGTGATTGAGTCATGTATGATGCACTAGCAGATTTAGGTGCGAGTGTGAGTGTTATGCCTCTTTCATTATATAAGAGATTAGGAGTAGGTGAGTTAAGTCCAACGGAAATGAGTGTTCGACTCTTTGATCAAACTATTAAACACCTAGTTGGAATTGCTGACAACCTACCCATTCAAATGGGTAATTTAACCTTTCTAGTCGAATTCATTGTCATTGACATAGAAGAGGACCCAAACATTCCTCTAATTTTAGGTCGACCATTCTTAGCGTCTACCGGGGCGTTATTTGATGTAAGAGATGGTAGAATGACACTTAGTAATGATGAAAAATCGATCACCTTTGTGAGTCGAAAGTCTAAATCTCCACCAACCAAAACCGTTGAACCAACAAAAACGATTGGTAAGAACCATGTTATTTTACCAACTACAACGGTAGTGCTTAACAATAATAAAATGCCTAAGTGTGGGGAAGATGAAGTAACACCTAATGATGACTTGATAACAAAGAACCCCGTTGTTGATACGAAATTAAATGACTTCGTTATTAACAGTTCAATGAAGAAACTTATTAAACGGATTCGCGATGCTAGAACCAAGGGGAACTTTAAGTTATGTAACCGGTTAGTATCCAATCTATCGCCTAAAGAAAAGGCGAAACTAGTTGAATTTGTGGATATTACACAGGAATCCGACCAATGGCTTAAAGCAAAAGTCACATATATGTAAGTTGATTATGGTCCAAGAGAAATTGATAATGAAGTTAACCACAATTTCGACACCACAGTTACCTAAGTGTGGGGAGATTCAAATGTTTTAAGAAAAAAAAATTGATGTCTAGAGTTAGTTGTTCTGTTCTCGTGTAGTTTTGAGAATGGAATCCGATTGGTCTTTTCCACTAGCAGACACTAAAGAACTAGTTTTCTCTCCCCATTCTGAATTTTTGTTTTGTAGGTTTTGTATGAAATTAATACGCTTTTTCAATTTAATTTTTGTGTGATTTTAAAAAACAAAAATTTACTTTATTTCATTAAGTTTAAAAAATGATTTCTAAAATTCATCGTAAGTTGAAGACTAGGTCATGAAACCGAAATTGCTTTACCCGAGGGCGGGGCGAAAAATTTTGTTATCATTATTTTTAATTTTATTGATCTAAAGTATACAAAAAAAAAAAAAAAACCAAAAATCTTTGCTTTTAAAAAAATCGCTTTAAAAACGACAAATTTTAAGTTTTGTCGAGGGACGGACTAGGTAAACATACCGAAACTACCTAAAATAAAAGGAAACAAAATTTTAAAAAATTATTCATTTAAATTGTTTTAATAAATAAAGATTTTATAATATATATATATATATATATATATATATATATATATATATATATATATATATATATATATATATATATATTTATATATTATATATATGTTTGTAGTTTATCTTATATACAAAACAGGGTATAACAGCGCACTTTCAAAGACTGACATTAAAGTTCAGCAAAAGCTACTAATGTTGACGACAAGACGCAAAATATCAAATGTGATATAAAATAATATGTTTGCAAACTCGGTATTTTTAATCACTTTTCTACACTAATCACCCTCATGAATTTATAATTATAGTCTGATTTCATGCAAATGAGGGCATTGCAAGATCTCAAGTGTGGGAAAGGGTTATAAATTCTCTCAGGTTTACACTTAGTTTAATTGCCAAATTTTGTGAAAATTTAAAAAAAATTCAACTAAATGAATTCAAAATTATGTTTATACATATTTATGAATGATAAAACTAGGTTTTATTACCAAAATTATTGTTACCTTGGAGAGAAAATAAATGGAGAAACAACCCAAAACGTTAGAATTCATTTAAAATGGAATAGAGGAGAATAAAAAGGCAAAGAAAAAAATAAATAAAAGCTAAGTGTGGGAAGAATTTACCAAGTTATTTAAAACACATATCACATATACTTGTACAAGATTATTACAGGTACATTTGTTTTGGACGATTTTAATCAGTTTTACCCGATTTACTGTAATATATTTGAAAGAAAGATGGATTTACACGATGAATCAATTCCATCATTAAAAGGAAGTAAAGTCTTCCAAAAAAGACACGCGCTTCTTGATTTAGGTCAGGAAGTTATCGTCCAGACCAGTTGTAGAGTCTACGAAAAATCTTGAAAAGTTTTCTCGAAAATCAGCTGAAAATTCACGGACCTCAACATCAAACAGGGTCTCTAAGTGGTCAGACTTATCCTAACCATGAGAGGATCTGTCTCGTAAAATGGGGAGGGCGCCGTGCAAATTAGCTTGATAAGACTAATGAATCAGACCCCCAGAAAAGGATAATCTCCTTAAAAGATTAAAAATCAGCTTTTAAGCCTGATATTACTCAATCCTAGAGATTGAATTTTAAAGATTGAGAATTACAAACTCATGGAATTCGATGATATCTAAACTCGAGCTTGAACGAGAAAATATTTTGATCAAAATTACAAACCGATTTGATTTCTGAAAACCCATTTTTAATGCGTTTAGTACCATTGAACGTAAAATCCTAGGAATTCACCTAGAATTCATTAGGTCACCTGAACCAAATCGGGTGTCAACTGTAAGAACGGTGGTTGCATAGCATGGTCGAAGACAGGACCTTGTGCCAGACCGAAAAATTATAGGGTGATCTTTACTATTGCTCCTACAAAGGATAGTAATTGCATCCGACACGTTATAGACCATAATTAAAAGCATGTCACGGGACATTGCCTTAACAGTTGCTTGTTCAACGCTTTCCTTTACAACCGGACGGTAGTTTACCGAAAGGTAATATACGGAGCAAGTAAACTGGACGTGTTGCTTTCCCAATACAAGGATAGCAAGTGGGTGACACAAAACCATAAGTTTTGAGCTAAAATTTTCAAATCTGAAACCCACAAAAACCCACAAAAACATTTTGCAAACACCTGTGAAGGGTTATTCCGGAAAACTTATCTAGGGTAGAAGCTAGATTGAATTTTCAAAAGATCAAATGTTTTCATAAAGATCCAATTTCCTTAAGGATCTAAATTTTCATAGTCATGTGGGACTGTAAACCACATCGTTACCTCCATTGTTCATACCGCCGTATAGAAATCATTGATGTACAAAGTGTGAAAAATAAAGAAGTGATTCTAGTATTTTTATCTCAAGAATATATTGCTTGAGGACAAGCAACGCTCAAGTGTAGGAATATTTGATAATGCTAAAAACGAACATATATTTCATAGCATTATCCCTCAAGAAAGACAAGCTTTTAGTTGCAATTGTTCTATTTACAAGTGATATTCGTTTAAATAATAAAAGGTGAAGACAAAAGATAGATTCGACGAATTGAAGACGCTAATGACCAAAAAGCTCAAAAGTACAAAGTATAATCAAAGTGGTTCAAATTATTGATGAGAAACGTCTCAAAATTACAAGAGTACGAGCCGCAATACGCAAAATACAAGATATTAAATTGTACGCAAGGACGTTCGAAAATCCGAAACCGGGACCAAAGTCAACTCTCAACGCTCGACGCAACGGACTAAAAATTACAAGTCAACTATGCACATAAATATAATATAATATATAAATAATTCTTAAAATTATATATATATTATATTATATATATAAATCGTCGGCAAAGAAGAAAACAAAGACATGTGAGCTGAAAAAGTAGGCCATGCGATCGCATGGCCAGGAAGGCCAAAAACCATGCAATCGCATGGTGTCCTGTAGCAGCAGACATCCTATAAATTTCGCGTGTTCTGGCCATTTTTTAACACATCTTTTTCTCTATCTCTCAATCTCAAGTATATATATATATATATATATATATATATATATATATATATATATATATATATATATATATATATATATATATATATATTATAATTTTAATTTTAATTTTAATTTTAATAATAAGGGTATGTTAGCGAATGTTGTAAGGGTGTAAGTCGAAATTCTGTCCTTGTAACGCTACGCTATTATTAATCATTGTAAGTTATGTTCAACCTTTTTAAATTAATGTATCGTAGCTAAGTTATTATTATGCTTATTTAAGCCGAAGTAATCGTAATGTTCGGCTAAATATTAAAATTGGGTAATTGGGCTTTGTACCATAATTGGGGTTTAGACAAAAGAACGACACTTGTGGAAATTAGACTATGGGCTATTAATGGGCTTTATATTTGTTTAATTAAATGATAGTTTGTTAATTTAATATAAAGATTTACAATTGGACGTACCTATAAATAACCATATACACTCGATCAGAGACGATGGGCGGGATATTTATAAGTACTAATAATCGTTCATTTAACCGGACACGGGAATGGATTAATAGTCAATGGACTTGTTAAAACAGGGGTGAATTATATACAAGGACACTTGGTGTAATTATAGTTTAAGTCCCCAATTAGTTGGAATATTTGACTTCGGATATAAGGATAATTTGACGAGGACACTCGCACTTTATATTTATGACTGATGGACTGTTATGGACAAAAACCAGACGGACATATTGAATAATCCAGGACAAAGGACAATTAACCCATGGTAATAAACTAAAATCAACACCTCAAACATCATGATTACGGAAGTTTAAATAGGCATAATTCCTTTATTTCATATTTAATTGCACTTTTAATTATCGTACTTTTTAATTATCACAACTTTATTTATTGTCATTTACTTTACGCACTTTTATTTATCGCAATTTCATTATTGTCTTTTACTTTACGCTTTAAATTAAGTTGTATTTATTTTTAATATTTTACATTAGGTTTTAACTGCGACCAAAGTTTTAAAATCGACAAACCGGTCATTAAACGGTAAAAACCCCCTTTTATAATAATAATACTACTTATATATATTTTTGTATTTTTACAATTATAAGTTAAAAATATAGCGTTAAACTTGGCAAGTTCCCTGTGGACGAACCGGACTTACTAAAAACTACACTACTGTACGATTAGGTACACTGCCTATAAGTGTTGTAGCAAGGTTTAGGTATATCCACTCTATAAATAAATAAATAACTTGTGTAAAATTGTATCGTATTTAATAGTATTTTGTAGCAAATATATAACTATTTCGTATACGCCACTACGCACATCAGTCCTAGTCCGCCCCTCGACAAAATTTTAAAATTTGTCACTTTTTTAAGCGTTGTTTTAAAAGCAAAGATTTTTGGGGGTTTTTTTTTTTTGACATACTTTAATTCAATAAGATTAAAAATAATGATAATAAAATTTCTCGTCCCTCCCTTTGGTAAAGCAATATCGGTTCAACGACATAGTTTTCAACTCACGACGAATTTTTAGATATCAAATTTTTAACTTAATGAAATAAAGTACATTTTGTTTTTAAATTCACACCAAACTTAAATTTAAAATGCATAAAATAAAAAATTCATATAAATATTATTAATATTTTTATACATTAATTTTACAAACTTATATTAAAAATATTACTTTTTCAAATATTTACAAACTTAAATATATTGATTTCAAAAAGTTTAAAATATTAATTTAATATTTATATATTAATTTTAAAAACAAGGTAAAAATTAAAATGAAAAATCTTTTTGGTCTTTTTATCCCACTTTAATCAATCAAATATTATCAAAAATATACGCCCCTCTTTTCGGTAAAGTAATTTCGGTTCCATATCCTAGTTTTACTCCTGAAGAATTTCTGAAATATTTTTGAATTAATTGATTAAAGATATTTATACCTTAAGAATAAACGGTTAATTTCGCAGTGATGTAATAAATTTTTGTATAAGATATCAATAATTTCGGTTACGCATACCTAATTTTATTGAATACCAATTTAATACTTTATAGCGAACGATTCAGCGTTTATTATCAAAAGGTTAAAAGCAATGAAAATAAAAATAAAAACTGTACATACTTACCTGTGAGAAAGAATTCTCAGAGACCTGCTTTAGCCGACTCATAGGAGATTCGTGTGATTTGGTTCTCCATAGCTACGTAAGCGTAACCTCGATTCTTCAATATCTTTTCTTCTAAACATATGAACGGTCCTTCTCTGCATAGAGTAACAAATTCGGTATTTGAATATGTTTGATTATTTGAACATTTACCTTCGTGTGACCATTTTTCGCATTTATAACATCTTTCAAGGTATCGTGCTCTTCTTTTTGTTGCGGACTTTGATTTTCCTTTACCAAAATGTGTCTTATGATGATCTTTCCTAAGTTCTTTTCTTACTCCGTCCATTTTGCCTCTTATTACTGACACCAGTTCACTCTGGAGTGTGTCATTATTACATTTTGTAATCAAAGTGTGTAGCATTAGATCATGGTTCAAATCAAAGGAATTCTTCATCTCGTAAAACCTAAAAAAAAATAAAAATTCAGAATGGGGGGAGAAGACTAGTTCTTTAGGGTCTGCTAGGGAAAGACCATTCGGATTCCATTCTCGGAAACTACACGAAAACAGAATATCTAACTCTAACAGAAATAACTATTATCCTAAAAAGATTCGAACCTTCCCACACTTAGTTAGCTGTGGTGTCGAAATTGTGATTAACTTCATCTTCAACTTCCATTAGATTATCTATGTAATGTTTAACTCTGTGACCATTAACTTTAAATTCAATCCCATTTGAATTTATTAATTCTACGGTTCCGTATGGGAAAACTCTTTTGACTATGAATGGTCCAGACCATCTTGATTTCAATTTTCCAGGAAATAGCTTGAATCGTGAATTGAAAAGAAGAACTCTGTCTCCTTCTTTAAATTCTTTTGAACTTCTGATTCTTTTATCATGCCATTTCTTCGTTCTTTCCTTATAGATTAACGAATTTTCATATGCTTCATGTCTTAATTCTTCTAATTCGTTTAGTTGACTTAACCGTAGACGTCCAGCTTCATGTTAATCAAGATTACATGTCTTCAAAGCCCAAAATGCTTTGTGCTCAATTTCTACTGGAAGATGACATGCTTTTCCGTAAACGAGTTTAAAAGGTGTGGTTCCAATTGGAGTTTTGTAGGCTGTTCTAAAAGCCCAGAGTGCATCCTCCAATTTTATGGACCATTCCTTCGGATTTGATCCTACAGTTTTCTCTAGAATACGTTTTAAAGCTCGGTTGTTATTTTCAACTTGTCCACTTGTTTGTGGATGATAAGCAGTTGAGATTTTATGAGTTACTCCATATCTTTTGAGAACTTTCTCAAGTTGATTATTACAAAAATGAGTATCCCGATCACTTATTAAAGCTTTCGGTGTTTCGAACCTTGCAAAAAGACATTTTAAGAAGTTGACTACAACTCGTGCATCGTTAGTTAGGAGAGCTTGTGCTTCCGCCCATTTAGATACATAATCAATGGCAACGAGAATGTAGAGATTATTATGAGATTTTAGAAATGGACCCATAAAGTCAATACCCCAAACGTCAAATACTTCACATACTTGAATGATATTTTGTGGCATTTCATCACGTTGACTTATTTTTCCGGCCCTTTGACAGGAATCACAGGATTTGCAAAGAAGGTGTGCGTCTTTGAAAATTGTAGGCCAATAGAATCCAGCATCGTAAACTTTTCTTGCTGTTAGTTGAGGCCCATAATGCCCTCCTGTTGGTCCTGTGTGACAATGGTTTAAGATTTGACTAGCTTCATCTCCGAATACACATCGGCGTATTATTCCATCGGGACAACTTTTAAATAAATGTGGATCTTCCCAAAAATAGTGTTTTATATCACTAAAGAATTTCTTTCGTTTTTGTTATGACAACCCTTTTTTAAGGAATCCACATACTAAATAGTTTGCATAATCTGCAAACCATGGAATTTCATTATAATTTATTTTCAATAGATATTCATCAGGAAAGTTATCTTGTATGGCCGATTCATTTAGAACTTCTAATTCGGGATTTTCAAGACGAGAAAGATGATCAGCTGCGAGATTTTCTGCTCCCTTTTTGTCTCGGATTTCAATATCGAACTCTTGTAAGAGTAAGATCTAACGGATTAATCGTGGTTCAGCATCTTGTTTTGAAAATAGGTATCTAAGAGCAGAATGGTCGGTATAGACCACTTTTTTAGCTAGAACGAGATATGAACGAAATTTGTCAAAAACAAAGACAATAGCAAGGAGTTCTTTTTCAGTAGTTGTGTAATTCGTTTGTGCTCCTTGTAACGTCTTACTAGCATAATATATAGGTTGAAATCGTTTTTCAATTCTTTGACCTAAAACGGCTCCCATTGCAAAATCACTTGCATCGCACATGAGTCCAAATGGTAAATTCCAATTTGGAGTTATTATGATCGGCGCATTAGTGAGTTTTTCTTTAAGAATATTAAAAGATTTGATGCATTCATCTGAAAAGATGAATGGAGCATCCTTTTCTAGGAGTTTATTCATAGGAGTGGCAATTTTAGAAAAAACTTTTATGAAACGTCGGTAAAAACTGGCATGCCCTAGAAAACTCCTAACTCCTCTAACATTGGTGGGATGTGGAAGTTTAGCAATTACATCTACTTTAGCTCTGTCCACTTCAATTCCTTCCTTTGAAATTTTTGACCAAGAACGATGCCTCCTTTACTCATGAAATGGCATTTCTCCCAATTAAGAACTAGATTTGATTGTTCGCATCTAATAAGCATTCGTTCAAGATTAACTAGACATGTTTCAAAAGTATCACCGAAGACTGAAAAGTCATCCATGAAAACTTCCATGCATTCTTCTATCATGTCATGAAAAATCGCCATCATGCACCTTTGAAAGGTTGCAGGGGCGTTGCAAAGTCCAAATGGCATGCGTTTATAAGAAAAAGTACCATAATGGCACGTGAATGTGGTTTTCTCTTGATCCTCGGGTGCTATTGGAATTTGAAAGTATCCGGAAAAATCGTTAAGAAAACAATAGTAACTATTTCCGGCTAATCTTTCCAACATTTGATCAATGATAGGTAAGGGAAAGTTATCTTTTCTGGTGGCTTCATTTAATTTTCTATAATCAATACAAACACGCCATCCTGTTACAGTTCTAGTAGGAATAAGCTCTTTTTTTTCATTTGTGATGACAGTCATGCCATCCTTCTTAGGTACACATTGAACTGGGCTTACTGATGTTAAAGCGAAGGGGTACAAAATAGTTATATTTTTACTACAAAATACTATTAAATACAATACAATTTTACACAAGTTATTTATTTATTTATAGAATGGATATACCTAAACCTTGCTACAACACTTATAGGCAGTGTACCTAATCGTACAGTAGTGTAGTTTTTAGTAAGTCCGGTTCGTTCCACAGGGATTTTAGCCAAGTTTAACGCTATATTTTAAAAAAAAAAAACTATATTTGTAAATATATAAATATATATTTAAGTAGTATTATTATTATAAAAGGGGAACTTTACCGTTTAATGACCGGTTTGTCGATTTTAAAACTTTAGTCGCAGTTAAAACCTAATGTAAAATATTAAATATATAAAAGACTTAATTTAAAGCGTAAAGTAAATAACAATAATCAAAGTGCAATAAATTAAAGTGCGATAAATAAAATGACAATAAATAAAATTGTGATAAAAAGTACGATAATTAAAATGACAATAAATTAAAGTGCGATAATTAAAAGTGCAATTAAATATGAAATAAAGGAATTATGCTTATTTAAACTTCCGTAATCATGATGTTTGACGTGTTGATTTTAGTTTATTACCATGAGTTAATTGTCCTTTATCCTGGATTATTCAATATGTCCGTCTAGTTTTTGTCCATAACAGTCCATCAGTCATAAATATAAAGTGCGAGTGTCCTCGTCAAATTATCCTTATATCCGAAGTCAAATATTCCAACTTATTGGGGACTTAAACTATAATTACACCAAGTGGCCTTGTATATAATTCACCCCTATTTTAATAAGTCCATTAACTATTAATCCATTCCCGTGTCCGGTTAAATGAACGATTATTAGTACTTATAAATATCCCGCCCATCGTGTCCGATCGAGTGTATATGGTTATTTATAGGTACGTCCAATTGTAAATCTTTATATTAAATTAACAAACTATCATTTAATTAAACAAATATAAAGTCCATTAATAGCCCATAGTCTAATTTCCACAAGTGTCGTTCTTTTGTCTAAACCCCAATTATGGTACAAAGCCCAATTACCCAATTTTAATATTTAGCCCAACATCATGATTACTTCGGCTTAAATAAGCATAATAATAACTTAGCTACGAGACATTAATTTAAAAAGGTTGAACATAACTTACAATGATTAAAAATAGCGTAGCGTTACACGGACAGAATTTCGACTTACACCCTTACAACATTCGCTAACATACCTTTATTATTAAAATTAAAATTAAAATTATAATATATATATATATATATATATATATATATATATATATATATATATACACACACACACACGTTGAGATAGAGAGATAGATGGTATGATAAATTCGAGCACCAGACTGCCTTTTATAGGGATGTGGCCAGAAAAAGTGGCCCATGCGATCGCATGGAAATATAGCCTCCAGGCCATGCGATCGCATGGCCTGCTTTTCCAGCTCACATTTTGTTGTTTGCTTCTTGCCGACGGTTTTATAAATATATATAATATATATATAATTTTTAAGAATTATTTATATATTATATTATATTTATGTGCATAGTTGACTTGTAATTTTTAGTCCGTTGCGTCGAGCTTTGAGAGTTGACTCTGGTCCCGGTTCCGGATTTTTGAACGTCCTTTCATACAATTTAATATCTTGTATTTTGCGTTTTGCGGCTTGTACTCTTCTAATTTTGAGACGTTTCTCATCAATAATTTGAACCACTTTGATTGTACTTTGTACTTTTGAGCTTTTTGGTCGTTTACGTCTTCAATTCGTCGAATTTGTCTTTTGTCTTCACCTTTTATTATTTAAACGAATATCACTTGTAAATTGAACAATTGCAACCAAAAGCTTGTCTTTCTTGAGGGATAATGCTATGAAATATATGTTTGTTTTTAGCATTATTAAATATTCCCACACTTGAGCGTTGCTTGTCCTCAAGCAATATAGTCTTGAAATAAAAATACTAGAATCACTTATTTATTCTTCACACTTTGTAGATCAGTGATTTCTATACGGCGGTATAAACAATGATAGTAACGTTATGGTTTACAGTCTCACATGACTATGAAAATTTAGATCCTTAAGGAAATTGGATCTTTATGAAAACATTTGATCTTTTGAAAATTAAATCCAGCTTTTACCCTAGATAAGTTTTCCGGAATAACCCTTCACCGGTGTTTGCAAAATTGTTTTTGTGGGTTTTGTGGGTTTCAGATTTGAAAATTTTAGCTCAAAACTTATGGTTTTGTGTCACCCACTTGCTAACCTTGTATTGGGAAAGCAACACGTCCAGTATACTTGCTCCGTATATTACCTTTCGGTAAACTACCGTCCGGTTGTAAAGGAAAGCATTGA